>NC_086444.1:488031763-489231763 GCF_028390025.1 Pseudophryne corroboree | reverse complement strand
CAGGCTGGCATGACAGTCTGGTGGTGGTCTGGGAGCGCAGTGCAGGTGGAGGTCAGAGTAGGCTCAGCAGTAGTACTCACCTCTCCTGCTGGACTCGCACCCACCATGGACACACCATCTCTTCCTGACAGCCAGGTGGGATTGGAGCAGAGCCAGTTCTTCTGATAGTGGGTGGTGGCCACTGGGTGCACTGCACTTCATTGAGTCAGGCGTCGGGTGATGTGCGGGGAGGGG
This sequence comes from Pseudophryne corroboree, assembly GCF_028390025.1. Classification (NCBI taxonomy): domain Eukaryota; kingdom Metazoa; phylum Chordata; class Amphibia; order Anura; family Myobatrachidae; genus Pseudophryne; species Pseudophryne corroboree. Next base: position 489,231,529 of record NC_086444.1, on the reverse strand, counting down.
GGGGACTTATGACAGGCACCCCACACACTAATTGGCTCACTGGGACTCTTCCCGGTAGAAGTAATGGCCAATCCTATCCTGTGTTTGTGAGACGGAGTTGGCTAGAGCAGGGTATATGTGTGTGAGAGGGAGGTGGTTAGGGTATGTGTGTGTGTGTGTGTGTGTGTGTGTGTGTGTGTGTGTGTGTGTGTGTGTGTGTGTGTAAATTGGAGCTGCCGTGAAGGTATTTATGTATCATACTGAGGAGGCTGAGGCAGCAGGGCTAGGAAACCATATCATTTATATGATACATTGACATGTTTTAACACCCACCCCCGCAGCCCAAACTTTGACAATTTTTTTTTTTCAAATATATTTTATTGAAAATTTTTCAAACAAATATTGGACAGTCCAAGTTATGCAAAGGATGAGCCATAAAAAGCATACAGAAAGTCCATTTATAAAACAGAGGACTGGAAAGTAATGTACAATCATAACTCACAATAGTCCAGGAGAAAAGGTCTTTACTAGATATATTGCAATCAGAGCATACTGTCCTAGTTATAACAATGTGCAAGTAGAAGAAAGTTACTTGACAGTTGCCTAAATGTTGCTAACAATTTTGGACATTTGTGAGAGCATAACTAAGCATAGCAAGACCAATTGTAAATCAGGGGGGGGGATATCGAACACATGAAGGGGAAGTGGGGATGGGAAAGAGGAGGAGAAGAGAAAATAGATCATCTTAAGTCCGGTGTTCTATCCTGACCGATTTGTGTTGTCAGACGAAATCTACATATAAACTAAGTCAACCTAGGTCGAAGGTCCTGCGTCATAAGAAAGTCTCCTAAGTAAATTCCAAGAAGTGTTTTCAAACAGTTGAAGAATGTGATTCTGTGAATGTATGTCCAATATATTAATAAAATATTCCCATTTCTGGTAAAAATTTTAAACTCCCTGTTCAATATCAGGCATAGTAGTGCGTCTATCGTAATACAGTATTTGTAACAATTTGAGTTTGACTTCTAATATGGAGGGAGCAGAGTGTTGGGTCCAATGTATAAGAATTATTTTTTTTGCAACTGTGACAATTGTGATTAATAAATGGAGTTTTTCTTTCTTGTTTGGGCCCAAGTCCCAGTTTTTGAAATTTCCACATAGACATGCTAGAGGGTCAGGGAGTATGGTGGTAGAGAACATGGAGTTGATCAAGCAGATCAGCTTATTCCAGAATTTTTTAATTTTACCACATTCCCATACACAATGAAAGAATGTGGCATGAGACATTGAGCATTTAATGCAAGCCCCGGTTTCAAGGGTTATCATGTATTTCCTCTGAGCAGGGGAGATATATGCTCTATGTATCATTCTAATATGGACTTCCTGTAAATAAGATGATTGCAAAAATTTTAGAGATGTTTCATATTGCGCAAGTAGGTCCGATACTAGGTTGATACCCGGGACATCTATGGACCATTTCTGTAATGAAGATTCCCAGTGGGATGAGGCGGAAATGGAAGCTAGGGGTTCATATAATAAACTAATTTTGTATGGTACAGAGGAGATGAGTTTGAGGAGCGAGGCAAATGTTGACATTTCTTTATCTGTGGACGGAGGTGTGGGAAGGGACTGAATATAATGATGTGTTTGGAGATACATATAGAAATGGTGAGATGGGACAGAATATCTAGATTGTAGATCGGCAAACGAGAATAAGTTGCCACCAGGGTCAAAAACTTTTGCTATCGAGGCCAAGCCCTTATCCTTCCACTGGAGAAAAGAGGCATTAGACAAAGAAGGGGGGAACGCAGGGTTCCCCCATAGTGACGTGTACGGGGAATAGCTGGGATTAGTGTGAAATTTCTTATTAATCATAATCCAGGAACGGTATGTGTCCATAAATAAGGGATTATTTTTAATGACAGTCGGAATATCCGATAATTTAGAGTGTAACAGGGCATTTGGAGAATAAGGAGAGAGTAAGGCGGAATCCAGATGACTATCTGTGTAAGAACTAGTGTCGAGTAACCAGTCACTAATATAACGAAAAAATATTGCATTAGAATATAAATTTAGATCAGGGAAGCCGAGGCCCCCATGTTTACGTCGTAGTCGTAATTTGAAATAGGCTATTCGAGGGCGTTTCCCTTGCCACAGAAAGCGGGAAAAGAAAGAATTTAAAAGTTGTACATCTTTCTTGAGAAGTCTAATCGGCAGCATCTGCATTACGTAAAAGATTTTTGGAAATAGAACACTCTTAATGGCTGCTAATCTGCCTAGGAGGGAGATGGGTAGCGACATCCAGTTGTCTAGATAGTTTTTAATCTTGGCAATGATTGGGGTAAAGTTCAGTTTATAAAGATCCGATAAATCTGCTGATATATGTATACCGAGATACTTAACAGAGGACTGAGATATATGGAAGGATTGAAGAATAGTGAGTGACTGGAAATACGAGGGTGGGCCGTGGATAGGGAGAATCACTGATTTATCTAGGTTGACTTTATAGCCAGAGACGGATCCAAAAGAGGAAATGAGGGTTAGGACCGCTGGGAGAGAGGAAGATGGATTGGAAAGAAAAAGAACCATGTCATCTGCGTATAAGGAAACCTTCAGTTGTTTAGACCGTATAGTAATGCCTTCAACTGACGTTGAGTTACGTATTGCAATTGCCAGTGGTTCAATGGCTAAAGCAAATAAAAGGGGGGATAGAGGGCAGCCCTGTCTTGTTCCACGGGAAATCAAAAAAGAAGACGAAAGAGAGCCATTGCAGGAAATTTGTGACTGGGGGGAATGATATAATGTTTGTAGCGTGGATAAGAAAACAGGGGGGAAACCAAACAAACGCAAGGTGGAAAAAAGATAGTTCCAGTCTACTAAATCAAATGCCTTTTCGGCATCAAAGGACACAAGCATCTTAGGGGGAGCAGAATTAATAGAAATCGAGTGATGAATCATTGCCAAGATTTTACGTACATTAACAACTGAATGTCTGCCTAAAATGAAACCAGTCTGGTCCGGATGTATAATTTGGGGTAAATACAGTTTCAGTCTGTTTGCTAGGATCTTAGTAAACAATTTGTAGTCAAAGTTTAGTAAGGAAATTGGTCTATAAGATCCTGGTAGGGATAAATCCCTCCCCGGTTTCGGGAGTAATTTAATGATTGCCGAGTTGAAATAAAGAGGCACCGATTGAGTGCTGATTATGTTATTATAGAACGCCACTAAATTTTCTCCAAACCTAGGCAGTAAAGTCTTATACAATTCTGCTGTTAAGCCATCCGGACCAGGGGCTTTCATGGGTTTGGAGTATTGAATAGCTTTCGTGACTTCGTCAATGGTGATAGGGGCCTCCAAAATATGTGAAGATTCCTCCGGGAACTGTGGGAGAGGGGGAAACGTCCAGGAATGAGAAGAATCATTAATAAGTAAGGGAGGATTATCGTGGTTAGGATCAGAATATATTCTCTCGTAAAAAGATTTCATAATATCAGTGATCTGGTCACTCGAGTTTGTTAAGGAGCCATTATCACGACGGAGGGGGTGAACTAGCATTTGCGGCTGCGAGCCTCTTAGAAGATTGGAAAGGAGGCGTCCTGTCTTGTTACCAAATTTATGGAATTTGTAGTTAGTAGTGAAAAGTGAACGTTCGCTTTTATATTTAAAATATTCATCAAAGTGAGTTTTTGTTGTGGTATAAGCCAGTTTATTAGATGGTGAAGGGGCAGATTTAAATGCTTGATAAGACTCAGTCAATTTGGATTGTAAGTCCAAATATGAAGTGGCTAAACGTTTGTTTTCAGCCGCAACATACGAGATAATTACACCTCTAAGGAATGCTTTGCCCGTTTGCCAAAATAAAGAAGGGTTTGAGGACTCACAATCCAAATTAGTATGCTTAAAGTCCATCCATGCGGCCTCTATTTTCTGGCGAAATGTTAAGGATTGGGATAAATAATTAGGAAATTTCCAGAGTCTAAAAGTGCCTCTATCTAATGTGGTCTGCAATGTAATCCAGACTACAGCATGGTCAGACAAACCTATAGGTTCAATGGAAGTATCATGTATTGTGGGAAATAAGGAGGTAGCCAATAAAATATAGTCAATGCGAGAAAGAGTCTGATGTGCAGCAGATAGGCACGTATAGTCTCTGTCGGTCGGATGCATTGCACGCCAAACATCAACCAGGCAGAGTTGTTTAGAGAGAGCTGGGATCCCTAATTTTGGGAGGATGGAGGGAGTCTTTTGTGTGGTGGATTTGTCTAATATAGGGGAGGAAATAAGATTGAAATCTCCTAATAAAATGAGAGGGCTAGAGCTATAAGGTAATAATTTGGCAAGTAAGTTAGAAAAAAAGGATTTCCTATAAACATTTGGAGCGTAAATCGTGCAGAGAACATAAGGGGACTTATTGAGTAGAATTTCTACAATAGATATCGACCTTCAGGATCTATCACTGAAGCAGAGATAGAGATGGGTAAGGATTTTTTGACTAGAATGACTACTCCGCGTGATTTGGAATTGAATGGAGCAGCTGCTAACAATTTCCAGCCCAATATCTGCAACTTCAGTGATTCAGAATGAGTTAAATGTGTCTCCTGAAGGCAAACAATGTCTAGTTTCATCTTGGAGATATAAGTAAGTATCTTACGTCTTTTAGCTGGGGAGTTGATCCCTCCCACATTCCACGTACCTATTCGTACTGACATTTAGGTGATGGGGTGTTAAACAAGGACCAGGAAGGAACATCCCGACTCAACCTGTCAATCAAAAAGAGATATGGGAGGGGGGAGGGGGAAAAAACAGAAGGGAAAAGACAAACAGACGGACAGGGGAAACATGACGAATAAAATATGCATAACAGAACCAATAATTTCACCATCCTTAGGAGGAGAATAGTTAATATATGAGTAAGACAATATAGTACAATGCGCTTGAAAAAGCCGTAATAAGCATATTATAACAAGAATAAATTGTGCAGGCCTCAACTGTAATTAGGAGATAACATCAATAACAGTTAAACCTAGGCCGCAACATCCGGACATGTAGAAAAATACCCGTTGAAACCTAAACATGTTCGAAGAACAAGAGCCATGAGGAGGAGTAGTGGAGTATTCTTAGATTAGTGGGCGGTAGAAGGTGGGTCAGTAATGTCAGCTTGAGCTGAAGTACTACCGGCTTCCGCCAAGAAGGCTTCTGCATCAGCGGGGGTATTGAAGTCTTTATAGGACGTTCCATCAAATCATCGAAGTCTGGCTGGATACATCAAAGCGAATTTTCGGTGATCCGCAACCAAACGAGAGCATATGGGAGAGAAGGCTTTTCGCGCTCGAGATAATTCAACTGAAAAGTCTTGAAAAAGGTACAGCCTAGCTGATTACCATAATATAGAATTCTTGTTGCGGGAGGCCGACCATAATGTCTGTTTATGTAAATAGTTGAGACAACGGAAAAGGACAACTCGTGGGCGATTAGTAGTAGCGGGCGACTGGTGACCCACTCTGTGAACTCTTTCTATGACGAGGTCACGGCATTCAGCTTCCACTCCCAAAATGGTTGGCAGGGTAGAACGCACAAAGTGGGTTAGTGCTGGGCCCTTTACGGATTCTGGAAGACCTACGAGGCGGATGTTATTTCTTCTCGATCGATTCTCCAGGTCGTCTACCTAATTCCAGAGATGATAGTTGTCTTTTTCCAGTCTGGGGACTGCCTGAGTAAGCTGTGAAACATCTTGAAACAAGGTGCCAACCCTGTGTTCCGTTTCCTCAACACGATGAGTGAGTCGGTTTAATTGCGAGGTGATATCCGATACTGCTTGTGATAATAATGGCCCCATAGTCGCCTTGATTGCCTCCACCACGTCATTGTAGGTAACATATGAATCTGGAGGAGCTACCGACTTTTTGGCAGCAGGGGACAAAGCCATGGTGTCTGCGTCCGAAGTGATATTTGCGTCAGCTCTACGTTTTTCTTGGCGTTGTTGGAGCGGCTGCGTGGATGCAGAGGGAGTAAGGTATTTTTCCATATAAGCAGTAGCTTGGACCAGAGAGGCAAGTTACAGCGTTGAAATTAAAGTAACTAATTGAACCGGCTGAGGCCTGCAAGGAAGGCTAAATGCGCATTGTATAAGCACGATTACATATCAAATCTCGTGGATGATTTTTCCTGTGAATGCATCCCTGGTAGAGCAATTAGTAATCTCAATACATATGGTAGCGAAGGACTATGGTCTGACCAGCAGCACCACAGGATTCACCCCAATATACAGAGAGTCACAGGGTCTGCAATTGGTATATTTAGAATTATAGATATAGGAATCACAGGAAATGTGGGGGTGGATTGGATGATGATAAAATCCACAGCTAGCAACAGACCGGGTGTACAGGAGTATTGCAGATACCGTGATAAGAATGATAGCAATATATTACACTGAGGTGAAAAATCCAGCTAATGATATATGCTCCCGCAGTTCCAATGTGAGGTGTGTGATATCCCACACCACTGCCAGGGAGAGAAACCAGCACCAGGAGGGAGAATGAGAAATGGTATGGGAGATATGCTGATTACATGCTGGAGAAAGCTTGATAGCTGAGTGTAAAATGGCTGCCGCAGCAGCAAAGGCCTGAATGGATGTAATTCAGCTCTATGCAGATCTCACCTCCTTTGATGTGAAGCAGGGCTAACTGCCCTGTGTGCCAGTGGAGTCCGCTGGGCCCCAGAGGGGGGGGACAGGTGCTGTGATGCTGCCTGATGCAAAAGAGGCGATGTCCGCGGGTCCGTTTTCCCGCGATCTCTGGCGTGAAGCTCAGGCGCCGGGCAGCCACGGAAATCGAGTCCCCAGCTTGACAGGAGGCGAAGGCCGCAACCCGCAGAAACCTCCAGTAGCGTCTCCCGGCTCCGCAGCGCTTCGCCGAGCTGACCGCTGATGACAGGAGATGAAAGGGCAGTGCAGGGAGCACAATCTCAGGGCTGCTGTATTGAGAAAGTGTGCTTTTAGGAGATGTGAGGTGGGAGCTGTGGAGATATGCAGCTGTCCTTCAACCCGGTCAGGCCACGCCCCCCTGACAATTTGTTTTTAAGCTGGTTTATGCACCAATTGATTCCTCACTACTTCTGTAGCTCAACCTGCATTATCCACAGCTGAAATGCTCCAGAAAGGGGGTGGGCTGCCTTTTGTCAGTCCTGGGCCCCACAATTTCTGATGTCTGATATTAAACTTAAGTATACAGATGATAGCAGTCCTGCCATAGAAATACATACCATTGTGATTACATGTACATATATGCATTTAGTTTTGTGCACACAGTGCGGCTGCAATTATAGCCTATAACAATAGCCTATTGATGTTCAACTCTGCAGGGTGTAATTTGGACTTTATATAGAGAGAGGAAGTGTTGCCAGATAGGTAATTGTTTGCATAATATACAATTTAGGTATATTGAGATTAAAGAAATATTGTCTGAATTAAAATATAATTAATGATAAAAGGTGATTTTAACCATAGTGAATAGTACAGTGAATATATTTTATAGTAAGAAATAGATTAAACAGATTTGAACATATTTGGTAAAAGGTTAGATGATTAAGGAAATAATGATTTGTATGTGTTTATATAGATGTGTATATATTTATTTGTGTTTTACTGCAAGATTATGAGTCATTGTGATCTGAACAAGTTTTAGGCCATAAATGAAGTTTGGTATGTGACTGAGAACTCTTTTGGTCACTTGGACACTGGAAGTCACAGGTGTGCATATAGTTAGATTAAAATCAAGCTTCAGAATACATTTGGCAATCATAAAACTGGTTTATCTATTGCCCAGTTATACTGCAGGCCAGGTACAATGACAACACAAGATCTGTTGATCTTCTACTGTACCAACAAGTCCCAATTGTTGATGCTAACACCCGAGGCAAACAAATATTGTTACACTTCAAATAAGCAAAGGAAGATCTTTGATGTATAAGGAAGTAGCAAATTTTATGACCCCAGACTACATGTCCTGTTTGCCACCTTGAGGCAGAACAACTGGACATGTTTTACGACACTTTGGAATCTGGCAGTTATCAGTTACAGGGGAACCAATAGGAATATGTCAGTTTGAAATGGTTAAGTTATAGGTATATATATATATATATATATGAAATTAGTGGGAGTTGAAGTCAAGAGGAGGATAAAGGAGAGCAGAAAATGAAGTTGAAGATGCAGACGAAAGCTTGGTGCAGGAGAGAAAGGAAAAGGTCTTTAGGATGGTAATTGCAAGTATACACTTTATGTTAGTAATTGTCTAAGTTTGTGAAACTGTGTTATGTTATGTTTGTTCTATAATTAAGGAAGCATAAATATTACTAGTATATATATATATCCCTACTGTGTATATCTTATTCTGTGTGATTTGATTTTGCCTGTAAATAAAAAATCAGATGGTAAGAGCTGTGAATTCCATGTTGGAACTCACTTTGGAATCATAATTTAATAATTCATATGTTTGAGAACTGCATATATGTATCAGCTACCTAGTTTGTAAGACTTACATATTTGCAGATATATATGATAAACGTATATTATAAAATATAGATATATTATTATTGAAGAGTCCACTTTTCAATAATTGGCACCCCAAACATTAATATAAAGATATTAATATAATATAAGATTCCACAAAATTTGGCACCCTAGATGGGACTTGGAGATTCGAGTATCTGATTATCTGATTATAATATTTATAAGGAGTTTCAGACGCTATAAGCTGGCTACCAAATCTGCAGAATCACGGTGGGGCTATATCTATGAAAACTTATTACTATTGTGTTATCTTATCTTGTATTTTGTATAACCTAGGATAAATGTGTTAGTGCAATATACATTATTTTAACCAATACAATATTTATTAGGAAGCTGCACAAATGGCTGTAAGCCCACCAGCAAAATACAAGATCACAGTGGAATAGGTTACAAATAAAGAATTTAAAGGCTTAGAATAAAAAATGTGCACAGTGGGAATGTCAATGAGTATTCCCAAATAAATGAATGTATTTACCAGATATTAGAGTAACCTTAAGAAGCCGGTGAATCTTAGGGAGAGGATATCTTGAGTACTAAAGATAAGGAATATATAAATATAGCATTGTATGAGTGCACTGTTGAATATGCAAAAAGTTGCAGTGGCATTAAGGAAGATGCACATAATTGCATCTTTAGAAGCTAAACAGAAATGTAAAGAAGAATCAGGTTCATGTCTTAGTAAAGCACGCCTGAAAATGAATGCAAAAATGCATTCACTATTAAAATCCCTTAAAGGGCAGAAAAATAAACAGAACAAGCTTGAAGCAAAAACAAAAAGCCTGGCAGTTTGTAATCAAATTATCAAGATCTCTCATGAAGAGATAACACCCAGCATGCAAGCTGAGGTTAAAGAAACACCCAACAGACATAATGTAGTATGTGAGACTCTGTACACAGAGTCTACAGAAGTCAGGAATGACTTAATCAGACAAGATCCTTAAATGGAGAATGAAAGTAGCATGTTGCAGGACTGCATCAATGTGCAGCCTACAGAGGCTGTTATGGTCACACACACACCATAAACAAACAGGCTTCTTTGATAGAGTAAGAAAGTGATGTATCTATCCTCAAAAAGTGTATCAATGCAAAGAAGGTAAAAGCAATAGGAGTTGTCCCCTATACTGTTTCTAGCAAGGGGGAAGATAATTGTAACTCAGATTATGTGTGTTCTACTGAATGCACTCTCAGAGTTCCCAATGTGAATGAAGAATTTGTTATGCCCTTAGGCAAAAGTGAGCAGACAGTAATCTTAAACACATTTAGCAGCAGTGAAGTGCATACAAGGGGTGGATAAATTCTCCATGGTGAAAACGCTAAGGGTAACAAGTTACAAACCCTGAAATGTATTCACTAACAAACGGGTTTAAAGGGAAAATCCATTAAATGGATTTGGGAATACATGTTCACACGCAAAGTTCCAACACCTTTGTAACCCCCACCCAGCAGTAAGAGCCATCTAGTGGTGGAGCAAATGTTAGCATGCTCTTAGAGAGACCACATGCAGAGTGTCATTCTGAAAACACCACAACAATGACAAAAAGTATCATCAGGATGAGAATGTTTTTGTGCCCTGGCACCCTAATAATTTTATCACAAGTCTGGACAAACAAAAAGCCCTCCTGGGACCTACAAAAGGTATCTGGCATGGTTTAACAAGCTTCTTTTCCCACAAGAGTATTTTTCTGAAGCTCCAAGATTCTTCCAGACTAAGGAGCCACTCCAAGCAGCAAACTCTATGCTTGGAGACAGTCTGTACCCTGGCTGCATCACAAGAGAATATGGTAGTATCACTCCCTTACTTGTTAGATCCAATGTAGCCATTGTTTGCTTTGAGAAGACCTTACATGTTCAAACAACCAAGGTTTCCAAATTCAATTTAACCTGCAGGATATCTGCAGTGAACGTTTGTGTTGTCATTGACACACAATGTGACAGAAAGGAAAGACTGGCACAGGCCAGAAACAATTGTTTGCTAATAGATCATTAAAGACACAGGTCTATAAATTCTGTACCTGGCATTAACAAGCAGCAGATAGGGCAGAATTCATAGCAAGCAATACTGAATCAGTTTGTAAATAGCCATGGTATTCATTGCATATCTTTTTGTTTGAATCATAGTCAACCTGGCAATCTGTATGCTAAAAGATGCAAGATTCCAAAAAGACTCCAATTTACAAGGGAAAAGGTTTCCATTAACCCTGTCATCGCTGCAATCCAGCAAAATCCACATAGCGGTCTTAAGGACTGACACATTGACAAATCCAAAGGTTTTCCAATCTCACAAGAAAAGGAAAAAGATGTTAACCTTTTCATCACAGAAATCACTGTCTTTTAAAATACTTGCACACACATCCATTACAGTGTGCATCTCGCTACTGCAATTATGCAGAATTATTTTATTTCTACATATACTTCCAGTCGCAGATCAGTTCGTATGTCTGATGTATATCACCAAAAAACTTTATATATATTTCTCTGACGTCCTAGTGGATGCTGGGAACTCTGAAAGGACCATGGGGAATAGCGGCTCCGCAGGAGACTGGGCACAACTAAAGAAAGCTTTAGGTCACCTGGTGTGCACTGGCTTCTCCCACTATGACCCTCCTCCAAGCCTCAGTTAGATTTTGTGCCCGGCCGAGGTTGGATGCACACTAGGGGCTCTCCTGAGCTTCTAGAAAGAAAGTATAGAATTAGGTTTTTTATTTTCAGTGAGACCTGCTGGCAACAGGCTCACTGCAGCGAGGGACTAAGGGGAGAAGAAGCGAACCTGCCTGCTTGCAGCCAGCTTGGGCTTCTTAGGCTACTGGACACCATTAGCTCCAGAGGGATCGACCGCAGGCCCAGCCTTGGTGTTCGGTCCCGGAGCCGCGCCGCCGTCCCCCTTACAGAGCCAGAAGCAAGAAGAGGTCCGGAAAATCGGCGGCAGAAGACATCAGTCTTCACCAAGGTAGCGCACAGCACTGCAGCTGTGCGCCATTGCTCCTCATACACACTTCACACTCCGGTCACTGAGGGTGCAGGGCGCTTGGGGGGGGCGCCCTGAGCAGCAATAAAAACACCTTGGCTGGCAAAAATACCACAATATATAGCCCCAGAGGCTATATATGTGGTAAATACCCCTGCCAGAATCCAGAAAAAAGCCGGAGAAAAGTCCGCGAAAAAGGGGCAGAGCTATCTCCCTCAGACACACTGGCGCCATTTTCTCTTCACAGTGCAGCTGGAAGAAAGCTCCCCAGGCTCTCCCCTGTAGTTTTCAGGCTCAAAGGGTTAAAAAGAGAGGGGGGGCAATATTATATATACAAGCAGCTATTGGGGAAATTTCACTCAGTTATAGTGTTAATCCCCACATTATATAGCGCTCTGGTGTGTGCTGGCATACTCTCTCTCTGTCTCCCCAAAGGGCTTTGTGGGGTCCTGTCCTCAGTCAGAGCATTCCCTGTGTGTGTGCGGTGTGTCGGTACGGCTGTGTCGACATGTTTAATGAGGAGGCTTATATGGTTACGGAGCAGATGCCGATAAATGTGATGTCGACACCAGAGTGGATGGTTAGGTAAAAGGTATTAACCGACAGTGTCAACTCCTTACATAAAAGGCTGGATGACGTAACAGCTGTGGGACAGCCGGCTTCTCAGTCCGTGCCTGCCCAGGCGTCTCAAAGGCCATCAGGGGCTCAAAAACGCCCGCTCACTCAGATGGCAGACACAGATGTCGACATGGAGTCTGACTCCAGTGTCGACAAGGTTGAGACATATACACAATCCACTAGGAACATCCGTGACTTGATACCGGCAATAAAAAAAATGTGTTACACATTTCTGACATTAACCCTCTAAAAATGGGTTTTTATGTTGGGGAGAAAAAGCAGGCAGTGTTTTGTTCCCCCATCAGATGAATGAATGAAGTGTGTGAAAAGCGTGGGTTCCCCCCGATAAGAAACTGGTAATTTCTAAAAAGTTACTGATGGCGTACCCTTTCCCGCCAGAGGATAAGTTACGCTGGGAGATATCCCCTAGGGTGGATAAGGCGCTCACACGGTTGTCAAAAAAGGTGGCACTGCCGTTTTAGGAACGGCCACTTTGAAGGTACCTGTTGATAAAAAGCAGGAGGCTATCCTGAAGTCTGTATTTACACACTCAGGTACTAGACTGAGACCTGCAGATCGTGCTGCTGCAGCGTGGTCGGTGACCCTGTCAAACATGAGAACATATTAAAGACGTCGTCTTATATATGAGGGATGCACAGAGGGATCTTTTGCCGGCTGGCATCCAAAATGAATGTAATGTCCATTCTGTCAGGAGGGTATTAGAGACCTGTCACTGGACAGGTGATGCTGACTTTAAAAGGCGCATAGAGATTCTGCCTTATAAGGGTGAGGAATTATTTGGGGATGGTCTCTGGGACCTCGTATCCACAGCAACAGCTGGGAAGAAATATTTTTACCTCAGGTTTCCTCACAGACTAAGAAAGCACTGTATTATCAGGTACAGTCCTTTCGGCTTCAGAAAAGCAAGCGGGTCAAAGGCGCTTCCTTACTGTACAGAGACATGGGAAGAGGGAAAAAGCTGCACCAGTCAGCCTGTTCCCAGAATCAAAATTCTTCTCTCGCTTCCTCTGAGTCCACAGCATGACGCGGGGGCTCCACAGGTGTAGCCCGGTACGGTGGGGGGCCGTCTCAACAATTTCAGCGATCAGTGGGCTCGCTCACAGGAGGATCCCTGTTTCATTCAAGTAGTATTTCAGGGGTACAAGCTGGAATTCGAGTTGTCTCCCCCCCGCCGTTTCCTCAAATATGCCTTGCCGACAACTCCCTCAGGCAGGGAGGCTGCGCTAGAGGCAATTAATAAGCTGTATTCCCAGCAGGTAATACTCAAGGTGCCCCTACTTCAACAAGGACGGGGTTACTATTCCACACGGTTTGGGGTACCGAAACCGCATGGTTCGGTGTGACCCATTTTATATTTAAAATCCTTGAACACATACATAAAAAAAAAAAAAAATTCAAGTTCAAGATGGAATCGCTCAGGGCGGTTATTGCAAGCCTGGACGAGGGGGATTACATGGGATCCCGGGATATCAAGGATGCTTACCTGCATGTCCCCATTTACCATCCTCGCCAGGAGTACCTCAGATTTGTGGTACAGGATTACCATTACCAAGTCCAGACACTGCCGTTTGGACTGTACATGGCACCGAGGGTGTTTACCAAGGTAATGGCCGAAATGATGATACTCCTTCGAAAAAAGGGAGTTTTAATTATCCCGTACTTGGACAATCTCCTTATAAGGGCGAGGTCCAAGGAGCAGTTGCTAGTCGGGGTAGCACTATTTTGGAAAGTGCTACAACAGCACGGTTGGATTCTAAACAGTCCAAAGTCACAGCTGGTTCCTACGACACGTCTACTGTTCCTGGGGATGGTTCTGGACACAGACCAGAAATAAGTGTTTCTCCCGGAGCAGAAAGCCAAGGAGCTGTCATCTCTAGTCAGAGACCTCCTGAAGCCAAAAGAGGTATCGGTGCATCATTGCACGCGAGTCCTGGAAAAAATGGTAGCTTCCTACGAAGCAATCCCATTCGGCAGGTTCCATGCAAGAACTTTTCAGTGGGACCTGTTGGACAAGTGGTCCGGATCACATCTTCAGATGCATCGGCTGATAACCCTGTCTTCAAGGACCAGGGTATCTCTACTGTGGTGGCTGCAGAGTGCCCATCTTCAAGAGGGCCGCAGGTTCGGCATACAGGACTAGGTCCTAGTGACCATGGATGCCAGCCTTTGAGGCTGGGGGGCAGTCACACAGGGAAGAAACTTCCAGGGACTTTGGTCAAGTCAGGTGACTTCCCTACACATAAATATTCTGGAACTGAGGGCCATTTACAATGCCCTGAGTCAGGCAAGGGCTCTGCTTCAAAACCAGCCGGTACTGATCCAATCAGACAACGTCGCGGCAGTTGCCCATGTAAACCAACAGGGTGGCACAAGAAGCAGGATGGCGATGGCAGAAGCCACAAGGATTCTCCGATGGGCGGAAAATCATGTGTTAGCACTGTCAGCAGTGTTCATTCCCGGAGTGGATGACTGGGAAGCAGATCTTCTCAGCAGACACGACCTCCACCCGGGAGAGTGGGGACTTCATCCAGAAGTCTTCCAAAGGATTGTACACCATTGGGAAAGGCCACAGGTGGACATGATGGCGTCCCGCCTCAACAAAAAGCTATAAAAGATATTGCGCCAGGTCAAGGGACCCTCAGGCGATAGCTGTGGACGCTCTGGTAACACCGTGGGTGTACCAGTCGGTTTATGTGTTCCCCCCTCTGCCTCTCATACCAAAGGTACTGAGAATAATAGGAAGGCGAGGAGTAAGAACGATACTCGTGGTTCCGGATTGGCCAAGAAGAGCTTGGTACCCAGAACTTCAAGAAATTATATCAGAGGACCCATGGCCTCTGCCGCTCAGACAGGACCTGCGGCAGCAGGGGCCCTGTCTGTTCCAAGACTTACCGCGGCTACGTTTTGACGGCATGGCGGTTGAACGCCGGATCCTAAAGGAAAAGGGCATTCCGGAGGAAGTCATTCCTACGCTGATTCAAGCCAGGAAAGATGTAACTGCAAAACATTATCACCGCATATGGCGGAAATATGTTGCTTGGTGTGAGGCCAAAAAAGGCCCCAACAGAGGAATTTCAACTAGGTCGATTTCTGCATTCCTACAAGCAGGAGTGTCTATGGGCCTAAAATTAGGCTTCATTAAGATACAGATCTCGGCTCTGTCGATTTTCTTCCAGAAAGAACTAGCTTCAGTACCTGAAGTTCAGACATTGTAAAAGGAGTGCTGCATATTCAGCCCCCGGTTGTGCCTCCAGTGGCACCTTGGGTTCTCAACGTGGTGTTGAGTTTCTTAAAATCACATTGGTGTGAGCCACTAAAAACCGTGGATCTAAAATATCTCACGCGGAAAGTGGTCATGTTATTGGCCTTGGCTTCGGCCAGGCGTGTATCAGAATTGGCGGCTTTGTCATATAAAAGTCCTTATCTGATTTTCCATATGGATAGGGCAGAATTGAGGACTCGTCCCCAGTTTCTCCCTAAGGTGGTATCAGCTTTTCACTTGAACCAACCTATTGTAGTGCCTGCGGCTACTAGGGACTTGGAGGATTCCAAGTTACTGGACGTAGTCAGGGCCTTGAAAAATTATGTTTCCAGGACGGCTAGAGTCAGGAGAACTGACTCGCTGTTTATCCTGTATGCACCCAACAAACTGGGTGCTCCTGCTTCTAAGCAGACTATTGCTCGCTGGATTTGTAGCACAATTCAGCTGGCGCATTTTGCGGCTGGACTACCGCAGCCAAAATCTGTAAAAGCCCATTCCACAAGGAAGGTGGGCTCATCTTGGGCAGCTGCCCGAGGGGTCTCGGCTTTCCAACTTTGCCGAGCTGCAACTTGGTCAGGGGCAAACACGTTTGCAAAATTCTACAAAATTGATACCCTGGCTGAGGAGGACCTGGAGTTCTCTCATTCGGTGCTGCAGAGTCATCCGCACTCTCCCGCCCGTTTGGGAGCTTTGGTATAATCCCCATGGTCCTTTCGGAGTTCCCAGCATCCACTAGGACGTCAGAGAAAATAAGATTTTACTCACCGGTAAATCTATTTCTCGTAGTCCGTAGTGGATGCTGGGCGCCCATCCCAAGTGCGGATTGTCTGCAATACTTGTACATAGTTATTGTTAACTAAAGGGTTATTGTTGAGCCATCTGTTGAGAGGCTCAGTTGTATTTCATACTGTTAACTGGGTATAGTATCACGAGTTATACGGTGTGATTGGTGTGGCTGGTATGAGTCTTACCCGGGATTCAAAATCCTTCCTTATTATGTCAGCTCGTCCGGGCACAGTGTCCTAACTGAGGCTTGGAGGAGGGTCATAGTGGGAGGAGCCAGTGCACATCAGGTGACCTAAAGCTTTCTTTAGTTGTGCCCAGTCTCCTGCGGAGCCGCTATTCCCCATGGTCCTTTCGGAGTTCCCAGCATCCACTACGGACTACGAGAAATAGATTTACCGGTGAGTAAAATCTTATTTTTTGTTTTATGTTATATGATAATTATTTATGCTTCCTTCGTAAAAGCTTCAAACGAAATTAAATATCTAATAAAGGATGGTATACCCCTTATAACAAATTGGGCCAAGATTATTAATTGGGGTGATTAATTCTCTTAATACAGACTGAACCAAGTCTAAGAATTAAATGTAGCATAGCAGAGTCACTGTAGTTACTGTATATGCACATGACTGCATATTACACAATACTGATTGGAATTAGATATATTTAAAGCCATTCCTAGATTATATTTAATATCTGTTTGAAGCAAAATGATATTCATTTATTGTATTGATAGGATGTTGCCATAGACACTTCAAATAATATTGAACAGAATTTTTAGTTAAAATATAGGTAGAATAGTAAAAGCCTTTATATGGGATAAACTGGTATAGGGATATTTTAGTTTTGAGATATATAAAATAGATATCAAAGTAGTACATTAATGTTGAGGAATCTTATATTATATTAATATCTTTATATTAATGTCTGGGGTGCCAATTATTGAAAAGTGGACTCTTCAATAATAATATATCTATATTTTATAATATACGTTTATCATATATATCTGCAAATATGTCAGTCTTACAAACTAGGTAGCTGATACATATATGCAGTTCTCAAACATATGAATTATTAAATTATGATTCCAAAGTGAGTTCCAACATGGAATTCACAGCTCTTACCATCTGATTGTTTATTTACAGGCAAAATCAAATCACACAGAATAAGATATACACAGTAGGGATATACAGTGGGGATTGAAAATTTGGGCACCCCAGGCAAAAATTCATTTTAATGTGCAAAAAGAAGCCAAGGAAAGATGGGAAAAATCTCCAAAAGGCATCAAATTACAGATTAGACATTCTTATAACAACATGTCAAAAAAAAAGTTTGATTCTATTTCCATCATTTACACTTTCAAAAGAACAGAAAACAAAAAATGGCGTCTGCAAAAGTTTGGGCACCCTGCAGAGTTAATATCTTGTACTGCCCCCTATGGCAAGTATCACAGCTTGTAAACGCTTTTTGAAGCCAGCCAAGAGTCTTTCAATTCTTGTTTGAGGTATCTTCGCCCATTCTTCCTTACAAATGTCTTCCAGTTCTTTGAGATTCCTGGGCTGTCTGTGACGCACTGCTCTTTTAAGGTCTATCCATAGATTTTCAATTATGTTGAGGTCAGGAGATTGTGAAGGCCATGGCAAAACCTTTAGTCTACGCCTCTTGATGTAATCCACCGTGGATTTTGAGGTGTGTTTAGGATCATTATCCATTTGTAGAAGTCAACCTCTCTTTAACTTCAGCTTTTTCACAGATGGCATCAAGTTAGCGTCCAAAATTTGGGGGAATCTTATTGAATCCATTTTTCCTTCTACTCGTGAAATGTTCCCTGTGCCACTGGCTGCAATACAACCGCAAAGCATGATTGATCCACCCCCATGCTTAACAGTTGGACAGAGGTTCTTTTCATTAAATTCTGTGCCTTTCCTTCTCTAAATGTACCATTGCTCATTCCTGCCAAAAAGTTCTATTTTAACCTCATCGGTCCACAGAACTTTATTCCAAAATGCATCAGGCTTGTCTATATGTTCATTTGCAAACTTCAAACGCTGATTTTTGTGGTGAGGACGTAGAAGAGGTTTTCTTCTGATGACTCTTCCATGAAGACCATATTTGTACAAGTATCTCTTTATAGTGGAATAGTGTACCACAACTCCAGTGTCTGCCAGATCTTCCTGGAGGGATCATGCAGTCAAACGTGTATTTTGACTTGCTTTTCTCACAATCCTGCGAGCTGATCTATGCAAGAAAGATATATTTGTATTAATTGCTTAATACAAGTTCTGGTGCTATGACTGTGCTGGTTCTCTAAGCTGCTGTTAAAGTGAGAGACAGTCAATCTCTCATAGACTGGAAATTACAACGTGTAGAAAATAAAAACAGCGCTAATAATAAATCTAAAAAACAGGTGTTTCCTTAAAAATAAATCACATACGTTTAATGTTACTCAACATACATATATATAAAAATTCTCTCACAAATGTGAACCATAATAAATAGAGCCTCTATAGCCAGTCTCTGACCACCGACGATTTGATGTAATTAAGCACACTTATTAGTATTAGTAATGTCCCTGTGACCGGTCACAATATCAACAGGATCCTTAGTTTTAAATATGCAGGTATGTCCAATCTTGTGGTATAATTACCAAATATTTAGTGTATTGGCCGGGTATCCCACCTAGCGAGGGTCCAGAGGCTGTCTCCGATCCGACGCAGATGTTTGGTGGTGGAAAACCACTAAGAATCCTGTTGATATTGTGACCGGTCACAGGGACATTACTAATACTAATAGGTGTGCTTATTTACATCAAATCGTCGGTGGTCAGAGACTGGCTATAGAGGCTCTATTTATTATGGTTCACATTTGTGAGAGAATTTTTATATATATGTATGTTGAGTAACATTAAACGTATGTGATTTATCCTGCGAGCTGTTCTGTCTGATATTTTTCTTGGTCTTCCAGATCTTGCTTTAACTTCCACTGTTCCTGATGACTGCCATTTCTTAATTACTTTCCGAACAGAGGATATGGGCATCTGATAACACTTTGCTATCTTCTTATAGCCTTTTCCTGCTTTGTGAGCGTCAACTATTCTCAGTTTCAGTGTTCTACACAACTGTTTAGAGGAACCCATGGTGCTGATTGTTGGAGCAAGGTCAGATGAGTCTGGGCTTTTAAAACCTTTGAGATTGACATCACCTGGTCTTTCCAGACGATGATTGAGAACAATCCATGACACTGCCAGGTCTCAGCTGTCCAAAGGGGGCAGTACAAGGTATTAACTCTGCAGGGTGCCCAAACTTTTGCAGACGCCATTTTTTGTGTTCTGTTCTTTTGAAAGTGTAAATGATGGAAATAAGATCAAACTTTTTTTGACATGTTATAAGAATGTCTAATCTGTAATTTGATGCCTTTTGGAGATTTTTCCATCTTTCCTTGGCTTCTTTTTGCACATTAAAATGAATTTTTGTCTGGGGTGCCCAAACTTTCAAACCCCACTGTATATATACTAGTAATATTTATGCTTTCTTAATTATAGAACAAACATAACATAACACAGTTTCACAAACTTAGACAATTACTTACATAAAGTGTATACTTGCAAGTACCATCCTTAAGATCCTTTCCTTTCTCTCCTGCACCAAGCTTTCGTCTGCACCTTCAACTTCATTTACTGCTCTCCTTTATCCTCCTCTTGACTTCAACTCCCACTAACTTCATATATATATATATATATATATATATATACACCTATAACTTAACCATTTCAAACTGACATATTCCTATTGGTTCCCCTGTAACTGATAACTGCCAGATTCCAAAGTGTCGTAAAACATGTCCAGTTGTTCTGCCTCAAGGTGGCAAACAGGACATGTAGTCTGGGGTCATACAATTTGCTACTTCCTTATACATCAAAGATCTTCCTTTGCTTATTTGAAGTGTAACAATATTTGTTTGCCTCGGGTGTTAGCATCAACAATTGGGACTTGTTGGTACAGTAGAAGATCAACAGATCTTGTGTTGTCATTGTATCTGGCCTGCAGTATAACTGGGCAATAGAAAACCAGTTTTATGATTGCCAAATGTATTCTGAAGCTTGATTTTAATCTAACTATATGCACACCTGTGACTTCCAGTGTCCAAATGATCAAAAGAGTTCTCAGTCGCATACCAAACTTCATTTATGGCCTAAAACTTGTTCAGATCACAATGACTCATAATCTTGCAGTAAAACGCAAATATATATATACACATCTATATAAACACATATACAAATCATTATTTCCTGAAGCATCTAACCTTTTAATCAATATGTTCAAATCTAGTTAATCTATATCTTACTATAAAATATATTCACTGTACTATTCACTATGGTTAAAATCACCTTTTATCATTAATGATATTTTCATTCAGACAATATTTCTTTAATCTCAATATTCCTAAATTGTATATTATGCAAACAGTTACCTATCTAGCAACAGAAGAGATTGACATAAAATATGGCATACTTCCCTTAACAGATTTTAAAAGATTATGGGACAGACAGATGTTTATTTCAGACTATTTGTCCAGAAAATGATCTGCTGGCACTACTGGGAGGTGTCAGTAATACATTGTGATAGTTATAAATCACTGGCAGATTAATGAGCATGGGTAGGTACATCAGGTATGGTTGGAGATGGAGAGGCAGGCAGGGGCTGCATTGTGGAGGGATTTGAAGTGATACTAACTAAAATTTGCAATTTAAGGTTAAGGCAGCCAGGGTTGTATTAAGACTTGTGGGCGATAACTAAGTTAATGGGGCTCCCATCCAATAGAAATGGCCCATTATCTTGCAACCTTCCCAAAAAATGTCCACAGTGTCCCCCTCCCCCCCCATCCCCTGTATACTACACTGTATACTACACAGTGCACCTCTGGTGGCCCCTCCCCCATGATCATAAAATACATACATGAGAATTTGCTGTATACATAATGTACTGACTACTACACACAAACATAATTAAGGGGTCTACTGTATTTCCTAAGCCTTAGATGGAGATACAGTGGACAAAGATAAAGTACTAGCCAACCAGCTCCTAGCTGTCATTTTTTAAACCCAGCATGTGACATGGTAGTTAGGAGCTGATTGGCTGGTACTTTATCTCCATCCACTTTATCTCCGTTCAAGGCTTAGTAAATAGTGCTGGAAGCACGGAGGTACTGAGGCACGGAGGTGCTGAAAGCACGGAGATGCTGAGGCACGGAGGTGCTGAGATACTGAGGCACGGAGGTGCTGGAAGCACGGAGGTACTGAGGCACTGAGGTACTGAGGTACGGAGGTGCTGAGGCACGGAAGCACGGAGGTGCTGAAGCACGGAGGCACGGAGGTGCTGGAAGCACGGAGGTACTGAGGCACGGAGGTACTGAGGTACTGAGGCACGGAGGTACTGGGATACGGGAGCTCTGGAGATCACAACCTTAGGGAGCTCAGCTAGAATGCTCACACATAGCTGTGTGTGACACAAGGAACTGGCGCCGTTTCTAATTCAGCCTCCTGATTTATACTTCCTGGTCCTTGGTGATTGGTGAGCAGGACTAGGTGATGCAGAGAGTCTCAGGCTGGCAGAGGATTGAACAACTCTGGGTCAGGTGAACAGTCACTGTCATGTGACTACTCTAGCCAAGGCTGTGATGTAGAATGAGGCCTAGCAGGCCGAGAGAACACTGAAGCCTGGACTTCTGCAAAACACAGGATGCTGGCTTTTAGACCTAAAGTTCAGATTACTGAATTCAGCCTCACACAGGAGATCACCACAGGTGGAGCTAATTAACTATTACCTCTCAGGCAGAGAACTCAGGAAAACTCAGTGCTGACAAACTGTTTAAATCCGTGAGTGAAAAGACACAGGATCCAGGACAGATGGCATGGGTAAGTCACCAAATATAAAACCTACAGTCAGGATTGTGACACTCGTGGGTTTTCTTTTTCCATTTTTTTATTGCATTTTTATTTACATATTTTGTGGCAGATGCCTTATTTTTGTTTTTCACTGCTCCCAGTTACACGCATGTGAGCATACCTGTGTATCCCAGTTATATGCATGTGAGCAAACCTGTGTGTCTTGTTTATTTTATTCAGATTTTATTTTTAAATAAAGCAGCCTCTTAGATGTTTTAGCAGCCCCTCCTGAGCCCCAACAGCAGCCCCGGATGGGGCAAGTTGAGTTCGGGTGGGTTTGGTAAAGTACTAAGCACGACTGTGCAGTAAACATTTTTGGTATTGTGCCCCTGCCCTACTGGAGCTTACCAGTCTACAGCCGTAACTCATTTCATACTATAAGTAGGACTGTGGGAGGAAGCAATGCTGACCTCTGTACCCACAGCATACCTCAGCCTGGCAAGCCAGACATCTTCCTGCCTGTATGCCACCATGAGACTCCATACTGGGCCTTATTCAGTAACTGTTTGTGCCTCACAGGAGCTCCTGGCCCATCTAGTGCTGCAGAGCAATGGAAAGCTGATGCAATGCAAGATCATTGAAACTCTGTTCTTCTAACAGCACGAGGTCTTGCGATAACCCCACACAACCCTTAGGAAAAGAAGATCCCTGTACAACAAATGTGCATCTTGTAAATAAATAATCCCAAAATGTGGAAAATCAATAATAAATCAAAATTAAGGTTGACTAATTGGAGACATTCATTTGAGTGATTCCTTAACATGAAATAATTGAGAAGAACCTCTCTCTAATGCTCTGGCATAAAATATCACTTTTACCTTTCTGGCAGTAGCGCTGGATTATGATTCAGTCTCTTCTGAGTCACACTGACTTTGGCAACAAATGTGGTCTCTCCCCACTTTATGTAAAAACACTTCGTCAAAATAGAAATTTCCATTTCCACCTTTGCGGCTATGTTTTTACAAATCTGTTTGTGATGTTGAAGCTTGTTTCATATCTGCTCTAGGCTTTCATTGAACCTAGGATCAAGTACAGCAACACCCCTGGAATTAAACGCAAGCACTCCTGGATTTATACAGCATGGGCAGCACCCATGGAGAATTGCACAGCAGACAGGAAACAGCATCCCTGGACTTAAATGGCAGTGGGGTAGCACCCCTGGACTGATAGTGCAGAGGTGCAGCACCCCATATAGGGCGGGACCCCTGGAATGATGTGGCAAAGAAAAGACGTGCAAGATGGAATTGTCCTTGGGCCCTCCCACCAACCTGTGGCTGAAATGATTGCTTTGTTTGGGCCCCCACCAAAAAAAAAGCAATTAATCTCTCCTTGCACAAACTGGCTCTACAGTGGCAATATGTCATCCTCATCCTCAGATCCCCCTCCCCCCTTCAGTGTTTACATCCTTATCCTCACAGAGAAATAATATTCAAACAAAACCACATCATTTAGGTGTCAGTGGACTGCTTACGCTGTTACCCAAAATTTATGTACTTGACAATGACTTATGATGAATGCGCTGCAGGTGACGTATAAGGGAGGGTGTTCCTAGGTGGTTAACATCCTTACCCCTACATATTATGGATTGACAAAGGCAACAGATGGCTTGACACCTGTTGTCCGGATTTGTGGAGAAATAATTCCACACCAAAGAGGTGGCTTTTTGGGTATTTTGCCCAGGCCTAACAGTGGGCTTTTTCATCCCATGGCCAACAACTGTCTCCACTGGTGCCTTATTCAAACAAACCACATCACCATCAGAATCCTCATCGTCAACTTCCTCTGCAGTGCCAGCTACACCCATATCCTCCTCATCCTGGTGTACTTTTACAATTACATCTTCAATGTCAATATCAGCAACTGGACGAGCAGTGCTCCTCTCAGCACTCACAGAGGGCGTGCAAATGGTGGTAGGAGCCTCCTCTTCCTATGCAGTGATGTGAAGGTCATGCCTAGACATCACAACCGCAGACAGTGACAGCACTCCTGTATTTTCACAACACCCCTGTAATGTTACAGCATAAAAGACAAGGCCACTGTACATTTATTTTCACTGCACCCTGTATTTTACAGCATACAGACCAGTGTACTTTTATTTTAACAAAGTACCCCTGAATTTTTACAGCAACAGGGCCAGTGTACATCTATTTTAACAACAGCACCCCTGAATTTTTACAGCATACAGGGCCAGTGTAATATTATTTTAACAGCAGTACCCCTGTATTATAACAGCATACAGGACCAGTGTGCTTTTATTTTAACAACTACACCCATGAATTTTTGCAGCATACAGGACCAGTGTACTTTTATTTTATCAACAGCAGCACCCCTGAATTTTTACAGCATACAAGACTGGGCCAGCACCCCTGTATTTTAACAGCATACAGGACCAGTGTGCTTTTATATTAACAACTGCACCCCTGAATTTTTAGAGCATACAGGGCCAGTGTACCTTTATTTTGAAAACAGCACCTCTGAATTTTTACAGCATACTGAGCCAGTGTAATATTTTAACAGCAGCACCCCTGTATTTTTACAGCATACAGGACCAATGTGCTTTTATTTTAACAATAGCAGCACCCCTGAATTTTTACAGCATACACGGCCAGTGTAATATTTTAACAGTATCACCCATACATTTTTACAGAATACAAGACTGAGCCAGCACCCCTGTATTTTCACAGCATACAGGACCAGTGTGCTTTTATTTTAACAACAGCAACCCAGAATATTTACAGCATACAGGAGGACAGTGCCCCTGCCCCCTGTACAACACAGTGACAGCTATTACAGCAACAACACCCATGTACAGCTGCAGCACCTCTAACAGCACATGAAACACCAGTGACAGCCAGGATAGCCAGGACAGCACCCCTAACAGCACAAGGTACACCACAGAGATTAGTTTGCACTACAGAGCACACACTGACCCAACACCACCACCCACAGAGAGCTCTGTCTCCCTCACTCTCCAAGTCTGGAGTTAAAATGGCGGTAACACACAGCTCCTTATATGGAATTCAAAACCCGAGAGAATTCGACAGCGGGATGATGACGTTTTGTCTCGTTCTGGTTTCCGAGTCTGGCAAGAAGTCCTGAGCCAGACTTGGATCCGGGCTCAGAGTGTGACATTCGGGGGAAGGGGGGGGGGGGGGGTTCGGTTCTCTGAGAACTGAACCCTCTTATCTCTAGTTGGTGGAGATATATATTTATGTAAGCAGGAAATACTTTAGTTTCTAGCTGTTGTCAACTACAGATCCAGCTAAATTTCCTTATTCTGGGCTGATTTAGGCCTCATAGGGGCCCTATGCAAGATAACAGTTTGGACCCCCAACCCCCCCCCCCCCTCCCACACACACACACTTTTTAAAAAATACACTATAGGATGTATTTTTTTTGTGGTAGGTTGGGAGTGGACAGGGCTGTCTTACATTACAGAAACCAATAACACATCATCCATCACAATATATAGAAAAAATAAAACACAATGGCCCATGATAGGGAAAAAAACACTTGCGCCCCAGACAGGTACACATTATTCCCAACAAGAATAGATAAAATACAATTGTACCACAACAGGGAATATACACCAGATTGGCCCACAAGAGGTAAAAAAACACTGGCTACCAACAGGAAATAATAAACACTATGGGCAGATTTCAATTGTTTTATGTGTTGGCAGCCACTAGATGGTGCTTAATGGAGCAATTCAATTATTGCTCTGTTCGGCCATGAACAGCTGCTGGTGCCTACATTTAATCTCACAGTCCCCCATCTTGTGAGCTGAAATTAGCCAAAAGTGACCCATTTGGGTGCCCAAACGGCACTTTTCGCATCGTGCCCAGGACTTTGGTCGGTATTAGCTATTTTACACAGCTAAACCTGGGCTCTCTGGTTGTGAACAGCATGGAAAAAATATTAATATCTTTCCTAATAAAACATAATCATAGAAGGATACTCAGCATGTTACATCATATAAATAACCAACCCAATACAGTATATTGGTAGATATCCCAATAACATCAATAATTCATTTTGACAGCTTCTGCGGTAATGTGGGAAAGCAGACACAAAGGAGAAGTTTGTAAAAGCTCCTCATTCTTATTCTGGAGGAGTCAGAGCTCACAGGCAGAGCGGGACAAGAGGTGTGGTTGCACAGTGCTCCTCTGGGAACATATTGCAGAGGCACAGTAATGGAGCTCAGTGCCAGTATTAATGATATTAATGCTAGTCTGAACCCCATTACTGAGCCTTTGTAAAACATTTAACTAGAAGTCAGCCTTTGTGATGGATCATTGATGGGCCTCCAGGCCCTAGGCGGGCACCTAGGTTACGATGTGGGAGATCTGGGACTGCTCTAGGCAGTTGGTGACCAGTTTTTCTGCCTGTGAATAGTTGTTGATTAAAGACACTATTCTAGTTCCTGGCTGTTTGGGACTACAGGTACTGTGCCTGTTCCTGGCTCCAAGAAACTTATCATTACTGGTACAGTCCTTGCTTCTGGTTCTATATAGTTGCTGATTACAGGCACTGTGCTAGTTCCTGGCTCTAAGAACTACTGTGAAACTATTTTTATGTGTTCTTCAGGAATTCCAGAATCATTATCTTGAAAGGTCTACCTATTCTTCTTACTTACAGGATAAATACATACATTATCTATATTTGCTGATTTGTACGTGATAGGATTTTTGTCCACAGCTTATCGGATTCCGACAATTATGTACCCTCATGTACATTAAGGACCTCAAAATATGTTCAAAAACATAATGCAAGCCAATATACTGGTTTGCATTATGTTTTTGAACACATCATGCTTAGAACAGCTGGGATAACAATATATGTCTAAAGAATAAGGCCCATTTTTTTCAAGCCTTGGAGAGTGATAAGTTGCACGGTGATAAAGTACCAACAAACTAGCTCCTAACTGCCATGTTAAAGGCTGTGTTAGAAAAATGACAGTAGCTGATTGGTTGGTACTTTATCACCATGCAATTTATCACTCTTAAAGGCTTGATAGATCTGAGCCTAGAAACCTTAAAACAAATTCACAACGAAGAACTAGCAGAAGACAAGGCCTAAGAATCAAGGAAAGGCGTTATTGGGCCTTATTCTAAGTCACACTCAATACCGATGTTAATGGAGTTGAGCGATTTTTTAGTACTGTGCATTTGTTAAAACCCCTTCATAGCTGCAGTACAGTTTCGAGTGCAGGTACTAAGTACTGTATAGGTAATGTATGGACAGCACCCGGGGTGCTGCAAGCGGACATCTCAGTTCTTGCACACTCATACACACCAATGTACGCATGAAAAGGGCTATGTAGTAGTAATAACTTTAAGTCACAGACATAACTGTGGCAAAATAAGATAAAATGTCAACTTCTGAATATGACTCACAATCAGGCCCATTATCGCAGAATTTTGTCAGAATCTCCAAATAATTGGTAGAACATACTAACACAGACCTTGTGCTTCCCACAAGTGAGGCATGAGGAATGGAGAAAAGAAGGCATCCCAGAATACAATGTTGATAGTTAAAAAGGAAAGAAAATACTGTAAGTGAACAATGTTTCTATATGAAAAACAAAGGGTCACACATTATAAGGCAAAGGACAAAAGAGGAGATGTATCAAACCATTGACAGACAGAAAGTGGAGAAGTTGTCCATAGCAACCAATAAGCCTCTTGCTATAGTTTATCTAGCACAGTCTAAAAAAATAGGATTTTGGTACTTACCAGGTAAATCCTTTTCTTTGAATCAATAGGGGGCACTGGAGTACTCTTGGAATATGGACGGCTTCCACAGGAAGAAGGCACTGAATAAATTAATTTTGAAACTACTCCTTCCCTCCATATCCCAGAGTACCTCAGTGTTTTTTACTGAGCCGAACAGGAGCGATAGAGAGGTTGGCAATGCAGAATTACATATAACATAACGGACAACAATAAAGTTGACACAACATTACTGACAACTAAACAGTTGACACCATAACCGATTAGAACTTGTTAATCTGAACCAGTCGGTGAAAATGTGTTACCATAAGATCTACTGAACCTACCCCAAACCAGGTAAACTGCTCTGGGTGGGCGTCCAGTGCCCCCTATGGATTCAAAGAAAAGGATTTATCTGGTAAGTACCAAAATCCTATTTTCTTTTTCATCCACTAGGGGTCACTGGGGTACTCTTGGGACGTACCAAAGTTTCCCCCGTGGGCGGGAGAGCTGTTTGGCACCTGTAACACTAGGCAGCCAAAGCTAGATGCTGATGCCGCAAACGTATCAAACTTGTAGAAGCGCACAAACGTGTGCACCGAAGACCATGTAGTCGCCCGGCAACCGACGGCAATAGGGCCAATCTATTATGAAAATAAATTGACAACGCCGATATCTGCACTTTTAGTGTGGATAAACTCAGACCTCCATCTAACCCCATCTGTAGAAATAACAAAAGACGAGATAACTTAAAAGATTATGTCGGAAACTTCCGAGCTTCACACCAACCTACATCGGCACGCCAAATTCTGTAATAATGAGCTGCCGTAACCGGCTTCCTAGCTCGTAACATGGTTGGTATAACCGATTCTGGAATGCCCTCTCTTCTCAAGAGGGCTGTCTCAACAGCCACCCCATCAAACGTGGCCGCGCTAAATCGGGGCAAAGGAACGGACCCTGCTGTAACAGGTCCAAACGTAGTGGGAGCGGCCAAAGACCGACTGCGAGTAGACCGCGGAGATCCGAGAACCAAGCTCTCCGAGGCCAAAGAACCGCCACTAGTATATCTGTGACGGACTCTCCTTTGATCCGTTTTAGCCACAGAGGGAGCAGCGGAAACGGTGGAAACAGATACACGAGACTGTATAGCCACGTGATTGTGAGAGCATCCACCGCCACTGCCTTTGGATCTCTCATTCTGGACATGACCTGGGGCGTTTGATGAATGTGGCGAGATGCCATCAGGTTCACCTGCGGGTAACTCCACTTCTGGTCCAGCATGTGAAACACTTCTGGATTTAATGCCTATTCTCCTGGATGAAAATTCCGACGGCTGAGATAATCAGCCTCCCAGTTGTCCACTCCCGGAATGACTACTGCCGACAATATCATTTGGTGATACTCGGCCCAATAGAGGATTCAAGCTACTTCCCGCATTGCCATACGGCTTTTCGTTCCTCCTTGTTTGTTGATGTATGCGACCGCCGTCGCATTGTCTGACTGCACCTGAACCGCCTGAGCCTGCAGCATGTGCACTGCTTGTCGTAGCGCATTGTAAATTGCCCGGAGTTCCAGGACCTTTATAGACAGCAATCTTTCGTGATCCGCCCAGAGACCCTGGAGCTGATAATTTTGAACTACAGCTCCCCAACCTCTGAGACTCGCGTCAGCCGTGAGAATTATCCAATTCCAGGCGCCGAACCGTTTCCCTGCGGTTAGATTCTGTACTTTGAGCCACCAGAGTAGAGACACTTTGGCCCTTGGAGACAACCTCACCCTGCGGTAAATCTGCAGATGCGAGCCCGACCACTGTGCGAGCACATCCAATTGAAAAGGACGTGAGTGAAGTCTTCCGAACTGAAGCGCTTCGAAAGCCGCCACCATTGTGTCTAATAGGCAAATGCACAAATGAACCGAGACTGTGCGTGGCTTGAGCACTAATTGTACCAGATGACGAATGACCTGTACTTTCTGTTCGGGTAGGTAAATTCTTTGATTTACCATATCGAGAATCATACCTAGGAATTGAAGTCGTTGAGACGGAATCATTAAAGAATTCGCGTAGACAATGGTAGGAAATCAGATTTCCCCCCCACTTGGTCTGCGATCTATCTCGTTTGGAATCCGACTCCGCCTGTAAGGAACGTAGCCAAAGTGGACGTTATGCGCCACTAGCGAAGCTGAAAACGCAAGAACCAACTGCCAATGTCCAAAGAAGCTGTAGGCAGCAAGAAGTGTAAGGTGGTCTTTATTTAGGGCAAACCTGAACTGGAGTGCCCTGCCACTACAGCCTTGTTACCTCAAACCCTTACCAAAGCAGGGCGAAGCAACAGCCCTACTGCTGTGTAGGGTACACTCCGATAGGTAGTTAAACGCCCAATAATTGCAATTGTCTCTCATTGGAAATTGTTCAGCCTTCGCTGAGAACCTGACGTACTGGCCTGGTGCTATGAGGGCTGGCGGTGAATCGACCGCAACAATCTAACTGAAACAGTAAAAAAAAAAATTCTCTCAGGCAGTACATGCCCCCGCATTCCCCCCAAAGAGGACCGGTAAGGGTCTGTCTGTGCAGTTTTTACGCAAAGTACTAACCACTATACGATCACGGCAACTTAAATGAGCCAGGTAGGAGACGAACCTACAATCTTGTTATCCGTAGTCAGATGCGTTATACACTGGCCCAGGGCCCTCATTCCGAGTTGTTCGCTCGCAAGCTGCTTTTAGCAGATTTACTCACGCTAAGCCGCCGCCTACTGGGAGTGAATCTTAGCTTCTTAAAATTGCGAACGACGTATTCGCAATATTGCGATTACACCTCTCTTAGCAGTTTCTGAGTAGCTCCAGACTTACTCGGCATCTGCGATCAGTTCAGTGCTTGTCGTTCCTGGTTTGACGTCACAAACACACCCAGCGTTCGCCCAGACACTCCTCTGTTTCTCCAGCCACTCCCGCGTTTTTCCCAGAAACGGTAGCGTTTTTCCGCACACACCCATAAAACGGCCAGTTTCCGCCCAGTAACACCCACTTCCTGTCAATCACACTACGATCACCAGAAAAAGCCGTGAGTAAAATTCCTAACTGCATAGCAAATTTACTTGGCGCAGTCGCACTGCGGACATTGCGCATGCGCACTAAGCGGAAAATCGCTGCGATGCGATAAAAAATACAGAGCGAACAATTCTAAATGACCCCCCAGATTCGTATTAGTCCGACACACTGTGTGACCGACTCCGTGCATGTGGTTACCAGCAATAGTGAATCTTCCTATAGAGTCATGCTGTACAAAAACAATTAAT
This sequence comes from Pseudophryne corroboree, assembly GCF_028390025.1. NCBI lineage: Eukaryota > Metazoa > Chordata > Amphibia > Anura > Myobatrachidae > Pseudophryne > Pseudophryne corroboree. The sequence continues at coordinate 489,200,384 of NC_086444.1, read as the reverse complement.
AAATTAAATTCCTAACAACACCCCGCTCCTCCAGAGGCTGAGTGTTGTAGGGCAGCAACCTCCAGGAAAGAACCAGGAAGTAACGTTAAAAGATGGTGTCCTACCATGTTTTGTTTTGTTTTTTTTTAAACACCTGTTAAACCAGGATCTGAACCAGTGTCCATGCAATCACAATGTTCACTGTGGCCAGGAAGCCTAACCACTTGGCTACAGAGCCACCTGTAAAAACAAAAAGCAAAGCTGCTGTGAGGTGAGGCCTGAACTCACCATGTTTGCAGTGCTCAACAGATACTGTTTAAAAAGCACTGTGTGCTGACCAATTTTTCTTGCTTACTGCAAAATAGATTTTTAATGTCAGCATATTATATATATATAAATATATATATATATATATATATCTACACATACATACAACAATGTATATTCACACATACTCAGACCTTAATAAATATATATATATATATATATATATTCCATATATGCATACATACACATATATATTATATACCCATATACATATATCCAGATATATCCTGATACAGAGGTAAAATAATTCTTAGAAGTCTGAAACTAAATGTGACCTCACACAGGCTTAAAACCTGAGATGACTGCTGCTTAACCGCAGCTTAGTTAATGGGCCCTATCTAGTGGCCGGCGCTGGGAGCGCGCTCTTGGGAGCGGGCTCTGGAGAGCTATCATGACTGTAAAACCTATGGTAGGTTTATATTGATAGTGTAAGCCCAAACTGAGCTAACCAGAATGTATCTTTTTTAACAGTTTAAACTAGCATGCATTAGTATGCAATCTAGTTGGATCACCAGTTTCCTCCCAGATGGCAAAACAATATGCAACACTGCTTAGCTTCCAAGATCAGAGCAGTTTGGGCGTATCCAGTGTGGTGTGGCCAAGTGAATTAAGCCAAAGCTGCTGCAGGTGAGACCTGAACTCACAATGCTTGCAGTGCTCCACATATACTGTTTTATAAGCACCATGTGCTGACCAATTGTTATAACATATCTTACTTTACAACAGTGAACAAAGCCAGTATTTGGCTGCCACGGCCATGATTCAGATTTGCAGTCTTTAGGATAATATCATTATAAACAGTTATGATATAAATAATAGTAAGAGAAGTGAGTGTATATCCATGTAATACACTCTTAGACATGGCAGGGAAACGGCTTATTAGTAATTGCTGGTGTCTTACTCATTATGCAGATAGACAATACAAAAAATACAAAGACAGACAACTTGCGCGACTCAGTAAATATATATCTGGCCAAGTGCAGTGCACGCCAGCAATATGCCTGATCCCAAATTCCCCTTAACACCCCTGCGCCTTCAATGGAGGAGAGATGTAACACAGGAATTTCTGGAAATACAACAGGAAAAACAACAGGAAGCATGGTTAATATGTCCCCATGCTCACAGTATAACACTTTATCAATAAGAGTTGAATCATGAGATTTTATCCAGTGACCCTGACATTTCTGTGTGCAGGGAACATCACTGTGGCAGCAAAGTTACTCACTAGGCATTTTAACTCTCATTTGTGTGCCCCCCCCCGTGCTCTCTATACTTGGAGCCGGGCTATGGTGAAGAGGGAGCCAGAAGCGGCATCGAGGGCCGGGGAGCACGCTGCATAGAGCCGTGGAGCGGCCTATGCATAAAACCACGTGGCCGACGTGGCTCAGATCGGCGGGGGAGACAGCATAAACAGCGGCGATGGAAGCGGCAGCGGCGGGCGGCCACACACACACAGTATCCCACACAGCAGGGCGGCAGCGTGAGCTGACTGCCCCGATCAACATACCTGGACCCTGTGGTGAGGGCTATGACAGGGCTTCTCTGTAAGTTCCGTTCAGCCTTTACTGCAGGTTTTAGTCCTGCACGTGGTACTGAGAGAGCTCTTTTTAGAGAGGTCCGACACCCACAGCTGCTATAGCAGCCTTCACTATCCCGGACCCACGCCTATTGGAAGGGGGGAAGGGATGTGGTAAATCGTTGAAAAAAGAGAAAACTTAGAAAAAAATTCCAATGAAATGTGGACAAACTCCACAAGCCTTCTAACTGTGTCGAGCACAGAAAAAACACTGAGGTACTCTGGGATATGGAGGGGAGAAGTAGTTTCAAAATTAATTTATTCAGTGCCTTCTTCCTGTGGAAGCCGTCCATATTCCAAGAGTACTCCAGTGACCCCTATTGGATGAAAAAGAAATGACAGTTACAAACTGACTAGTTGCGATAGGGATCTTCTCCACTTTATGTTTCTGTACCCTTTGACATACCTCCCCACAAAAAGAAAACAGATGCTAAGCTGCTTAAATAGTACACATATCTGAAGGGGGGCACGGCGGCTAGGAGATATAACTATTTACTTAGGTTGCTCCAGTTGCAAAGCTTACAAAATCAGTATCACAAAGAAAAGACTTATAATCAATAAAATAATATCAACAACAGATGTACTGTGGAAATAACCTCACTTAAGTGTGGGTTGCTACGCGCTTAATACGAATTGGTTGTCCAAGCAGCTGCACAAAATAGGATAGTCAATCCAAACAGAACAATATGTATATAACAATACACAGCGCTTAAAAAATATATATATGTTGATGTTTATAAGCAGACAGGTGTAAATGGTGAATAAAAAAGTTTTATTTTGACATTAAATACTCATTAATTATTCAAAATATTCAATATAGATCTATATCTAGAACATTAAAAGACGAAATCAATTAATAAAAACCAGTCTCTGGTATATTGGACATATAAGGACAGATGGCAGTATTATCCAGTGGTAGGTGGACCTAGAAGATGTTAAGCCTTTTAGGTAAATTGGATTTTTTCCACAATAATTACCACTCCTAGAGATGGAATGTTCCCTTAGCGAAGGTTCAGATGGCACGAACTCCGACGCAAAAGTTGAGGGAATTGGAAGGTGGATGTGAGCTGGATGGCACACCAGAATTGTAAATCCCAGGCTGTAAGGTCCACTGTCCGATTGTCTGGATATCGCAATGAAAGTCCTTTTCTTTAGAGTCCAAATGAAGGGTCCTAACGCGTTTCACTGCCACAAGGGGCAGCTTTATCAAAGGTATTGTCCCTTGCTTCATTACTCCCTTTTTATAGGGGTGTTCATCCCATAATAATCATCACACCTGTCTGCAATCATCAGAATTCCATATGTATATATTTTATTCAAAATAACATATTTTTATCTAAAGTAACTTTATGAGGCAAAACCATCTATCCATAAATTCTTTTTTATTAAAAACGAGTGTTTATATATCCAGAAAAAGAAGTTTTTAATGATAGTGAATAGTCACATGACCGAGATCTCTGACACTTGATAGTGCAATATAGAGGGCTATATAATGGGCTCCTTTGTCTCCATGACAAATCTCACTCTAGTTTTTGTAGGAGATCCGGTCATGTGACACATTCATCATAAGTCACATGGCCGGTATTCATCTTCCCACACTAAATCACCTGATCAAGGGTCCGGTCAGTTGATTCTCTTCCGGATCTATATCCCCAAGGCATCTCTAGTTATTTTGATTTTACAATTCCGGTTATGTGACGCACGCATCATCAGTCACATGACCGGCACGCCTCCTCCATTCACCTGTACCATTTATTTCCCCTTATTTTTTATTATTATCGTATCACTCCGGTCACGTGACTCACGCGTCATCAGTCACGTGACCGGCGCGCCCCCTCCATTCATTCATACCAGCTCCACTAGCTGGTTTTAATGGTACGATCCCGGTCATGTGGTATCCTTATCATCAAGCTAACTTAGCCTTCATATGCAATGATAGGTGTTCAGTCTGATCACATGATCGCAAATCCCCTGGTCAGTTAGCAGAGTTAAGTGGACGCGTTGCCATAGTAATATCTAAACCCATCCCATCTCATTAATATTGTATTCTCCTGTCATAACAGCCATATTAATATCTATAATTTCATTTTTTAATGCATGTAAACATTCATACTGGTAAATATAAAGATATTCTTATATATATATATTTTTCATATCTATCAGTATCACTCCTGACAATATACATATATCATCCTCATCTTCTATATCTATATTCTTTATCAGAAGATATTCTAATGTATTTCGAAAGAACAGTATAACCATACATAATATTTTAAAGCAGTCAGGGGAGATAAAAACAAAAAATACTTAACCCTATATATTTATAATAGAGGGAAATTCTTATAGTACAGCATTTAGTTCCATCCCCTCATTTAATCCATGAGGGTGAAGTGCATTCATTTTAAAGATCCAATACATTTCTTGTTTTTGTAATTTCTTAAATCTATCTCCTCCCCGTTTGGTAGCTGGAATATGTTCTAGACAAATAAGTTTTAATGTACTTGGATCACTTTGATGGTAATCTATATAGTGTCTGGAGACACTATGATCTATTTTCTTGTTAATAATATTTCGTCTATGTTCTAAAAATCTTAATTTCATTTTTCGTGTTGTTCTTCCTATATAGCTAAGGTTACACGGACATTGTAGTAAGTAAATTACCCAGCAAGTTTCACAGTTCATAAATGATCTTAACATATAATCTGTTCCATCAAGTATACATTTTATAATTTTCGTTTTATTTACTATATATCCACAAGTCGTACATTTCGTCTTATTACATTTATAGAAACCGTGCGGTCTCATAGGTAACCATGTGTTTATTTTCTTAGATTCCTCTTTTATTTCATCTTTTAAAAAACTAGGTGCTAACTTGTCTTTTAGAGTGATGTTTTTCTTAAAGACAATCCTTAGGTTATCTGTAATTAGATCTTTTAAAATGGGATCTTGCTTTAGTATGGGATAATTCCTTTTGACAATTTTCCTAATTTCAGGAGATCTGTTGTTATATTTAGAGATAAATATAACATCTTTCAGGCCTTTATCTATATCGTCTTTAGCTTTTATTTTCGGTTTTAGTAGTTCTTCTCTATTCATTTCCTTTACTCCCTCAAGTGCCCCATCCAGAAGTTCTTTCGGGTAATTACATAGTTTAAAGGATTCTACCATTTTTGATGCTTGTTTTATAAACATATCATGTACTAAACAATTCCGTTTTAATCGCTGTAATTGTCCCCCCGGAATATTCTTCTTCCAGGGGGCATAATGAGCACTGGTATAATTTAAATAGGCATTATTCCCTACTTCTTTAGTGTAGTTAGACGTGTGTATTCTCCCATCTATAATTTGTAATGTAATGTCTAAATAGTTAATACTGGATGGATGAAAAGTATGAGTGAACTTTAAATTAAAATTGTTATTATTAAGAAAGGAAACAAATTGTGCAGCAGAAACAGAGTCCCCATCCCAAATGAAAAAAAGGTTGTCTATGTAACGGCCATAGAGGACAGGTTCGCACAAAAATGGGCCCCCCACAATAGCAGGTCTTCGACCTTGCTCATGTAGAGGTTCGCATAACTAGGCGCGAACCTGATCCCCATGGCCGTCCCCATGATCTGTAAATAAAAAGTGTCCAAAAAAAGAAAATAGTTATGTTTCAATATTAATGAAATACAGGATAATATAAATTGTTTGTGTGCCTCAGAGAGATCTCCATCTGTGTTTAGATGGTCTTGTGTTGCTTGTATTCCCAAAGTATGAGGAATATTTGAATATAAGCTTTGCACATCCAAAGTTAAAAAAGAATATGATGGTTTCCAAACCACTTGTTGAATTAATTGAAGAAAATGTGATGTATCACGAACATGGGATCTTAAATGAGGCACACGTGGTTGTAGGAAACTGTCTACATAAAAAGATAGGTTTGAAGTTAAAGACTGTATACCGGATATGATAGGGCGACCGGGAGGGGAAGTAAGGGATTTATGCAGTTTTGGAAGATGATAATATATAGGAATTACTGGAAAAGGAGGAAATAAAAATCGGAACGCCTCTTTGGAAATAATACCTACAAATTCTGCTTCTTTCAATACATTCTGTAATTCTATTTTAAATTCTGGGGTGGGATCTTTGGCCAGTTTGGTATAAAAATTTGTATCATCCAGAAGTCTTAAGGCTTCTTTAATGTAATCACATCTGTCTTGAATAACTAGACCCCCCCTTATCGGCTTGTTTTATGACCAATGTAGTATCCTTTGTTAACTTTAAGAGGGCTTTTCTTTACCATTTGTTCAAGTTACCCTTTGGTATTTGTATTTTATTATCAACCACACATAGAGAGCGAAAACTCTCCAATGTGGTTTTATAGAAACTTTCCATATAACCACTTTTTGAAGAAATGGGAAAGAACTCAGACCCAAGCCTAAATTTACTCCTATCCACATTAATATCAAAGATTTTTTGTGTATTTTTATTTATCCCTTCTTCTTGTAGATCTAGCAGCATCTGTAGATATGGTTCATGTAGGGAAAATAAATGGTACAGGTGAATGTAGGAGGCGTGCCGGTCATGTGACTGATGATGCGTGCGTCACATGACCGGAATTGTAAAATCAAAATAACTAGAGATGCCTTGGGGATATAGATCCGGAAGAGAATCACGTGACCGGACCCTTGATCAGGTGATTTAGTGTGGGAAGATGAATACCGGCCATGTGACTTATGATGAATGTGTCACATGACCGGATCTCCTACAAAAACTAGAGTGAGATTTGTCATGGAGACAAAGGAGCCCATTATATAGCCCTCTATATTGCACTATCAAGTGTCAGAGATCTCGGTCATGTGACTATTCACTATCATTGAAAACTTCTTTTTCTGGATATACAAACACTCATTTTTAATAAAAAAGAATTTATGGATAGATGGTTTTGCCTCATAAAGTTACTTTAGATAAAAATATGTTATTTTGAATAAAATATATACATATGGAATTCTGATGATTGCAGACAGGTGTGATGATTATTATGGGATGAACACCCCTATAAAAAGGGAGTAATGAAGCAAGGGACAATACCTTTGATAAAGCTGCCCCTTGTGGCAGTGAAACGCATTAGGACCCTTCATTTGGACTCTAAAGAAAAGGACTTTCATTGCGATATCCAGACAATCGGACAGTGGACCTTACAGCCTGGGATTTACAATTCTGGTGTGCCATCCAGCTCACATCCACCTTCCAATTCCCTCAACTTTTGCGTCGGAGTTCGTGCCATCTGAATCTTCGCTAAGGGAACATTCCATCTCTAGAAGTGGTAATTATTGTGGAAAAAATCCAATTTACCTAAAAGGCTTAATATCTTCTAGGTCCACCTACCACTGGATAATACTGCCATCTGTCCTTATATGTCCAATATACCAGAGACTGGTTTTTATTAATTGATTTCATCTTTTAATGTTCTAGATATAGATTTATATTGAATATTTTGAATAATTAATGAGTGTTTAATGTCAAAATAAACCTTTTTTATTCATCATTTACACCTGTCTGCTTATAAACATCAACATATATATATATTTTAAGCGCTGTGTATTGTTATATACAACAGATGTAGTCTATTCAATCACATTGCTTTAGACTTCAATATAGGAATAATAGATAGATCTCTCTCTGATCAAGGATCCTGGAACATCTGAATAACATTAAGGCCAATATCCTGATAGCAGCGGTAATTTACAGCTGTTAATTATACCACCCGGGGCTATTCAAATAGCCCCGATGCTGGCACTTATCAGAGATTTTGTTTCACCTGCCTTAGGTGGGTGAAACCAAATCCCAGATAAGCATGCATTTTTGCCCCAATCGCGAGTGTTAAAATACTTAGGTTCACGACTTTGTGCAAAAAAATGTAAATTTAAAATTTTCATACGGCAAATACGGGTATAAATGGATAGGGAGAAAAAAATTGGCGGTAGTAAAAAAACAATTGCAAAAAGAGTTTTTGGCGGATGAAAAATTTTGCAGCTAATTGGATACCCCCTAAAGAAGAATAGGTACTCAAATAATTTGGTTGAACATTTCTAAAATTTTACATAGCCAGATCAAATTTTTACTATTGTTACATGTACTAATAATAACACTGTTGCCTAAAAGGAGCTAGATTATTAGCAGGGTTTTTCATCTTAAGGCTTTAGATCACTACCCTATACCTCACACTAACCTGAGCCTTATCAGGATACCCTAATGCCCATGAGGCAGATACGATAGATAGATAGATAGATAGATAGATAGATAGATAGATAGATAGATAGATAGATAGATAGATGCGGTGTGTGTGTGTGTGTGTGTGTGTGTGTGTGTGTGTGTGTGTGTGTGTGTGTGTGTGTGTGTAGGCTTTTATATGCATTTTGATTTAACTGCAAGAATTACACTGAGCTACTGAATTTTTAATACACTATGCATAACAAATATAGTGAGTACTAAAAAACTGCATAAATTACGTAATTGGTATTCACACTGCCTTTGCAAGGAATTAATACACTACCACAGTTCGTAACAGCTTGTTGTTTAATACACATAAAGAAGAGAAGAATTCTCCTATTAAAATGACTTATCCCAGCTATTTACCAAAGGCAGTGATTTAGCAATAGCTAAGTCTATGTAGTGCTGTTGAATGTAGATGATAATACTTCTTGTCCTTGTCGGCCTATTTCATTGCTCCTATCAGTTACTGCTGCTGCAAGGTCCCCTGGGTACATTAGCAGTCATCCCAGGAAGTGTGTTTAAGTAATGGACATAATGTTCACATTTGCTAGACCAGCCTTCCCCCTAATCATGAATTATTCTTCCCCAAGGCTCAATTGGAACATTACTTTAGAAGCAGAAGATTTAATCCTTTTCAGATGATTGGAGGGAATGATTACAGTATTATTTTCTTGCTCAGGCTGTCGCCAGTGAAGGTGCCTTTTTCTGTCCCTTTCTTTAATAGGCAGCAATCTTTATTTCCCTAGAGGGATATGGCAATGAATGTGAAATGGGATAAATCACCAGGAATGTAAGGTGCTGAACCATACATCACCACTGGTTAGTTAATTAGTTTAGCCCGCACGTTTCTCATCTTTGTGATGAAACACCTTGTATTACATTAGTCAAATTCAAATAACGAACCTGTCTGCATATAACATTTTTTCATGTATTTACGTTTTGGCAAAGGCATTCTGTCTCTGTTCTGGATGCAATCAATAACATATGCAACGTACAGCTGATTGTCTGTCTTGGATTCTACGGATTATTGCAGTAACTAAAAGGGATTACATATTTATCCTTGGAAAACTCTAAAGAAAAACAATCTTTCAGAGACTAATAGGATATGTGTAGTATACCATGGGGCTGATAGTTGTCTGTAACTGACGTTATATTTTTGCAGAGACATTTTGCACATATTAAAACATAACTCTTGGAAAAGGAAAATATTATTAAACAAACAATACAACAGCTTTTTGTTAGAAAGCCACACAACTACATACCTTTTTATACACAAATGCACCCACCTAAAAAGGTTATATATTGCTATTAGTTTTTACTTTGTCAGAGTTTATTAGTGAAATGGGGCCTAATTCAGACCTGATCACAACAGCAAAATATTCCTCTAATGGGCAAAACCATGTTGGTCATTCCGAGTTGTTCGCTCGCTAGCTGCTTTTAGCAGCCGTGCAAACGCTAAGCCGCCGCCCTCTGGGAGTGTATCTTAGCTTAGCAGAAGTGCGAACGAAAGGATCGCAGTGCGACTACAAAAAAAGATTGTGTAGTTTCTGAGTAGCTCCAGACCTACTCCTAGCTTGAGATCACTTCAGACTATTTAGTTCCTGTTTTGACGTCACGAACACGCCCTGCGTTCGGCCAGCCACGCCTGCGTTTTCTCAGGCACGCCTGCGTTTGTATCTGACACCCCTGAATTTTGCCACACACTCCCCGAAAACGGTCAGTTACCTCCCAGAAACACCCACTTCCTGTCAATCACTCTACGGCCAGCAGTGCGACTGAAAAGCGTCGCTAGACCTTGTGTGAAACGGCATCGGCTTTTGTGAAAGTACGTCGCACGTGCACATTGCGGCGCATACGCATGCGCAGAAGTGCCGCTTTTTAACCTAATCACTGCGCTGCGAACGAAAACAACTAGCGAACAACTCGGAATGCCTCCCCCCATGTACACTGCAGGAAGGGGGGGCTGGGGGGCAGATATAACATGTGCACAGAGAGTTAGATTTGGGTGGGATGTGTTCAAACTGAAATCTAGATTGCAGTGTAAAAATAAAGCAGCCAGTATTCACCCTGCACAGAAACAAATTAACTTACCCAAATGTAACTCTCTCTGCACATGTTATGTCTGCCTATTAGAGACAAATATTGTTACTGCGATCAGGTCTGAATTAGACCCATATAATGCATATCAACAATGTAAGTCTAATCAGAACAAAAGCAGCTGGGGGCACTGTGTACCAGCACTGCAAAAAGCAATCTTTGGTGTGAACTCTTTTGCTTCTCATTAACACTGTGGGATGCAGTTATTTGACCGGCGGTCAGGAGACCGGCAGTCACATTACCTCCCCCTACATCCCGACCACTTAGAATCCCGACAGTCGGCATGCCGACTAGCAGGGATTATTCCTACTCCTGGGTGTCCACGACAACCATTGAGTGGGAACAGAACCTGTGGCGAGCGCAACTCGCCACCGAGCCCACAGAGTGGCAAGTGCAGCGAGCCTGGAAGGGGCCCGCCATTGGTACGAAGATCGGTGGTCTCCTGACCACCAGTCACGCATACCCAACCCAACACTATTAATATGAATATACAGTATTAATAGTTTAAATGAAAGAAAAAAATTATGGAGCCAATTTAAGATTTTTTTCTCAGTTTGGTTGCATCTCTTATCATTGTTAATCACAGTGATAAATGATGCTCTATGTGTGTGTGTCATTGTGCACCTGTATAGTGTGTGTGCCCCCCTGGTCCCTGTGCAGTGTGTGTGTGTGTGTGTCTATCTGTGTGTGTGTGTGTGTGTGTGTGTGTGTGTGTGTGTGTGTGTGTGTGTTTGTCTTAATGTGGATGTTGCTTCCTGACACTATCTCGAATCTTGAACACCATCACTATGGAGATAGTGGGTGACAGGAAGTCACCCACTATCTCCATGTAACCCCAGCCTCCTCAGACACCCACTATTTCCCTGTCACCCCAGCCTTCCCAGTCACCCACTATCTCCCGATCATCCCCACCCCGACATTCACCAACTCGCTCCCTGTCAACCCAGCCTCCTCAGTCACCTACTATCACTATGTCACCCCAGCATCCCAGTTACCCACTATTTCCATCACCTCTGCCTCTCCAGTCATTTACGAGCTCCCTGTCTCCTTGGGAGTACTATTGTGTGGCCACACCCCTTCCTTGTGAGACCACACCCCTTTTAAAGTTAAGATCCCATCAAGGGGCATTAAAGTCTAAATTCACTTACTGGAAAATTTAAGATAGGATCGGCCCTGCTGCTTACACTTCCCCAACCTATCCCTTACCAGTGGCGGTACTAGAGAGTGGTGTGCCTAGGTGCATATGCCTTCACCTCCCCCCCCACACACACACACAGCCCACTTCTTGCACCCCCTACACCCTGATTTTGAGTGGGCCACTCTGAAAAGTATTGGAGATTCAGGGTGCTGAACATTTGAGTTTTAATATGACACAAGTAAAGGTTAAAATGTACACATGTGCCATCAGAGCCACATTTACCTCTTTCTGTGCCATACAACCCCTGCTCCGCAGGACACCAGCATTTCTTACATATGTGTCCATGCTCACCAGCTACTGCCCCTTATTCACAATATGCCATACTGTATGAGTCAAAGTGCATATTATGCCACACAGTATGAGCCAAAATTTACATTAAGCCCCACATTATGAGCTGAAACTCATATTATACCACACAGTATGAGCCAAAATTCATATTACACCACACATAATAACCCCAGCCATGCCAGATAGACAATGCCTCCAGTAGTGCCAGATTTAAAAATGCCCCCAGAGTAGTGCTAGATGCACAATGCTCCCCAGAGTATTGTTATTTATACATACTGCAGCAAATAGTGCTCACCACATGGCTGCTGCAGGGCTGTTGCTGCTGGGTTGCTGTTTCTGCTTCTGCCACCGCCGTCCATGTTTTAAGGGAGAAAAGTGCAGCGCACGTATCTCCTGCCCCTCACTGTGTCCCAACTCTCGTCTCCGGTAGCCATTATGGCACTGGTTCATGTGCCAATCAAAGCTAGTGGTCCAGCAGCCAATCATGAGCCGCCGCTGCTGGTCCGTGATCTCTGATTGGCTGACGGCTGGCACCACATCAGAAATGGCTGCATCAGTAAGAGGGGTTTGGAAACTTTGCATCAGACGTGTGCAAGGGGGGTGCCAGACATTAGTGGGTTTCAGTGCGCACCAGGCACATGCCTATGTATGCATGTACAACAGGCTGTCACAACATGTGTACAGTCCAGCCTGCTGGAAAGGGATCCAAAGATGACTCTAGTGATACTGTAGCCTAAAGAATCTTCAAATGGTATTAGCCATTGGAGTCAAGTAGCAAAATGCTAAGCATTTTGGAGCATGACAAATTGCTCCGTATCAGTCCTGTTGATGCCAATACAAACAATAGAAGAATATCTGACATTGAGTCACTCAAGACGTATATCGTCACCTGAATTACTGATGAGACAGGACACTACCACTGGTCTGATGCAGCACAACACAACAATACTGTAAGAGACTTGTGGTTGTTGTTGTTATTATTATTATACGGCAGCAGTGGACATATAGCAGCAGCGTATATCATCACTGGAATGACTGATGAGACAGGACACTACCACTGGTCTGATGCAGCACAACACAGTCAGCAACACTTTATACAGCTACACTGGCAGGAGAGGACACCAACACTATGACTGCCTGGACTGATGCAGCACAATACACTGTGACTACACTGGACTGGACAGAGCAGCACAACACAGCACAAGACTTGCCACCCCACTTCCCCGACCCCACACAGACACTGGAGGACGGAGACACGTCCTCTCACTACACTCTAAGAAACTGGAGTGAAAATGGCCGCGACGCGCGGCTCCTTATATGGAATCCAAATCCCACGAGAATCCGACAGGCGGGAAAACCCGAGCCTGACTTGGATCCAGGCTCGGAAGGCAAAGTTCGGTAGGGTTCGATTCTCTGAGAACCGAACCCGCTCATCTCTAGTACTAACGCCTGTCCTCCGTGTTTTTCGCCCCTGAGGGTATCGCGATCTTTGGATGGCGTTACCCTATAGTAGCCTATGGGCTTCTTAATGTCGACTGCCGCAACATGCCACCTCTGCCGCCGCAGACGCCGACCCCCCTCCCCCTGGCATACCTTCTTCCAGGAAGCCTTGGTCCTGGAGGCTAAACTCCTCCACCCCCTAGCAACACAGCCGGAGGTCCTTACGGCAGCAAGGAGGAGGAGGAGGCGAGCAGGTGGAGACCCCAGGGAGGTGACGGAGACCCCCTGCACACCACCTCACAGGTATCGCTGGGGGTCTCCGTCACCGCATTGCGATGTTAATCGCACATGTTAGTACATATGCGAATAACATCGCTGCGATGGGCGGTGAGGGGCGGCGATGTATGTTAATACATCCCGCACGCACTGCACCCATTATACAAACGCCTGTGTGTATTAGAGATGAGCGCCTGAAATTTTTCGGGTTTTGTGTTTTGGTTTTGGGTTCGGTTCCGCGGCCGTGTTTTGGGTTCGAACGCGTTTTGGCAAAACCTCACCGAATTTTTTTTGTCGGATTCGGGTGTGTTTTGGATTCGGGTGTTTTTTTCAAAAAACACTAAAAAACAGCTTAAATCATAGAATTTGGGGGTCATTTTGATTCCAAAGTATTATTAACCTCAAAAACCATAATTTACACTCATTTTCAGTCTATTCTGAATACCTCACACCTCACAATATTATTTTTAGTCCTAAAATTTGCACCGAGGTCGCTGTGTGAGTAAGATAAGCGACCCTAGTGGCCGACACAAACACCGGGCCCATCTAGGAGTGGCACTGCAGTGTCACGCAGGATGTCCCTTCCAAAAAACCCTCCCCAAACAGCACATGACGCAAAGAAAAAAAGAGGCGCAATGAGGTAGCTGTGTGAGTAAGATTAGCGACCCTAGTGGCCGACACAAACACCGGGCCCATCTAGGAGTGGCACTGCAGTGTCACGCAGGATGTCCCTTCCAAAAAACCCTCCCCAAACAGCACATGACGCAAAGAAAAAAAGAGGCGCAATGAGGTAGCTGACTGTGTGAGTAAGATTAGCGACCCTAGTGGCCGACACAAACACCGGGCCCATCTAGGAGTGGCACTGCAGTGTCACGCAGGATGTCCCTTCCAAAAAACCCTCCCCAATCAGCACATGATGCAAAGAAAAAGAAAAGAAAAAAGAGGTGCAAGATGGAATTGTCCTTGGGCCCTCCCACCCACCCTTATGTTGTATAAACAAAACAGGACATGCACACTTTAACCAACCCATCATTTCAGTGACAGGGTCTGCCACACGACTGTGACTGATATGACGGGTTGGTTTGGACCCCCCCCCAAAAAAGAAGCAATTAATCTCTCCTTGCACAAACTGGCTCTACAGAGGCAAGATGTCCACCTCATCTTCACCCTCCGATATATCACCGTGTACATCCCCCTCCTCACAGATTATCAATTCGTCCCCACTGGAATCCACCATCTCAGCTCCCTGTGTACTTTGTGGAGGCAATTGCTGCTGGTCAATGTCTCCGCGGAGGAATTGATTATAATTCATTTTAATGAACATCATCTTCTCCACATTTTCTGGATGTAACCTCGTACGCCGATTGCTGACAAGGTGAGCGGCGGCACTAAACACTCTTTCGGAGTACACACTTGTGGGAGGGCAACTTAGGTAGAATAAAGCCAGTTTGTGCAAGGGCCTCCAAATTGCCTCTTTTTCCTGCCAGTATAAGTACGGACTGTGTGACGTGCCTACTTGGATGCGGTCACTCATATAATCCTCCACCATTCTATCAATGTTGAGAGAATCATATGCAGTGACAGTAGACGACATGTCCGTAATCGTTGTCAGGTCCTTCAGTCCGGACCAGATGTCAGCATCAGCAGTCGCTCCAGACTGCCCTGCATCACCGCCAGCGGGTGGGCTCGGAATTCTGAGCCTTTTCCTCGCACCCCCAGTTGCGGGAGAATGTGAAGGAGGAGATGTTGACAGGTCGCGTTCCGCTTGACTTGACAATTTTGTCACCAGCAGGTCTTTCAACCCCAGCAGACCTGTGTCTGCCGGAAAGAGAGATCCAAGGTAGGCTTTAAATCTAGGATCGAGCACGGTGGCCAAAATGTAGTGCTCTGATTTCAACAGATTGACCACCCGTGAATCCTTGTTAAGCGAATTAAGGGCTGCATCCACAAGTCCCACATGCCTAGCGGAATCGCTCCCTTTTAGCTCCTTCTTCAATGCCTCCAGCTTCTTCTGCAAAAGCCTGATGAGGGGAATGACCTGACTCAGGCTGGCAGTGTCTGAACTGACTTCACGTGTGGCAAGTTCAAAGGGCATCAGAACCTTGCACAACGTTGAAATCATTCTCCACTGCACTTGAGACAGGTGCATTCCACCTACTATATTGTGCTCAATTGTATAGGCTTGAATGGCCTTTTGCTGCTCCTCCAACCTCTGAAGCATATAGAGGGTTGAATTCCACCTCGTTACCACTTCTTGCTTCAGATGATGGCAAGGCAGGTTCAGTAGTTTTTGGTGGTGCTCCAGTCTTCTGTACGTGGTGCCTGTACGCCGAAAGTGTCCCGCAATTTTTCTGGCCACCGACAGCATCTCTTGCACGCCCCTGTCGTTTTTTAAAAAATTCTGCACCACCAAATTCAAGGTATGTGCAAAACATGGGACGTGCTGGAATTTGCCCATATTTAATGCACACACAATATTGCTGGCGTTGTCCGATGCCACAAATCCACAGGAGAGTCCAATTGGGGTAAGCCATTCCGCGATGATCTTCCTCAGTTGCCGTAAGAGGTTTTCAGCTGTGTGCGTATTCTGGAAAGCGGTGATACAAAGCGTAGCCTGCCTAGGAAAGAGTTGGCGTTTGCGAGATGCTGCTACTGGTGCCGCCGCTGCTGTTCTTGCGGCGGGAGTCCATACATCTACCCAGTGGGCTGTCACAGTCATATAGTCCTGACCCTGCCCTGCTCCACTTGTCCACATGTCCGTGGTTAAGTGGACATTGGGTACAACTGCATTTTTTAGGACACTGGTGAGTCTTTTTCTGACGTCCGTGTACATTCTCGGTATCGCCTGCCTAGAGAAGTGGAACCTAGATGGTATTTGGTAACGGGGGCACACTGCCTCAATAAATTGTCTAGTTCCCTGTGAACTAACGGCGGATACCGGACGCACGTCTAACACCAACATAGTTGTCAAGGACTCAGTTATCCGCTTTGCAGTAGGATGACTGCTGTGATATTTCATCTTCCTCGCAAAGGACTGTTGAACAGTCAATTGCTTACTGGAAGTAGTACAAGTGGGCTTACGACTTCCCCTCTGGGATGACCATCGACTCCCAGCGGCAACAACAGCAGCGCCAGCAGCAGTAGGCGTTACACGCAAGGATGCATCGCAGGAATCCCAGGCAGGAGAGGACTCGTCAGAATTGCCAGTGACATGGCCTGCAGGACTATTGGCATTCCTGGGGAAGGAGGAAATTGACACTGAGGGAGTTGGTGGGGTGGTTTGCGTGAGCTTGGTTACAAGAGGAAGGGATTTACTGGTCAGTGGACTGCTTCCGCTGTCACCCAAAGTTTTTGAACTTGTCACTGACTTATTATGAATGCGCTGCAGGTGACGTATAAGGGAGGATGTTCCGAGGTGGTTAACGTCCTTACCCCTACTTATTACAGCTTGACAAAGGGAACACACGGCTTGACACCTGTTGTCCGCATTTCTGGTGAAATACCTCCACACCGAAGAGCTGATTTTTTTGGTATTTTCACCTGGCATGTCAACGGCCATATTCCTCCCACGGACAACAGGTGTCTCCCCGGGTGCCTGACTTAAACAAACCACCTCACCATCAGAATCCTCCTGGTCAATTTCCTCCCCAGCGCCAGCAACACCCATATCCTCCTCATCCTGGTGTACTTCAACACTGACATCTTCAATCTGACTATCAGGAACTGGACTGCGGGTGCTCCTTCCAGCACTTGCAGGGGGCGTGCAAATGGTGGAAGGCGCATGCTCTTCACGTCCAGTGTTGGGAAGGTCAGGCATCGCAACCGACACAATTGGACTCTCCTTGTGGATTTGGGATTTCGAAGAATGCACAGTTCTTTGCTGTGCTGCTTTTGCCAGCTTGAGTCTTTTCATTTTTCTAGCGAGAGGCTGAGTGCTTCCATCCTCATGTGAAGCTGAACCACTAGCCATGAACATAGGCCAGGGCCTCAGCCGTTCCTTGCCACTCCGTGTGGTAAATGGCATATTGGCAAGTTTACGCTTCTCCTCCGACAATTTTATTTTAGGTTTTGGAGTCCTTTTTTTACTGATATTTGGTGTTTTGGATTTGACATGCTCTGTACTATGACATTGGGCATCGGCCTTGGCAGACGACGTTGCTGGCATTTCATCGTCTCGGCCATGACTAGTGGCAGCAGCTTCAGCACGAGGTGGAAGTGGATCTTGATCTTTCCCTAATTTTGGAACCTCAACATTTTTGTTCTCCATATTTTAATAGGCACAACTAAAAGGCACCTCAGGTAAACAATGGAGATGGATGGATTGGATACTAGTATACAATTATGGACGGGCTGCCGAGTGCCGACACAGAGGTAGCCACAGCCGTGAACTACCGCACTGTACTGTGTCTGCTGCTAATATAGACTGGTTGATAAAGAGATAGTATACTCGTAACTAGTATGTATGTATAAAGAAAGAAAAAAAAACCACGGTTAGGTGGTATATACAATTATGGACGGGCTGCCGAGTGCCGACACAGAGGTAGCCACAGCCGTGAACTACCGCACTGTACTGTGTCTGCTGCTAATATAGACTGGTTGATAAAGATATAGTATACTCGTAACTAGTATGTATGTATAAAGAAAGAAAAAAAAACCACGGTTAGGTGGTATATACAATTATGGACGGGCTGCCGAGTGCCGACACAGAGGTAGCCACAGCCGTGAACTACCGCACTGTACTGTGTCTGCTGCTAATATATAGACTGGTTGATAAAGAGATAGTATACTCGTAACTAGTATGTATGTATAAAGAAAGAAAAAAAAACCACGGTTAGGTGGTATATACAATTATGGACGGGCTGCCGAGTGCCGACACAGAGGTAGCCACAGCCGTGAACTACCGCACTGTACTGTGTCTGCTGCTAATATAGACTGGTTGATAAAGAGATAGTATACTCGTAACTAGTATGTATGTATAAAGAAAGAAAAAAAAACCACGGTTAGGTGGTATATACAATTATGGACGGGCTGCCGAGTGCCGACACAGAGGTAGCCACAGCCGTGAACTACCGCACTGTACTGTGTCTGCTGCTAATATATAGACTGGTTGATAAAGAGATAGTATACTCGTAACTAGTATGTATGTATAAAGAAAGAAAAAAAAACCACGGTTAGGTGGTATATACAATTATGGACGGGCTGCCGAGTGCCGACACAGAGGTAGCCACAGCCGTGAACTACCGCACTGTACTGTGTCTGCTGCTAATATATAGACTGGTTGATAAAGAGATAGTATACTCGTAACTAGTATGTATGTATAAAGAAAGAAAAAAAAACCACGGTTAGGTGGTATATACAATTATGGACGGGCTGCCGAGTGCCGACACAGAGGTAGCCACAGCCGTGAACTACCGCACTGTACTGTGTCTGCTGCTAATATAGACTGGTTGATAAAGAGATAGTATACTCGTAACTAGTATGTATGTATAAAGAAAGAAAAAAAAACCACGGTTAGGTGGTATATACAATTATGGACGGGCTGCCGAGTGCCGACACAGAGGTAGCCACAGCCGTGAACTACCGCACTGTACTGTGTCTGCTGCTAATATAGACTGGTTGATAAAGAGATAGTATACTACTAATATTATATATACTGGTGGTCAGGTCACTGGTCACTATTCACACTGGCAGTGGCACTCCTGCAGCAAAAGTGTGCACTGTTTAATTTTACTATAATATTATGTACTCCTGGCTCCTGCTATAACCTATAACTGGCACTGCAGTAGTGCTCCCCAGTCTCCCCCACAATTATAAGCTGTGTGAGCTGAGCAGTCAGACAGATATATAATATATATAGATGATGCAGCACACTGGCCTGAGCCTGAGCAGTGCACACAGATATGGTATGTGACTGACTGAGTCACTGTGTGTATCGCTTTTTTCAGGCAGAGAACGGATATATTAAATAAACTGCACTGTGTGTCTGGTGGTCACTCACTATATAATATATTATGTACTCCTGGCTCCTGCTATAACCTATAACTGGCACTGCAGTAGTGCTCCCCAGTCTCCCCCACAATTATAAGCTGTGTGAGCTGAGCAGTCAGACAGATATATATAATATTATATATAGATAATAGATGATGCAGCACACTGGCCTGAGCCTGAGCAGTGCACACAGATATGGTATGTGACTGAGTCACTGTGTGCTGTGTATCGCTTTTTTCAGGCAGAGAACGGATTATAAATAAAACTGGTGGTCACTATCAGCAAAACTCTGCACTGTACTGAGTACTCCTAATGCTCCCCAAAATTAGTAAATCAAGTGTCTCTCTAATCTATTCTAAACGGAGAGGACGCCAGCCACGTCCTCTCCCTATCAATCTCAATGCACGTGTGAAAATGGCGGCGATGCGCGGCTCCTTATATAGAATCCGAGTCTCGCGATAGAATCCGAGCCTCGCGAGAATCCGACAGCGTCATGATGATGTTCGGGCGCGCTCGGGTTAACCGAGCAAGGCGGGAAGATCCGAGTCGCTCGGACCCGTGAAAAAAAACATGAAGTTCTGGCGGGTTCGGATTCAGAGAAACCGAACCCGCTCATCTCTAGTGTGTATTACATAAAACAATCTACAATACACATTTCCAGGAATCCGCAAGATTCTATTGATCTTCTACTGTGTCTAATAACATGGATATCCTATTGATCTTGGGAAGTGACCATTATACAGATGTTGTTTGTTAATACAGGAGAAAAAAGGCTTAAGTGCTTAATGTTTTTTTTTTAAAGTCCTGTTTACTTGAAACAGATAGCATAATTTCTGAATATCATTTTTTGTTGTTTTTTGTATAGTATAAATGTATTATACTATTCTTATTTTTTGTTGCTAAGATTTGCTGACATAGGACACAGGGGGTGATTCTGAGTTGTTCGCTCGCTAGCTGCTTTTAGCAGCAGTGGCAAATGCAGGATTTGCATGGGGGGGTTTCCAGAACTGGGCGGAGCCAATCACGGGGGTGGGGACTGAGGTGACCCAGTATATGCTGGGTCCGTAAAACTAGTGTGTCTGTGTGTGTGTGTATATATATATATATATATATATATATATACACACACATATATATATATATATATATATATACACACACACACACATACATATACACATATACATAGCATATTAAACATGCATACATATATATATATATATATATATGTGTACACACACATACAGTACATATATATATATACACACATGTATATATATATATATCTATCTATCATGTGTGTGTGTGTGTGTGTGTGTGTGTGTGTGTGTGTGTGTGTGTGTGTGTGTGTGTGTGTGTGTTTATATGTACGTATGTATATACATGTGTATGTATGTATGCACATGGATATATATATGTACTATAATTAAAATAAAGTAAACTTGTATTGCACTTACAAGTGCCACCAGGAAGACAGCAGGCTGCAGAGGACGCTAGACAGCCATTAATAATACTCATGCAGCTAAAAAAAAAAAAAAAAAATATTATTTTTTTTTTTTAGTGGAGGGGGGTTTCTGGGTGCTCGGAAACCCCCCCTGGGTGCGCCACTGCGCAGCATTGCACACGCTAAGCCGCCGCCCTCTGGGAGTGTATCTTAGCTTAGCAGAATTGCGAACGAAAGATTTGCAGAATAGCGAAAAGAAATTTCTTAGCAGTTTCGCAGTAGCTTGAGACTTACTCACAAATAGCGATCAGTTCAGTCAGTTTCGTTCCTGGTTTGACGTCACACACACGCCCAGCGTCCAGCCAGCCACTCCCCCGTTTCTCCAGACACTCCTGCGTTTTATCCTGACACGCCTGCGTTTTTCCGCACACTCCCAGAAAACGTCCAGTTTCTGCCCAGAAACACCCACTTCCTGTCAATCACACTACGATCACTTCAACGAGGAAAAATCTTAGTTCGGGCATTAGTAAATCTACTAAGTTTTGTGTTAAAATACTAACCGCATGCGCACTGCGAACCATGCGCATGCGCATTTTTGCCTTAATCGCTCCGTTGCGAAAATCGGCAACGAGCGAACAACTCAGAATGACCCCCATAGTACATACACTAAAAATGTAATCCAAGATAGATTGCAGGTCCATAATAGCTAGTTGTATCATGTTTCTTTCTATTGGACTAGATTACGTGACTTAAGATATGCTGTTTTCATTTATCTTTTGTAAGTGAAATCAATAGCTAATAAATCAATAGATTTTTTCCCTGCATGATGATTTGTACAATTCATCTCCATCTTATCTGAAAGCTTTTGAGGAACGTGGATGTTGTAATGTGCTGTGTAGCACGAATTCTGGGCACTGGAAGACATCCCAGTTCCTGTTAATTCATGCTTTAAGGCAGGCTTGTCCAACCCGCGGCCCGCGGGCCGCATGCGGCCCAAGTCGGCTAGTAATGCGGCCCAGGAGCAGCGCTGCAGCAGAGGTTTTTTTTTTTTTTTTTCGAGTACGGACACCACATGTGAGGCTGAGCCGGCCCCAGCAGGCTGTCAGCACATCCTGATTGGATTGCTGCTGCTGGGACCAGCACCAGCTCACGACCTCTCCGCTGTCAGTCACAGTGTAGCCCTCCTCCGCTGCATAGCGGCACACGTGACTGAGCAGCGCGAGAGTAGAGGAGCCCAGCGGAGAAGTTGGTTGTACAAGAACACGTAAGTGAGCCGGGGGTGGGTGTCTGTCCGTGGCCGCGCCGCTGTACAGTGTCCCGGGGGGGGAGGGGGAAATCAAGATCTGAAGTCCTGCGCCGCTGTACAGTGTCCGGGGAAGGGGGGGTGGGAAATCAAGATCTGAAGTCCGTGGCCGCGGCCTGCGCCGCTGTACAGTGTCCTGTACAGACGTCCCTCCCGTAGTACAGCAGAGAGGAGCGGCGGACGGAGACGGAGGCAGCGCTGCAGGAGCGGTAAGTATGTGTCTGTGTGTGTGTGTGTTTTTTTTTACAGCTACAAGGGGCACAGTACAAGGGCGCAGCTACAAGGGGCACAGTACAAGGGGGCAGCTACAGGGCCACAACTACAAGGGGCACAGTACAAGGGGACAGCTAAAAGGGGCACAGTACAAGGGGGCAGCTACAAGGGGCACAGTACAAGGGGGCATCTACAGGGCCACAACTACAAGGGGCACAGTACAAGGGGGCAGCTACAAGGGGCACAGTACAAGGGGGCAGCTACAGGGCCACAACTACAAGGGGCACAGTACAAGGAGGCAGCTACAGGGCCACAACTACAAGGGGCACAGTACAAGGGGGCAGCTACAGGGCCACAACTACAAGGGGCACAGTACAAGGGGGCAGCTAGTGCTACAGGGCCACAACTACAAGGGGCACAGTACAAGGGGGCAGCTACAGGGCCACAACTACAAGGGGCACAGTACAAGGGGACAGCTAAAAGGGGCACAGTACAAGGGGGCAGCTACAAGGGGCACAGTACAAGGGGGCATCTACAGGGCCACAACTACAAGGGGCACAGTACAAGGGGGCAGCTACAAGGGGCACAGTACAAGGGGGCAGCTACAGGGCCACAACTACAAGGGGCACAGTACAAGGAGGCAGCTACAGGGCCACAACTACAAGGGGCACAGTACAAGGGGGCAGCTACAGGGCCACAACTACAAGGGGCACAGTACAAGGGGGCAGCTAGTGCTACAGGGCCACAACTACAAGGGGCACAGTACAAGGGGGCAGCTACAGGGGCACAACTACAAGGGGCACAGTACAAGGGGCGCAGCTACAGGGGCACAACTACAAGGGGCGCAGCTACAGGGGCACAACTACAAGGGGCACAGTACAAGGGGGCAGCTACAGGGGCACAACTACAAGGGGTGCAGCTACAGGGGCACCGCTACAAGGGGCGCAGCTACAGGGGAACAACTACAAGGGGCGCAGCTATAGTGGCACAGCTACAAGGGGTGCAGCTACAGGGGCACAACTACAAGGGACGCAGCTACAGGGGCACAGCTACAAGGGGCACAGTACAAGGGGCACAGTACAAGGGGCACAACTACAAGGGGCACAGTACAAGGGGCGCAGCTACAGGGTCACAACTACAAGGGGCGCAGCTATAGTGGCACAGCTACAAGGGGCGCAGCTACAGGGGCACAACTACAAGGGATGCAGCTACAGGGGCAAAGCTACAAGGGGCACAGTACAAGGGGCGCAGCTACAGGGGCACAACTACAAGGGGCACAGTACAAGGGGGCAGCTAAAAGGGGCACAGTACAAGGGGGCAGCTACAGGGCCACAACTACAAGGGGCACAGTACAAGGGGGCAGCTACAAGGGGCACAGTACAAGGGGGCAGCTACAAGGGGCACAGTACAAGGAGGCAGCTACAGGGCCACAACTACAAGGGGCACAGTACAAGGGGGCAGCTACAAGGGGCACAGTACAAGGGGGCAGCTACAGGGCCACAACTACAAGGGGCACAGTACAAGGAGGCAGCTACAGGGCCACAACTGCAAGGGGCACAGTACAAGGGGGCAGCTACAGGGCCACAACTACAAGGGGCACAGTACAAGGGGGCAGCTACAGGGCCACAACTACAAGGGGCACAGTACAAGGGGGCAGCTACAAGGGGCACAGTACAAGGGGGCAGCTACAGGGCCACAACTACAAGGGGCACAGTACAAGGGGGCAGCTACAAGGGGCACAGTACAAGGGGGCAGCTACAGGGCCACAACTACAAGGGGCACAGTACAAGGGGCAGCTACAGGGCCACAACTACAAGGGGCACAGTACAAGGGGGCAGCTACAGGGCCACAACTACAAGGGGCACAGTACAAGGGGGCAGCTACAGGGGCACAACTACAAGGGGCACAGTACAAGGGGCGCAGCTACAGGGGCACAACTACAAGGGGTGCAGCTACAGGGGCACAACTACAAGGGGCACAGTACAAGGGGGCAGCTACAGGGGCACAACTACAAGGGGTGCAGCTACAGGGGCACCGCTACAAGGGGCGCAGCTACAGGGGAACAACTACAAGGGGCGCAGCTATAGTGGCACAGCTACAAGGGGCGCAGCTACAGGGGCACAACTACAAGGGACGCAGCTACAGGGGCACAGCTACAAGGGGCACAGTACAAGGGGCACAGCTACAGGGGCACAACTACAAGGGGCACAGTACAAGGGGCGCAGCTACAGGGGCACAACTACAAGGGGCGAACGTCTTCCCGCGTCAGTGAGGGCATAATATTCATTCATTCGTTTGTAAGTATAATTTTCATTTTTATAGGTACCGACCCTTTTGGATTCTACTGGACAAGTGGACGTGATCGGCGTGGGATGTAGGTAAGTAATCTGTCTCTCATTCAGGTATCGTTACTGTTATTTTATTTTATGTGCGGCCCAAACCAAATTTTCATCTTCTAATGTGGCCCAGGGAAGGTGAAAGGTTGGACACCCCTGCTTTAAGGTATGCTGATAACAGGATGAGTCCATGGTTTCCTCCTGCCAGTTGTCAGCTATGCAGTTTGGTGGTGGCACTGGAATTGTGCTATTGATGATCTCTACTGCAGGACCGGCTCCAGGCCTACTAGCATCCTGAGAAAGTGGGCGTGGCCTCACAACTTTATAATATCAAACTCTAAATATATATTTATTTTCACACACCCTCTACACACACAATTAGCAGCCTTACATATAACGCCCACAATAGTGTTCCTTACATATAATGTCCTCAGTATAGTGTCAGACATATGCCCCCTATAGTGCAGTGCCAGATACACAATATGTCCCCAGCAGTGCCATGAGAGATACAAATTATATGCCCCCAGTAGTGCTGCCAGATACACGTTATATGCCCCCAGCAGTGCTGCCAGATACACATTATATGCCCCAGCAGTGCTGCCAGATACACATTATATGCCCCAGCAGTGCAGCCAGATACACATTATATGCCCCAGCAGCACTGCCAGGTACACATTATGGGGGTCATTCCGAGTTGTTTGCTCGTTAGAGTTTTTCGCAACGGAGCGATTAGTTGCAAACTGCGCATGCGCAATTTTCGCAATGCGCCTGCGCCAAGTAAATCTGCACAAAAGTTTGGTAATTTACTCACGGCCTAACGAAGTTTTTTCATCGTTCTGGTGATCGTAGTGTGATTGACAGGAAGTGGGTGTTTCTGGGCGGAAACTGGCCGTTTTATGGGTGTGTGCGAAAAAACGCTGCCGTTTCTGGGAAAAACGCGGGAGTGGCTGGAGAAATGGGGGAGTGGCTGGGCGAACGCTGGGTGTGTTTGTGACGTCAAACCAGGAACGAAACTGACTGAACTGATCGCAGTGTAGGAGTAAGTCTGGAGCTACTCAGAAACTGCTAAGAAATTTCTATTCGCAATTCTGCTAATCTTTCGTTCGCAATTCTGCTATGCTAAGATACACTCCCAGTAGGCGGCGGCTTAGCGTGTGCAATGCTGCTAAAAGCAGCTAGCGAGCGAACAACTCTATATGTCCCCAGCAGTGCTGCCAGATACATAAATGCCCCCAGCAGTGCTGCCAGATACATAAATGCCCCCACGGCGCTGTCAGATACATAAATGCCCCCACACTACTGCCAGATACACAAATGCCCCCACAATGCTACCAGATACATAAATGCCCCCAGTGCCAGATAACTGGATCCAAGTGAGGCGGGGATGTGTGCTGAATGCTGAGGTCTGGGAGCTTCGCTTCTGGCACCTCAGCTATATGCAGAGAGCTACGGCAGCAGGGACAAGCGTCTCGAGCTGCTGTATTACACCCGTCCCGCCCTCAACTCCCGGACCGGACTCACCCACCCACCACGATGTCTGCGGCGCTGCTCTCTCTCCGGCGCCGGTCATCTCAAAAATGGCACCAGTCCTTGATCCAATCAGAGCTTGTGGCCCGGCAGCCAACCAGGAGCCGCCGCTGCCGATCCGCAAGCTTTGATTGGCTGACGGCCAGCACCATATTTGAAATTGCCAGCCGCCCTTAATTAGCCAGCGCCCTGCGCAGCTGCTCCAGTCGAACATGCCTGGAGCCGGCCCTGCTCTACTGGTACACACAGAGGGCCTGATTCAGATCATGATCGCATGCACAGCGCATCTGCAAAAATATGCTAAAGACACTATAGGGGTTTATACAGATATGCTCAATGATGGCGTCTCAGATCTGCTGCTTGTGTACAAAGATGTAACATCAATCACACATTGGACGCACCATGAAAACTCTGAGCAACACAATGTTGCATACATTAAACAAATGAATTGCTGAACTGAGCAATCATCAGCATTGTGTCCACCTCAACCTCTGAATCAGGCCCACACGTCATGTTATACCAAAGATGCCATCAACAACTCTTGACAGTGTCACCTGCTTGTCAATAGAATAGATACGCAAAATAATTGAAAGTTATGGAACTTCACTGTTTACTCATTTCTTAATCAAACTTAATGCATGTCTATTTAAGTGAATAAACCGTATCCACTCAAGCTTAAAGACATACAAAAGGATTATAAAAGTCTAAGTGTAAAATATATAATATGCTTCACTTGTGAAGCAAAGATCTTAGCCTTATTTTTATTACACTATGCATTTAAATCTCAAGCCAAGTTTTTGCTTTTGACTTCACAATTTTCTAGTCTGATACTTTGGGTTATCTTCCTGTGGGTATATGCTATACTGATGCTTTGGGGGGGGGGGGGGAATCAGAAACCCCCATGTATAGAAGTCTGGGGGGAGAGCTCCATTCCCTATAGATTGTATTTACAAGATGTACTCTCATGGAAAGTTGTGTAGGACCCCAAGGGGTAAACTTACTAAAGGCTGATCTTGGTCATAATGCCTTGACTTTCAAATATGGCGCTGAGGAGCCATTTTTTAAATTGTTACAGCTCCGCTGCCAAACTCTGCAGAATGGCAGGCAGGTATCTTGGATCCCTGCCTGCTGCTAATGCTATCGCCTCCACCGCCTCTGATGCCCACACCTCTGCCGCGTCCCAGCCGCATTTGCCTGCACCCACACTGTGATGACAGCGGATCCAGTGATGGATCCGCTAGCCAATTATATCTTGCCTCACTGACAGGGGCGTGCTTTCATGGGTTGAAAGCAAGTCCCTGTATCAAGGCGGCACTTTAGTAGGTGCCGCTTTGCAATAGATTTTCAATGGGCTTTTACAGCCCGTGGCATGGCCCTGCCCCACACTACGTCCTCTTTGACATTGACAACGGGAGGCACCACTGTCAGTGCCTCCCAAACCCATTTTAACAGTAAAAATTATTAAATTAATATAAAGGAGATACTTATGACACAGAATATTTTAATCATTAATGACAGAGGAGGCACTGCCTCTCCTGCCTCCCCTGACTGTACATCCTTGATTCACACAGCAGAGCACAGTGCATAACACAGCAGCATGACTGGAGTGAAATAGTGCCATGTCACCGCTTTGTGGTCCTCATAAATAATCCAAAGCCAACGAGAATCCATTGCTCGAAGGATGATGTTCTGCCTTGATTTGAAATCTTGAGTCTGGCTGGAAAACGAGGGCTCACATTTACTCAAAAAACGGAAATTCAGGGGGGAAGGGGGGGAGTGGTAGTGAGGGAGGGGCTCGGATTCAAGGTAATCTGACCTGGTCATCTCTAAAAATAACCATAGTACTTGAACATGTGGTAAAATCCAAAATAATATGTAAAATAAAAAAAGGAACGGACCCACCACACAGGCACAGTGCCAACATGAAATAAAAGGTCACTCGCTGACACTGCCATTGAAATAAATGGGGGAACCACTGGTTGGTTGAGAGCAGGCACCCCCGTAGTAACTGTTATCACAATCTCAGCCAATCAGCACTTCTCTATTCATATTCCCAACTTATGACCATGTGATTTTAAATATTGTCACTAAGAAAGAATATCTTTACAGGAAACCTCATGCCTGCTGTGTACTCAATATATTCAGTTAGCATTATAAGCATAGTTCTCAATTCTAAGTCTACAGTGCTTTGTGCAAGTGCTTATATACAGTGTACCTACCAAGGGTTGGGATGTCTGCGGTCAGAATACCGACCATGGCATCTTAATGGTGAGAATCTTGACAGGGGTAAGGTAAGTATACTATCTTACTCCAAGGTCCCCCTAATCCTAGCCCTCCCTTCCCGCAGCTGAAACTTAACATTTCACCCCCTGCAGCCTAACCTTTCTCAGTGGTGCCTAACCCTACCCCCCCCTCCCCGCAGCATAAACCTACCCCCCCCTTCCTGCAGCCTAAACCTAAGCCACCCTTCCCCCCCACTCGGGGGCTTAGCTCTGCAGCGGCCCGGCAAACAGCCATTCGGGATCCCAGCGGTTGGAATTCTGGCGCCAGGATTGTGATTCTAGTCGGGATGCCAGTGATTCATGGTCTGCCACTGCTAACTGTGAACATGATTAAAAGCTAAATACAATGGGGTGTATTCAATTGTTTGAAAAGTCAGTTGGATGTCTTTTTTTCATATCTAATAGACAGGACAAAACAGACACCCAACTGACATTTCAAACAAATGAATATCCCCCAAAGTGTTTGCAATGGAGTTGACCGATTATTGTTGTACTGCGCATGCATCTGAGTCGCAGTACACATGTGTCCCCGTGCTGTTGCGATGGTGGTTGCAGTGTGAATTTGGAATAAGTTTGTTTGACAGTCAGTGAGCATTTGGGGGAGTTAATGGTGGTGTAGTAACCATTTTGGGGCTATCTCAGCGTGCTATGCATTAACATAGGCTCCAGGGGCTTAGTAGCAAGGGATATTCTGAGCAACCCTATTGTGCAATGGTGTGACCAATGTGGTGCGTCTTTGTACACAAGTGGCAGAAGAGAGACACTGCTGGTGGACATCTGAGTACAAATAGCAGCTGCGTCATTAGCATATTTTCCCAAAACCTCTTCTTCCAAATTACAGTATAATGTGGGTTAAAGTTACATAAGTTTACAATGATTCCTGTGTACACGTTTTTATGATTTAGAATAAAAGTTGTACAGCAGAACATGTGTTAAACTGACTACTACTGTACCTTCCATTCTACCAGGGAAGAAATGTAAAATATCACTGTAGTCAACAAATATCACCAACTATATTTCACATTAAATTCAACTCAAATATTAATAACATAATAAATTCAATGTCAACACATGACCATTTCCTAGTGTAAATGAATATTTTGCCAGATATTAAATAAACCCAGCATTTCATATTTTCTTTTTGTTTTAGCATTTATTCATTCTATGTGTTGTTTGTTCTTTCATTTGACAGCGCAGCTTTAAACACACAAAACTGCTCTGGCTTGCCTCACTAAAATGTAAACCCTATTAATTCACCACAGTGGGTTTTTTACGTTTGTTTAAGACTTTATTGCACTTATCACGTTTTCTCATATGTGCACTTATCACGTTTTCTCATATGACATTCAGCATCATAAAATTAATCATTGTGTTTTTGACTTATTCCTAATAAAACAAACAATTAAAAATAATACATTTCACTTCTGCAAACCAAAGAGGTTTACTCATAAAATACCAACTGTTAACGTAAACTTTATTACATGCCATACATATTATGCATTATTTAAGCTTTGTGATGACCTAAAGCAGCATGTTACAAATAACTATTATATTAGGAAGCAAAACCTCACATACAACATGAGAACAACATTAACAATAATATAGCAGCAAACAGTATCTTCATATATACAGATTTATGTTGAATATGTAAGTTTAAAACTGCTTAAATTGAAAATATTTATGTTTGAATTAGAGATGTGCGTGGACCTAAATGTTTTGGTTGAAGCTTGCAAAACCACAATCAAGTGTTTCAGTTCAGATTCGGATTTTGGTTCAGTTTAAAATCAATTAAAAAATTGATAATCATTGATAAAAAAAAACAATAAAATTGATAAAACAGATAAAAATTAAATTACATTTTGAAATCCAAAACCCAAAATTCGGAATTAAAACTTGAATTTCTAACTGCGGGAACATCCAGACCGGGTTTTGGTACGGTTTGGATCCACAAAATTTGGTTGGATTCGAACAATTTTTTTTCATCAGTTTCTACTAGAGAGGACCAAATGGTGGGAGTCGTGCTTAACAAAATTAATGACAATATCCCGTTGCTTAGTACTCGTTTAAGTGAGGAAGTAGTCCTGGAGAAACTAAGCAAAATTAAGATTACTAAATCTTCTGGTCGAGATGAACTTCACCCAAGGGTTCTTATGAAACTAAACTATGAACTAGCAAGGCCTCTATATTTGATTTTCTATGATTCAGTTACATCAGGCATGGTACCAAAGGACTGGCATATAATAGAGGTAGTCCCAATATTTAAAAGGGAATTAAAACTCACCCTGGTGACTATAGACCAGTAAGTTTGACATCTATTGTGGGGAAAATATTGAATAGCATACAGGAGTCCTTGGATACCTCCAAAGTTATTAATAGGAACCAGCATGGTTTGTGAAGGATAGGTCATGTCAAACTAACTTAATTAGCTTCTATGAGAAAGTGAGTGATAATATCGACCGGGGAAATGTAGTGGATGTAATCTATTTAGATTTTGCTAAATTCTTCAACACAGTGCCACACATGAGACTGATTTTCAAATTAAGAGAGCTAGGTTTAGGAAACAGTATTTGTACTTGGGTAAGTAATTGGCTGCATAACAGGGAACAGTGAGAGGTGGTAAATGGTATGTTTTCCAACAGGTCCTCAGTATTCAGTGGAATACCTCAAGGGTCCATACTCCAGCCACTACTATTCAACATATTTATTAATTACCTAGGAATAGGTCTGGACAGCACAGTGTCATTTTTTTGCAGATGATCTGAAACTGTGTAAAGTAATTATTTCAGACATTGATGTTGAGTTACTACAGAATAACTTATTTAAACTGGAAGTTTGGGCAGATAAATGGAGAATGAGATAAAAAAAATTTAAGTTATGCACTTTGGGACTATTAATATAATAGACTTAGTAGTAGTACCCAATGTCAAAGTGCAGCATCTAAGGCAAATAAGGTGTTAGCATGCATAAAATGGGGAATGAGAGTGTAATCCTACCTCTGTATAAATCACTTGTACGGCCACACCTTGAATATTGTGTACAGTTCTGAACGCCATACTACAAAAAAAGATATCTTAGAACTTGAAGTGTTCAGAGGCGTGCTACAAAACTGATTAAGAAGTTAGAGGAACTGGATTATGAGGAAAGACTTAATAGGTTAGGTATGTTTACACTAGAAAAGAGGCGTCTAAGAGGAGACATTATTAATATTTACAAATATATAAAGGGACAATACATGGAGTTATCAGGTGATTTGTTAATTGAGAGATCTCTAGGAGAGAAAATGTCATACCCAACGAAGGAAAGGGTTCTTCACAGTAAGGGCAGTAAGGATTTGGAATTCTCTGCCAGAGAATATAGTAATGGTGGACTCAGTCAATATGTTTGAAAATGGATTAGACAAATTTCTAACTGAACATGGTATCCAAGGATATAGCATTTAAAATGGATGTATTTTAGAAACAGCATGAATTATAGTTGTTATTTTGTCTTAAAATACAACTTCATCGGGGTGACTATAGTAGAACTAAATAGTGTAGTGTAAGAATAGTGTAAGAGTTATAATACAGGTTGAACTTGATGGACAATTTGTCTTTTTTCAACATCATTAACCATGTTACTATGTTACTATTTATGGAGATCTGCACATTTCTAATTTGAATATGAGAAGAAACTAGAAAAATCCATGTTCCAATGCCGGCTCCTAGTGCTTTTGTTCCCTAGTTGTGGTGTACCAGATAGGCCCGGT
Organism: Pseudophryne corroboree; assembly: GCF_028390025.1. Taxonomy (NCBI): domain Eukaryota; kingdom Metazoa; phylum Chordata; class Amphibia; order Anura; family Myobatrachidae; genus Pseudophryne; species Pseudophryne corroboree. The sequence continues at coordinate 489,168,107 of NC_086444.1, read as the reverse complement.
GTCAGACTGGGGCATGAAGGGCCCACCAGGGGAATGCATTTGTAGGGATCGATATTTAGAGGTGTGGCTAGTCTCCAGGGGTTTACTACCCATTAGAGAGTGCATGGTTTGGGCCCCTTGATAAATATATACAGTAAATATTGCTAGTGCATGCATGAATGTAAGCTCTTACAAGCAGAGCCCTCTTCCCTCATGTGATTTTCCTTCTCTTACTTAAACCATCTTCTACTTCATACTTCCATCAATGGCACCAAATCCCTCAGCTTTCTGCCACCCTGATACTTATTTCAGTGTCGTCTACTGATGTAGTTATGTTTATATACCCTGTACTTTTCCTACAGTGTCTTGAACTGCAAGTCACTGATTTGTTGTTTTGCTTATTTGTTTATGTATCCGGTAATGGGGCACTGCAGATCTTTTGTGGCATCATGTAAATAAAGGATTATGATAATAATAATAATGTACCAGACTAATAACAGCAATGCACTATAGAAAATACACCATAGTCCTGTGCAGTATAATGTAACATATGAATAATGTATAATTTGAGTGCACAGTCTTGAACATGATCTCTAGAGGAGGAGGTGAGCCCCAGGCAGTAGGGTCCACATGGGGTTTCCCCTTTACCCCTGTGGACCAGTCCAACCCTGGATAGTCCTAGGATTGGTACATGTGGCTGAGGGCGTGAGATAGAGACGCGCGCAATGAAAATGGTCACGTTGTTGGGCAATGGTTTGCAATTGCACATACAGGAAACATTCTGAAGTTTTGGCCAATGCGTGATCCTGTGTACAAGCATTTTAGTATTTACACATGTAAAAATACTGGTTAAACACAGGAATTTCCCTTTTGCACAGACATCATCATAAATACATTTATTAATTTATAGTTATTACAGTCAATGAACAAAAATAGTTAGTGGTGTGGCACAATTATGCAGCTTTCCGCAGAGTTTACACAGTTTCATTAAATTAAATCCAAATAGTATTTATTGATTATCAATTAACTAGTACATTTGAGAGACTGACTTCATCAAAACATCTTCTAACAATTCGTGAGTGGCTATCAACAATAGACTCAGTGTCTTCTTCAGTGTCAGACTGGGGCATGAATGGCCCACCATTGGAATATAATCACAGAGGCACACTAAGGGACATGGACAATGCTGTAAGGAGTGTGCCCATCTGACCAAAGAGGAGTGGCCAGCAGAGGCATAACTAGGGTCTTTGACGCCCTGGCCAAGATGAAGAATGCCCCCCCTGCTGGTGAATAATATGTACGTGCGCCTTTGATGCGCGGGGAAAACTATGGATGTGGCCACATGCCAGAAGGGCCATGGCCGCTGAAAGTGGGGCGTGTCAACATGACATGCAACCCATTTCTCGTCACTCTGAGTACATTCCTTTACATTCCATATACACCTTACCTATATGATGGTTTCTCACAAGGGGAACCCCTGAAGGAATGTATCCTCCCTAGGAAGACGATGTCTTCAGTCGGTATTCACTATTCATGTAGGATATCACATCATCCAGAAGATGCCTGCTTGTTTAGGAATATTAACAAGGTAATCATCATACAACAGCAGTTCGACCAGACTCGTGCCCCCTGCGTCTCTCAGCCAAACCATCATCTACCCATGTGTCTCTCAGCCACACCATCTCCCCTTACGTCTCACAGCCACACCATCATCTCCCCTCTGTGTCGTCTCTCAGCACACCATCTCCCGCAAGGCTATGCCCCCAAGTGTAATATGCAAAATGTTGGGAAGAAACATTGAATTTGAAGGGAGATAAGAACCACTTGGGCCAACTAATCTGCTTTGCATACACACACTTACACACTAGGGTTAATTTTTGTAGGGAGTCAATTAGCCCATCAGCATATTTTTGGAGGATGGGAGGAAGCCCACACAAGTACATGGAGAATATACAAACCCCACACAGTTAGGGCAATAGTGGGAATCAAACCCATTTCCTATGCAGTGGTGCTATTTGTAATCTCCATTTCATTTGAGCTACTGAGTAAGCTTTTTCAAGGATTCTCCTTGTGTGTCCTGAGTCTCCTTAAATACTCATCAAGATAAATCAGTTGATAATTAGAGATGTGCGCAGGAATCTTCGGTTTTGGGATCTTGTTTTGGATCTGTATCTCCTTCGTGTTTTGGATCTGTATTTGTTTTCCCTCTAATGCCCTTGTGAGTTTTGGATCTGTTTTTGTTTTGGATGTTTATTTTTTATTTTTTTATCATAAAAATTACAGTATTATTAACCTCAATAACATTAATTTCCAATAATTTCCAATCAATTTTGACCACCTCACAGCTCACAGCTTGTTTTCATCCAGTTTAGGCCAAAAGGTTGCACCAAGGAAACTGGATGACTAAGCTAAGTGACAGCAGTGGGCGACACAAACATGTGGCACTTAAACTTCCAACATGGCACATCTGGGAAACAGAATGGCACTGCTGTGGCAGGCAGGTTGGCAGTTTAATAAACTATACAAATGTTTGTTGTCACAGCCAGCAATGCTCCAAACAGCACATAATGCAAAGAAAAGAGGTGCAAGATGGAATTGTCCTTGGGCCCTCCCACCCACCCTTGTTATATTAAACAGGACATGCACACTTTAACAAACCAATCATTTCACTTGTGGCTGAAATTATTGGTTTATTTCGGCCCCCACAAAATAATTTTTTAGAAAGATTATCTCCGATCAGTAATGAGGATGTTGATGATGAGGGTGTAAATTAAATTATAATCTTGTAAAATAAATTTCATGTCTTCGCTGCAAACGACGTAACATGAAGGAAGTGCATAGATGGCTAACTTTCCTACCTCTACTAACTTTGGCCTCACAAATGGAGCAAATGCTTTCACAAACAGGATTGGGGTAAAAATAATGGCACATGCAACAGTTGGCTTTTTTGGTCTTCTGCCCAGGCATCACACATACATATCCCGCTCATCCTTTTCCACTTCCACACACGAATCCTCAATTTCTATTATGTCCTTATCATCACCATATTTAGTTGTACTGCTCCCCACATGTGCAGATGCTTCAGAAATGGTGGACGGGGGTGAAAAATGCTTCTCTATGAGGATAGTGTGAGAAATGTCAGGCTCACATATAGCTGACTTGGACACCCCTAAATGTTCCTCAAGAATGTCTGATGGTTCTGATTCTGAATGCACACTTTCTCTGCTTCTGCAGCTAACTTTCCATTTGATTTTTTTTCTTTACCATTCTAAAATTATTATTTTTATTAATTATATTTTAGACTTTTTAGATTTTATTATTTTAATTTTACACTGTGGCGGAGCTCCTGGATGGACAGACAGATCACCCATTTCAGATACAGCAGACAGAGCACCCATGGAGTGATACTGATAGGACACACCAGCCACTGAATGTTTCTGGGTTAATTCAATTAACACTCGGGCAGAGCACCCTGGATGTATGGACAGAGCACCCTTTTCAGATAGAGCAGACAGAGCCCACCTGGACTGATACTGATAGGACATAACAACCCCTGGATGTTACTGAGTTAATTTAATTAACACTGGAACAGAGCCCCCTGGATGTATGGACAGAGAACCCTTTCAGATACAGCAGACAGAGCACCCCTGGACTGATACTGATAATAGTCCCTGTATGTTATACTGGGTTAATTTAATTAACACTGGGGCAGAGCCCCCTGGATGTATGGACAGAGCACCCCTGGACTGATGCAGCAGACAGAGCACCACTGGACTGATGCAGCAGACAGAGCACCCCTTTCAGGCACACCAGTCCCACACCAGTCAGACAACACAGTACAGAGACGAACACATCCATTCAGTACACTCTCCACAGCTGGAGTGAAAATGGCGCCAATCACCAGGAACCTTTATAGAATCCAAAACCCGTGAGAATCCACCAGCAGGATGATGATGCTTTGCATTGATTTGGTATCTGAGTAAGGCGGGAAACCCGAGCCGGACTCGGATCCCAAAGTTCGGGTGGATCCGGTTCTCAGAGAACTGGACCCGCTCATCTCTATTGATAATACTTAGGCCAGTTCCTCCTAATTCCTCATAATGTTGTCTGTTATACACAAAATGCACTGGGATTCACACTATTATTTCATTATCATGATATATCTCATATTTGGGAATACACAGCAGATTTTTTCCTAAACAACAAATGTTTTAAAAGGCATAGTTGGCTATAGCACACAAGTCAGCCCTTTAACAGATGTTACCCTCTGTGTGTGAGAGGTGAGCACATTTAAATGCAATGTAATGGTGTGCTGGGCATAAATGCAAGTGTAGGAATTGGCAGAGAATTGATGTCCCTTGATGACATACAGCTGCAAGCTGTTTTGAGAGTAAAACTGGGTACACACTTGACAATGTGCATAAGATGCGCAATCGTCAAGACAAATTATATTGGACATATACAAGGAAACAATATCGTTACCGAGTTCGTCAGTGATGGTAGCCACCCACATCCAGGTGCATGCAGTCTTGTCCAATATCTTTAGATTTCAAGGCTTGATCTAAAGATATTGGACATCGTTAATGACCCGCAGGAGCGTGCAGCGTTAATGATATCCTTCATACACATTGGATGTGAACGATATATCGTCCAATCCGCCGGTTTAGACTATATACTATATTAGCTGCATATCATCAAGTGTGTACCCAACTACAAATCTTTTTGTTTTGTATACATACTGTATACAGAGCCATCATAACAGCATTGTAGGTCCTGGGAAATACAAAGTACTGGGGCCTCTACACACCCAATTTAGAAAATCATAACTTGCCACTCCTGTGCTCCTGTGCTGGCTCTCTACTTGCTTTCCTACAGCATTCTGATTGGTGGATAGCTCCAGCCTTTGACCAATCAGCAAGCTGATAGCCATACACTGGCTGCAGGCTGGGAGGTAGGTAGAGAGACGGGTGCTCAAAGGACCCTAGAATTGAAGACCTAATGCTATCATGGCTGCTTTCAATGTAGGTTATAAAAGGCATAGTTGTGTGTCACTCACAAGTCAGCCCCTGTATAGATGTTACCCTCTGTATCTGAGAGGTGAATACATTTAGCTGTAATATAATGGTGTGCCAAGCATATATGCAAGTGTAGGGACTTGAAAAAAATTGAGGTCCCTTGCCAGCAGTCTGCAAGATTAAATATTTTGGTCAAAATATAAATAAAATCCTCATGCTTTTATTTGCTATATACATATGTAGCCACACTCATCTTACCATCGGCACGGCCACACAGGAACTCGTGCCATGCAGGACCATGGGTGCAACTTAATATACAGAGATGCCACTAGGTATGCCACCCATCCATTCATATGGCAGTGTGCTTGTATACGAAAGTGTGCATCATAGTCGCAGGCTCACTTGCCGTGCCAGCTTTGCCACAAATAAGACGCTTGGCGACAAAGCTGAGCATGGCTACGTCTGTACATACAGATTTGCAGTATATTATGATTAACACAGATAGCAAAAGTATTTTTATAAAAAACTGATTCTGCTATATATTAAAGATGGTTTTGAGCTTTTATTGAAGCTGAATAAATGCAAGCTAAGTAAAGGGTTAAAACATGACCTTATGTGTGTAATTTATGTCTGGCGTAACCTTTGCTCATGCTACTGGCACCAATCTGCATGAATCTGACAATGTATAGCAACATATACTGTAGGTATAAATATGCTACTTTTACAAGTGTTTATTTAAGCATACATTACACCCAATTTACGACCAACTTGGCATTGAGACATTTTTTCTGGTTTACACATTAATCCGTATTTAATTGTTGAGGTGAGTTTTCATGAGATGGCTAGAATAGCGCTAGAATATATAAAATATAGGGCCAAATGTCATAGCCTGTGGATAGTGCTGATGTATTTGGTGTTTTAGGGCCTAATTCAGACCTGATCGCAGCAGCAAATTTGTTAGCAAATGGGCAAAACCCATGTGAACTGCGGGGGGGGGGGGGGGGGGGGGCAAATATAACAATATAACATGTGCAGAGTTATATTTGGGTGGGGTGTGTTCAAACTGAAATCTACTTTGCAGTGTAAAAAAAAAGCAGCCAGTATTTACCCTGCACAGATACAATATAACCCACCAAAATCTAACTCTCTCTGCACATGTTATATCTGCCCCCCTGCAGTGCACATGGGGGGTAATTCTGAGTTGATCGCAGCAGGAACTTTGTTAGCAGTTGGGCAAAACCATGTGCACTGCAGTGGAGGCAGATATAACATGTGCAGAGAGAGAGAGATTTGGGTGGGGTGTGTTCAATCTGCAATCTAAATTGCAGTGTAAAAATAAAGCAGCCAGTATTTACCCTGCACAGAAACAAAATAACCAACCCAAATCTAAGGCCGTGTACACACGGTGAGATTCGGACTTATCCGATTCTCACTGTGCGACGGGGGGCCGGGTCGGCACTTAGCCAGTATCGCAAGCACATAATGAGTGTGCTTGCGATCCTGGTTCTGTGCGATTTTGGCTAAGTGTCAATCCTGACTATCTCTTCTATAGAGATAGTCAGGATTGACTTGCCTGCACAGCCTATTTTTTCGGCCGATGCCGACCGCGCGGGGCCGCGCATCGGCATCGGATCGGGATCTGACTGTCACCTTGCGATCTGCACTATCTCTTCTTCCGATTCTGACTATATAGTCAGAATCAGAAGAAAAGATCTTACCGTGTGTACACACCTTAACTCTCTGCAAATGTTATATCTGCCCCCCCTGCAGTGCACATGGTTTTGCCCAACTGCTAAAAAATTTCCTGCTGCGATCAACTTGGTATTACCCCTATGGTTTTGCCCATTTGCTAACAAATGTACTGCTGCGATCTGATCTGAATTGGGCCATTAGTTGTGGGATAGTTTTGCCTTTGAAAAAATTGACTCTTTAAATCTCGCTGCTAAATTTCCAAAATATCACCAATTGCTGCAAGCAGCAGGCAATTACATGTGGCCAATGAAGTGGACTAATAATTGGCAAACTATTAATTAAAATGATCGTTTTAGGGAGTTCATGTTCATGACAAGTGGCATCCAATCAAGAGGTCACTAAATTAAAATTAAACACTAGAAATAAACTATGGTGCTTGTTTTGCTGAAACATCATTTACATTATTTTTGTAGAATGAAATATATACTTGTTGAAGTTTTATATTATGCTGCTTGTTCATTGCTATAGATGCATGCTATCATATAGGCCTAGTGTTAGAAGCTATTCACCTTTTGTATTAGTTATAATAGAGAGACTCTGCCATGTCAGTGTCATGTTCAGCAACTGAATACTGTTTTCCAGGGGTGTAGTATGTTATGCCGGCAGCTGGACCAACGCAAATGAGCCCCTTGCTATTTATTATCCCTCCAGGGGGGTGTATGGATCCACAAGAGGGAGAATAGTTGTCGGTATGCCGGGTGTCAGGATTCTGGCGCCGGTATACTGAGCGCCGGGATCCCAACAGCCGGAATACTGAATACCACCCATTTTCCAGATAACAATAATGAAACAGTTCAATCAGATTTTACTTTTCTTTACATTTTTTGAAAAATATAGTTAAAAGGAGAAGTAAAGTAAATTAAAACAAAATTGAAGAAATTTTAAATGTATTATGAACCACAATTAGATGTATCTATGTCTTTAAATATGGAATACCCTGTGCTCTACTGTAATATACAAGGATATAAGATATCACAGTTGATTTCCATGACCAATATAAAAGCACAAGCCTGCAGGCCTTTTATACAAGTCAAAAAATGTGACTTACAATATCTGGAAAAATTTACAATCGGAGCACATTATTTTAATAGTTTTAATACTTGCAAATAATAAACAACTTGTACGTTTTCAAGATCAGATTCTCCTGACTTATTGGGATTGACTCAAAGATGGATGGTAGTCATGTCCCTGCTGAGTCTTTGTATGCAGCGCATCTGAGAAAATATGCAAATGCTGCAGTAGCCGTCTTTTGTACAGAGACACCCACTGTCAGCTTCTCAGATTTGCTGCTTGCATATGTAAATGAAGAATCTTAGACCTCTAAGAATGTCCGTTTCAAGTAGGAAGCCATATCAGAACCACTGCTTATCACAGACAGCTATCGCAGGCTGCGATACGCCCCCAAAACATTTACGGCAGCCTGCATTTGAGTTGCCACATCGCTGTTACATTCCACAAATGGACTCCAACTCTGATGCATGCACCTTAGCAAAAACATCAGTCAACTGTTCAAACAGTTCACCTTTAAATCAGGTCTGTTGAATGCTCCTACTTCATTCACTTGTTCTTCTTTGTATCATGCCTCTTGCATGTCATATACAGCATTTGTTTGTTATGTACTCCACATATAATGTTTTGTTCTCTTTTATTCTTACTTTCTTTCTGTTTCTGCATGCATGTTTTTTTTTTTTTTAATTTCCTGTATGCTTCCCATTCTCTATGTCTTTGTAATAGCCCTGCGGGATTTTATGGCACCATATTGCATATATTTATAAATGTATCACCATCATTTGTGTATAATAATGGTAGAAATACAGTTAGGGGGTCATTCCGAGTTGTTCGCTCTGTAAATTTTTTCGCATCGCAGCGAATTTCCGCTTATTGCGCATGCGCAATGTCCGCAGTGCGACTGCGCCAAGTAAATTTGCTATGCAGTTAGGAATTTTACTCACGGTTTTTTCTTCGTTCTGCTGATCGTAATGTGATTGACAGGAAGTGGGTGTTTCTGGGCGGAAACTGGCCGTTTTATGGGAGTGTGTGAAAAAACGCTACCGTTTCTGGGAAAAACGCGGGAGTGGCTGGAGAAACGGAGGAGTGTCTGGGCGAACGCTGGGTGTGTTTGTGACGTCAAACCAGGTACGACAAGCACTGAACTGATCGCAGATGCAGAGTAAGTCTCGAGCTACTCAGAAACTGCACAGAGATGTATTTTTCGCAATTCTGCTAATCTTTCGTTCGCAATTTTGATAAGCTAAGATTCACTCCCAGTAGGCGGCGGCTTAGCGTGTGCAATGCTGCTAAAAGCAGCTTGCGAGCGAACAACTCGGAATGACCCCCCTAAGCAGCCCAAAAGGGTGAATCCCCAATTCCCTGATGGCTGATCTGATTCACTGATCAGCATTCAGATTCACCTATCGGCAAACGATGTTGGTTGCCCATTGTCATGTGATTGGCAAAATACAAAAAATTTTGGTTAAGATCAGCAAATTGAGGATTTCTAACATGCTGGATTTGCAGATTTTTAAAAACAATCAACGGCACAGAATTGTGCCGATTGATTGTTGAAGTATGGGCTACATTCATGGGCTCCCGGTTCATCATTGCTGTATGACGATATCATACAGCCCACCAAGAACCTTTGCAATCTGGTGAACAACTATGCAATAGATAGCACCTTTCCTTGTGTATCCATGCCTATTTCCCTATAGATTGTAAGCTTGCGAGCAGGGCCTTCCTACCTCTATGACTGTTTGTTATCACCCAGTTTCTTATATCATTGTTATTTCCAATTGTAAAGCGCAACGGAATTTGCTGTGCTATATAAGAAACTGTTAATAAATAAATAAATAAATAAATACATTACTTGCAACAATTGATATCTGAATCAATATAAAAAATGCTAATCTGTTTGTGTTACATTAGATGTAGAACTGATCAAGCAAAAGTAAATACATTTTTGAGTTGTTTCATTAAATTGCCTCCACGTTAAGTGTTTTTAAAAACATTAAAGCCAACCTGTAGCCTGTAACTTTTGTTATTTATTCAAAACACACTGTTAATGCAGAATATTTGCATTTACTTCTGTAATTTTCCTTTTCTTACTTATCAATTGATTTCCACATTCTAGAAACTTGAACTACAGTAAAAGAGATAAGGGATGCTTCACAGTGTAGAGTGTTTGTAGGATTAAAGGGCTGTTGACAAATGAACACTCACATTTTTCGGTTAGTAGACTGTAAAACCTAATTGGCATGGCATATAGTCTTCCACAGTCCTTCTCCTGGAAGTAGGTCTTATGAACTGGAATGAAATAGAAGGTCACTAACTGTGGTTATTTGCTATTGTAGTTGTTGTAAAGGTTTTCCTAGTTGATTTGGAAGTAAACATCATTTGTTGATGTGAAGCTGTATGTTCGCTGCACTGTAAGAGCAGGTGAATCAGTTGTTACAATGTCAGAAGTGAACTCCATTAGTATAGAAGGACCATAATATGTTGTGATTATGCTCTTCTGTAAATTAATTTCGGATGTTTCACTTCATTCTCTTTTGCTGTTGGATATTTCACTCTTTTCAGAAATGTTAATACGAGGCATGCATTTTTTTCTTTAAATTTATTAAAGCAAAATTAGAGGAGTATTAAAGGATAATTATTTATTGTGACATTTTATTTGATATTTGTAATTTAGCAAAATAAACTCCAAATACTATTATCTTACTCTATGACTGTTTTTAAATACACACTCTACTAAAGATGTTCCTGCAACACTCCGGTGATGGCCACTGTGAGTCATCTGTAAACCATTTGCCACCTCTGCTACATTAGCACATATACATCTATGCACTATTCTGTTAAACCATAATGACTATTTTTGCTCATTTACTTAATTGCCTCAAAAATCTGTGAACTGGCTGTATAGAATATTGAGGGTCATTCCGAGTTGTTCGTTAGTTAGCTGCTTTTAGCAGCATTGCACATGCTAGGCCGCCGCCCTCTGTGAGTGTATCTTAGCTTAGCAGAATTGCAAACAAAAGAGTAGCAGATTTGCAATTAAATAATTCTTAGCAGTTTCTGAGTAGCTCGAGACCTACTCCTACACTGCGATCAGCTCAGCAGGTTTCATCCCTGGCTTGACGTCACAAACACGCCCTGCGTTCGGCCAGCCACTCCCTCGTTTCTCCAGACACTCCGCGTTTTATCCTGGCATGCCTGCGTTTTTCCGCACACTCCCAGAAAACGGTCAGTTTCCGCCAAGAAACACCCACTTCCTGTCAATCACACTCCGATCACTTCAACGATGAAAATTCTTCGTTCGGACGTGAGTAAATCTACTAAGTTTTGTGCTAAAATACTTAGCGCATGCGCAGTGCGTACCATGCGCATGCGCAGTGCGTACCATGCGCATGCGCATTTTCGCCTTAATCGCTCCGTTGCGAAAATCGGCAACGAGCAAACAACTCGGAATGACCCCCACTGTGTAATCAAGTTTTGGAGACACATTATAAAGTTTGAAAAAGAGTAATCTGATATATGTAATCTTTTATATTTAACATATGTAATTTTGTCATTCTAATTAAGCACTATGATGACCTTTAAGTTTGGGTTTTAATATATAGGTTAAAATACCTGTGATGGAATAGTGTACTGGTGGTGCTCCCTAAAGGTAAATTGAATAATTCAGACAAAGGACAAAGATAAATAAACTCCTACCAGCATTTATAAGGGGGTGGCTACCATGTCTTCAATATGATTGACCACCAGACCAATCAATCATCTACAAACTAGCCCATTGGGTGATGGCTACCATATATGGCAGACCTTATAACCAAGATGACTGAGCTGATACCCTCTTTGTGGTCAAGCCAGGTAATGGCAAAATATGCACATATTGTATCCTCATGGGATGATGGCTGTGCACACAGCTGACACCTTACTTACCACAATATGATCCTCTAGCCTTTCAGTTTTCTTTTTTTATGTAATCTGTTTTTATTAAAAACAAGGGAAAAAACATTACAGCATTCAACTTGAGCAATATTACATAGTAAACAATGGTCAGATCAGTGAGGAATCAAACTTCCTAGATAAGTGGAAAAAAAAGATATTCACGTGGTCCTCAAACAATGTAAATGCTCAACATATCAAAGTATCCCTAAAATTAAAGACAAAACATTTCACAGGTTCAAGATTCTACAAGAGAAAATGGAAAGGAGAAAAAGAATAGAAAAGAGAACCATTGTCCACATTCTTGGGTTTTCTTTGGAATAAAGAAAAAAGTTCAAATTAGCACCAATCTTATATCGGGGTCTGAGTTACACCCATTTTTGACATATAGTCCTTGTAGTCAGTGGAAGCCTTATATTCAAGCCAAGGAAACCACATAGCCACAAAATCAGATATTCTACCCACAGCTGAAAGTAGCGTGTCTTCCATGTTCATATATGTCTAGTCTAGAGAACCAAGCTTTACATGAGGGTGGGACAGAAGATCTCCAAAGTACAGGTATAGTTGCATGGGCTGCATTACCTAAATGTCATAGTAATGACTTCTTAAATTGTGATACAGGCATAGATGAATGGTTTAAGAGCCAGAAAGCTGGGTTATCAGGGGTAATTATAGAAAGAATAGTCTGGGAAATCATGATGACATCGAGCCAGAATGATTGTAAGTGGGGGCAGTCCCACCATATATGTAGCATTGTTCCTTCCTCTTTAAAGGTATTGCCAACATTTAAGGAAGATTTCTCCTATTCTTTCTCAGTGAAGGTCGCACCTAGATCTCTTTCCCATGCCTGGGTAAAGGAGGAGGAAATCTGGGAGCCACTATGTTGTAGCAGTTTGTAGAGGGTGGAAATCGTATGAGTAGGGTTACCTGTGGAGACACAAAGTCTCCCAAATGGGGACAACTCACGGGAAGCCTGTTTAAAAATTGTCATCATCTGGCCAACCCTGAAAGACCCCCAGCAGCCCATTAAGAAAAGTGGGATGGATTTAGACCTGGTGGAAAGTCAGTATTTGCTAGAAAGGAAGTCATAAGGCCAAACTCTGAGGAAACGTGAGGTACACATCATAGGACCTTCCAGGAGCAAAGAGTAGGAGAAATCGTCGGATGAGGAGGAGAAAGCTTAGATAGCTTAGGGAGCCATGGTATATTTATGGATATTGTTACATATTCCCTCCAGCTCTACCCATTGATTAACATCATGATTCCTAGTCCAGTCTAATATCGTGTTCAGGATAATGGCATAATAGTAATTTGTTATGTCGGGCAGTTGAAATCCCCCACGGCCAATAGAACATGTGAGAATGGTGCGTTTAATTCTGGGTCTTTTACGAAACCAAATGAATTCTTATATTAGGCGTTCAATAGATCAGAACCAGGAATCTGGAATATGGATCGGCAGAGCTTGAAGGGCATATAGCAATTTGGGGAGAGTGTTCATTTTTACGACATTCATCCTGCCCATCCAGGAAAGTTTTTTGAAATGCCATCTACTATAATCATGTCGTAGGGTGTGGAGGAGGGGATGAAAATTCAGAAACATTAGCTGGGGTAAGTCGCTAGGTATCTGAACTCCTAGGTAAGTTATAGACAATGTTTGCCAAGAGAAGGGGAAAGTATGCTTGAGTCCCGCTATAGTAGAAGGGGGCATCGAGAGTGCATGATTTTGTCAGATTAATTTTAAAGTTTGATAGCTGTCCATACATATCCAGTTCTCGCATCAAGTGAGGAAGAGATATAGTGGGATGCAATATGATTGCTAAAAGGTCATCGGCAACAATGCTAATTTGTTTTCCACCCGTCCCATCCCAAGACCAGAAATATGAGTATTAGCCCTAATGGCTCTAGCTAGAGCTTCAATGCTGAGGACAAAGATTAGTGGGGACAGTGGGCACCCTTGTATTGTCCCATTTCTAATGGCAAAAGGGTCGGAAAGAGACCCATTCACCTTGACCCTAGCTGTAGGAAAATTGTATAGAGCTAGAATCCTATGAAAGGGATCCAGTCCGATGTGCTCTGGGATAGACCGCATAAAATTCCAGTTGAACCTGTCAAATACCTTTTCGGCATCAGTGGAGAGCAATACAGTAAGGATCCAACTTTGGGATGCTAGATGAACAAGAGTTAGGACCTTGGTGGTGTTATCCTTAGCCTCTCAGCAAAGAGCAAAACCTACCTGGTCACTATGAATCAGGGTAGGGAGCAATTTATTAAGTCTGTTAGCCATAAGTTTCACAAACAGCTTAAGGTCGATGTTCAAAAGGGATATGGGTCAGTAACTGGAGCACACCGCGGGGTCTTTCCCTGTTTATGTACTACAGTAACGTGGGCTTCTAGAGAATGACATGAAAAGTGAGCATCACCTGATATCGAGTTAAATGCTTGGAGGACCATAGTGGTCTGCTTGTCCTTAAACATTTTATAATAAGTGATAGTAAAGCCATCCAGACCTGGACTTTTGCCAGAAGGAGACGAGGAGATATCCTGTTCAACTTCTAGCTGGGAGAAGGGCTGTTCAAGGGCCATTCTGTCAGAAACAGTAAGCATCGGGAAGGCTATTTTAGCTACATATTCTTTAGCCTGCTGTATAGTTGAAGATGGCTTAGTGGCAGGAGGGGATTTATCTATGTTATACAGAGCAGAATAGTAGTGATGGAAACATGAGGCTATCTTGGGGGTTTTAAAGCACAGAGAACCACTATCATTCTTCATGGAGCCAACAAATGAGACTGCATGTTGGGCCCGAAGGGCTTGAGCATAGCAATTTGAGATATTTTTTGTGTTTTCATATAGGAACCTAGCTGTATAAGCTTACCTTGAAGGACACACTTATGCGCTTCCCACGGGGTATTCACATTACATCACACTGAATTGCTCCTTACTCACATTACACCACACTATATTGTTCTTTATTCACATTAGACCACACAGTAGTGCCCTTTCTATACATAATGCCACACAGTAGAGCACCTTATACACATAAGGACACACATTAGTAATGCCTTTATACACATAATACCATACAGTAATACCCCTTACACATGATACATATTATTAATGTTCTTATAAACATAATGCGACTTTCACATTATGCCAACCTTTATTAATGCCTTTATACACATAATGTCCCTTACACATATGCTACACATTATTAATGCCCTTATACACATACTGACACACATAGTGTCCCTTACACATATGTCACACATTATTAATGCCCTTGTACACATAATGCCCCTTACACATATGCCGCACATTATTAATACCCTTATACAAATAATGTGGCTTACACATTATGCCAGCCTTTAGTAATGCCCTTATACACATAATGTCCCTTTCACATATGCTGCACATTATTAATGCCCTTATACACATAATGACACACATAATAACATTTACACATATGCCACACATTATTAGTGCACTTATACACATAATGATATAAATAATGCCCCTTACACATATGCCGCACATTATGAGTGCACTTATACACATAATGACACACATAATGCCCCATGCACATATGCCGCACATTATTAATGCCCTTATACACATAATGACACACAGTGCCCCTTACACATTTGCTGTACATTAATAATTCATTTATACACATGACACACATAATGCCCCTTACACATATGCCGAACACTACTGCACAACCAACCCACCTTCACACAGCACTCTCATGGTCCTAACACTGTGACCTCTGCTTCTGATTGGATACAGATGTGTCCTCATATATCTTGCCTCAATACGCCATGCAGCAGGAGATGCCTAGCGTGAGCCAGCTGGCAGCTCTGATAATGTCAGGCACCTTTTTTTGACAAAAATGCGTCTTATTTGCATTACTATGGGGGTAATTCCAAGTTGATCGCAGCAGAATTTTTTTAGCAGTTGGTCAAAACCATGTGCACTGCAGGGGGGGCAGATATAACATGTGCAGAGAGAGTTAGGTTTGGGTGGGGTGTGTTCAATCTGCAATCTAAATTGCAGTGTAAAAATAAAGCAGCCAGTATTTACCCTGCACAGAAACAAAATAACCCACCCAAATCTAACTCTTTGTGCAAATGTTATATCTGCCCCCCCTGCAGTGCACATGGTTTTGCCCAACTGCTAAAAAATGTCCTGCTGCGATCAACTTGGAATTACCCCCTATGTGTTTAGGATGCACAAGCATCTTCTGCTGATTAAAATTATATGGGGCATGTCTACATTCTGTGTCTGCGACTGTGGCTGTATCTGCATACAAAATGCTACGTTACAGTGATTTCCAGGAATACACTGTAACGTAGCATTTCATATGCAGATATAGCCACAGCCACACACAGAATATAGGCATGCCGCATATAATTTTAATCAGCAGAAGCTGCTTGTGCCCCTAGGCATACTAAATGCCCTAGGCATTTGCCTAGTTTGCCTATGCATAGGGCTGGCTCTGTCAAGATGTATGAGAGTCTTTACATATATTAAAACCACATGTGGATGTTTATTTGATACAAGATATATGAAAAGATGCATCGTGGTCAATACACATGATTATTATTGTGTTGCTGAGATCCATAATAATATCAGTCTTTACAATAATATTCCAACAATATCAATTCATTTGATGTACCACTTTTTTTGCTATATTGATATATATTGTATTTACCAGCCTAAAAATACCTGATAGGCTATATGGCAAACTAAGTAATCTTAATTACTTATATATTCAGATTAAGGAACTATAAATATTACACTATAAATTGTGTCTGACTCAGAAAAGGAAGGATTTAAGGCCCATATAGACGGGCCGATGCGGGAGAGATGTGTGCTGAGCGAACCGCTCAGCACACATCTCTCCCGCCGCTCAGCACAGCGTGAACTATGCTGAGCGTGCGGGGGGAGACGGGGGGGGGGCCTCATTTCACCCAGCGGCTGAAGAGAGCGACCCGCTAGATTGGCCTGCACGGCAGGCCAATCTAGCACCAGCCATAGCGATGCGCGGGGCTGCGCATCGCTATCACTGTAGGGGGTACACACGGACCGATAATGCGTAAATTCTAAGCAATCTAGTCAGATTGCTTAGAATATCGCTCCGTGAGTACCCCCCTTAACACCATAATAGGATGGACAATTAGCTACTGTGTGTATGCTGTATGCCAAAAACTCAACATTTGCATCTATGAACAGAGATCCGTGCGATTTAGAGTCAGCCCCTGTGAGTTCATGTCACCTGTATGTGTCTGTCTCAATTTGTTTTATCTGTTCTCCTACCTTCTCTCATCCATCTACAGTATGTTTAAATAATGTGTACAGATTCTCTGCTTCAATCTGTATCCCTACAGGAAATTTACCTAAGACAATAAAACTGGGTACACACATGTCTAATCCTCGACAGATCAGACTTCAGATCAGACTGTTTATACAATCCTACTGCATCCAAAGCATGCACACACTCTTGTCCATTTTTTTCAGAGGACCAACACTCTGCATCTGATTAAACAATCTGATGAAAAAAATATTTCAGCTGTGGGGGAAGGTGGATTTATTAATGATAATGGGGTTTTGGAAAGGGAGGAATTTACTAATAACAAGGATGAACTGGGAGGTTGAAAATGATTAACAAAAAGTAGGATCCACCCCAACAAGCAACAACCAGCCCAGGCATGGGCGTTTCAACAGAGGAGCGGGCCCGTGTGCCCCTCCTCTGTACGGCACTGTAGACTCCAGCATTGTGCGCAGGTCTCCGGAAACATGGAGCCCACCATGATCTGGAGACCAATTTGGCTACTGCGCATGAGCAGTAGCCATTTTGGTGGCGATTTTCACCGCGACCGCAGCGCCCGATGCTGGACTCTGGAAAGGTATGTTTTTATATGGGTGCAGTGTGTGCGGTGTGGTCCCCACATGGACCCAGGGGCCCATGTGCACAGCACACATTGCACCCATTATAGAAATGCCAATGAGCCCAGGGCTATGTCCCATACCCCTGATGGTGGTGAGTGCAGGGTTATTAGTATTTTAATAGACTCAGGCATCTTCTTTCTTCAGGAGCTCTTGTTGGCTCCTCCTCCATCAGACAGACTTCCCCTGACTCATTCTTGCTAATACTAGACCACTCAAGGGGATGGGGCAGTGATGCGAGTTGCTGCAGCCTTCTTCAATTTTAAAAATGGTGCTGTGGCTCATTTTTAAAATGGGAAATGCCACCATAGCACACCTGATGCCAAAGTTTGCACTAATGGCTGGCAGGGACTGGATCTTCCAGGACCCAGGCTCGCCACCATGCCCTCCACTATGCCTGCTGCCATGCCTGCCACCGTGTCCCACAGTATTGACGGATGGTGCCGGGATTCCTCTAGATTCAACACTGCCACCATGCTGACAGAGTTCAGAGCTGATAGCACCAGAGATCAGTCACCAGCTCCGGTCTCAGCAGTTCTACACACTGCACAATCAGTCGGCTGGTCACTCAGTCGGCTGGTTGGTTGGTCAGGTCTCCTAGTTTTTAAGGTGACCAGGCTCGGGGAAATGGGTTGGTCAGAGAGGGTACATACTTGTCCAATGTTGGACAAACTGGTTGGTCGGGAGTTGGAGCTCTCGACTTGAGCAAGTATGGTCCCAGCTTTTCTCTGGTCTCAATATATACAGTGTTGGTCCCACCTCAGTTCCTCCAGCTTTCCTTTGTATTATTTAACAACAATTTAATAACAATTCTATAAAATGCGTATTTCATTGTTAAAACAAAAATCTAATTGTTATATTATAAAATAAAAAAATGCACTCCATACTGAATGAAATATTTGGATATTGGAGGACCTTGGCCTTGGAAGTTTATATCACCACAAATCTCCTTTATGACTTCTAATATCATTAGATATCACAGCAGAAGGTGCACTATGCACTACTTTGCACTACCATATAATCTTTATTGCCTGTCTCATAAATACCTGTCTTTCAAAGATACACAACATAAGTGTAGATAAAGATTTTTTTAATAGCTGTTTTGGTGATAGAGAACTGTATGCTTTATAACAGCCTTATATAACTGATGTTTGCTTGTGTGTGTTTGTGTGTGAAATAGATGTGCAGGCATACATTCATGGATGCATACATGTGTTTGAGATCATATGAGAATACTGTGTAATAAATCTATAGTCTTATGTTTGAATGCAAAAAGCAAGAAGCAAGACTGTGTGGACATATGTCAATCAAGCATTACAATTCTTGTATAATTTGACCGTGGTTTTAAAAGCTTTAAAATGACCAGCCAAGATAGATATCACAGCCACATTAGCCCCTACTTTGTCTGAAATTTTGCTTAATTCACAACTATTTGAAGTAATAATGTAACAGCTTCTCAGAGGAACTCATGCATAAATCAAATTAACTGGATTGTAAATTTTTTACATGCAAGCTATAATTTATGTGGAGAACATCAAAGGTCAGCCTATACCTGAGCATTATACAGGCACAGTAATCTGCTGGAGCTGAGGACTTTTTTGAACTACCAAACATCACATAAAAAGGAATAAAATAGCAAATCATATGAATAAAATGAAAAATGTAGCATTGTCCTTTTTCTTCAATCATCTTTTGATATTCCAAAATTTGTCATGACATTGCCAAATAACACCCATATCATTTTATATCCAATCAGAGAATTCCCTTTGCTAGGTAGAACCTTAGGCTTTCCAAACATGTCTGAACAAAAGCTGTCTTCTCAAGATATCTAAAGCAGATATACAGCTCAATACAAAGTGGAACAATTCACATCTGTTTGCACCCATGGTTTGAATTTCCTTTTCGTATCAAAAGGATAAACCTTCTGTACAAATATTTGAATGCTGTTCATATAACATCCAAAAAACATCTCTAGAGGAACTGAATCAATACACAGTCTTAGAAGAAAATAAATACAACTAAAGCTTGAAAGAAAATCCAATGACTAAAAAAAAAAACTATTGTAACATGTGAACTCCTTTTATCATTATCCCAACGAGAAACACCTTCTCTCCAGGACTTTACATTTGTAATAGCAAAGTTGGTGGAATTTTTTTCACAACCTTAAAATGCCAAAAGTTTATTATTTCAACAGTTTACATGGTAGGGACATTCCTATGATACAATCTCACAGTCTGCAGCAGTAGGAACTCCTCCAAGTGTTAACAGTAGATAATGAATGTATTGTCTCAATAATTTGTTAAACAATTCCCAAGTAGAACAATGTCCTTAATATAGCTGCGCTAAATAAATACAATTGATTTTATTAAGGTGAAAAAAAAGGATTAGATTTACTAAATCTTCTAAAAATAAAAAGTGGTGATGTTAACTATAGCAATCAATCTGATTCTATCATTTTCTAGGATGCAATAGAGAAATGATACCTAGAATCTGGTTACTAGGAGAAACACCGCTACTTTTCATTTTTAGAAGCTTATTAATGCGAAATGCTAGGGGCGGATCCAGAAAAAAATTACAGGGGGGGGGGGGGGGGCACCATCAAGTAGTAGGGCTATAGAGGAGGGGTGATGTTAGAAGTGGAGTATGCATGACCAAGTTTGAGTAAGTGTGAGTACAGAATTGATATAGCAAAATCAACTAAAAGAGAATGTCAAATTTATAATACAAAATATGTTACTCTATTAAATGGAGTATCCGGTTTTTAGGGCAACAGCACTTAAGTCGACACTCATTAGGTCGACCACTATTGGTCGACATGCATTAGGTTGACATGGTCATTAGGTCGACATGGCAATGGTCTACACATGAAAAGGTCAACATGAGTTTTTCACATTTATTTTATTTTTTGAACTTTATCATATTTTACGATCCACGTGGACTACAATTGGGAATAGTAACCTGTGCCGAGGGCAGCGGTAGCAGAGCAACGCACCTTGCCCGAAGCATGGCGAGCATACACAGTGCACTAATTGGGGTTCCTGGTCACTTTACGAAGAAAACGACACCAAAAATATATAGAAAACTCATGTTGACCTTTTTCCATGTTGACCCAATGACTGTCGACTTAGTCACTGTCGACCCTATTATCTGCACCCATTAAATGGCATAACAGTGCATAAAAGACAATAGGTCTATATGAAATGAGAGTCAATGAAGTTGATCATACCATGTGTAATAATTTAACATTTTCTTTTATTTGATTTTGCAATATTAATTCTGTACTCACATCAGCTCACTCACCTAGTATTTTGGTTCCCTACTGGTTATCATCCAATACGGCAGGGACGTGCTTTGAGATAAATGGCTCAGGAGGCACTGGCTAGCACCAGAGCTTGATTTACACGCAATATATGAGCCAAAGGGTACATCTGGGCATTATACACAGGTGCAGCAGTATAAACTCCTGGAAATTTAGTAAGTTTTGATCTGAGATGTGCGGAAAAGTTAGACACACCTGCCTAGACTTTTTACTCCAGAGTTTTGGCTATAAAAATTATTAGAATAATGCAAAGAAGATATTTCAAACATATTCTTTGTATTTTTCATATACTTTATGCAATCAAAACTCTGGCACAAACGTTAGTATGACAGGAAAGGCTCTGCCTCATCTGCCTCACCCCACCGCACGTCACTGCAATACGGACACTACTTTTATATAGCAGCATAGCTCCTCAGCTCACCCCTTTCCCCAGCAGCAGACAACCTCCATCCTCACCCACTCAGACTACCCTCCCCCAGTAGCTGCCAGCCTCCGTCCTCACCCACTCCAGACTCTCCTACTCAAAAGAAGCCTCCTAACTCCTGGACCATCTCCCCTTACCTTGCAGCATCGCTACTCACGACCACTGAATCCTCCTCTGGCTTTCTCGGCATCTGGACCGTGGTATCAGCGTCCTCGGGGCAACATCGGCTGGCCTGGCTGGGAGTCTCTGTGGTGTATTGTCCCTCGGCGGCACTCTATTTGATGTAGTCCGCTGGGCTGTCAGCAGAGATCACAGTGTGATGGCATCTGCATGGTGGCTGCTGGGCTCCTGTGCGCAGCAGCACTGCATGTCACGTGGTGCAGGGAGCCAATCATGACCAAGAATAGCCCAGCAATCCTAATAATGGAGGTGGAGCTGCTGACAGAGAAGGGCTGACAGCGGCTGACTGACAGCCAGCAGCCATCATCGTGTCAGGTGGGCGGGTGTTATTTCTTAATGCTGTTAACTTTTTCGAAATGTTAAATAAAAGTTCTTAAATGACAGCGGGGCACGTGCCTTGGTGCCCCCCCTGAATCCTCCACTGCTAAATGCTATGATTTTTTGCTACTGCTTCATTTTTTGAAAATTATGTAATTAATATGTATGTGTATATGTCTGTAATTTCATATTGTACAAATGTAACTGATTTGGTGGGATATTCAGAGATGAACGCAGATCGCTGTATACGCAGCCAGACCTGCGTTCATCACCTCACATGCTGGGGCCACCCAGCACAGGCCAAGGCTGCACAGCATTTGTGAGCCCACCTCTCAATGCATCCACAATTAGATTGCGGACCCATCGGAACTAAAGTTGAACCCAGTGGACATTTTTTCCCTGGAGCGGCTGCGTGTGACGTCACACAGCTGCCCCGGAAATGGTACCAGCCCACCTCTGTTCGGGACACAACACCCCGCCAATGCCATGTCAACGCCCCCAACAGCCGCTGCTGTCAATCACACTGTGGCTACATGCTGCAATGTGTAAGGTCGCGCACATGTGCAACGGCCAGTGCTCATGCGTAGACCCCCTGGATGAGGCTGCTGCGAGTGACCGCGTGGCTGAGTCCAAGTCTGAATTATGCCCTTTGTGTGGTAATTAAATTGGCTGCACAAATCACATATAATTGTTAGAGCAGCATATTGGGCTAATTTCGACCTGATTGCAGCAGCAAAATTGTTGTCTAATGGGCAAAACCATGTGCACTGCAGGTGGGACAGATGTAACATGTGCAGAGAGAGTTAGATTTGATTGGGTTATATTGTTTCTGTGCAGGGTAAATACTGGCTGCTTTATTTTTACACTGCAATGTAGATTTCAGTTTAAACACACCCAACCCAAATATAACTCTCTCTGCACATGTTATATTTGCCCCCACCTGCACTGCACACATGATCATTGTGTCTGTGATGTGCAGCTGTTATGAATGTTCCCACACCATTCTGACAAATGATCTTCAGGACTGTTCGAAATTGAATTGCGCAAGGTGTGAAATACATTTCCCATAGAATAGATCATAAGGATATTAGGAGACACCAGGTACTTCCAAGACCACCGAGCCAGTGACTTTTAACCTGAAACTGCAATCCACGTAGTACCTTACATCTACAAATGAATAATTGCTGGAGACAACTATTGCCAGCTAAATTTAATTGGCTAATATGCCCTTATTCTAATGTAGTTCGATGCTGCATGTCTACGGTTTATGTATTTGGGGGTATATTTACTAATGTTTTATTTGGGGTTTTTGGTGATTTTGCATTCAATTTGCATTCAATTCTGCATTTTGAGATTTACTAAATACAAAATCAAATGTAAAATCGAATATAAAACCAAATCCCAAAATCGAATATTAGCAAAATATTGGCAGCGTTACATAGAAAAATATAGGTTCCCTGATTTACTAACATTCAAATTGAGAATTGAACACAAATTGAACATGGTATCAAACTACAAATCTCCAAAATAATAGACTATTATCAACAGGTGACTTTAGCTTCTAGTCAACATTGTATTCCCTAACTAGTGATGGGCGGTGGGCACTTTTCGTGTTTTGTGTTTTGGTTTTGGATCTGGATCCCCGCTCATGTTTTGAATCTGGATAGGTTTTGCCAAAACCACCCTTTCGGGTTTTGGTTTTGGTTTTGGATCTGGATGATTTTTTTTTTTAAACATAAATAAGCTAAAATCAAAGAATTTGGGGGTCATTTTGATCCTACGCTATTATTAACCTCAATAACATTCATTTCCACTCGTTTTCAGTCTATTCAGAACACCTCACAATATTGTTTTTAGGCCTAAAAGATGCACCGAGATCGCTGGATGACTAAACTAAGCAAGTGTGCGGCACAAACATCTGACCCATCTAGGAGTAGCACTGCAGTGGCAGACAGGATGGCACTTAAAAACCTAGGCCCTAAAGAGCACATCATGCAAAGAAGTAAAAGAGGTGCAATGAGGTAGCTGTATGACTAAGTTAAGCGACACAAGTGTGCGTCACAAACACCAGGCCCATCTAGGAGTGGCACTGCAGTGGCAGACAGGATGGCACTTAAAAAAACTAGGCCCCACACAGCACATCATGCAAAGAAGTAAAAGAGGTGCAATGAGGTTCAGTAGCTGTATGACTAAGCTAAGTGACACAAGTGTGTGGCACAAAACCGGGCAGATGTAGGAGTGGCACTGTAGAGGCAGACAGGATGGTACTTAAAAAAACTAGGGCCCAAACAGCACATCATGCAAAGAAGTAAAAGAGGTGCAATGAAGTAGCTGTATGACTAAGCTAAGTGACACAAGTGTGCGGCACAAACACCGGGCAGATGTAGGAGTGGCACTGCAGTGGCAGACAGGATGGCACTTAGAAAAACTAGTCCCCAAGCAGCACATGATACAAAGAAAAAAAAGAGGTGCACCGAGGTTGCTGTATGACTAAGCTAAGCGACACAAATGTGCGGCACAAACACCTGGCCCATCTAGGTGTGGAACGCATTGGCTGAATGTCGAAAGTGGCCTGCAATTTTTTGGCCCACTGACAGCATCTCCTGCATGCCCCTATCATTTCTCAAAAAAATCTATACCACCAAATTAATTGTATGTGCAAAACATGGGACGTGCTGGAATTTGCCCAAATGTTATGCACGCACAATATTGGTGACGTTCTCCGATATCACAAATCCCCAGGAAAGTCTAAGTGGGGTAAGCCATTGTGCGATGATGTCCATCAGTTTCCATAAGAGGTTGTCAGCGGTGTGCCTCTTACAGAAGCCAGTGATACACAGCATAGCCTGCATAGGAACGAGTAGGCATTTGTGAGATGCTGCTACTGGTATCGCTGCTGTTGTTGCTGCAGGAGGCAATACACCTACCCAGTGGGCTGTCACTGTCATGTAGTCCTTAGTTTGTCCTGCTCCAATTGTCCACATGTCCATGGTTAAGGGTACACTGGGTACAACCGCATTTTTCAGGACACTGGGGACACTTGTCTTAATGTCCCTGTACAGTCCGGGAATCACTTTCCTAGTGAAGTGGAATCTAGATTGGGATTTGGATACCGTGGACACAATACCTCCATCAATTGTCTAAATCCCACTGCACTAATGGCGGATACCGGATGCACGTCTAACACCAACATAGCTGTCAAGGCCTCAGTTATCTGCTTTGCAACAGGATGTCTGCTGTCTTATTTCATCTTCCTCGCAAAGGACTGTTGGACAGCCAATTGGTTAGTTGAAGTAGTACAAGTGGTCTTCCGACTTCCCCTCTGGGCTGATGATCGACTCCCAGCAGCAACAACAGCAGCAGCAGCAGCAGCTTCAACACTAGGAGGAAGTGGTTCTTGATCTTTCCCTATTTTATCCACCAAATTTTTGTTCTCCATTATTTTTCTGGAGTTATATAACAATATGCAGGACAGGAGAGCATACCTCTACACCACACGTGGCAAACCCTGTAACAATTATTTGTATTAAATATTAATAACCCCTTTATTTGGAGCAAATAATATACAGCACAGGACTGCACCACTGAACTTATATGGCAGCACCACTGGACTGGACTTATACGGCAGTACCACTGGACTGGACTTATACAGCAGTACGACTGGACTGGATTTATACAGCAGTACCACTGGACTGGATTTATATGGCAGTACCACTGGACTTATACAGCAGTACCACTGGACTGGACTTATACAGCAGTACCACTGGACTTATACGGCAGTACCACTGGACTTATATGGCAGTACCACTGGACTTATACGGTAGTATCACTGGACTTATACGGCAGTATCACTGGACTGGACTTATACGGCAGTACCACTGGACTGGATTTATACGGCAGTGCCACTGAATTTATACAGCAGTACCACTGGACTGGCTTTATATGGCACTACCACTGGACTTATACGGCAGTACCACTGGACTGGACTTATACGGCAGTACCACTGGACTTATACGGCAGTACCACTGGACTTATATGGCAGTACCACTGGACTTATACGGCAGTATCACTGGACTTATACGGCAGTACCACTGGACTTATACGGCAGTACCACTGGACTTATACGGCAGTATCATTGGACTTATATGGCAGTATCACTGGACTTATATGGCAGTACCACTGGAGATATACAGCAGCACAGGGACACTACCACTGGACTGATGCAGGACAACACAGCACGATTGCAATGGACTGGACTTATACAGCAGCATTGGACATATGGCAGCAGAGGACACCACCATTGTGAATGGACTGATACAGCACAACACACCACCACTGGACTGATGCAGCACAACACACCACCACTGGACTGGACTTATACAGCAGCACTGGACATATGGCAGCAGAAGACACCACCACTGTGACTGGACTGATGCAGCACAATACACCACCACTGGACTGATGCAGCACAACACAGCACTGGAATGACACACATAAGACAGAGCCGGTTCCACATCACTTTCCTGCACAGACAGACACTGAGGAGAGAGACACGTCCTCTCGCTACACTCTCCAGGACTGGATGGAAAATGGCGGCAACGCACGGCTCCTTATATGGAATCCAAAACCCGCGAGAATCCGACAGCAGTATGATGACGTTTTGCCTCGTTCTGGTTTCTTAGTCTGGCGGGAAGTCCTGAGCCAGACTCGGATCCAGGGACATGATGTTCAGTAGGGTTCGGTTCTCAGAGAACCAAACCCGCTCATCTCTATTGCTAACACTTCATTATGATGCCTATAAAAGTAGAGCTGCCCCAAGCTATGCAGATGTTTTTACAATTAAGTGCATGTATCAAAGTCTAATAGCGATGCCACTTGCAGCCTTTACCTTTATGCAGAGTGATTGACATACAGGCACCAATTGTGGGTGTTGATGGGAGACGGGTGGCCAAATCTCAGGCGTGCCGTGGTCATTTTCGGGGCATATTGCTGGGTGTAAAAAAAACACGTTGTTGTCCTCCGTTTGGGGCGCTTTAAATAACTGCAGCTGTTTCCTTTATCTGCGGCAGATCAGATCACACTGCCCAAATATCAAACATGGGGAAAGAAGGATCAGATCAAAGAAAATCACAGCGCTGTTTCTAATAGGCCAAATCTCACAGGAAAGATATACAGTTCAAATTTCTTCACGTATGTAAAGGACACTGTACCACATCGATGTAGATAAAAGATAATCCTTACTTTATTTCAAACAGCCATTTAAAAGTCTTTTTGTGCAGACACAGGGCAATCTTGGCAAGAGAAGCGGTACAAACGTTGGATTTCAGATATACTTAATGGAGCTCACCAGACCCTCAGGACGCAGTTGATAATCGCGGTGCTATCTGTTACAGGTTTTGCTCACCCGCAGTTGTTATCCATACACCGCTAGCCGTCCTTCGGTCACGGACCCTCCAGGCGCTGCAGCCGCCTCCACACTCCTCCGCTCTCCCCCGTTAGATGCTCCCTGCTGCACACGGTTAAATGACCAGGTTCACCTACGGCTGCCGACGCGTTTCTACCCTCTGCGGGTCTTTGTTGAGGTGCCTGGAATCCAACGCTTGTACCGCTTCTCTTGCCAAGATTGCCCTGTGTCTGCACAAAAAGACTTTTAAATGGATGTTTGAAATAAAGTAAGGATTATCTTTTATCTACATCGATGTGGTCCAGTGTCCTTTATATACGTGAAGAAATTTGGACTGTATATCTTTCCTGCGAGATTTGGCCTATTAGAAACAGCGCTGTGATTTTCTTTGATCTGATCCTTCTTTCCCCATATTGCTGGGTGTGTCTGTGAATCCACACTCAAGTATCTCTTTTCAGGATGCCATGCTGCGTGGCTATTGATTCAATTGAGCCATCGATTATTGATTAGATTAAGGATCTGCCTGTGCACTGGGAATGTGTATGCAGGTGCTGTGTCTTTGCGATTGCTCCGCTGGGTGTCTCTGTACTTTTCAGGGCTGCATGGTTTTTTAAATAGTTTCACACATCCTCAACGTGCACAATCGCAGGTGCAGTCACCATAATGTCTGTCAATATATAATGCCAGATACCAAAAATACTGTAAAGTCTCTATGTGATAGGTCCAAATCACATGATTTTAGAGGTTTTTATCAATTTTAAATTGAGGAGCTGCGCACAACTCTAAGAAAAGGACCAAACCATGTGGTTCACTGTGGCTGTAGGAATTATGGGCCTCATTCAGAGATGGACATAGTGCACATCGCTCCTGCGTCTTTGGATTCCCCATCCCCAAACGGTGACAGGCTGCGGCTTAGGGGGCCCTGTGTGCGACGATACAGGACCCGTTATGCACATGGGGGTAAATTTACTAAGATGGGAGTTCTGTTTAAGATGGGATGTTGCCCATAGCAACCAATCAGATTCTACTTCTCATTTATCTAGCACCTTAGAAGATAATACCTGGAATCTGAATGGTTGCTATGGGCAACATCCCATCTTAAATAGAACTCCCATCTTAGTAAATTTACCCCATGCTCAGAACAAGCCAGCGTAGACGCCCCAGAATCGGAGATGTACGCAAACCAGAATTAGAGAAACCACGTCAGTTTCTTGCATGTAATACATTTGGACCAATAGGAATAAATTAGGACTTTTTTAGATTTTGTACTCAATTTTATAGGTGATTTTATAAATGATTTTGAAATTGATATCCTAAACAGAACACAAAATCACGAGTCAAAATTGAACAACATCGAATTTGATTTTGAAATCTATTTGAAAAACAAATCTTTAGTACAGGTAAATGTGAGATTTGATGAGTGAAAACGAATGTCAGTTTGATTCAATTTCAGTTTATTTAAATTGAACTAAAAATTGAAAACAAAATTGAACTTTAAAAATATACCCCTTATAGTCTAAACCCCATGTTATTTCATCTCAATTATCTTATAAACAAATAATTCAGTGTACAATCTCAGCAAGATGCAGCAGTCATTCTCGCCCTCCTCAAAACTTTGCAAAGCTTTAGTATCTTTGTTTGAATACAGGTGATCAATGATTTCAGTACATAAAGTTTTCTCTGTACACCGTCATTAACCTAGCACAATGCTGAATAAATGTTTAATCAAAATATTTCTAATGACTCAACGCCAACCAATTTCATGTGCAACAAATGTATGCAAGTAACTTAATAAACTTTAAATACACAATTGGCAGCTGGCACATTTCATATTTAACCAAGAGCTCAGTAATATATGGAGGAGTTATTTATTTAGTATTTGCTAAACTGCACAAATATTGATCTGCACACATTAATGAATGTTCTAGAGTTAGTGAGATAAGGAGATTTTACATAAAATATAATCTTAGAAAACAAAGGGAATTATGATCGGTTCTTTGAGAGACACCTGGGGATGTTTGGTCTAAACTTCGAGAGATAAAGATTACAGCAAAGGTGACATTAGCACGTAATCCTTTATTTATTTTAGTTGTACCTGCTACAGGTGACCTAGGTTTCAACTCACTGACAAAAACATTTGAAATAAGCTGACAAATGCTTTTTAATGACTGTTTATTCCAACAAACCACTGCTCATGGTAACCAAGTACTGTCTATTCTGTAAGCTAATATTTGGAAATCTTTTGAGCTGACAGGAAAACACTTCGTACTTTACCATATGCAGCCAACAAAGAGCAGAGTAAACAAGTAATGGATTAGTTAAGAAAGCCAAGCAATCAAGATTAGTGAATAAATATTTTTCTGTCTGGATTTACGTAAAACAGAATGTTAAATTGAAACAAATAAAAAAACAAGATACATTTTTAATGTTATAATATGTTAAATGTTCCTTTGTTGAAGAGCCTGTAGTGTACATAACAAAAGAGATAGAACACTGAATTCCAACTTGTTTTAAATTTTAGGGTTACTGGAGTTTGACATACATTACATTATAGTGTAGTTTCAGTTAATTATAGAGTAGTTTCAGTTAATTATTCATATTATAGTGTAGTTTCAGTTAATTATTCATACTTGGAATTTGCTTTACAAATAACTGAAAAGTACTACAGTATAAACCAGGGATGGCCAAACTCTGTACCCAAGAAGTCCTAACAGTTCATATTTTCCAGATCTCCTAATTGGTGCATTCATTACTGACACATTTTTAAAGATCCACAGGTAGTCTGGAAAAAATGAACTTTTAGGGGTCATTGTTTAAAATATTACAGATTGCTATAATTCAACTTGTGGCCTTGTGCCTTTATATGATAATATAACTATATGTGACTTATTTTATATCATGTAACACAGCCAGATCTACATTATCCCATATACAGTATAAACAACTGTATTAATTGTAAGTTGTGATATAGGGGCAGATGTATTAACCTGGAGACGGCATAAGGAAGTGATAAACCAGTGATATGTGCAAGGTGATAAAGGCAGCAGCCAATCAGCTCCAATATGTAAATTAACAGTTAAGGCCAGTACTCACTGGCCGATGGCAGAGAGATGTGTGCTGAGCAAACCGCTCAGCACACATCTCTCCCGGCGCTCAGCACAGCGCGATCTGTGCTGAGCGGGCGGGGGGAGACGGGGGGGCCGCTCACTTCACCCAGCGGGTGAAGTGAGCGACCCGCTAGATTGGCCTGCATGCAGGCCAATCTAGCAGCAGCGATAGCGATGCGCGGGGCTGCGCATCGCTATCGCTAAGGGGGCTACACACGGAGCGATCGTGCTTAAAATCTAAGCAATCTAGTCAGATTGCTTAGATTTTAAGCAGCGATCGCTCCGTGAGTACCCCCCTTTAGGAGCTGATTGGCTGCTGCCTTTATCACCTTGCACTTACACTATCACTGGTTTATCACTTCCTTACGCCGTCTCCAGGTTAATACATCTGCCCTGTAATACCTTATAATAGTTGAGTTGATATATTCACAGCAGGGTTCATAGTTTAACACTAGAAATTTTTTGTGTCTTATGTTTTGGTTTTGGATTCGGTTCCGCGGCTGTGTTTTGGATTCGGACGCGTTTTGGCAAAACCTCCCTGAAAAATTTTAGTCGGATTCGGGTGTGTTTTTGATTCGGGTGGTTTTTTTCAAAAACCCCTCAAAAACAGCTTAAATCATAGACTTTTGGGGTAATTTTGATCCTATAGTATTATTAACCTCAGTAACCATAATTTCCACTCATATCCAATCTATTCTGAACACCTCACACCTCACAATATTATTTTTAGTCCTAAAACTTGCACTGAGGTCGCTGGATGACTAAGCTAAGCGACCCAAGTGGCCGGCACAAACACCTGGCCCATCTAGGAGTGGCACTGCAGTGGCAGACAGGATGGCACTTAAAAAAATTGGCCCCAAACATCACATGATGCAAAGATAAATAAAAAAAGAGGTGCAAGATGGAATTGTGCTTGGGACCTGGGACCTCCCACCCACCCTTATGTTGTATAAACATGACATGCACACTTTAACAAACCAATCATTTCAGTGACAGGGTTTGCCACATGACTGTGGCTGAAATGACTGGTTGGTTTGGGCCCCCACCAAAAAAAGAAGCAATCAATCTCTCCTTGCACAAACCGGCTCTACAGAGGCAAGATGTCCACCTCATCATCATCCTCCGATTCCTCACCCCTTTCACTGTGTACATCCCCCTCCTCACAGAGTATTAATTCGTCCCCACTGGAATCCACCATCACAGGTCCCTGTGTACTTTCTGGAGGCAATTGCTGGTAAATGTCACTACAGAGGAATTGATTATAATTCATTTTGATGAACATCATCTTCTCCACATTTTGTGGAAGTTACCTCATACGCTGATCGCTGACAAGGTGACTGGCTGCACTAAACACTCTTTCGGAGTACACACTGGAGGGGGGGCAACTTAGGTAAAATAAAGCCAGTTTGTGCAAGGGCCTCCAAATTGCCTCTTTTTCCTGCCAGTATACGTACGGACTGTCTGACGTGCCTACTTGGATGCTGTCACTCATATAATCCTCCACCATTCTTTCAATGGTGACAGAATCATATTCAGTGACAGTAGACGACATGTCAGTAATCGTTGGCAGGTCCTTCAGTCCGGACTAGATGCATCACCTGCATCACTGCCAGCAAGTGGTTTTGGAAATCTGATCCTTTTCCTGGCAGCTCCAGTGGCGGTAGAAAATGAAGGAGGAGCTGTTGGCGGGTCACGTTCCGCTTGACTTGACAAGTGTCTCACCAGCAGGTCTTTGAACATCTGCAGACTTGTGTCTGCCAGAAAGAGAGATACAACGTAGGCTTTAAACCTAGGATCGAGCACGGTGGCCAAAATGTAGTGCTCTGATTTCAACATATTGACCACCCGTGAATCCTGGTTAAGCGAATGAAGGGCTACATCCACAAGTCCCACATGCCTAGCAAAATCGCTCCATTTTAGATCCTCCTTCAATCTCTCCAGTTGCTTCTGCAAAAGCCTGATGAGGGGAATGACCTGACTCAGGCTGGCAGTGTCTGAACTGACTTCACGTGTGGCAAGTTCAAAGGGTTGCAGAACCTTGCACAACATTGAAATCATTCTCCACTGCACTTGAGTCAGGTGAATACCCCTCCTTTGCCTATATCGTAGGCAGATGTATAGGCTTGAATGGCCTTTTGCTGCTTCTCCATCCTCTGAAGCCTATAGAGGGTTGAATTCCACCTCGTTACCACCTCTTGCTTCAGCTGATGGCGGGGCAGGTTCAGGAGTGTTTGCTGGTGCTCCAGTCTTTAGCACACAGTGGCTGAATGCCGAAAGTGGCCCGCAATTCTTCGGGCCACCGACAGCATCTCTTGCACGCCCCTGTCGTTTTTTTAAAAAGTCTGCACCACCAAATTCATTGTATGTGCAAAACATGGGACGTGCTGGAATTTGCCTACATGTAATGCACGCACAATATTGGTGACATTGTCCGATGTCACAAATCCCCAGGAGAGTCCAATTGGGGTAAGCCAATCTGCAATGATGTTCCTCAGTTTCCGTGTGCCTCTAATGGAAAGCGGTGATACAAAGGGTAGCCTGCCTAGGAATGAGTTGGCATTTACGAGATGCTGCTACTGGTGTCGCCGCTGCTGTTGTTGCTGCGGGAGGTAGTACATCTACCCAGTGGGCTGTCACAGTCATATAGTGCTTAGTCTGCCCTGCTCCACTTGTCCACATGTCCGTGGTTAAGTGGACATTGGGTACAACTGCATTTTTTAGGACACTGGTGACTCTTTGTACATTCTCGGTATCGCCTGCCTAGAGAAGTGGAACCTAGATGGAATTGGGAAAGGGGACACACTACCTCAAGAAATTCTCTAAGTCCCTGTGAACTAACGGCGGATACCGGACGCACGTCTAACACCAACACAGCTGCCAAGGCCTGAGTTATCCGCTGTGCAACAGGATGACTGCTGTGATATTTCATCTTTCTCGCAAAGGACTGTTGGACAGTCAATTGCTAACTGGAAGTAGTAAAAGTGGTCTTCCGACTTCCCCTCTGGGATGATGATCGATTCCCAGCAGCAACAACAGCAGAGCCAGGAGCAGTAGGCGTTACACTCAAGGATGCATCGGAAGAATCCCAGTCAGGAGAGTACTCGTAAGACTTGCCAGTGACATGGCCTGCAGGACTATTGGCTTTCCTGTCTAAGGAGGAAATTGACACTGAGGGAGTTGGTGGTGTCGTTTGCACGAGCTTGGGGACAAGAGGAAGAAGGGATTTTGTTGTCAGTGGACTGCTTCCGCTGTCACTCAAAGTTTTTGAACTTGTCAATGACTTCTGATGAATGCGCTTCAGGTGACGTA
Source organism: Pseudophryne corroboree (assembly GCF_028390025.1). Lineage (NCBI taxonomy): Eukaryota > Metazoa > Chordata > Amphibia > Anura > Myobatrachidae > Pseudophryne > Pseudophryne corroboree. The sequence continues at coordinate 489,134,416 of NC_086444.1, read as the reverse complement.
TAAGGGAGGATGTTCCTAGGTGGTTAACGTCCTTACCCCTACTTATTACAGTTTGAGAAAGGCAACACACGGCTTGACACCAGTTGTCCGCATTTCTGTTGAAATAATTCCACACCGAAGAGGTGATTTTTTTGGTATTTTGACAAGGCATGTCAATGGCCTTATTCATCTCATGGACAACCGGTGTCTCCCCGGGTGCCTGACTTAAACAAACCACCTCTCCATCAGATTCCTCCTTGTCAATTTCCTCCTCAGCGCCAGCAACACCCATATCTTCATCCTGGTGTACTTCAACAGTGACATCTTCAATTTGAATATCAGGAACTGGACTGTGGGTGCTCCTTCCACCACTTGCAGGGGGTGTGCAAATGGTGGAAGGAGCCACCCCTTCCCATCCAGTGTTGGAAAGGTCAGGCATAGCAACCGACACAATTGGACTCACCTTGGGGATTTGTGATTTAGAAGAACGCACAGTTCTTTGCTGTGCTTTTGCCATCTTAACTCTTCATTTTTCTAGTGGGAGGATGAGTGCTTCCATCCTCATGTGAAGCTGAACCACTAGCCATGAACATAGGAAAGGGCCTCAGCCATTCCTTGCCACTCCGTGTTGTAAATGGCATATTGGCAAGTTTACGCTTCTCCTCAGATGCTTTTAATTTTGATTTTTGAGTCATTTTACTTAACTTTTGTTTTTTGGATTTTACATGCTCTCTACTATGACATTGGGCATCAGCCTTGGCAGATGACGTTGATGGCATTGAATCGTCTCTGCCATAACTAGTGGCAGCAGCTTCAGCACTAGGTGGAAGTGGATCTTGATCTTTCCCTATTTTACCCTCCACATTTTTGTTCTCCATTTTTTAATGTGTGGAATTATATGCCAGTAATATTATTATATCAATAGCAATGGCCTACTGTACTGTACTACTATATACTGGTGGTCACCACAATGCTGCACTGTACTACTATATACTGGTCACAACAATGGCGCACAGATATGGATACTAGAAGTGACACAGAGCTGCAAGATACAGCAATGGCCTACTGTACTGTACTACTATATACTGGTGGTCACCAAAATGCTGCACTGTACTACTATATACTGGTCACAACAATGCAGCACAGATATGGATACTAGAAGTGACACAGAGCAGTTAATAGTACAGAATCTGGCACTTTACCGTTTCCCATTGGTTGACAACAATGTATAAGGTTTAACTTTATTGTTTCTCGGAAGATAACATGTAAACATAAAGAAAGGTTGAGTAACAGAAGATGTATAAGAATACTTAGAAAGAGGAAAAATAAACTATGGCTTTTTTATTGAGAATAGTTTGAAAAAAAAAACACTGAAATTAAAACTGACAGCTGTGAAAAATCCTGTTGATTCTGCATTGAAGAGATGTCTCATGTCCCCCTTTGTGGTGTGTAACACAGAAGTATAATTTATTATATATTCACAAAGAAAATGGTCAATGGTTCAGTTCAAACCAAACAGGAGCAGACACATATTTAAACCCATCAGTCATGCTGCTTACACAATCTGTTGATCCAGGGAACAAATATATGTTGAAAGATTAGTTAGGAGTTAACTGCCATTCAGCCATATAACTGTAGAGCAGATTCATTTTCCACCTGACTTAATACTTAAGGGTTTGCATTAAAGTGGTGGATAGCTGCGATATTTAGAGATTTTTTTCAAAGATATTATCTACAGTTTATGTGGAATATGTCACCAGATCTCTTAACTGTAACTATGCAGAAAAATCACAGCAGTGCTCAGTTGTAGGCTTGAAAAAATTATTTTACCATCTAAACTTTTCTGTAGTTATGTTTTTAAAGGAAACATTGTTATAAAACCTAATAATTAGATAAAGCCATGTAATTTATAAAAATGTGCATATATAAAGCCTAAAGCCTTTACTCAAGGAATTCTATATTATACACTGCTCAAAAAAATAAAGGGAACACTAAAATAACACATCCTAGATCTGAATGAATGAAATATCCTTTTTAAATACTTTGTGTTTTACATAGTTGAATGTGCTGACAACAAAATCCCACAAAAATTATCAATGGAAATCAAATTTATTAACCCATAGAGGTCTGGATTTGGAGTCACCCTCAAAATTAAAGTGGAAAAACACACTACAGGCTGATCCAACTTTGATGTAATGTCCTTAAAACAAGTCAAAATGAGGCTCAGTAGTGTGTGTGGCTTCCACGTGCCTGTATGACCTCCCTACAACCCACACAAGTGGCTCAGGTAGTGCAGCTCATCCAGGATGGCACATCAATGCGAGCTGTGGCAGGAAGGTTTGCTGTGTCTGTCAGCGTAGTGTCCAGAGCATGGAGGCGCTACCAGGAGACAGGCCAGTACATCAGGAGACGTGGAGGAGGCCGTAGGAGGGCAACAACCCAGCAGCAGAACCGCTACCTCCGCCTTTGTGCAAGGAGGAACAGGAGGAGCACTACCAGAGCCCTTCAAAATGACCTCCAGCAAGCCACAAATGTGCATGTGTCTACTCAAACGATCAGAAACAGACTTCATGAGGGTGGTATGAGGGCCCGACGTCCACAGGTGGGGGTTGTGCTTACAGCCCAACACCATGCAGGATGTTTGGCATTTGCCAGAGAACACCAAGATTGGCAAATTCTCCACTGGCGCCCTGTGCTCTTCACAGATGAAAGCAGGTTCTCACTGAGCACATGTGACAGACGTGACCGAGTCTGGAGATGCCAAGGAGAACGTTCTGCTGCCTGCAACATCCTCCAGCATGACCGGTTTGGCAGTGGGTCAGTAATGGTGTAGAGTTACATTTCTTTGGGGGGCCGCACAGCCCTCCATGTGCTCGCCAGAGGTAGCCTGACTGCCATTAGGTACCGATATGAGATCCTCAGACCCCTTGTGAGACCATATGCTGGTGCGGTTGGCCCTGGGTTCCTCCTAATGCAGGACAATTCTAGACCTCATGTGGCTGGAGTGTGTCAGCAGTTCCTGCAAGACGAAGGCATTGATGCAATGGACTGGCCCGCCCGTTCTCCAGACCTGAATCCAATTGAGCACATCTGGGACATCATGTCTCGCTCCATCTACTAACGCTACGTTGCACCACAGACTGTCCAGGAGTTGACGGATGCTTTAGTCCAGGTCTGGGAGGAGATCCCTCAGGAGACCATCCGCCACCTCATCAGGAGCATGCCCAGGTGTTGTAGGGAAGTCATACAGGCACGTGGAGGCCACACACACTACTGAGCCTAATTTTGACTTGTTTTAAGGACATTACATCAAAGTTGGATCAGCCTGTAGTGTGTTTTTCCACTTTAATTTTGAGTGTGACTCCAAGTCCTGACCTCCATGGGTTAATAAATTTGATTTCCATTGATAATTTTTGTGGGATTTTGTTGTCAGCACATTCAACTATGTAAAGAACAAAGTATTTAATAAGAATATTTCATTAATTCAGATCTAGTATGTGTTGTTTAAGTGTTCCCTTTATTTTTTTGAGCAGTGTATATTATATAGGGGCATATTTATCACTGTCTGCAACTCATGTACAAATGGGATGTGATATATCGGCCCAAATTCACACTGTGATATTTGAATACATTGTAAGAATGTATCAAATATAGGATGAAGGGACAGAGCTTGTAAGAAAGCTCTGTCCCTGTGAATCTCCCCCTTACACTTGCCTCCGTTTAGGGAATTGGTGAGCCGGTCAGCTGATCACTGTGCTCCCTCTCTGTGACCCCGGTCATCTGCTCTGTGCTGTAAACTGAGATGCCGTCTGGGACTTTCACATAATCTCAGTTCATAGTACAGATCAGATGACTGGGGTTACAGAAGGAGCACAACGATTAGCTGACCGTCTCACCAGATCACTGATCCCTGAATGGAGGTGTTATTTTTTTTATTTCCTATTCTAACTTTTTTCTTTCTCTGTGATCAGCCTGTGGTCTATTAGACAAACATGGGTGATCATGGAAGCCTATTCTGTACTCTGGTCCGCGCAAGATTCGCAGAGCAGGAATAGGTGAAATTGAGGGAAGCCTGGAAAACCCCAAGTGGTGTAATTATCTAAAATCCCCCCCCCCCCCTGATATTTTTTAACAATTAATTTTAGTAAATCTGAAACAGACTGCATTTCCTATAACAAGTACAGGAAATGTGGCCTGCTTACTAAAAGGATGCAAATTTACATGCTTGGAGGAATTGTTTTTATGAAAACTCATCCCAAAGTCTTTTGATAAATTTATGTGATGCTAAGAGTCTGGGTGACCTCTTGTGAGGGAACTAGCCAGTAGATTTCCTGTATGCCTTGGTACAGTGGTGACTCGTAACCCCCCCCCCCCTCCTTCAGGAAAGATCCAGGTGGGCCGATGTGCATCTGGTCCTGTTTTGTTGGTTGACATGTGAGGGGTGGTGATGCTGCTATGGTTACACAGTATACCTCTGGTGCTGCCCATGTAGGGCAAATTTTTGCAGGGCCACTTGCAGTTCTCAATCCGCCCCTGCCTTGGTACGTGCAAATTTAATCTGTAAAATAAAAAAATGCCAATGTCTATATTCATATTTTCAAAAGCACAAACAGTAATCAACACATAACCTTACCATAATAATTAAGCATGGCACTGCCGTGCCAAGGAAGGGAAAAGGTTCACCCATAAAACCATAAAATACAAGTTAATATGGGATAATGAAACAAATATCATATTATCAATTCCTGGCATGTGCTTATTAACTGCCTCATTCCACAAAAACCAGCATAAACATTTTTTTGCAACTCATTCATATAGGAGAAAAAGTTTTAACAAGACTCTGAAAGGGGCTCCACATGGCCATCCTGCAGATGTCCAGCACCACCTCAACACTCCTTTGCCAGGTGACTACCCACTGCATAACCTGCAGCAGTGGCAAAAAATGAAATGCTGCCCCTCAATTATACAGTGAATCAATAATACCATAACTTGGGTGTGATACAGAAGATAGGGTCAAAAGGTCGACAGTCAAAGGGTCGACAGGGTCAAAATCTTGACAGTCAAAAGGTGGACGGGGTCAAAAGGTCGACAAACACAAAAAGTTTGTAGTTGTTTTGAAACATGTTTTACCCCAATTTGCTGAAAAGCGTTTGCTCGCCACGCTTTGAGCTCAGTGGATTGCTCCACTCCTCTTAGCTCACTACAAGGTTACTAAAGGTAAAAGTTTGTGACATGGATAGTAAATGCAGCAGAAGTTGTAAAAATTAAAAAAAAACTAAAAAAATGTATGTCGACCATACATCGACCTTTTGACCATGTCGGCCTTTTGACTGTCAACATTTTGACCCTGTCGACCTTATGGTGTGGAACTTTTGACTGTCTACCTTTTGACTGTCTCTCTATCAACCACCTCCCCATAACTTTTACCTCTAGTGACAAAACTGCAAGCCTTCCATTCCCTTGTTGTGGCTTCCTTGTTATCTGTCCTATGAATTTACCCTATTCATTCTTAAGCAACCCCAACCACACCTAAGCCTTGACCTTGTTCTTAAATTCAAAACTAATGCCCAATTGACCATTTTGCTTCTCCCTAAGCTCTTTATCGTATGTCCTTCAGTATGTAAAATCCCTGGAATTTGCAAACATCCCACGATTCAATTGAATATATTTCATTACATTGAGATACTTCCCTGGATGAGAAGGTACAGGAGGTAGACATTTTTGGAAGTAAAAGAAGTATTAGAACATAAGGAAACTGAGGGGAGCATAGGTTCAGGGTAAACTTAAGCATAAATTACTTCAAAGAAAGGATAGTGGACAAGTAGAATAGCCTCCCAGCAGATTTGGTACAGGCTAAGACAGTAGAACAATTTAATCATGTATGGGATAGACAGAAGGATATCCTTACAAAGAACTAAGGATCAAATAGGGCTTGAAATAACAATATGGTTAAAAAGACGCAGACTAGATGGGCCAAGTGGTTCTTATTTGCAGTTCAATTTTATGTTTCTCGTGTCACCTGGAAAAAAAAAAAAACTAGTATCAGAAACAAATAACAATTATTCAAGATGTATAATTATTGAATTAGGAGCTCTGTTAATAAAGCAATAACTTTAAAATCTGGTCACTTTTTTAATGATTAAATTAATATAATATAGATATGTGGTATAAAATATAGCAGCTCCCAACTGAGTACTCTGCACTACTCAAATAGGCATAATAGAAAAGAAGGATATACAATATCACAAGGGAGCGCTTCTATAAAAATAAATTTGTCAAAGACAATTTATTAATATTTTCATAAAATATAAGCATGAAATATAAAAACAATATCATCATTCTGATGAAACCGTATAAATTGGATAATGGAGAAATGCATAAAGGACCCGTCACACTGCCAGCACCTACACCAGCCATCCTAAAAACCAGAGCATCCCACCTACACTTCACCTGCTAATTCGTTTAATGGAGAGCTGCGCCCTCCCTCCCGGAGAACTGACTGCCTACTGTCGCTCCCACACTGAGATATGGAACCAGCACTTTAATTGCCGATCTTGCACAGACCACACGGACCCAGTGGTGAGCATACATACTGTGGTGGCTGGGGAGGTGGTAGCATAGCGCATGCTCTGCGGGCTATGCTGAGCCTAACAGCATCCAAACAAACCACTGTCTAATTTGCATAGATGTTTGGAACTTTTAATTGGGATCTTCATTAGCTTGCTGCTATATCAAGTGGAGTCATATATGAACTACACAAACACCCATTGAGGACTTCATAAATTGGCTCCTTGAACTGGTATCATGTGATATAGTGCAGTGTTAACCATCAGTGTATATTATTGTTTTTATATTTCATGCCTATATTTTATGAAAATTTTAATAAATTGTCTTTGACATATGTATTATTATAGAAGCACTCCCTTGTGATATTGTATATCCTTCTTTTCTATAGTACCAGAAACATTAGTACCTAGTAATGAGGAAGTTGTGGAAAAGTGGGGTGTAGAATGGTTACAGAAAAAGCAGTAAGGCACATGCAAGGATAACCATACCAGACAGGCTGCTAAGGAGAGCTCTTGACCTGGGAAAAAAGAAGTTGAGCCAGCCATGGAAGAATAAAATTAATGAAACCTTTATTGTGAGTAAAAAGGGGGTGGCTGGTGTGGTTGACCTGCCAGGACCTTGGAAGGGTCTGGAAATTGGGAACCAAAAGGGGCAAGGAAAGATGTAATTGAAATCCAAGGGAAAAAGCACCAATTCAGGCAAGAGACGATGGATGAAAGGCTGAAAGTAGATAGCGGAGGTCATGAATTCTTTAAAAATAAAAGATACAAGGCATGGAGCAAATAGAAAGGGATATGGAAACTTGCAAATCAAGGGCAAGGTTGTGGGTATATCCAGGCTCAGAGTACCCCAAACCTGTTAAAGGCAAGGCTGGTGAAACAGCAGGGTGAGGTCAAGCAGGGGAGTCATCGGGTCTGGTGACACTTGGTGCATACTCTGTTGCCCCCATTATGCACCTCCGGCGACCATGGGCATGGCCTAAATTTAAGGGGCATGGCCTCAGCAGGAATCCCAGTGACATCACTCCCGGAGCAGCCCAGCATCCATGGAGATACTGGAATGCCCTCAGAGACCAGTGCCTGCATTGTTTGCACCTTCTTTGTGACAAGAGCTGGGTGCTGCATGAGAATGTCAAACTGCAGCACCCAGCTCCTGTCAGTGTGGAGAAGCCGGAATTTTAGTGTCACCCCCTCCGAGGGTGAAACCTGGATGCGGCCCCGAACCCCCATTCTGACGCCACTAAGGTCAAGTATTAACTTGAATCATATTACAGTCAACTTAGAGGTCACTCGTGGGCCCAATTTATTTTATTGGAGTTGCACTTGGGTTCCTGAAAGAGCAGTATCATCAGTATTTTGTTTTGCCAAGACCCATGGATGTTTCATGGACTGAAGAGGACAATTAATAAATATACTCCTTAATGTCCTCTGTTGCAAAGGAAAGCACCATTGTGTATATCAACTCTTGTACCATGCACATCCAATCTCAATACAACTGGATAGATATTTATAAGCCATTATATTTGCACTGAATGTATTGATGAGAAAAAACAATATTTTTTTATGCTACTGTTTGATTAGCACTATCTGAGGGTGGTATTACTGGACAGGGTATACCACCTTGATGACAAATAGGCTCTCCCAAGTGTGTGTGTGTGTGTGTGTGTGTGTGTGTGTGTGTGTGTGTGTGTGTGTGTGTGTTTATTCTTCATAGGTTTCTGCATGGCTTTCATGGATCTGGAGCAAACTTGGTACACATACAGTACCGTTCCTTGTCCAGTTTAAATACTGGCAGGGTACAATAAACAATGCCTGCAGGAAACAGTAAAGCATGGTAGAGGATCCTTGTTTGGGGCTGTATTTCAGCAAATGGAGTTGGGGATTTGTTCAGTGTTACTCCTCAATGCTAAGAAATATGGGCAGGTATTTATCTATCATGTAATACCATCAAGGAGGTGTCTGATTTGTTCCAAATTTATTCTGCAGCAGGATCACAACCTCAAACATACAGCCAATGTCATTAAGAACAGCCTGCAGCATAAAGAAGAATAAGGAGTCCTGGAAGTGATTATATGGTTCCCACAGAGCCCTGATATCAACATCATTGAGTCTGCCTGGAATTTCATGAAGAGACAGAAGAATTTGAGCAAGCCTACATCCACAGAAGATCTGTGATTAGTTCTCCAAGATGTTTGGAAGTTCCTTCAGAAACTGTGCACGTGTACCTAGGAGAAATTATGCTCTTTTGAAGGCAAAGGGTGGTCACACCAAATATTGATTTGACTTAAATTTATCTTCTGTTCATTCACTTTGCATTTTGTTAATTGATAAAAATAAACTATTAATACTTCTTCTTTGCAGTATTTTTTCCACAACTGCCTAAAATGTTTGTACACTACTGTATGTATGGGTATATGTATGGGATATATATATAGACAAAAGCACACACCTCCAATACAATATGATGGGTGCTCGGTAATAATATCAATAAGCAAACATAGATATAATAAGTCCACATCCAAAGCAGCACATCACACCTGCGGTAATAATATTCAATCCATTTCAATCATATGGTAGAAAGTGCTGGGATTTCATGAATGATCATCTTGGCGCCTGGGCAGTAAGGAAGTGATGTGACAACACAAGTGAATGCACTTTATTTGTTAGAAGTTGGGTATCTATATGTAGTGTGTTTTTTGGCAATGCATACAAATGGCTTTTCCCATTAAGTAGGTGCTGTTACACCAAAACAGCTGTTGGTGCAGCCGCTTGCTATGATACACTGAAATGATGATGCACTGAAATGCTAAGTATTGATGGAATTATTGACATTACATGCACAATGCACTTTCTACTATATGATTAAATTAAAATGGATTGAATATTGTTACCGCAGGTGTGCTGTGCTGGTTTGGGTGTGGACTATTACATCTATTTTTGCTTTTATCTATATATCTATATATATATATATTTTTTTTTTTTTTTTCCAAAAGGACTGCTGGAGTGGAAAGAACAGGAGAGAAGGTCCTGGCAAAAGTATCAAGTGGATTGTATGGAAAGTGGAGTGTTTGGAAAGCCATAAACACTTTAATTTAAATGTTTAAGAAGACATAAGTCGCTTAAGAACAACTTAACCAAATTTGGGCTTAGAGAAACCAATCCTAATATGAGCAACCAGTAAGAACAGCTTATGTCAGAGAAAAGACACCCCTGAGGAAGTCAGTATTGACGAAACGCGTTGGGTGATATGCAAGTTGCTAGATCTGAAGTTAACAGAATCTTTGGCTCTAAAAGATAGATTGTCAACTAAAGAAAGCATTTTGTCAATGGATTGAAAAAACTATTTTAATGTTTTAATGTTTTTAAAGCTATGTATTAAATAAATTCATTGAATGGTCTGCGGTTGTATCAGAAAACTATTTGTATTAAAGTTAATCGGTTGTTAATAAAGTATGTATTCACATTAGGCACCCCTGTCGATAATTTTAACATATATATATATATATATATATATATTATATATATATATATATATATATATATAGTCCTTGCAGCAAACGGCACTCAGAATAAACAACCAGAGATCTCTCTTAGGTGATGCAGCGTTTCGGAGAACTTTACTCTCCTTCATCAGGACAACGTTGGTTGTCCTGACAAAGTAGAGTAAAGGTTCCCGAAACATTGCATTACCTAAGAGATGTCTCTGGTTGTTTATTCTGAGTGCCGTTTGCTGCAAGGACTATATTCATAATTTTTTCTCGGGCACCGGATTTGCTTATTTAAATTAACCCATGAGCTTTAACACTAAAACTAACTGTTATGTAATTGCCACTGCTCATGGGCTAATTCTGTATACTGGCCAGGCCACCCAAACTACAATTTGCCAACCAGATTGGGTCACATTTTCTGGTGCATTAAAACTGAGAGTACTTTAGAGGCCACCTAAACAGCAATAGAGGAACTAGCACTCCCTTTTAGCTACAAATAATAAACATGCCTGTCAGAATTTGAACGTGCTTACTTTATTTATACAGTCAAATGAAGTGTTACAATTGGAGGAGTGATCTAGAAAAGAGAAAAACAGAATAACCACTTAGCACACTGCTGCAAACCAGTAGATCTCTACACTTCTATTTGAACATAAAATACAGGACACATTTGCAATTATATGATAAGATAGCTGCCACATCAATGTGCTTCTCCTAATAGAGTGGAGCTAGAAGATTACTGTCATTCTGTGTTCTGGGAAATCATGTTAAAAGTGGTAAAGAAAAACTTGCGGTGGGATGTGATGGCATCTGAGATTGCCAGAGGTGCGGGATGCCGGCCAAACTTGGATGTCATTTAAAGCGGCAGTCATTTACAAGGCATTGTTTTGCCTTGAAAATTACTTCTGCTTTAAAAAAGCAACCAAGTTTGTCTAGCATACCACACCTCTGGCAAACATGGACGCTATTACATCCCGCCGCAGTTCTGCTAGCGTGATAATCGCACCAGTAGCTTGGATCAACTTTGAGGCAATCTCTTGTCATAAGGGCCTGATCACAAGATAAGCCCAGAAAATGTTCCACCAGCAGAATTTAGAAAGCAATGGCCAAATTCTATGAAATTTGTATCAGTCAATGTTTCAAGTTTCAACAGATTGAAACATTTGTTATGCAATGACATCTAGTATATATATTTCCTCTATCCTTCTCTGAAAAACGTAAAAAAAAAAAATAAAGTTTATTAAGAAGTACAGTTGTGTAGTTTCAGAATTACCCGGATTTACTCGGATCTCAAAATGGCATCTTATTGGCTTTCTGGCTGTCATGTGTTTTGGATAGCCAATAAGAAGAATCTGAAAAAATCTGATCTTGCGCTAATTGGCATCAAGATCCAAATAAATCCAAATCCGCACATGTCTCTAAAGAAGTCAACAAAAGCATAAAGAACCTCATTCAGGTGTGGTCGCAAAATAGCTACTGTATGCACATCATTCGATGTTTACTTACTGCAGATGCATCTGAGCCACAGTGTGTACATGCAGCGAGTGAATTGCGATTGCATTTACACTGAGGAATTAACTGCAAAATGAGTGACAGGAAGACAGAGTTTTGGTGTGTGACTGGGGAGTGGTTGGGTAAACTCAGGTGTGTCATGACCGTTCAGACGCCATTTTCTGGACATGTATAAATTAGCAGTTGCGATCTTACTTGCTAATGAAGAGCTCTCTACATCCTGGGAGAGCAGCTCAGACTACGTCTGACTTGCGACGATGGTACCGATGTATCAGCAATTATACACTGCTGGATGGTAATAATGCAACAGCAGTGGGCGCCCCTATGCTCAAGTTAACTTCTGTCCATATTAGCATATAATCACAATTGCATACGACAAAAGATAGCAACAGCAGCAGCAAGAACAACTGCATCTGATTTAGTCCCATAATGTCAACAAAAAAATATCTTGATACAATTACAGAAAAAAAATCAAGTTAGAGTGGCACAATTTATCCAGTAGAATGATCATTTTTTAAATTCGGAGTAAGAAGGGAAGTAAGAAAGATGGCGTAGCAGCCCATATAACAGATCATGTGAGAGATAGAGAGGAAAAAGTCTGTGGACAGCAAGAATGGAGAAAAACTACTGTAAGTGGGGTTGGCTATATGAGACTGTTGGCAATTGCTAGGGCATCTCAAACGTTCCTCACAGTTTTATTCAAATAGGGAGTGAGAGCTACGCATTAATAGCCATGGGCTCCAAATTGCTGAGTACTGTATGCCAGTCATATATTCCATAGAATAGATATATTATATTCTGGGAATTATCACCTGAAGAAAAGGGATATCAGGGTTATTCTTGTCAATCACCAATTGGCATGTGGTGGCCAAGACTATATGTCTACATTTTTATTTTGATGATGGGTAGCCATGGGGGTGCAGATACTCAAGAGTTTACCAGATACTCAAGACTTTAGTGCAGCTCCACCAAATATGTAGAAAAGTGGATTCAGATGTACAACCTCTCCAGAACTCATCTAATGCATGTGGTTGATTTTTAAACAAGAAGGTACCTACCATCTGTAGAGCAATTTATACATAGTCTCTTTAACTTTTAATTGGAGCTGGAGGCAGCATTCTCCTCAATCTTCATCCGGTTATCATTCTCTAACAAGTCCCCCAGCTCAGCTTCCCAGGCTAACTCATGGGCATCCTGTATTCAGATCTGATTAAAGTGTAGAGGCCTTTTGTGGAGTGCCATCTGAGGCAGAGTGCTTCAATTGTTGCAAGAGGTCTTTGGGCATTTACTTAATTGTGGCATGAATTTTTTTTTAAGTTGAAAGGACTGGTAGAAGTTTTTAGTAAGGGATAGCAAATTTGGATTGAATGTCAGAGGAAAGATAAAGAGTCACCCCGTGTAGGCTTATTTAAATTTCCAACGTTCCAAGCCTTCCAAGGAATGAAAGAACCTATGGGCCTACATTAAAGAAAGACTGTGTTATAAAAAAAAGGGATAATTGGAGGGTAATGGTGACAATAAGTATATTTGATTGGCATGTGTTATACAAGTTTAGACTGAGAACGATCCCAGGGCAATCCCCTTCTCAATCAGTGGCCCAAACTTATTAAAACCAGCATTTCACTAAAGTACACACTGAGAAAACTGTACAGCCACATAATAGCTTTTGAAATCCAGTATACCCAGTCATCCTCTATTGAAAAATTTTATGCCTCCAGGGGGCACCTACCCAACCAGTGAAAGTGAGAAGTATGATACTGCAGGGGTTTAAATACATGGGGGGGGGGGCATAAATCAGAATGGTATTGGAAAATATATATAAGCCGAGGGAGTACATTGATTGCTAACAAATTAGCAAAGAGAGAAATAACCTTTTAACTTTGCTTCTTAATGTATTTAGAGTGGGAATTTGGCTACTCATTAAGGGATCATAATGTGCTTATACCATAGGGACATTGTCATATGTATGGAATGGACTCAAAAGGATTGATCCCCAATAACATAAAACAAAAGAAATATTATATTGTGCTTTAATATGAGAAAATGGCATCATAGTTACATTGGCACTATATAAATGAGATATACCATTTGCCTTGCCAGACAAGTTAACTGATATGTCATGACAGTACAGAATTAATAAGCTTAGTAGGGAGTAGATGGTAAACTATTTTTCTTAATCTTTTTGAGCACAATTTTTGGAAATAAGTAATGCTCCCCCTCACTCAATCCTTTGTTTTAGTATCGGGTAGGTTGCTGAATCAGCATTTTTCATGGGGTAGTTTCATTTCTATATGATAAAAGAGATATGATCTGGATGGATTTGGGTCATTTCCTGGGTATTTCCCAACTGTTGAGAAGAGGTTAAGTTAGTGTTTACTTTGTAGGAAAAGTGATCCTACAAAGAGTAGAAAAGTTGAACAATCATTACTTTAGGGGTCATCACCAAAATATATCTAAGGGCTCATTCGAACCACTCTATATCTGGAGAGGCAGAATTGGGGGATGGAACGGGTATTAAGTATAGTACTTAGAGGTGGACACAGCGGCAGACACGCCTATGAGGATGTGGTCTACCACTTATGCTAGCTTCCATACTGATGACTAGAGCTGGATTAAGAATTCATGGTGTCCTAGTTACTAATACTAAATTTGCGCTCGCACTACAAATGAAATACACCAGATGTAATGAATGGCTAAGAAGTCTGCTAAATGTGAACAGTGAAAAAGTAACAAACGGCAAGAACTGCTGTGTGAAGGTAATGATAATCAATGTAATCAAACTGTAATTAACAAACAAGATTAACTAACATCACTTGAAAGGCATAATTGAAAATTGCTGATAAACAAAGAAACAAAAATTGTTTATATGGATACATTGATTGCAATAAAGTCTGCTTTTATGACAAGCCAAGAGGTCAAATAAAATAAAGAATCTGGCAGGTAATGATTAATAGAAAGTAAATCCCCTTAAGGAGATAGTATGACCAGCAGCTCATGTTGGGAAGTTCTAGTGAATTGCTAAAATTATATAAGTACTGAAAGAATATGTAGAATATAAAAAGTATAACTGCTGAAAGGATGTCATAACATGACAAATGTAGTGTTAATTCTTATGAAGAAGAAATTAAAAGAAAATTAAAATAGGAGGCAGGAAAGAGATAAATTCAGCTTGCTCCAAACATGTAATCAATATCATGATAAGGCCAAATAGCTGACCAATTCCGGTGAAGAAAGTAACAAAAAATCCATTCATGTCAGATGCATAGTGATATTTAATCATAGAAGTTTTCCAGCATTTTGGTATGCATTTTGCAAACCGAGAATTACATGCCAGAATGCACATAGGTGGCACAGTATATACTATTTGAATACAGTCTGCAGTGAATACTCTATTTATTCCATAGGACTTGGGCGACTTATGCATATTGATATGCTAATTGTCAAGTTATTATAGTGTACATGTTTTTAAAAAGATTTTTCCAAAAATAAAACTGTTAGTTACTAGAGATGAGCGGGTTCGGTTTCTCTGAATCTGAACCCGCCAGAACTTCATGTTTTTTTTCACGGGTCCGAGCGACTCGGATCTTCCCGCCTTGCTCGGTTAACCCGAGCGCGCCCGAACGTCATCATGACGCTGTCGGATTCTCGCGAGGCTCGGATTCTATCGCGAGACTCGGATTCTATATAAGGAGCCGCGCGTCGCCGCCATTTTCACACGTGCATTGAGATTGATAGGGAGAGGACGTGGCTGGCGTCCTCTCCGTTTAGAATTAGAATAGATTAGAGAGACACTTGATTTACTAATTTTGGGGAGCATTAGGAGTACTCAGTAGTGTACAGTGCAGAGTTTTGCTGATAGTGACCAGTGACCACCACTTTTATTTATAATCCGTTCTCTGCCTGAAAAAAGCGATACACAGCACACAGTGACTCAGTCACATACCATATCTGTGTGCACTGCTCAGGCTCAGGCCAGTGTGCTGCATCATCTATATATATTATATATCTGTCTGACTGCTCAGCTCACACAGCTTATAATTGTGGGGGAGACTGGGGAGCACTACTGCAGTGCCAGTTATAGGTTATAGCAGGAGCCAGGAGTACATAATATTATATTAAAATTAAACAGTGCACACTTTTGCTGCAGGAGTGCCACTGCCAGTGTGACTAGTGACCAGTGACCTGACCACCAGTATATAATATTAGTAGTATACTATCTCTTTATCAACCAGTCTATATTAGCAGCAGACACAGTACAGTGCGGTAGTTCCCGGCTGTGGCTACCTCTGTGTCGGCACTCGGCAGCCCGTCCATAATTGTATATACCAGTGACCTAACCGTGGTTTTTTTTTCTTTCTTTATACATACATACTAGTTACGAGTATACTATCTCTTTATCAACCAGTCTATATATTAGCAGCAGACACAGTACAGTGCGGTAGTTCACGGCTGTGGCTACCTCTGTGTCGGCACTCGGCAGCCCGTCCATAATTGTATATACCACCTAACCGTGGTTTTTTTTTCTTTCTTTATACATACATACTAGTTACGAGTATACTATCTCTTTATCAACCAGTCTATATATTAGCAGCAGACACAGTACAGTGCGGTAGTTCACGGCTGTGGCTACCTCTGTGTCGGAACTCGGCAGCCCGTCCATAATTGTATATACCACCTAACCGTGTTTTTTTTTTCTTTCTTTATACATACATACTAGTTACGAGTATACTATCTCTTTATCAACCAGTCTATATATTAGCAGCAGACACAGTACAGTGCGGTAGTTCACGGCTGTGGCTACCTCTGTGTCGGCACTCGGCAGCCCGTCCATAATTGTATATACCACCTAACCGTGGTTTTTTTTTCTTTCTTTATACATACATACTAGTTACGAGTATACTATCTCTTTATCAACCAGTCTATATATTAGCAGCAGACACAGTACAGTGCGGTAGTTCACGGCTGTGGCTACCTCTGTGTCGGCACTCGGCAGCCTGTCCATAATTGTATATACCACCTAACCGTGGTTTTTTTTTCTTTCTTTATACATACATACTAGTTACGAGTATACTATCTCTTTATCAACCAGTCTATATATTAGCAGCAGACACAGTACAGTGCGGTAGTTCACGGCTGTGGCTACCTCTGTGTCGGCACTCGGCAGCCCGTCCATAATTGTATATACCACCTAACCGTGGTTTTTTTTTCTTTCTTTATACATACATACTAGTTACGAGTATACTATCTCTTTATCAACCAGTCTATATATTAGCAGCAGACACAGTACAGTGCGGTAGTTCACGGCTGTGGCTACCTCTGTGTCGGCACTCGGCAGCCCGTCCATAATTGTATATACCACCTAACCGTGGTTTTTTTTTCTTTCTTTATACATACATACTAGTTACGAGTATACTATCTCTTTATCAACCAGTCTATATATTAGCAGCAGACACAGTACAGTGCGGTAGTTCACGGCTGTGGCTACCTCTGTGTCGGCACTCGGCAGCCCGTCCATAATTGTATATACCACCTAACCGTGGTTTTTTTTCTTTCTTTATACATACATACTAGTTACGAGTATACTATCTCTTTATCAACCAGTCTATATATTAGCAGCAGACACAGTACAGTGCGGTAGTTCACGGCTGTGGCTACCTCTGTGTCGGCACTCGGCAGCCCGTCCATAATTGTATATACCACCTAACCGTGGTTTTTTTTTCTTTCTTTATACATACATACTAGTTACGAGTATACTATCTCTTTATCAACCAGTCTATATTAGCAGCAGACACAGTACAGTGCGGTAGTTCACGGCTGTGGCTACCTCTGTGTCGGCACTCGGCAGCCCGTCCATAATTGTATATACCACCTAACCGTGGTTTTTTTTTCTTTCTTTATACATACATACTAGTTACGAGTATACTATCTCTTTATCAACCAGTCTATATATTAGCAGCAGACACAGTACAGTGCGGTAGTTCACGGCTGTGGCTACCTCTGTGTCGGCACTCGGCAGCCCGTCCATAATTGTATACTAGTATCCAATCCATCCATCTCCATTGTTTACCTGAGGTGCCTTTTAGTTGTGCCTATTAAAATATGGAGAACAAAAATGTTGAGGTTCCAAAATTAGGGAAAGATCAAGATCCACTTCCACCTCGTGCTGAAGCTGCTGCCACTAGTCATGGCCGAGACGATGAAATGCCAGCAACGTCGTCTGCCAAGGCCGATGCCCAATGGCATAGTACAGAGCATGTCAAAACCAAAACACCAAATATCAGTAAAAAAAGGACTCCAAAACCTAAAATAAAATTGTCGGAGGAGAAGCGTAAACTTGCCAATATGCCATTTACCACACGGAGTGGCAAGGAACGGCTGAGGCCCTGGCCTATGTTCATGGCTAGTGGTTCAGCTTCACATGAGGATGGAAGCACTCAGCCTCTCGCTAGAAAACTGAAAAGACTCAAGCTGGCAAAAGCACCGCAAAGAACTGTGCGTTCTTTGAAATCCCAAATCCACAAGGAGAGTCCAATTGTGTCGGTTGCGATGCCTGACCTTCCCAACACTGGACGTGAAGAGCATGCGCCTTCCACCATTTGCACGCCCCCTGCAAGTGCTGGAAGGAGCACCCGCAGTCCAGTTCCTGATAGTCAGATTGAAGATGTCAGTGTTGAAGTACACCAGGATGAGGAGGATATGGGTGTTGCTGGCGCTGGGGAGGAAATTGACCAGGAGGATTCTGATGGTGAGGTGGTTTGTTTAAGTCAGGCACCCGGGGAGACACCTGTTGTCCGTGGGAGGAATATGGCCGTTGACATGCCAGGTGAAAATACCAAAAAAATCAGCTCTTCGGTGTGGAGGTATTTCACCAGAAATGCGGACAAGAGGTGTCAAGCCGTGTGTTCCCTTTGTCAAGCTGTAATAAGTAGGGGTAAGGACGTTAACCACCTCGGAACATCCTCCCTTATACGTCACCTGCAGCGCATTCATAATAAGTCAGTGGCAAGTTCAAAAACTTTGGGTGACAGTGGAAGCAGTCCACTGACCAGTAAATCCCTTCCTCTTGTAACCAAGCTCACGCAAACCACCCCACCAACTCCCTCAGTGTCAATTTCCTCCTTCCCCAGGAATGCCAATAGTCCTGCAGGCCATGTCACTGGCAATTCTGACGAGTCCTCTCCTGCCTGGGATTCCTCCGATGCATCCTTGCGTGTAACGCCTACTGCTGCTGGCGCTGCTGTTGTTGCCGCTGGGAGTCGATGGTCATCCCAGAGGGGAAGTCGTAAGCCCACTTGTACTACTTCCAGTAAGCAATTGACTGTTCAACAGTCCTTTGCGAGGAAGATGAAATATCACAGCAGTCATCCTACTGCAAAGCGGATAACTGAGGCCTTGGCATCCTGGGTGGTGAGAAACGTGGTTCCGGTATCCATCATTACTGCAGAGCCAACTAGAGACTTGTTGGAGGTACTGTGTCCCCGGTACCAAATACCATCTAGGTTCCATTTCTCTAGGCAGGCGATACCGAAAATGTACACAGACCTCAGAAAAAGAGTCACCAGTGTCCTAAAAAATGCAGCTGTACCCAATGTCCACTTAACCACGGACATGTGGACAAGTGGAGCTGGGCAGGGTCAGGACTATATGACTGTGACAGCCCACTGGGTAGATGTATGGACTCCCGCCGCAAGAACAGCAGCGGCGGCACCAGTAGCAGCATCTCGCAAACGCCAACTCTTTCCTAGGCAGGCTACGCTTTGTATCACCGCTTTCCAGAATACGCACACAGCTGAAAACCTCTTACGGCAACTGAGGAAGATCATCGCGGAATGGCTTACCCCAATTGGACTCTCCTGTGGATTTGTGGCATCGGACAACGCCAGCAATATTGTGTGTGCATTAAATCTGGGCCAATTCCAGCACGTCCCATGTTTTGCACATACCTTGAATTTGGTGGTGCAGAATTTTTTAAAAAACGACAGGGGCGTGCAAGAGATGCTGTCGGTGGCCAGAAGAATTGTGGGACACTTTCGGCGTACAGGCACCACGTACAGAAAACTGGAGCACCACCAAAAACTACTGAACCTGCCCTGCCATCATCTGAAGCAAGAAGTGGTAACGAGGTGGAATTCAACCCTCTATATGCTTCAGAGGTTGGAGGAGCAGCAAAAGGCCATTCAAGCCTATACAATTGAGCACGATATAGTAGGTGGAATGCACCTGTCTCAAGTGCAGTGGAGAATGATTTCAACGTTGTGCAAGGTTCTGATGCCCTTTGAACTTGCCACACGTGAAGTCAGTTCAGACACTGCCAGCCTGAGTCAGGTCATTCCCCTCATCAGGCTTTTGCAGAAGAAGCTGGAGGCATTGAAGGAGGAGCTAACACGGAGCGATTCCGCTAGGCATGTGGGACTTGTGGATGCAGCCCTTAATTCGCTTAACAAGGATTCACGGGTGGTCAATCTGTTGAAATCAGAGCACTACATTTTGGCCACCGTGCTCGATCCTAGATTTAAAGCCTACCTTGGATCTCTCTTTCCGGCAGACACAGGTCTGCTGGGGTTGAAAGACCTGCTGGTGACAAAATTGTCAAGTCAAGCGGAACGCGACCTGTCAACATCTCCTCCTTCACATTCTCCCGCAACTGGGGGTGCGAGGAAAAGGCTCAGAATTCCGAGCCCACCCGCTGGCGGTGATGCAGGGCAGTCTGGAGCGACTGCTGATGCTGACATCTGGTCCGGACTGAAGGACCTGACAACGATTACGGACATGTCGTCTACTGTCACTGCATATGATTCTCTCAACATTGATAGAATGGTGGAGGATTATATGAGTGACCGCATCCAAGTAGGCACGTCACACAGTCCGTACTTATACTGGCAGGAAAAAGAGGCAATTTGGAGGCCCTTGCACAAACTGGCTTTATTCTACCTAAGTTGCCTTCCCACAAGTGTGTACTCCGAAAGAGTGTTTAGTGCCGCCGCTCACCTTGTCAGCAATCGGCGTACGAGGTTACATCCAGAAAATGTGGAGAAGATGATGTTCATTAAAATGAATTATAATCAATTCCTCCGCGGAGACATTGACCAGCAGCAATTGCCTCCACAAAGTACACAGGGAGCTGAGATGGTGGATTCCAGTGGGGACGAATTGATAATCTGTGAGGAGGGGGATGTACACGGTGATATATCGGAGGGTGAAGATGAGGTGGACATCTTGCCTCTGTAGAGCCAGTTTGTGCAAGGAGAGATTAATTGCTTCTTTTTGGGGGGGGGTCCAAACCAACCCGTCATATCAGTCACAGTCGTGTGGCAGACCCTGTCACTGAAATGATGGGTTGGTTAAAGTGTGCATGTCCTGTTTTGTTTATACAACATAAGGGTGGGTGGGAGGGCCCAAGGACAATTCCATCTTGCACCTCTTTTTTCTTTTCTTTTTCTTTGCATCATGTGCTGATTGGGGAGGGTTTTTTGGAAGGGACATCCTGCGTGACACTGCAGTGCCACTCCTAGATGGGCCCGGTGTTTGTGTCGGCCACTAGGGTCGCTAATCTTACTCACACAGTCAGCTACCTCAATGCGCCTCTTTTTTTCTTTGCGTCATGTGCTGTTTGGGGAGGGTTTTTTGGAAGGGACATCCTGCGTGACACTGCAGTGCCACTCCTAGATGGGCCCGGTGTTTGTGTCGGCCACTAGGGTCGCTAATCTTACTCACACAGTCAGCTACCTCATTGCGCCTCTTTTTTTCTTTGCGTCATGTGCTGTTTGGGGAGGGTTTTTTGGAAGGGACATCCTGCGTGACACTGCAGTGCCACTCCTAGATGGGCCCGGTGTTTGTGTCGGCCACTAGGGTCGCTAATCTTACTCACACAGTCAGCTACCTCATTGCGCCTCTTTTTTTCTTTGCGTCATGTGCTGTTTGGGGAGGGTTTTTTGGAAGGGACATCCTGCGTGACACTGCAGTGCCACTCCTAGATGTGCCCGGTGTTTGTGTCGGCCACTAGGGTCGCTAATCTTACTCACACAGCTACCTCATTGCGCCTCTTTTTTTCTTTGCGTCATGTGCTGTTTGGGGAGGGTTTTTTGGAAGGGCCATCCTGCGTGACACTGCAGTGCCACTCCTAGATGGGCCCGGTGTTTGTGTCGGCCACTAGGGTCGCTAATCTTACTCACACAGCTACCTCATTGCGCCTCTTTTTTTCTTTGCGTCATGTGCTGTTTGGGGAGGGTTTTTTGGAAGGGACATCCTGCGTGACACTGCAGTGCCACTCCTAGATGGGCCCGGTGTTTGTGTCGGCCACTAGGGTCGCTAATCTTACTCACACAGTCAGCTACCTCATTGCGCCTCTTTTTTTCTTTGCGTCATGTGCTGTTTGGGGAGGGTTTTTTGGAAGGGCCATCCTGCGTGACACTGCAGTGCCACTCCTAGATGGGCCCGGTGTTTGTGTCGGCCACTAGGGTCGCTAATCTTACTCACACAGCTACCTCATTGCGCCTCTTTTTTTCTTTGCGTCATGTGCTGTTTGGGGAGGGTTTTTTGGAAGGGCCATCCTGCGTGACACTGCAGTGCCACTCCTAGATGGGCCCGGTGTTTGTGTCGGCCACTAGGGTCGCTAATCTTACTCACACAGCTACCTCATTGCGCCTCTTTTTTTCTTTGCGTCATGTGCTGTTTGGGGAGGGTTTTTTGGAAGGGACATCCTGCGTGACACTGCAGTGCCACTCCTAGATGGGCCCGGTGTTTGTGTCGGCCACTAGGGTCGCTTATCTTACTCACACAGCGACCTCGGTGCAAATTTTAGGACTAAAAATAATATTGTGAGGTGTGAGGTATTCAGAATAGACTGAAAATGAGTGTAAATTATGGTTTTTGAGGTTAATAATACTTTGGGATCAAAATGACCCCCAAATTCTATGATTTAAGCTGTTTTTTAGTGTTTTTGGAAAAAAACACCCGAATCCAAAACACACCCGAATCCAACAAAAAAAATTCGGTGAGGTTTTGCCAAAACGCGTTCGAACCCAAAACACGGCCGCGGAACCGAACCCAAAACCAAAACACAAAACCCGAAAAATTTCAGGCGCTCATCTCTATTAGTTACTGCAATATGAGACTTCATGTTTGTTTGGTGTGTATTCATGTATGAATATAAAGTTACATTCTAAGAGAACAAAGGACTTCCTAAGAAAACATGTGGGCAGAAGCCCAGTGGTTAACCCCTGTTTCTGCGTCTTGAAACTGGACATTGCTTACATATGAACTGACCAATAACACACAA
Organism: Pseudophryne corroboree; assembly: GCF_028390025.1. Lineage (NCBI taxonomy): Eukaryota > Metazoa > Chordata > Amphibia > Anura > Myobatrachidae > Pseudophryne > Pseudophryne corroboree. The sequence continues at coordinate 489,111,593 of NC_086444.1, read as the reverse complement.
TGAATGAGAAACCTCCCTCTCCTGGGCCAATGGAAGGAGACCGGAACCAACAAACTGTTAACTCCCACTATTTGATATATGCAGTTTCTAAGGCATAGTTAGTTAGGTGCTTGCGGTGAGGAAGACATGGAGGAATGTTCTATGGGACAGGGTGACGTATACTGGCTGTATCTGTTTCTTTTGTAACTGTAATTCTGTACCACTTACCTAGGCTTATACATGTTATACTGAATAATATGCTGTACATATGTTATATTGTATGCATACCTTTTAATACCAAATACATATATATATATATATATATATATATATCTGAGTGTTGGACCTCAGTATACCATGTGTGTGAGTACTTGCTTTCTCTATAGGGACATAGTGCTGCGACGTTCAGCACACTATTAGCGTATATGGTAATAAGATGCACCTTGCGTCCGCAGTATATATTAACGCTGGTATTTAAATGTTTATTTCAAATAATGGAAATTCACAGTCTAGATTTGGATAACATGAAGTGTTACATCACAAGTTTCATTGGTTCAGATAAGCCTGTTGATTTTTATTGAAATATGCACAATACTTTCTAATTTATATGAGAAGTCCTGGTATATTACTTACTACACTACAGAGTTGATTAAGATGTGGTTGGATATAGCATAGCTGCTGCTTTCTTGGAAGCAGCAGTAATGTTAGCATATGGTAATGCAGCAGCATCTAGTATAAGTAGTTTCCTCCTGCATGCATGTGTGATCCGCTGCTGAGTCTTAAGGGCCCCATACACTACAACGATATGTCTGAGGCTGAAGTCAGAGACAATTTCCCTTGAACTCTCCTGGGAGCTTCCTGAGAGTGGTTCCATATGATTTGGTACATTTTGCATGCGATATATCGTATGTGATCCCAGCCATACCTGAGGGAACCGACATATCACGAGTGCAGCACTAACGATCTAGGGGAGCCGATCCGACCCTCATGGTAACGCGCATCGGATTGGATCAGAAACACATCCAAAATGCCCGATTTCACCCAATATATATCGGCCCGAATGCCTGAAATTTGATGAAATTGGGCATTATCGTTCTAGTGTATTGGGCCATTAAGGATGCAACATCAGATCATCTGCAACACCATTGGCCAGCTAAGTGACCCATGAGGTTACACAGATTGGCTCCCTTGCTGAGGCCAGGAAATCTCCTTGGAAGACAGTGACCCTGGCCTTGGCACTCCCGTAAAACAGATGTGACACACCTCCACTTTGGCAAATGGAGACCATTGCTGTCCCATCCTGTTCCCAAATAGCTGCAGAATCTCAGTCAATTGACATCTACAGCCTTGCTATGTACATCATCGCAGGACCCATACTGAACATGTGCAGAACCAGAGGCGTAATTGTAGGAGGCAATGGAGTCAGCTGTCGAATGGCTCCTGCTCTCCTCCCGTTGTGTGTTCAGCAACACCATTGACAGCTGCTGCTATCTCTTCCATGGCTGACTTGCCTACCCCACTAGTCCCTGCACCTTACAAATAACACCCTCTTTATTATAGATTCACATTTTAAGTGTCATACCCAAGATTAGAACCCACGACCTATTACAATGGAAGCAGGCACCTTACAGATGGAGTTATTTGCTCCTGTATAGGAAGCATGATAATTCTTACTATATGAAGTTACTTCTCTGACAATTATACATAGCTTCATATAGTTAGAATTCTCATGCTTTCCATAAAGGAGCAAATAGCTCATCAGTGAGGTGCCTGTTTCCAGTGTAATAGGTTGTGGGTTCTAATCCTGGGCATGACACTTGTAAAATAACTGTCAGAGAAATAATCAGCATTGTGAGTGACTGAGCAGATCTATGTAGTGTGTGGATGCAGATGCCTAGATGCAATGGTTTTACAATTCTAAGTAGCTTCATATAATATTAATCTGCAGCCTTGCTACACTACACATGAACAAATAGCTTGATCAGTAAGGTGTCTGCCTTCCGTGTGACATATATATATATATATATATATATATATATATATGTCATATAGGACCGGCACTCACCTCTCATAGAAACTTTGCTCCGGTGCCCTCTGAAAATAGTCAACAATCCAGGTATCCCATGTACACAGCGGCACTCAGAGACTCATGGTAAGTGAAAAAATGTGCAAAATTTAATCCATGTTACAAACTGTTCAGGCCAACGTTTCGGGGCACACCCGCCCCTTTGTCAAGGTGACTTTTGGTTCACCTTGACAAAGGGGCGGGTGTGCCCCGAAACGTTGGCCTGAACAGTTTGTAACATGGATTAAATTTTGCACATTTTTTCACTTACCATGAGTCTCTGAGTGCCGCTGTGTACATGGGATACCTGGATTGTATATATATATATATATATATATATATGTGCAAACGTGTTGGCGGCACTCAGAGACTCCAGCAGTAGCTGCAAATAGCGTGCTTTATTTCAACGTTTCGGGCGTCTGCCCGTCGTCAGGAAGTAGCAAAACATACAATGGTACAAAATACAGACATTTATACACACACAAAACACTAATTTACCTGATCCGTCCCAGGTGAGTGTGCGCTCCGGACTGCTGGAGTCTCTGAGTGCCGCCAACACGTTTGCACAGATTGGGAAACTACACCCTTGGAAGGCACCGGAGCAGTAACATATTTACACTTATATACTAGTGCCGGATAACTGCTACTATATATATATATATATATATGTATATATATAAAAGTCCCGGCACTTCTCTTTGAAAATATATAGATGCTGCGGTGCCCTCCCAGAGGTATTACCTCAATGCATGTGGAAAGAACAGAGGCGGCACTCACGCAGGTTTTTGCAGGTGTAGAAAAGTCAGTTTAATATACCGACATGTTTCGGGGACTTGCTCCGTCCTCAGGGCCTTAAGAACCCAAACTGATCAACAAACACACATTTATACCTAACCTGGACAAACAATCATGATGGAATAAAGCTCACCTGCTCAACAGCGCCAGGCTGATCGTCCGGACGCCCTGCAGCGCTCCCGCGTCGCTCTCCCCTAACGTCATCCAGCCGCGCTGCTAATCCATCTCCATAGTGACCAGACGCTGCGCCCGCTGGACACTGGGGGATTCTAGGCGGTCTCACGCTGCCGGCCCGTGACATCATCTGGCGGCGCTTTACAGAGTGGTATCCTAGGCAACAACATAAACTATAAAGACAAAAGCAAAATAGTGAAATAAACACAAAAATACATACATACAATGTGAATAGTACCTTAAAAGCATTACATCCCTACCAAACTGATTAAAGAGTACACTACAGACATCAGCTATATGCCAAAACCGTATTTACCACTAATAAGTGAACTAATAAACATATAGCATAATATTTCAATTAAACAGGGTCAGATAGAATATTATAAAATCTAGTAATGCTCAAGATTGGAGAGGTTAATTAATTTAACATTATACTATAATGACACAACTCAATCAAAGATGCTCCTATCTAAATATATATTACTTACAGAAAACTCTGGAGGCCAAGATTCTCATTGAGGCCTCGAGGGGACAGAGTCCTCAATTTATAAATCCACCTGGACTCTCACTGTAGTAACGTTCTATCGCTATCGACCCCTCTGAGTGTCTTAGGAACTTGGTCAATCAGAATAGCCCTGATGCTCGCCACCCCATGTTTAAATTCCAGACAGTGACGGGCAAACGGTTGATCACTATGGCCTTTCTCAAAAGCTTTTTTGATGGCACTTCTATGTAAGGCCATACGCTCTCGGAACTACCATATGGTCTTGCCTACATAGGCAAGACCACATGGACAGGTCAAGAGGTACACTACATGTGTGGAAGTGCATGTAAGACGATATTTAAGGGCCATTTTTTTCCCGGTTAACGGGTGGTTAAACGTATTACCTGTCATTAGCGTATTACAGGTGGCACATCCTAGGCACCTAAAACAACCCAATTTAGCTCTTAAAAATTGAGTATCTTGTGTACTGGTCAGCTGAGTGACATCAAGTTTAACTATATGGTCACCGATATTGCGACCCCTGGTGTAGCTAGGTAAAAGGGAAGTCTGAGCCAAAGATGACAAGGCGCCCTCTGTTTGTATAATTGGCCATAAGGCTTTGGCCTTTCTGATCCTTTGGTAGCTGTTGTGTATCTATTAACCCATGGCAACTTGGGACTATCGGCCCTACGGGGTCTAACTGAGGGATTCAATGCTTGCTCGCGTGGGACCTTCAAAGCCTTGGATTTTGCTTTCTCAAGTTCACCTATAGGATATCCCTGTTCGGCGAATTTGACTAACATATTATCCATGGCTACCGTAGTTTCAACTGGATCTGAAGTAATGCGTCGTACACGCATAAATTGCGAATAGGGTAAGCCACTTCGCAGTGAACTGGGGTGAAAACTACGGTAGTCAATAAGCATATTTCTATCGGTCTTCTTAGTATATAAAGAAGTTGACAGTTTGCCTTTATTAATGGTAATAGCCACTTCCAAGTAATTGATGGTGGTCTCATCAATGGTGAATGTGAATTGTACAGCATGCTGTGTTGCATTATGCTCCTTCCACAAACTGGTTAGATCCTCTCTAGACCCCTATCAAAGTACTATCAAGTCATCAATGTACCTTCTGAAGTAAATTACCCTAGACATGATGCATGGTTCCAGATAAAACATTCTTGTCTCAACCTGATGCATAAATGCATTGGCGTTCGACGGGGCCACAGCGGACCCCATCGCACATCCCTTTTACCTAGCTACACCAGGGGTCACAATATCGGTGACCATATAGTTAAACTTGATGTCACTCAGCTGACCAGTACACAAGATACTCACTTTTTAAGAGCTAAATTGGGTTGTTTTAGGTGCCTAGGATGTGCCACCTGTAATACGCTAATGACAGGTAATACGTTTAACCACCCGTTAACCGGGAAAAAAATGGCCATTAAATATCATCTTACATGCACTTCCACACATGTAGTGTACCTCTTGACCTGTCCATGTGGTCTTGCCTATGTAGGCAAGACCATACGGCAGTTCCGAGAGCGTATGGCCTTACATAGAAGTGCCATCAAAAAAGCTTTTGAGAAAGGCCATAGTGATCAACCGTTTGCCCGTCACTGTCTGGAATTTAAACATGAGGTGGCGAGCATCAGGGCTATTCTGATTGACCAAGTTCCTAAGACACTCACAGTGTTAGGTTCCTGGTGCTCAGAACAAGGGAGATGTTATGAAGCGAGTCCAGAGCACCAGGATGTAATGCTGGGAAAGGGGAATGGAAAGGGAATAGCCCCTGGCGCCCTAACTCCGTTGTCTCGCCCGTGTGGTCAGAAATCCCCTGCGAGACTATGGTTGCTTGAGCCCATGGCAGCCGCGTTTGAAGGGCGGATTATGTCTGCCCAACTCCGATGCCCCCTCAGGTCTTAATGGGAGACAAAGGGAAATCCGAGACAGGGTGATAACAAGGGGCCCTCTGACTAAACAACCAGGCCAGGGGCTACAAGCTAACTGACTAAACCTGAGGTATGTGCGGTAACCCGCCAGGGAAAAGGACAACCAAAATCCACTAGTCCGTACTCCTACCCAGCACCGCTGGATACCAGAGTGGATCTGTGGGAGCGGAATCCACCGCAAAAGCTCCGGAACACAAATAATAAAAGATAAATAATTAAGCGGCCCAAGCCGCAACACACGGCTACGCCGTGACTCACGAACACCACTGGATGTTCAAAGGTGCTCAGTCAGGACTCCAGGAACAGATGACGACTTCCGAGTACAGGACAACTGAGAACAGGAACGACCGGATACAGCAGGACTGGAAACACTTTCAGCAAACAGATTCAGCATTCAGGAAGCTCAGGAACTAGCAGGAACCAAGCTCAGAACTCAAGCAGACTGAAAACCCAGAAATATCACCAGCATCTGCGAACTGCAATCAGCCAGCATATAACAGAGAGGCCTAATTAATAATCCAGTGCAGCTGGCCTATTGCAGGACTCCAAGTTGACAAGATGCAATTAGCAGCCAGATGAGGCTGAACACATGGGAACAAGCTGCAATTGCACAGACTCACCAGCGGCAGCAGACAAGAGTAATCTAAAACAGAGCAATGGGAAATCCTGGCATGCAAGACAACTAAATAAACATAAAATAGAAATGAACCACTACCTGTGGTTCATAACAGTATCCCCTCCTTAAGGGTGAGCTCCGAGCACCCCATGACACCCACGGGGAACATAAACAGAAGTATAACATAAAATACATAACAAAAATGCAAAACAGGAATGAGCCACAGCCGTGGCTCATAACATTACCCCCCCCCTTGAGGAGGGGTCAAAAGACCCCAAAATTCAGACTATCCAGAACAAGGGATACAAAAAAAAAAACCTGACACTGGTCTAACAGACAAGAAAACAAAAAAAACAAGTTGTAGCAACAACTTGTAACAGTGCCCTCCCCCTAACGGTGGCCACAGGACACAAGACAAGGAGAGAAAAAAAATCTCTTTTTTTTTTTTTTTTAAATCAGGGCAAGAGTCAAAAAATTATTTCTTTTTCTTCTTCTTCTTTTTACAAAGCTCTTTAGGTCTGACCAAGGTAATTCCCCAAACATTGTCTGAACTGATGGTACCACCCAGCAAGGCTGCGTTCAAATCAGAGACAGGTTTCTTACCCTTGGGAGCTGAACTTTCTGGTAAAGTACTATTATTAGAAGAAGAAGAAGTCAAAAAAGCACATCCTGTGGTCAAAACATCGGGCTGGGACTCTTGTGCAGAGTTTACAGTATTTGGTGGACTCTCAGCAGACAAGACGGGTGACTTAGAGGAACCTGAACCAATTTCTTTGGAACCGTATCTTTTAACAATTGCATCACAGAATGCTAGGGGATCCTGAAGAATGGGATCTTCAGCTTTCATTAGGCTGGTTGCCCACTCAGAAGGCTCTCCTCTAAAAGAATAAATCAGATAGAGCCCAAGGTTTTCTGAAGTGATGCCCAGAAATGGTCTAGACAACATAATAGTGTAATAGTGTTTGAAAAGCGCCAGAAATTGGGCGAAGTCCCCATCAAAGGTTATGGATGTTGAGATATCAGAGTCAGGATCTGTTTCCTTCTCATCTGACTGACTGGAGTGCTTTGCTAGGACCTGGTCACTATTGACCTTACTCGAGGCTGAGACTCTCTGAACCCCACCCGGGGCTGAGACTTTCTGAACCCCACCCGGGGCAGTGACTTTCTGAACCCCACCCGGGGCAGTGACTTTCTGAACCCCACCCGGGGCAGTGACTTTCTGAACCCCACCCGGGGCAGTGACTTTCTGAACCCCACCCGTGGCAGTGACTTCCGGGAACCCCGCTGGGGCAGTGGCCTCCGGGAACCCCGCTGGGGCAGTGGCCTCCGGGAACCCCGCTGGGGCAGTGGCCTCCGGGAACCCCGCTGGGACAGTGGCCTCCGAGAACCCCGCTGGGACAGTGGCGTCCGGGAACCCCGCTGGGGCAGTGGCCTCCGAGAACCCCGCTGGGGCAGTGGCCTCCGAGAACCCCGCTGGGGCCAGCACCTCGGATTCTTTTACTGGGACCGGGCCGTTGGCCTCCCTGACTGGGATCGGGCCATCGGCCTCCCTCTCTGAGTCGATAATTATCGAAAGTTCTCCCGGGACTATGACTTCCGGGACTTTTGCTGAAGCAATAACGTTCAGATCCTCCACTAATGCTATGCTTCTTAAGTTCTTTCCTGGGGAAGCGACTTCTAGACCCTTCTTTGGGGCTGCGTCTCTCGAGACCCCACTTGGGGATATTACTTCAAAGATCCCTTCTGGGGTTTTGCTTCTCGAGTTCCCCTCAAGAACTATGGTTTTAGAGACCCTTTCTAGGGTTGCGCTTTTCAAGTCCCTACCTGGGGTAACAGCTTCTGAGACCCCTTCCGATATGGACACCTGAACTATAATATTTGATGTCCCTCTATAAGCTAGGGCATCAGGTACCGCTCCAGCACTCTGGGCATCGGGTACCGCTCCAGCACTCTGGGCATCGGGTACCGCTCCAGCACTCTGGGCATCGGGTACCGCTCCAGCACTCTGGGCATCGGGCACCACTCCAGGACCCTGGGCTACGGGCACCACTCCAGGACCCTGGGCTACGGGCACCACTCCAGGACCCTGGGCTACGGGCACCATTCCAGGACCCTGGGCTACGGGCACCACTCCAGGACCCTGGGCTACGGGCACCACTCCAGGACCCTGGGCTACGGGCACCACTCCAGGACCCTGGGCTACGGGCACCACTCCAGGACCCTGGGCTACGGGCACCACTCCAGGACCCTGGGCTACGGGCACCACTCCAGGACCCTGGGCTACGGGCACCACTCCAGGAACCTGGGCATCGGGCACCACTCCAGGACCCTGGGCATCAGGCACCACTCCAGGAACCTGGGCATCAGGCATCACTCCAGGGACTTGCAACTCCGCTTCCACAGGAACCTCAAGAGAGGAGAGAAACATTCTCTTTTGATTCCTGAATCTATAATGGGGCTCCCTTGCCCAAGGACCCCAATTATAGGACAGAGAGCTTTTTTGTGTGGGTTGTGTGACAAGTGCCTCTGCCACAGTAGAGACAGGAGTAGGTCTTGTATCATGACTCAACTTGGCCAGAGGGCAAGACTCGTCACCACACTTTGGCTTGCGCAACTCACAGGTCTGCAGATAATGGCCTAAACCCCCACAATATAGGCATAAGTTTAAGTTTCTGCGACGCAGACGCTCCTCTTCTGAGAGCCTGGGCCGCAGAAAACTTTTAAACCTTTTCTCTTCAATTAGACCAGAGGATTCTCTTGTCACCATACTGTGAGCAAGAGTCTCTTTAGAGATAGATGTACTCTCAACGACTTCTGGCAAAATGAGCAAGATTTTAGTCAGAAGGTTTTGCAGTTGCTTTAGGGATTGCTGCAAAACTTCTAGTCGCTCTGGTCTCAAAGCACTGAATACAGAGTTCAGAGCTGCGAGAGATGCCTGCAGGGCTTGCATAGTAGACATAGGAGGATTTAAAACTAGACGAGACAAGACAAGACAAGGCAAGACAAGGCAAGGCAAGACAAGACAAGGCAAGGCAAGACTAAATTTTGCTAAACAAAACAAGACTTTTTTTTTTTTTTTTTTAAACACCGGACTGGATTCTAAACACCGGACTGGATTCTAAACACCGGACTGGATTCTAAACACCGGACTGGATTCTAGACTAGACACTGGACTGGGCCAAAAAAGAAAAAAAAGTTTTATTTCTTTTTTGTGGTATGGCTGGTGATAATGTTAGGTTCCTGGTGCTCAGAACAAGGGAGATGTTATGAAGCGAGTCCAGAGCACCAGGACGTAATGCTGGGAAAGGGGAATGGAAAGGGAATAGCCCCTGGCGCCCTAACTCCGTTGTCTCGCCCGTGTGGTCAGAAATCCCCTGCGAGACTATGGTTGCTTGAGCCCATGGCAGCCGCGTTTGAAGGGCGGATTATGTCTGCCCAACTCCGATGCCCCCTCAGGTCTTAATGGGAGACAAAGGGAAATCCGAGACAGGGTGATAACAAGGGGCCCTCTGACTAAACAACCAGGCCAGGGGCTACAAGCTAACTGACTAAACCTGAGGTATGTGCGGTAACCCGCCAGGGAAAAGGACAACCAAAATCCACTAGTCCGTACTCCTACCCAGCACCGCTGGATACCAGAGTGGATCTGTGGGAGCGGAATCCTCCGCAAAAGCTCCGGAACACAAATAATAAAAGATAAATAATTAAGCGGCCCAAGCCGCAACACACGGCTACGCCGTGACTCACGAACACCACTGGATGTTCAAAGGTGCTCAGTCAGGACTCCAGGAACAGATGACGACTTCCGAGTACAGGACAACTGAGAACAGGAACGACCGGATACAGCAGGACTGGAAACACTTTCAGCAAACAGATTCAGCATTCAGGAAGCTCAGGAACTAGCAGGAACCAAGCTCAGAACTCAAGCAGACTGAAAACCCAGAAATATCACCAGCATCTGCGAACTGCAATCAGCCAGCATATAACAGAGAGGCCTAATTAATAATCCAGTGCAGCTGGCCTATTGCAGGACTCCAAGTTGACAAGATGCAATTAGCAGCCAGATGAGGCTGAACACATGGGAACAAGCTGCAATTGCACAGACTCACCAGCGGCAGCAGACAAGAGTAATCTAAAACAGAGCAATGGGAAATCCTGGCATGCAAGACAACTAAATAAACATAAAATAGAAATGAACCACTACCTGTGGTTCATAACAGTATCCCCTCCTTAAGGGTGAGCTCCGAGCACCCCATGACACCCACGGGGAACATAAACAGAAGTATAACATAAAATACATAACAAAAATGCAAAACAGGAATGAGCCACAGCCGTGGCTCATAACACAGAGGGGGCGATAGGGATAGAACGTTACTACAGCGAGAGTCCAGGTGGATTTATAAATTGGGGACTCTGTCCCCTCGAGGCCTCAATGAGAATCTTGGCCTCCAGAGTTTTCTGTAAGTAATATATATTTAGATAGGGGCATCTTTGATTGAGTTGCATAATTATAGTATAATGTTAAATTAATTAACCTCTCCAATCTTGAGCATTGCTAGATTTTATAATATTCTATCTGACCCTGTTTAATTGAAATATTATGCTATATGTTTATTAGTTCACTTATTAGTGCTAAAATAAGGTTTTGGCATATAGCTGATGTCTGTAGTGTACTCTTTAATCAGTTTGGTAGGGATGTAATGCTTTTAAGGTACTATTCACATTGTATGTATGTATTTTTGTGTTTATTTCATTATTTTGCTTTTGTCTTTATAGTTTATGTTGTTGCCTAGGCTACCACTCTGTAAAGCGCCGCCGGATGATGCCACGGGCCGGCAGCGTGAGACCGCCTAGCATCCCCCAGCGTCCAGCGGGTGCAGCGTCAGGTCACCATGGAGATGGATTAGCAGCGCGGCTGGATGACATCAGGGGAGAGCGACGTGGGAGCGCTGCAGAGCGTCCGGACGATCAGCCTGGCGCCGTGGAGCAGGTGAGCTTCATTCCATCATGATTCGTTGTCCGGGTTAGGTATAAATGTGTGTTTGTTGATCAGTTTGGGTTGTTAAGGCCCTGAGGATGGGGCAAGTCCCCGAAACATGTCGATATATTAAACTGAGTTTTCTACACCTGCAAAAGCCTGCGTGAGTGCCGTCTCTGTTCTTTCCACATATATATATATATTAGGGTGAATCAAATGCCCCGACATTCGGAATGCTTGCTGTCCCTATTCTTAAAATGTTCCTTTTTATCATAGAAACAACTGTGCACATTTTTTTGATGTACGATTTGACTTAGGTGGTCCGCCTCCACACCCAAAAATTGTCTGTATCTTGGTACTAAAGCACGTGTATTGTATTATATAAAACAACTAACTTTAGCAAAACGAAGCCAACTTTTGTATGTGTGCCATGAATGCTTGTCTTACATTGATTTTAGAACATAAGAACATAACAAAGAAAGGGAACAGCATGAAGCCTCATGGGTCTATCGTGGCTGTTCCCATCCAAATCACAAAACATTAATCAAATCATTATTTCTTTTTCAGATTTGTCACATCAGAAATAGATTCATGGTTTATGTTTAACATTCTTCAGCTAAACAGTGATTTTCTTACGAAAGACATTGGTGAATGGAAAGAATCTGATGCTTCTTAGAATTCACAAACCAATATTCAAGCATTGAATGTTTTCAATGATTGTGCTGAACGTGGTGTCAAGCTTAGTTCAGACTTCTTATCATCGGCTAAGAAGGAAGAGCACTATCAAAATGTACTCCAAGTAGTTGAAGATGATCGCAAAGAGAGACCAAACTTACGTAAGCCCAGCGGCTAGCAATAAGAGAGTTTCAACTTTGTAATAAGCCAACTGTAACATGTTGTTCACTGTTCCGTCACTAATTCTGCTTATATCTCTTTGTTTAGTTGTTAACAATGAACAAATCACTTTATCATTAACCTACTAAAATGTTTTAAGTCCTTGTATCAGAGAAGTTAAAACAAGTGTTATTGCATTTAAAATAAATATAAATCTTTAATCTTCAGGGGCATGGTGGGCCACATAAATATCATCTCAGATTCTTCAAAATTTGCAAGCAATATACAGGGCCGGATTAAAGGCCACATGGGCCTGGAGCTGAAAATATTCAAGGGCCTATTGTGAGAAATGGGGGAGGTGTGATTAGTGCTGTGTGGGTGTGATCAGAGCCATGTGGGCGTGTACACCCCTACACTATCAGCTCCAATGTCTCCCTAAATATTTAAAAATATAAAAACATGCATCATTTTGTGAGAAAAATATAAATGCAATCTTAATAGCTATGATTTATGGCTGACCATGTGGCCAGCTGGTGGCTTTTGATCATCATGCTGCCATGATGATGGGCCTGTTTTTAAGGGGAGGCCTGGAGCTGTAGCTCCATCCGCCCCATTGTTAATCTGGCCATGGCAATATATCCTTAACAAATCAAAAAAATGTAGCAGGTCCTGCACATGTGCAATGTACCGAACATCGGTGTACTTTATTTCACTGCGGTGGGACCTGAATCAGGCCCTATAAGCACCTTCCTATTCTGTGGTTCTTTGTTTGCTTTTTAGATCCATCACTGACTAGGATCATACAGGAGGAGCAGCTGTTGTCTAGTTTTCAAAAGTTGTAACTCTTAATTGTATATAATGCATTGATTGAATGTTTGTTTATATACGTATACTAAAGGTCCATACACACAGTGAGATTCGGGTTATGCCCGATTCTCACTATGTGACATGGATTGTGTGTCGGTATCGTAAGCAAAGATGACTGTGCTTGCGATACCGATTTTGGATAAGTGACAATCTTTTACACAAGGTAGTTAAAACTGACTTGTGTGCACAGTCTGTTTTTGCTTGCAATGCCGAACCCGCGGGACCATGCATCGGTATCGCAAGCTGTGTACACACGGTGCTATATGCACTAACTTTCCTTACGATTTTGACTATATATAATCTATATATAATCTACCCCTTTTGCCACACACAGCCCAGGTTGTGAAAGCTGCTGCTTTGATCATTAAAATAAAAGAAACAAAAGAAAACAAACATTAATTTAAACATGTACTCTAAAAAAAAATATTTAATGATACAATGAGCACGTGGAAGCATCATGCTATGTTAGATGCTAGAATCAAGTGGGCTAAGGGACCTTTTCTGTAAGGGGGAGGAGCCACAACACAAGGGGGAGGAACTATGCAAGCGGGATAGTTCCCCCACTATCCACGCCACCAACTATTACCTTTAGTAATCAGGTGGCGAGCGAAGCGAGCCACCAAGCCCGAAGCATGGCGAGCGAAGCGAGACCACGATGTGCCTATTCTTTTCGGGTACCCTGTTCGCCCGTAGCTCCTCCCCCTGGGGACGTGTCTCCTCCCCTAGGTACGTCAGAAGGTCCCTTCTCCCACTCCGATATAGAATCAACCATCATGCTATGTTTAAAGCTGCTCTTCATGCCCTTTATACATGTAAGTCACTTCCTGTGGATGAATTAATTGTATGTGCTTCTTTCGAATTGTATGTATCTTAAGAATGTATTTGTCACTTATTTTACATCTGTGTTTTTGACACAAATGCATTCAGATGTAAATAAGCCTCCTCACTTTTAACTTTAGTGATCATTTAAGGGAGCTTTTTTTAAAGCTAATATTTTCAGCCCATTTCTGTCTGCTTGTAAGACATTTCTACTACAGCACAAAACCTTATCTTATGGATGGCTGGTAATGTTGATCTGCTGTCTCCACTGACTACAACATGCATGATTCAAATCGCCTTCATAGACCTTGTTTTAAAAATGAAAAGTCTGCTGCTTATTTTAGAGTCCAGTGAGTTTCTAACCAATAGCACGGTTTAAGGTTTTAAGGGTGTATAGAATAAACGATTCATTGTTGCAGCGTACAGTTTTATGATGCTTTGGGCTAAGTTTTAAAGCCCAGATATAGGACAATTAACCTTAAATGATTTCCTCACATTATTCAAACTCATGAATATGGTAATAAAGCAAGATGTGCTTTGCTAACTGGAAAAGTTCTTTGTAATAAAGGTGCCATAAAACAAGATCATATTATTGTTTTATATGCATAGTATACAAAGACTCTTCAAAGGCACATTTTTTAAAATGAAAAGTAAAGCTTTAAAAGTAAGAGATATACAAAATAATAAATGTCACCAATGGCTTATAGAATGCATTGTTGTTGTGCAGATGTGCCTATACACCTAATACCCTGGCAATCTTCTTTTTATGCGCTGCAGCCCAACAGGACACGTTTATATAATATAATATAATATAATATAATATAATATAATATAATGACATTGCATTTTAAAAGGGATGTAAAGTTCTGGCTGCTGCAAAATATTTCTACCTAATGGCCAGGAGACTTGGGAGCAGTTTGGTATAGCGGGCTGAGGAGGGCATTATAGAATTGAATGTGAGCGTTTATTTGAATGGTATCTCTCAATGAATAGCAACATCTACAAAACACACTACAAAAGCAGAGTGTGGGCCTTATTCAGACTTGACAGCTAATGCGGCCCACAGCGCAATTTGCCTGCATCAGCAAACTGCGCACGCGCAGCGGCCGCATTGTGTCTGCACGACATTACACATTGCGGCTGCATCCTGGAAGGATGCGGCCGCGATGTGGTTAACAGCGGCTGGTGTTTGCGGGGCGGCGACGTGGCATTGCAGAGGTGTGGCAGGCCGAACAGGGGCATGCCGGGTACATTTTCAGAGCAGCTGTGTGACGTCACACACAGCCGCTCTGATTTAAAAAATGGCATAGTACTGCTTGACAGCAGGAGTCAACCTTCGTTCAATGCGTCCACAATGTAATTGTGGACGCATCATGAGGCGATGCCACACATGCTGGGCGGCCTTGCCCTGTGCGGGTAAGGAGGGTTAGGGCTTAGTATATTTACCAAGTAGGCATCGGGATCCTGAGCATCAGGATGCCACTTTTGGTATTCTGTCTGTGCCGAAATTTTGATAGCATGCCCTTGAATTTGTATATTTGATATAGAATAGATAGGATGTGGAATGACTTCTTTAGAATGATTTCCTATATTGTGCTTGAGATACTTATGTGCATTAAGAGTTGCTTAGTTGCTTTTTACCATATATGGTAATATGCAAAGTATCTTGGCAGAAATGCATCTTGGCAGATACTACAGCCTAGTTTATACTACATATGCCCTAGATGTCATATGACTTGTTAGCTTTATCTAAGAACTGAGATACTTAAGAGATACTGAGATACTAAATTGATACAATATAATTGTTCAGAGGCTGGAACACCACTCTAGATTTCCTTGCAAGAAATTCCAGTTGACATGACCAACAATGTGCCAATATTGGGATTTACTTGACTGAATCTTGTCATGTGCTATTACCCAATTGGAGCTGCTATTATTGTATCTGTGTTTTAGATTACATTAAATACACCATTATACTTGACCCATTAATTAAATCACATTGTGTTCAAACCAGTTTCACATTGTAAATCCAATTCAGCATAAACTGATAACGAGCGCTAAATGTACACTATGGTGTGTATGGACATGATACTTGCTGCATAAAAAGTAAGGGGATAGTTAAAGAAGGGAGAAGGAAGAAAAAATTCTGATTGAATTTAAATAAAAATAAAAATAAAATAAAAATAACTTAAAAATTAAAATAATATTGAATGTTTAGGCTCTCTTTTAGTTGCTTTTTTGTTATTAGCATGAGGAAGCATCCTGGTGACGTGAAATGCGTTGGGAAGACAAATCAGCAGTGTGATAGCGGAGAACTCCATCAGAATCAGCATTGGAAACAAGCCGCAACCGGAGGCCCTGCTATGCCGTATTTGGCCTCCTGTGAAGATAGAGTAAGCACTGCCAGAGCCAGCCCGACAAGGGAAAAGAGGGAGCCGTGAACAGTGACCGGAAGTCCCGCTCTGCCGTATTTGGCCTCCTGTTAAGATAGAGTAAGCACTGCCAGAGCCAGCCCAACAAGGGAAAAGAGGGAGCCGTGAACAGTGACCGGAAGTCCCGCTCTGCCGTATTTGGCCTCCTGTTAAGATAGAGTAAGCACTGCCAGAGCCAGCCCAACAAGGGAAAAGAGGGAGCCGTGAACAGTGACCGGAAGTCCCGCTCTGCCGTATTTGGACACCTGTGAAGATAGAGTAAGCACTGCCAGAGCCAGCCCGACAAAGGTGAAGAGGGAGCCGTGAACAGCGACCGGAAGTCCCGCTCTGTTGAGCCCGGCTACCAGCAGCGCTGGTTGAAAAGAACATCACAGGGTAAGACAAGGAAAGCTCACCTACCACCTGATGCTTTGACTGTGCTTTAATAATCATCTCACTGCTAATAACAAAAAAATCAACTAAAAGAGAGCCTAAACATTCAATATTCTTTTAATTTTTATGTTATTTTTATTTTATTTTTATTTAAATGTAATCATAATTTTTTCTTCCTTCTCCCTTCTTTATCTATCTCCTTACTTTTTATGCAGCAAGTATCATGTCCATACACACCATAGTGTACATTTAGCGCTTGTTATCAGTTTATGCTGAATTTGATTTATCATAAAAACACATTAACTGAGCTGCTGACAAACCAAAACAAGCGCAGCATACTAGTTAAATTATATTCAGTTTCACATTGTGCATTGTGCTATGTGAGTAGGTTGATAAGGTTGAAATACAGTAATGGACAAACTGTTTATTGTGGTATTGTTATATGCATTTTTAGTTTAATATTTTGTTTTGTGTGCTGAACAGAACATTTTCAGCTTGTAACTTCAATGCCTGCAAACTAAGGTACCCTGCAAGCTAAAACTAAAGGGAAACAGAGAAGTTTGTAGACTTATTCCCCAAACCCTTGGAAAAATGCACAGCATATAGCAGAATGGGGAATTAACATGTCTAGGTAATCAATTAATTATAGAACAAATAGCATAGCTCAGTGGTTCTCAGACTGTGTAGCATGGCACCCTAGGGTGCCTCGGGACACTTGCAAGGGTGCCTTGGATTGGTGGTTCAGGACTAATTAAAATTATTTATGGTCAATGTAATAGGCAAAATAAGTGCTGGTGGCTGCCAATCATAAAATATGTGGACAAACAGAATAAAAACTTTTGGCCTAGGGATGCCGTGAAAAATATTCTGATACTCTAGTGTGCAGTGATTCACAAACGTTTGAGAACCACTGGCATAGCTTATCAACATAGATAGATATTTTGTGTGTGTGTTACGTGTTATACAGAATGTTGAAATTGTTTAAAAAGAGGGGAAATATGGTCAGAACCCAAGTAAATTAGCCCACAGAGCCTAACAAATTTAACTCGAGTGTTGTGTAAAACGCAGCCTGTTCATAATCCCTGTAAACAAGTGACTGAGGTAACATGTTGATATTTGCCTAACCTGAAGCAGAAAGTTATACACAGTTTTGGCTGTTCATGTGTATCAGTGTTAGAAGAAAAAGTAAACACATAGGAAATTGTTGATTTTGAAATGCTGGCAGCACAGAATTTGGCAGTCTGCTTGAATGAAACAGTAAAAAATACCTTTAATAAACATGACAAAATATAGAGAAAGTGAACAGATTTTGGTGTGTGTACTACTGTACCAACCTGTTTGATCTATCCGTTTAACACACTTTATTCTGATTATAGTACTAAGGGCCTAATTCTGAGTTGATCGCAGCAGCAAGTTTGTTAGCAATTGGGCAAAACCATGTGCACTGCAGGGGGTGCAGATATAACATTTGCAGAGAGAGTTAGATTTGGGTGGGTTATTTTGTTTCTGTGCAGGGTAAATACTGGCTGCTTTATTTTTACACTGCAATTTAGATTTCAGTTTGAACACACCCCACCCAAATCTAACTCTCTCTGCACATGTTATATCTGCCCCCAGGGCCGGCGCTGCCATTAGGCAGGTTTAGGCAGCTGCCTATGGGCGGCAGCCACTAGAGGGCAGTAAACTCCTGCTGAATAAGTTATACTTAAAAATGTATTTTGTGTAAGTCTAGTGGCGATCGCGGCGCAGGTCTGGCCAGCCGCAGCCACCATTATCAGTCATCTTCACCCCAACCAGGGCCGCCTAGGTGAAGTGTTTGCTGCGGCCGAATATCCGCCCCCCCTCCCCCCATCTTGTCCCCGTGCTGACCGTTCCCGGAGACCCAGCAGCAAGCAGGAACAACAGCGGCTCCCGTTCACTTCTGCAGCTACACTGGCAATAGCTCAGCCAGGCAGGCTGCAGTGAAGGAGTGTATTCTCACCACAGGACAGCTGATGGGCCTCCGGAATGCTACCACAATACGAGGGAGGGATCCTGCACACAGTGATAGAGAGGAGACTGCTGAAGAGAACATTAATCACATTGGAAGGTATGAGGCTCTGCTGCACCATAGATTTACAGCCATACATACCAGCTACTTTAACCCTTAAAAGCAGCCCTGCACTGTGGGGGGAGTCTCTTTTGGGACACTATATTCCAGGAAGCAACTTGACCTAAAATAGCACTTTCTTGCCGTCTATCTAATAAACTGGCAGACATATTATATATCTATATATATCTATATCTATATATATATATCTATATATCTATATCTATATATATATATCTATATATATATATATATCTATATATATATATCTATATATCTATATATCTATCTATATATATATATATATATATATATATATATCTATATATCTATATATATATATATATATATATATATATATAAAAAATACTATATATAACCATTTTGCAATAAGGCAGCACTCTGGAGACTTGAAAATATGTGAAAGGATGTTGTATTTAAGTCATACACCATTATATATATATATATATATATATATATATTTATTTGTGTGTGTATATATATATATATATATATATATATATACACACACACACACACACACACACACACACGTCGAAGTGGGGCGGTATGGTATACCTCCACTTCTTCCACTGACCCGGAAATGCGGAACTGAAAGTGCAGCAGGAGGCAAGGGAAGTGGCCATCCTGCTGCACACTGTGCTCCCCATCCCTGCGCGGCGGCCGTGTAGAGTGCTGTATTAGCTCACATCCGCCCACCACACGCCGCTCACCACCAACCACCAGCCGCCAGCCGCCGCCACCAGCCCACCGCTGCCAGCCACCAGCAACAAATGAGATAATTTTCCCCTGTCGTCACTCTCTCCCTGTCGTCACTCTCTCTCTCTCCCTGTCGTCACTCTGGCTGTCCCTGCTGTCACAATTTCAGCTCATTAAGTGTGCTGTAATGTGAATTTCGGCTCATTCTGTGTGCTACAATGTGAATGTCGGCTCATTCAGTTTGCTACAATGTGAGTTTCGGCTCATTCAGTGTGCTACAATGTGAGTTTTTGGCTCATTCAGTGTGCTACAATGTGAATTTCGGCTCATTCAGTGTGCTACGATGTCAATTTCGACTCATTCAGTGTGCTACAATGTGAATTTCGGCTCATTCAGTGTGCTACAATGTGAGTTTTGGCTCATTCAGTGTGCTACAAGGTGAATTTCGGCTCATTCAGTGTGCTACAAGGTGAATTTCGGCTTATTCAGTGTGCTACAAGGTGAATTTCGTCTCATTCAGTGTGTTACAATGTGAATTTCAGGTCATTCAGTGTGTTACAATGTGAATTTCAGGTCATTCAGTGTGTTACAATGTGAATTTCAGGTCATTCAGTGTGCTACAATGTGAATTTCGGCTCATTCAATGTGCTACAATGTGAGTTCCGGCTCATTCACTTGCTTCAATGTGAGTTTCGGCTCATTCACTGTGCTACAATGTGAGTTTCGGCTCATTCAGTGTGCTACAATGTGAATTTCGGCTTATTCAGTGTGCTACAAGATGAATTCCGGCTTATTCAGTGTGCTACAAGGTGAATTTCGGCTCATTCAGTGTGTTACAATGTGAATTTCAGGTCATTCAGTGTGCTACAATGTGAATTTCGGCTCATTCAGTGTGCTACAATGTGAATTTCGGCTCATTTACTGTGCTACAATGTAAGTTTCAGCTCATTCAGTGTGCTACAATGTGAGTTTCGCCTCATTCAGTGTGCTACAATGTGAATTTAGGTTTATTCAGTGTGCTACAAGGTGAATTTCGGCTTATTCAGTGTGCTACAAGGTTAATTTTGGCTCATTCAGTGTGCTACAAGGTGAATTTCGGCTCATTCTGTGTGCTACAATGTGAGTTTCGGCTCATTCAGTGTGCTACAATGTGAGTTTCGGCTCATTCAGTGTGCTACAATGTGAATTTCGGCTCATTCAGTGTGCTACAATGTGAGTTTTGGCTCATTCACTGTGCTACAATGTGAGTTTTGGCTCATTCAGTGTGCTACAATGTGAGTTTCGGCTCATTCAGTGTGCTACAATGTGAATTTCAGCTTGTACCGTGTGCTATAAGGTGAAAGGGGCACCAGTACTAGATAGTATAAGGGGTTCTACTACACTGGACACGCCCATTTTGGGCGCCCGCGCCCCTTTTTGGGGTGACCACGCCCCCCTTTCTGGAGGCATAATTACGTCCTTTTACTATTGCATACCCCCACTTCAAAATTTCCACTTCGACCACTGTAATATATAATATAAATATAGTACCAGTTCGCACACACCTAGGGTGGATGAATCCTTGGGTGCTCAGTCAAATACATCCGGTAAGCATCTCTACAGAAGTCCGCAATGGACAAACAGCAGTAGAACAGCACACCATCTCTTATGGGCCCTACACACTGCGCAATATTACTGAAAGATATGAACGATCTCGTTCATTAATGAACAAGATACCGTTCATATCTTTGAGTGTGGAGTCACCAGCGATGAACGATGTGCGGCCCCGCGCTCTTTCATCGCTGGTGCCCCATCGCTTGTGCATGCAGGCCAATATGGACGATCTCGTCCATATTTGCCTGCAAATCCATGGATGCGGGTGACAGCGGGAGTGAAGAAAATTTACTCCTCCCGTCATTGCCCCTCCCCACCGCCGGGCAGCTCGGCGTCGGATTGCACAGTGTGTAGGGCCCATTAGAAAAGTAGAAAAATAGCATTCTTTAATTTGTAAATAGCTTCAGGCCTTCAACAAAACATAGCAGCATTTATACTCGTCCGAATATCATGGATGCAGTAAGCATATTGGGAGATGGCTATCCCTACAGCCCGTTTCGGTTATTGCACCTTTGCAAATTAAAGAATGCTTTTTTTTCTACTTTTCTTCATTTTGAATCTGGAGCCATCTGCGGGCCAATCGGCGCTCACGGACTGGCAGCCAATTTTGATGTGGCATAATGTGTAAGGGCATTACTATTGTGTGGCATAATGTTATAAGGGCATTACTGTATGACATACTGTATGTTATAAGGGGCAGTCCTACTGTGTGTCAAGACATGAATGGGCTCTACCAGAATGTGAATGGGCTCTTTGTGGCAGAACTTGAATGGGCTCTACTGTGTGGTTTAGCGTAAATGGTCTCTACTATGGTATAATGTGAATAAGGGGCACTACTGTGTGACCAGCGGCGTAACTGCTGCCCCTGCAGTCCTCGTGGGGGCTTGGGGGCGAGGGGCTGCGGGGGCGCCACTGACTTAGAACAGATTGACATGCGGACGAGCGTCCGCATGTCAATCTGCGGCCTCCTTCCCTCTGCTGCTGTAAGGAGGGACACCGAGGGCACCGCGCGCGCCTCTCCAGTGTCCCTCCTGGCTCTCCGGCCGGTCTAATAAAGGAAGTGCCGTTCGTGAGCTCTGATTGGCTCACGAACCGGCACTTCCTTTATTAGACCCGCAGGAGAGCCAGGAGGGATACGGGAGAGGCGCGCGCTGTGCCCTCCGTGTCCCTCCAACACAAAGGAGCGGCGGGGGTGGGTGTGGGTGGGTGGGGGGGGGGGGAATAGGGGAGCAGGCACTGTGGGGGAATATCTGGCACTGAGGGCATTTACCTGGCGGCACTGTGGGGGAATATCTGGCACTGTGGGGTAATATCTGGCACTGGGGGGAGCAGGCACTGAGGGGGCTTATGTGGCACTGTGGGGGAATATCTGGCACTGTGGGAATATACCTGGCACTGGGGGGAGCAGGCACTGAGGGGGCATATGTGGCACTGTGGGGGAATATCTGGCACTGAGGGCATTTACCTGGCGGCACTGTGGGGGAATATCTGGCACTGGGGGCATATACCTGGCACTGTGGGGTAATATCTGGCACTGGGGGGAGCAGGCACTGAGGGGGCTTATGTGGCACTGTGGGGGAATATCTGGCACTGGGGGCATATACCTGGCACTGTGGGGGAATATCTGGCACTGGGGGCATATACCTGGCACTGGGGGGAGCAGGCACTGAGGGGGCATATGTGGCACTGTGGGGGAATATCTGGCACTGAGGGCATTAACCTGGCGGCACTGTGGGGGAATATCTGGCACTGGGGGCATATACCTGGCACTGTGGGGTAATATCTGGCACTGGGGGGAGCAGGCACTGAGGGGGCTTATGTGGCACTGTGGGGGAATATCTGGCACTGGGGGCATATACCTGGCACTGTGGGGGAATATCTGGCACTGGGGGCATATACCTGGCACTGGGGGGAGCAGGCACTGAGGGGGCATATGTGGCACTGTGGGGGAATATCTGGAACTGGGGGCATATACCTGGCACTGTGGGGGAATATCTGGCACTGAGGGCATATGTGGCACTGGGGGGGTATATTTGGCACTGGGGGCATGTACCTGCACTGTGGGGGAATATCTGGCACTGGGGGCATATGTGGCACTGGGAGCACGGCCCTACCAACAAGCACTACCCCCTAGCAACGAGCATGACACCCAGTGCATGAAACCCCTGGCAACGAGCATGACACCCTGAGCATGAAAATCCCTGGCACCGTGCATGGAACCAAGAGCATGAAACCCCTGGCAACGAGCAGGTAATTTAAAAGTAATTAGAAGCCTTACTGTAGAACTTAATGTGTAATGGGCATTACGGTGTGTGGCATAATTTATCACGGAGATTGCGGTGTGTGTCATATTGTGTCATATTGTGTCTGGCATTACGGTGTGTTGTATACTATATCACGATCATTGTGGTATGTGGTATAATGTCACAGGGTCATTGCGGTGTGTGTCATAATGTGTCACAGACATTGTATGTGCTATAATGTATCAGGGGCATTGCAGTGTGTAGCATAATGTATAACGGGCATTGCGATTCCTGTCATAATGTGTCACAGGCATTACGGTATGTGGCATAATGTGTCGGGGGCATTACAGTGTGTGCATATTGTGTCATGTGCATTATTGTGTGTGGCATAATGTCTAAGGGCCATTGCAGTATGTGGCATAATGTATACTGGGCATTACTATAAGGAGGAAAAATTACAAATAATGTAAGGGGCATGAATCAGGATTATTTTTCTTTCCTGTGGTGGCTAACGTCTGGGCGTGCAGGTTGCAAAACTGGGGTATAAGGTAGTCTTTTCCTGCAATGCCACGCCCCTTTATGCGAAGCCACGCCCATTTCAACGAAATCACACACCCTTTTTGGTGGCGCGCGCCTTCGGCGCGCACATATTTGTATTTTTACTACTGCCAATTATGGGGGGGGGGGGGGGGCGCCGAAGAATTTTTTGGCTTGGGGGAGAAAAATTTCTAGTTACGCCACTGTGTGTGACATAACCTGAATAAGAAGGGGAGGGGGAGTAGGTTTAAGATTTGCCTCGGGTGCCGAGAAACCCTGCCCCTCCTGCAGTGCACATGGTTTTGCCCAACTACTAACAAAATTGCTTCTGCGATCAACTCAGAATTAGGCCCTAAATTCTGTGTCATATAAATTCCCTTTTTTATTCAAAAAATATCACAGGACTGTATTTCAAATTATAATTTTTGTAGTTATATATTTTATTCTAATTAAAATATTTAAAGAATGCCTCTTTTTTATATTCAATTGTGAGTGTCATTCTCCTGCTGTGGATGTGCTCCTGACTTCCATCCATTGAGTCCTGCATCTGACCTAGTTTTGTGGGTGCTCCTCCACCTACATACACCATCATCTGGACCGGTGTGTACTCACTTCTCCTGCAGGAAAGCGTTCCATAGTTCATGTCCAATACCCCGAAAGAATGAAAGATAGTATACACCAGAGGTACCCAAACGCGGTCCTCAAGGCACCACAACAGTCCAGGTTTTAGGTATATCCATGGCTCAGCACAGATGGTTAAGTCAAATTGACTAAGGTGCTAATTAAGTCACCTGTGGCCAAGCATGGATACATTTAAAACCTGGACCGTTGGGTTGCCTTGATGACCGCATTTGGGAACCTGTGGTATACACTATAAGGATGCAGCTGCTGTGAAAATATGCTCCTGCATGCTTGGATGGCTTGTTTGCTGCGTCGAAAGAGGCAGCATCAGATAATCAGTTGCACATGTACAGGTGTAGCATATCAAATTAATCAGCACAGCCTCCTGGTGTGTCTTGGTCACATCACATTGCAACTAAGATGCATTTTCTGAAAAAAGACGCCCACACCTAGCAGTGTCTCATGGGACCTGATGCACTCAGGGGCGCTGTTTGCCACAACTGCAACAATGTTGTATGTGGACACATCTGTATAATATTGAAGAAAATTAGGCTACTAATTGGGCCATAGATTTTTGATTACATAAATAATTGTTCCTTTGAATATGTAAAGCTGTTTATGCCAGCCTGTAATAGTGTAAAAACAACTTTTATTTATTTATTACCAGTTATTTATATAGCGTACACATATTTTGCAGCTCTCTAATGAGAATATTTGACCATTCACATCAGTTCCTGCCCCAGTGGAATTTATAATCTATATTCCTTACCACATATGCATGCACACAAATTCACACTAGGGTTCATTTTTTATTCATTTTGTTGTGATCCAGTTAACCTACCAGTAAATTTTTGGATTGTGGGATGAAGCCAGAGCACCAGGAGGAAACCCACGCAAGCACAGGGAGAATATACAAACTCCAAACAATAATGACCATGGTGGGAATCGAACCAATCACCTCAGTGCTGTGAGGCAATAATGCGAACCATTAAACCATGTGGGCTGCTTGTTAAAACATAAAAAAATATACAAATGTGTTTGGTTATGTTATAAATAACTTCATCATAGCGAATTCATGACTAACAATACCAGTCTTTTTATTTCTACTTGGTACACAGTAAAGGGGTGTAGTATGGTATGCCGGCGGCCAGGCCCCCGGCAACCAGCATACCGGCGTCGGCATCCTGACCGCCGGCATATCGACAGTGTGGTGAGCGCAAATGAGCCCCTTGCGGGCTTGCTGCGCTCGCCGCGCTGTGGGCACGGTGGCGCGCCGCGCACGCCACGCTATTTATTCTCCCTCCAGGGGGGTCGTGGACCCCAAGAGGGAGATAAAGTGTCAGTATGTCGGCTGTTGGGATTCCGGCGCCGGTAAGACTGTGCGCCGGGATCCCGACAGCCAGCAAACTGAAGATCACCCCAGTAAAGTTATCACTAATTGTAGCAACTTATGGAAAAGACATAAGGTCGCATTGTTTGCAAGGGAAGAGGTTAATACTGTGAAGTGCTGAAGATATTTGCACTATTAAAGTGGAACTGGGTTAATCAATAAAAGTGGAACTGGGTTAAATCAATAAAATCAATAGCAGTGTTATACCTGTATGTCATTAGTTACATCTTTAACTGATATTAAAAATTTACTCCTTGTCTCTCCTTTTCATCAACAGGTAAATACTGCATACTATTTCAACTGCCTTACTAAAGTTTTATTCGGTAAATACTGCAGACTATTTCAACCGCCTTACTAAAGTTTTATTCGGTAAATACTGCAGACTATTTCAACTGCCTTACTAAAGTTTTATTCGGTAAATACTGCAGACTATTTCAACTGCCTTACTAAGTTTTATTTGGTAAATACTGCAGACTATTTCACATTACATTGCATGGTTAAAAGTTTAGAAAGCTGTTTTAAGTAGAGATGTGCGGGTTCGGTTTTACTCGGATTTACTCGGGGCTCGAAACGGCATCCCTTTGGATCACGGATGTCATGCGTTTTGGATAGCCAATAAGCAAAACCTGAAATACCCGAGTAAATCCGAGTAAAACCGAACCCGCTCATCTGTAGTTCTAAGTGGATTTATATCTGTACTATGCAAAAAACTTATAGTGATTGAGTGGGGTTTACTGACCTTACATTTGTTAGATTTGATTAACACCTTTTGCTGAAGGTGGAGGGTAGCTGTGTGGGGGAGGGTATTGTAATCAGGATGTACATGTGTCTGTAGACTTATTTATTCAGTATAGGTCAGGATGCCAGTCCTTTAGGACACTGCAATGCCTAGTATATGAAGTGGCTAGTTATAAAGTGGCAGCTTAAATCAATAGCAGTGTTATACCTGTGTTAAACTGAAGGAAAACAGAAGGCAAACCAACAAGATAACAGAAGGACTGTGTTACAACCACAAAACTCAGGTTCATTACGTGGCCTCCCCTCAACTCTACCATGAGAACTCCAGGACCATGCTTACCACCTCTCTGGCTGAGTACATCAAGTCTGCCCCTGGGCCTAACCCTCAAGATGAGCAGGGAACTGTGGGGGGAGAGCACCAGGGCCAGGCTCAGCAGGGGCATCTCCATTGGTCCTGAGTGTGCCCCCCACATTCTCAAACCCACCCATACTATGATCTTATCAAAATAATGTTATCCCAATTTTCCTTCTGCCACTGGTTATCTGCTATTGTTTATCCCCCCCCCCCTGTTTTTTTTTCTTCTCTTCCACCCCACTATGTGCTTTTCCTGCAATGTTTACCTCCACTGATTGCACACCGTGCCATTGCGCCCTACATACAGGGTACATCATACTACTACATAAGTGTAAGTTTTCTCATATATGTACTGGGCCCTTGTATGGCTCACCTCCCACAGTGTAACCTTCGAAGTGCGTCCAACATGGCTGCCTTATTGCCTCACTGAGCACAGATATGGAGCGTTTTCAGGCAGAGAACGTAGATATTTTCAGCACACTGAGCACAGATATTTGCAGCACACTGAGCACAGATATTTGCAGCACACTGAGCACAGATTACGGCGCTTTTTAGGGAGAGAATGCTGCCACGTCCTCTCCGTTCAATCTCCAATGCACGAGTGAAAATGGCGGCGACGCGCGGCTCCTTATATAGAATACGAATCTCGCGAGAATCCGAAAGCGGGATGATGACGTTCGGGCGCGTTTTGGTTAACCGAGCAAGGCGGGAAGATCCGAGGCTGCCTCGGAACTGTGTAAAAATAAGATTTTACTTACCGGTAAATCTATTTCTCGTAGTCCGTAGTGGATGCTGGGGACTTCGTAAGGACCATGGGGAATAGACGGGCTCCGCAGGAGACAGGGCACTTTAAGAAAGAATTAGGATACTGGTGTGCACTGGCTCCTCCCTCTATGTCCCTCCTCCAGACCTCAGTTAAGGAAACTGTGCCCGGAAGAGCTGACAGTACAAGGAAAGGATTTTGGAATCCAGGGTAAGACTCATACCAGCCACACCAATCAGATCGTATAACTCGTGATAAACTTACCCAGTTAACAGCATGAACAACAACAGAGCATCAGATAACCCTGATGCAACCATAACATAACCCTTATTTAAGCAATAACTATATACAAGTATTGCAGAAGAAGTCCGCACTTGGGACGGGCGCCCAGCATCCACTACGGACTACGAGAAATAGATTTACCGGTAAGTAAAATCTTATTTTCTCTAACGGCCTAGTGGATGCTGGGGACTCCGTAAGGACCATGGGGATTATACCAAAGCTCCCAAACGGGCGGGAGAGTGCGGATGACTCTGCAGCACCGAATGAGCAAACATAAGGTCCTCCTCTGCCAGGGTATCAAACTTGTAGAACTTTGCAAAGGTGTTTGAACCTGACCAAGTAGCCGCTCGGCAAAGCTGTAATGCCGAGACCCCTCGGGCAGCCGCCCAAGAAGAGCCCACCTTCCTAGTGGAATGGGCTTTTACTGATTTTGGAAGCGGCAAGCCAGCCGCAGAATGAGCCTGCTGAATTGTGTTACAGATCCAGCGAGCAATAGTTTGCTTTGAAGCAGGAGCACCCAGCTTGTTGGATGCATACAGGATAAAAAGCGACTCAGTTTTCCTGACTCTAGCCATTCTGGCTACATAAACCTTCAAAGCCCTGACTACATCTAGTAACTCGGAATCCTCCAAGTCACGAGTAGCCACAGGCACCACAATAGGTTGGTTCATATGAAAAGATGACACCACTTTTGGCAGAAATTGTGGACGAGTCCGCAATTCTGCCCTGTCCATATGGAAAACCAGATAGGGGCTTTTATGTGACAAAGCCGCCAATTCTGACACACGCCTAGCCGAGGCCAAGGCTAATAGCATGACCACCTTCCACGTGAGATATTTTAACTCCACGGTTTTAAGTGGCTCAAACCAGTGTGATTTCAGGAAACTCAACACCACGTTAAGATCCCAAGGTGCCATTGGAGGCACAAACGGGGGCTGAATATGCAGCACTCCCTTTACAAACGTCTGAACTTCAGGAAGAGAAGCCAGTTCTTTTTGAAAGAAAATGGATAGGGCCGAAATCTGGACCTTAATGGACCCCAATTTAAGGCCCAAAGTCACTCCCGACTGTAGGAAGGGAAGGAAACGGCCCAGCTGGAATTCCTCTGTAGGGGCATTCCTGGCCTCGCACCAAGCAACATATTTTCGCCATATACGGTGATAATGTTTAGCCGTCACGTCCTTCCTAGCCTTTATTAGCGTAGGAATAACCTCATCCGGAATGCCTTTTTCTGCTAGGATCCGGCGTTCAACCGCCATGCCGTCAAACGCAGCCGCGGTAAGTCTTGGAACAGACAGGGCCCCTGCTGCAACAGATCCTGCCTTAGAGGCAGAGGCCATGGGTCCTCTGTGAGCATTTCTTGTAGCTCTGGATACCAAGTCCTTCTTGGCCAATCCGGAACAATGAGTATTGTTCTCACTCTTCTTTTTCTTATGATTCTCAGTACCTTGGGTATGAGAGGAAGAGGAGGAAACACATAAACCGACTGGAACACCCACGGTGTCACCAGTGCGTTTACATCTATCGCCTGAGGGTCTCTTGACCTGGCGCAATACCTCTGTAGCTTTTTGTTGAGGCGGGACGCCATCATGTCCACCTGTGGCAGTTCCCATCGCCTTGCAATCTGCGTGAAGACTTCCTGATGAAGTCCCCACTCTCCCGGGAGGAGGTCGTGCCTGCTGAGGAAGTCTGCTTCCCAGTTGTCCACTCCCGGAATGAACACTGCTGACAGTGCTCGTACGTGATTCTCTGCCCATCGAAGAATTCTGGTGGCTTCCGCCATCGCCACCCTGCTCCTTGTGCCACCTTGGCGGTTTACATGAGCCACTGCGGTGATGTTGTCTGATTGAATCAGCACCGATTGGTCGCGAAGCAGGGTCTCCGCTTGACTTAGGGCATTGTATATGGCCCTTAGTTCCAGGATATTGATGTGAAGGCAAGTCTCCTGACTTGACCACAGACCCTGGAAATTTCTTCCCTGTGTGACTGCCCCCCACCCTCGGAGGCTTGCATCCGTGGTCACCAGGACCCAGTCCTGAAAGCCGAATATGCGGCCCTCGAGAAGGTGAGCACTCTGCAGCCACCACAGAAGAGACACCCTGGCCCTGGGGGATAGGGTGATCAGCCGATGCATCCGTAGATGCGATCCGGACCACTTGTCCAAGAGATCCCATTGAAAGGTCCTCGCATGGAACCTGCCGAAGGGAATGGCCTTGTATGACGCCACCATCTTTCCCAGGACTCTCGTGCAGTGATGCACCGACACCTGTTTTGGTTTTAAGAGGTCTCTGACCAGTGTCATGAGTTCCTGCGCCTTCTCTGTCGGGAGAAAAACCTTCTTCTGGTCTGTGTCCAGAATCATGCCCAGGAAGGGCAGACACGTCGTAGGAATCAGCTGCGACTTTGGAATATTCAGAATCCAGCCGTGCTGTTGTAACACTTCCCGAGAGCATGCTACACTGATCAGCAACTGCTCTCTGGACCTCGCCTTTATGAGGAGATCGTCCAAGTATGGGATAATTTTGACTCCTTGCTTTCGCAAGAGCACCATCATTTCTGCCATTACCTTGGTAAATATTCTCGGTGCCGTGGACAGACCAAACGGCAACGTCTGGAATTGGTAATGACAATCCTGTACCACAAATCTGAGGTACTCCTGATGAGGTGGATAAATGGGGACATGAAGGTAAGCATCCTTTATGTCCAGAGACACCATAAAATCCCCTTCCTCCAGGCTTGCGATGACCGCTCTGAGCGATTCCATCTTGAACTTGAACCTTTTCAGGTATATATTCAGGGATTTTAAATTCAATATGGGTCTGACCGAACCGTCCGGTTTCGGTACCACAAACATTGTCGAATAGTAACCCATTCCCTATTGAAGTAGGGGAACCTTTACCACCACCTGCTGGAGATACAATTTGTGAATTGCAGCTAACACTATTTCCCTCTCTATGGGGGAAGCTGGCAGGGCCGATTTGAGGTAACGGTGAGGGGGCATCACTTCGAATTACAGCTTGTATCCCTGAGACACAATCTCTATAGCCCAGGGATCCACCTGTGAGTGAACCCAATTGTGGCTGAAATTTTGGAGACGCGCCCCCACCGGGCCTGGCTCCACCTGTGGAGCCCCAGCGTCATGCGGTGGATTTAGTGGAAGCCGGGGAGTACTTCTGTTCCTGGGAACTAGCTGTATTGTGTAGCTTCTTTCCTCTACCCCTGCCTCTGGCAAGAAAGGACGCACCTCGGACTTTCTTGCCTTTCTGTGAGCGAAAGGACTGCATTTGGTTATACGGTGCTTTCTTAGGTTGTGAGGGAATATATGGCAAAAAAATTGACTTTCCAGCCGTAGCTGTGGAGACCAGGTCCGAGAGACCGTCCCCAAACAATTCCTCACCCGTATAAGGTAAAACCTCCATGTGCTTTTTTGAGTCGGCATCGCCTGTCCATTGCCGAGTCCACAGGACCCTTCTGGCAGAAATCGACATAGCATTTATTCTAGAGCCCAGTAGGCTAATGTCTCTTTGGGCATCTCTCATATATAGGACAGCGTATTTTATATGCCCCAGGATCAGTATTATAGTATCCTTGTCCAAGGTATCAAGTTCCTCAGATAAGGTACCTGTCCATGCTGCTACAGCACTACACATCCAGGCCGACGCAATTGCCGGCCTTAGCAGGGTACCTGAATGTGTATAAATGGATTTCAGGATACCCTCCTGCTTTCTATCTGCAGCATCTTTTAGGGTGGCCGTATCCTGTGACGGCAGGGCTACCCCCTTGGATAAACGTGTTAAAGCTTTGTCTACCCTAGGGGCGGATTCCCAGCGTAACCTGTCCATTGGCGGGAAAGGATACGCCATAAGCATCCGTTTGGAAATCTGCAGTTTCCTATCTGGAGATTCCCAAGCCTTTTCACATAACTCATTTAACTCATGTGAAGGGGGAAAGGTCACCTCTTGCCTTTTTTCCCCATACATATAAACCCTCTTGTCAGGGACTGGGGTTTCCTCTGTGATGTGTAACACATCTTTCATTGCTATAATCATGTAGCGGATGGCTTTAGCCATTTTAGGCTGCAACTTTGCATCATCGCCATCGACACTGGAGTCAGTATCCGTGTCGATATCTGTGTCAACAATTTGGGATAGTGGGCGCTTCTGAGACCCTGACGGCCTCTGCGCTGTAGGATCAGGCATGGGTTGAGACCCTGACTGTCCCAAGGCTTCAGCTTTATCCAACCTTTTATGCAAGGAATTAACATTATCATTTAAAACCTTCCACATATCCATCCAATCGGGTGTCAGCGCCGTCGGCGGCGACCCCACATTCATTTGTACCCGCTCTGTTTCCACATAGCCTTCCTCGTCAAACATGCCGACACAAGCGTACCGACACACCACACACACAGGGGATGCTCTATTTGAAGACAGTTCCCCCACAAGGCCTTTTGGAGAGACAGAGAGAGAGTATGCCAGCACACACCCCAGCGCTATATGACCCAGGAATCACACAGTAACTTAGTGTTAACTCAGTAGCTGCTGTATATCTGTTTTTGCGCCAAATTTATGTGCCCCCCCTCTCTTTTCACCCTCTTTCTACCGTGATTCTGCAGGGGAGAGCCTGGGGAGCTTCCTCTCAGCGGAGCTGTGGAGAGAAAATGGCGCTGGTGAGTGCTGAGGAAGAAGCCCCGCCCCCTCAGCGGCGGGCTTCTGTCCCGCGTTTTGTGTGTAAAATAATGGCGGGGCTCATGCATATATACAGTGCCCAACTGTATATATGCTGCTTTTTGCCATGAGGTTCCCAATTGCTACCCAGGGCGCCCCCCCCCCTGCGCCCTGCACCCTACCGTGACCGGAGTGTGTGGGTTTAGTGTGGGAGCAATGGCGCACAGCTGCAGTGCTGTGCGCTACCTCAGATGAAGACTGGAGTCTTCTGCCGCCGATTTCGAAGTCTTCTTGCTTCTCATGCCTGCTTCTGTCTTCTGGCTCTGCGAGGGGGACGGCGGCGCGGCTCCGTGATCGGACGACCAAGGGTGCGTTCCTGTGTACGATCCCTCTGGAGCTAATGGTGTCCAGTAGCCTAAGAAGCAGGACCTATCTTCTAGTGAGTAGGGCTGCTTCTCTCCCCTCAGTCCCACGTAGCAGAGAGTCTGTTGCCAGCAGATCTCTCTGAAAATAAAAAATCCTAACAAAATACTTTCTTATTAGCAAGCTCAGGAGAGCTCACTAAGGTGCACCCAGCTCATCCGGGCACAGATTCAAACTGAGGTCTGGAAGAGGGACATAGAGGGAGGAGCCAGTGCACACCAGTATCCTAATTCTTTCTTAAAGTGCCCTGTCTCCTGCGGAGCCCGTCTATTCCCCATGGTCCTTACGGAGTCCCCAGCAACCACTAGGACGTTAGAGAAATGGGTGAAGTTCGGGGGGGTTCGGATCCCGAGGAACCGAACCCGCTCATCTATTATTTAAATCAATCTATTATTGATAACAGCCTATTGATATGTACAGATAATCAACAGAATCAGATCAATATTTTGATCTATCAATAAAAGATTCATAAAAAAAATGATAATAAGTATCAGGACCAGGTAAATCTCTATTAGTGAAACCTGTGTACTGACTGTGCATGAACCTTCATTTGCTGAACATTTTCTGTCATGATACTAAGTATACCCAACTCTGCTTGTTACCTGGACATGTAACTTGTGCTCTGTTGAAAGAATCCTTGAAAGAATTGTATGCTTGTGTTTTACTGCATCAGTATTTGAGTTATCTCAATACTTTGTCACAACTCATCTGTCTTATATTTCTTCAGATCCTATAGGGAGGGGACTTTGGACTGCACACCCTAATTCCAAACATAATGAGAGGTGCTATCATGCTGAGACTTGAAAGAAAAAAAGAAAATGCATATGCACACTCTATAGTACCAAGCAAAGCTAATCAGAATAATTTACTCTGCACATAGAGGAAAATCGAGGTGTTTGGCATAATTTTCAGCTAAAAAATACGGGCCAACCAACCAACATCCAGGTGATCTCATCTGGTGGGTCCCTAACACTAAAGTTTAAGTCCAGGGCACAAGACCACACCAAGTCAGTGCAGGCCAGCAGCCCCAAGGCACCACACTAGTATTAGGCTAAAGTGCTAGTAAGTGTTAATAAGTAAGAAGAATAGGCTATGTGTTAAGGAGCGTTAAATAGGTTAGAGCTATTAATTAATATACTAAAAGGTGTTAACTGTTAGAAAAATAAAAAAGGTGCTAAAAGAGTGTTTAATTAAGTGTGACAATGTGATGCCGCAAAGGAGCCAGGCCACACCAACCCAGGGGGGCCTGCGCCCTGAAATAATACTTAAAACTGACAAATTGTATAAATTATTCCAGATTTACCATTAAGGGGGCGGGATTTACTAAGCATTGCATCCGTGATGTAATACATCCCACCACTTATCAGCTACATACCAGCATAAATAATGCCTCTATGTACCAAGAAGTTAGCAAAACTTGCAAAGGACAGTCCTTCCGAAGAGAGTTGTCCTTTGCAGTAGAAGGAATTTCTGGTTTAGGGCCCGGTAGCCCTTCTGCGCAAGCGCAGATGAATGTGCACACCATTGGGGGTGCAGAGAGGGATCCGATTGGATCCCACTAAGGTCAGAGTGCAAAAAAGAAGCCTATTGGCTTCTATTAGGTAACACCACCCAAAGATGGCATTACCCACTGGGACCAAGCATTCTGGAGCTTCTTACATACTGTATGGAAAATGTGATAAAAACCCTGAAAATTGCATTTTGGAGGTTTTTAGCATATTTTGGGTTTAGTATATCCCATAGTGCCTTTTCTTATATGTAGTCTATAAATGCTAGAGATGTATACTAATTAAAATGATTTCTCCACTTTTGTGGTGTCAGCCGTTACTGCTGTGTAAAACATCAATAGGGCAATTGGGATGTTGGTAATTACTGCTGGGTAGAACAGCAATAGAGTCATTGTGATTTCAGGATTTACTGCTGGGTAGCTCAGCAATAGGGCCATTGTTATGACAGCAGTTACTGCTGGGTAACCCAGCAATAGATGCATTGAGCCTGATTCAGAAACCAATGCTTGTGCTGCAAAGAATCAATATTTGGTACTTTGTGCATGTGCTGGACCTGTACTGCGCATGTGCAGTACGGGTCCACAACCTCAGCTGCACTACAGCATAAGACTGTCAGTGATTGAGAATCTAATGGCTTTTGAGGTGGGAAGGGGGTGGTGACAGCCTCCATTGGTCAAAATGGAGGAGTGTCACTGCAGTTGTTGGGGAGGAATGTGGCCAGGATCTCCATCCATGAATGGATCCTGTGTCCTAGGATGCAGCTCAGACCAGTAATGCATGCAGGAGGTATGACACCTCATGCTGCTTTATCATATTAGTTCTATCGCCGCTGCTTCTACAGTATGTAAGCAAAAAGTTATAGCTCCTCCAACCACATCTGAATCAGGCTCCTGGTGATGTCATCAGTTAGT
The DNA here is from genome assembly GCF_028390025.1 of Pseudophryne corroboree. NCBI lineage: Eukaryota > Metazoa > Chordata > Amphibia > Anura > Myobatrachidae > Pseudophryne > Pseudophryne corroboree. The sequence continues at coordinate 489,076,384 of NC_086444.1, read as the reverse complement.
GCTGGATTTGCACAGCAATAGGGCCTTTGTGATGTCAGCAGTAATTATTGTGTAGTGCAGCAATAGTTCTTTTATCATGCCAGCAGTTACTGCAACGTAGTCCAGAAATAGTGCCTTTGTGATGTCAGCAATTACTGCTGGGTAACCCAACAATGAGTCCATTGTGATGTCAGCAGTAACTCATGTGTAGTGCAGCAATAGTTGCTTTGTTATGTCCGCTGTTACTGCTATGTACTGTAGTTCACAAATTTTGTCTTTGTGATGTCAGGGGTTATTGATAGGTAGCCCAGCAAAGGCTCCTTTGTGATGTCATTAGTTACTGCTGGGTAGTACAGAAATAGTGCTTTTGTGATATCAGCAGTTACTGCTGTGAACTCCAGCAATAGTGCCTTATACCCCTTTTCCACTAGCTGTTTTTACCCGTGTTTTTGCACGGGGGCGCGCATCAACACGGATTTTTAGTAGGTGGAAACGGGTCAACACGGGTTGAGTGACCCGGGAATCCAACCCGGCTATTTACCTGGGTAGAACACGGTAATGACACGGATAGCGGTGCAGTGGAAACGGTCATTACACGTGTTTTCAGACCCGAGTAACGCTCTGAGACGCTGATTGGTGCTTCTGGGGCACTGGAAGATGATGTCATCCCTGGGAGACACGCTGGGCACATGCAGGCATTGAGGCAGCAAACAAAACACTCTGAAGTCGCGCTGGGTACATACAGATCTTTTTATTGCAGCAGCTTCCAGACAATATACAGCAGCAGAAGCTCCAGCACAGCAACATGGCTAGCCATATCTGGTCAGACACAGAGATCAAGGAGCTGCTTAATATTCGGGGAGAGGAAGAAATAAGAAGGCAGGTGACTGGAACAGTTAAGGATGCTATCGTCTACAAGAACATATCCCTTATGCTGGCAGAAAGGGGCATCCAAAAAACCCAGCAACAAGTCGTTAACAAATTGAAGGCACTACGCAAACAATTCACCAAAGTACACGACCATAACCGCAAGAAAAGTGGTGCTGGGCGTATGGAATGGCCATATTATGACCTATGCTATAGTGTCTTCGGCAAAACTGCGATAACAAATCCCATAGCACTATCGTCATCCAGCTCTGCCAGTCGCCAGATGTCAGTCGACGAGGACTGTGACGATACACAGCACAGCCTTCCCAGCTCACAATGCAGCCCATCATCCCCGCTGCTTATATCGGACAGCAGTTTTGAAGACTCGACCGTCAATGATGATTCCATCAGTGCCACTATTGAGGACGTACCACAGTCTCAGGCGGAGACGTCGCAACCCCCCAAGACCACGACTTTGCGCTCAAATAGTAAGTATTACCATTACAAATACAGTTGCAGCAGTCCCTATATGTAAAGGCATGGTAATGTTGCAGAGTATAGCTAGTGTGCAGGTGGGAGAAGGCCACAGACACGTATATGATACCACTGCTATTTTTTAATAGAATCATGGTAATGTTGCAGAGTATAGCTAGTGTGCAGGTGGGAGAAGGCCACAAACACGTATATGCTACCACTGCTATTTTTAAATTGTTGCTTACATTCTGTTTCATCTCCTTCACAGTCTACAACGTTCCACAGCGGAAAAAGAAACTGAACAAAACAGAACAAACGGTCAAAGCAATGAAGTCCATTATCTTGGATCACCTGCGTGAGGCAAATAGTGAGCTCAATGCCCAGGAAGATGCACGGCTTGAGAGATTCCTTGCGTCAGAAAAAGAAATGCATCAAACTTTTATGAGTCAGTTAATGACCATGCATGATAGGCAGATGACATTTTTTGAACGCACGTTTGCACGTACCATAGGGAATACCACACAAACACAACAGCAAGACACAGCCTACCCACAGCACCCATATGGTCCATACAACTATGAGCCTCCCTCAAATCCCCCAACACAAATCCCGCAGTCCTCAGAATTTCGGGTATATAGACAACTGCCCTAGAGCAGCGGGTTATAAAACAATGTTTGTGTTTTAAGGTTATGTTTGCACTGTATCCTCAACCCTGATACCTACAAATGCAAACATTATTTTGATTTTACAGAGTGCCCTGTTGGCACTTTAAAGTTTTATAGTGTTACCTCAGAAAATGGGCAGTGGGATCCAGATATTTGGGCTACCTTTTTATATTGTTACCTCAGAAAATGTGCGGCAGTGCGATCCAAATATTGGGGGTGACCCGATATCTGCCAAACCAAACATTAGGTTTTTTTTTATACAGAGTGCCCTGTTTGCACTTTACTCTTTTACCTCAGGGCAGGTGTCTTCACCATGTGGCCCTCTAGCTGTTGTGGAAACACATAGCAACACATGCTGGTACATGTTGTTCCACAACAGCTGGAGGGACACATGTTGAAGACCCCTTGCGTTATGTGGAATTTTACATGTTTGCACTTAAATATTTTATAATGTTACCTCAGAAAATGTGCGGCAGTGCGATCCAAATATTGGGGGTGACCCGATATCTGCCAAACCAAACATTAGGTTTTTTTTTATACAGAGTGCCCTGTTTGCACTTTACTCTTTTACCTCAGGGCAGGTGTCTTCACCATGTGGCCCTCTAGCTGTTGTGGAAACACATAGCAACACATGCTGGTACATGTTGTTCCACAACAGCTGGAGGGACACATGTTGAAGACCCCTTGCGTTATGTGGAATTTTACAGTGACATGTTTGCACTTAAATATTTTATATTGTTACCTCAGAAAATGTGTGCCAACTGTTTAAAAGGAAAAATATAATAACAACTTTTGAACCAAATTTTTATAACTGAAAAAACGAAATAAACAAAAATTGTTTGCACACAAAAACTTGTCTGTTTTCTCTACTGCAACATTGTTTGAAGATTAGCTGCAATGGTGGCCCTTATGCACTCGCTGGCAGCGTCATGCCCCCCCACCAAGCCTGGTGCATCATGTACAGTGACCCCCGCCCCATGATCATGTACATTCCACTCGGGGAGAAAGTTTTCCTTTTGTATCTCACATATGTTATGGAGAATGCAGCAGGCCGCTACTATATCTGGCATTATTTTCAAGTCCACATCATTCCTCTTCATGAGGCAGCGCCAGCGTCCTTTTAAACGCCCAAACGCATTCTCCACTGCCATACGGGCCGAACTTAGGGCATGGGTATATGATGTCTGTTCGGGGGATAAGTGAACATGCTGGGTGTAGCCCTTCATTAGCCAGCGCTGTAATGGGTATGCTGCATCACCAATGAGATGGACCGGGATGTCCACACCATGTACGATCACCGATTTCTGTTAATAAAACATTAATATTATTACAGGGGTAAAACTTGACTATTGGTTTATGGGCGAACATTAGTTTAAGTAGTAAATAATCTTACCTCTCGAGGGAAAAGCCATCCACCAAGCTTGTCCTCAGCAATACTGTAAAGATCGGAGTTGGCGAGAACCCTTGCATCATGTGACCGTCCGGGCCACCCTATGAAGACATCTGTGAAACTAAAAATAAAGGTTTATGCATTATCATAAAACAGGCCAAGCCTATTTCAAACACATTAGTGAAACAGTGCTTACCAGTATTTGTGGTCCACTACAGCTTGCAGAACAATGGAATGCCAACCCTTACGATTGTAATAGTCTGCTGGGTTGTCATGGGGGGCGATGATGGGGATGTGGGTCCCATCTATGGCACCAGCACACTGTGGGTAGCCACGCTTCTTAAACCCTTTTATAGTCTCATCTAGCCGCTGTCCTTGTGGCAAGGAAATAAAGCGATGGTACATGGTATCCAGCAATGCCCGCGTGACCTGGTAGACAATCTTGCAGACCGTGCCAATCCCTACTCCAAATAAACTGGAAACTGTGCGATACTCTCCAGGGGTAGCATACCACCAGAGAGCAATCGCTAACCTCCTGGCTGGCTCAATGGGCTTACGGAACCTGGTGGTCTGCATGGTTATTGCGGGGGACAGTAGTTCCAAAACATACTCGAATGTAGCGCGAGACATCCTGAAGTTTGACATCCACTGCTCCTCCTGATATGCTAGAATAGTCTGCATGAATGCTTCTCCATGTCTGCGATCTCTCATCCACATTCTTCGGCTTGGTGTACAGTTCATTGTTATTAAAGAAATAACAACAGTGGATGATATACGCGCTCTCCTCCTTTTCAAATATTTGCGTCGATAGGTAGCCCTCTCTGCAAAGAATTGAGCTCTCCTTCTCCAGCTCTGCAGTAGGTAGCACAAGGTGAAAAGCTGCATCAAGCTGTCTGTAGCAGAAAGCAGCAGTAAACTGCAAACAGTCTGCGACTCCATGCTAGACACAGCTACTGCACCGGCGTCCATTGCTGCAATGCTGTGAGCAGGCCCCACCCCTCCCTTTTGGTCCTTTTGATGACATCATCTTGATGAGACAGTAAAAAGTCCATTTGTAATGACAGCAATAGGCTTTTACAGAGCTTACCCGGGTTAAGTGGAAACAGATCAGACACGGGAATAACCCGTGTCGAAGTGTAGTGGAAACGGGGGAGCCGACACGGGTTGTAGCCGTATTAAACATCCCGGATCGGACACGGTACGTAGGTGGAAAAGGGGTATTAGTGATGGTAGTAGTTATTACTGGGTAGCCCAGCAATAGGGCCTTTGTAATGTTAACAGTTTTTGCTGGGTATTGCTGGGTCGCCAAGCAATATAGCTATTATGATGTCAGCAGTTACTGGAAAGCCCAGCAAGAGTGCCATTGCAATGTCAGCAGTTACTGATGGGTAGCCCAGCAATAGGTCCTTTGTAATGTTAATAGCAATTAATAATCATCCAGTTCATCCAGGTTTGTAGTTAGTAGAGATGAGCGCCTGAAATTTTTCGGGTTTTGTGTTTTGGTTTTGGGTTCGGTTCCGCGGCCGTGTTTTGGGTTCGAACGCGTTTTGGCAAAACCTCACCGAATTTTTTTTGTCGGATTCGGGTGTGTTTTGGATTCGGGTGTTTTTTTCCAAAAACACTAAAAAACAGCTTAAATCATAGAATTTGGGGGTCATTTTGATCCCAAAGTATTATTAACCTCAAAAACCATAATTTACACTCATTTTCAGTCTATTCTGAATACCTCACACCTCACAATATTATTTTTAGTCCTAAAATTTGCACCGAGGTCGCTGTGTGAGTAAGATAAGCGACCCTAGTGGCCGACACAAACACCGGGCCCATCTAGGAGTGGCACTGCAGTGTCACGCAGGATGTCCCTTCCAAAAAACCCTCCCCAAACAGCACATGACGCAAAGAAAAAAAGAGGCGCAATGAGGTAGCTGTGTGAGTAAGATTAGCGACCCTAGTGGCCGACACAAACACCGGGCCCATCTAGGAGTGGCACTGCAGTGTCACGCAGGATGGCCCTTCCAAAAAACCCTCCCCAAACAGCACATGACGCAAAGAAAAAAAGAGGCGCAATGAGGTAGCTGTGTGAGTAAGATTAGCGACCCTAGTGGCCGACACAAACACCGGGCCCATCTAGGAGTGGCACTGCAGTGTCACGCAGGATGTCCCTTCCAAAAAACCCTCCCCAAACAGCACATGACGCAAAGAAAAAAAGAGGCGCAATGAGGTAGCTGACTGTGTGAGTAAGATTAGCGACCCTAGTGGCCGACACAAACACCGGGCCCATCTAGGAGTGGCACTGCAGTGTCACGCAGGATGTCCCTTCCAAAAAAACCCTCCCCAATCAGCACATGATGCAAAGAAAAAGAAAAGAAAAAAGAGGTGCAAGATGGAATTGTCCTTGGGCCCTCCCACCCACCCTTATGTTGTATAAACAAAACAGGACATGCACACTTTAACCAACCCATCATTTCAGTGACAGGGTCTGCCACACGACTGTGACTGATATGACGGGTTGGTTTGGACCCCCCCCAAAAAAGAAGCAATTAATCTCTCCTTGCACAAACTGGCTCTACAGAGGCAAGATGTCCACCTCATCTTCACCCTCCGATATATCACCGTGTACATCCCCCTCCTCACAGATTATCAATTCGTCCCCACTGGAATCCACCATCTCAGCTCCCTGTGTACTTTGTGGAGGCAATTGCTGCTGGTCAATGTCTCCGCGGAGGAATTGATTATAATTCATTTTAATGAACATCATCTTCTCCACATTTTCTGGATGTAACCTCGTACGCCGATTGCTGACAAGGTGAGCGGCGGCACTAAACACTCTTTCGGAGTACACACTTGTGGGAGGGCAACTTAGGTAGAATAAAGCCAGTTTGTGCAAGGGCCTCCAAATTGCCTCTTTTTCCTGCCAGTATAAGTACGGACTGTGTGACGTGCCTACTTGGATGCGGTCACTCATATAATCCTCCACCATTCTATCAATGTTGAGAGAATCATATGCAGTGACAGTAGACGACATGTCCGTAATCGTTGTCAGGTCCTTCAGTCCGGACCAGATGTCAGCATCAGCAGTCGCTCCAGACTGCCCTGCATCACCGCCAGCGGGTGGGCTCGGAATTCTGAGCCTTTTCCTCGCACCCCCAGTTGCGGGAGAATGTGAAGGAGGAGATGTTGACAGGTCGCGTTCCGCTTGACTTGACAATTTTGTCACCAGCAGGTCTTTCAACCCCAGCAGACCTGTGTCTGCCGGAAAGAGAGATCCAAGGTAGGCTTTAAATCTAGGATCGAGCACGGTGGCCAAAATGTAGTGCTCTGATTTCAACAGATTGACCACCCGTGAATCCTTGTTAAGCGAATTAAGGGCTGCATCCACAAGTCCCACATGCCTAGCGGAATCGCTCCCTTTTAGCTCCTTCTTCAATGCCTCCAGCTTCTTCTGCAAAAGCCTGATGAGGGGAATGACCTGACTCAGGCTGGCAGTGTCTGAACTGACTTCACGTGTGGCAAGTTCAAAGGGCATCAGAACCTTGCACAACGTTGAAATCATTCTCCACTGCACTTGAGACAGGTGCATTCCATCTCCTATATCGTGCTCAATTGTATAGGCTTGAATGGCCTTTTGCTGCTCCTCCAACCTCTGAAGCATATAGAGGGTTGAATTCCACCTTGTTACCACTTCTTGCTTCAGATGATGGCAGGGCAGGTTCAGTAGTTTTTGGTGGTGCTCCAGTCTTCTGTACGTGGTGCCTGTACGCCGAAAGTGTCCCGCAATTTTTCTGGCCACCGACAGCATCTCTTGCACGCCCCTGTCGTTTTTTAAAAAATTCTGCACCACCAAATTCAAGGTATGTGCAAAACATGGGACGTGATGGAAATTGCCCATATTTAATGCACACACAATATTGCTGGCGTTGTCCGATGCCACAAATCCACAGGAGAGTCCAATTGGGGTAAGCCATTCCGCGATGATCTTCCTCAGTTGCCGTAAGAGGTTTTCAGCTGTGTGCGTATTCTGGAAAGCGGTGATACAAAGCGTAGCCTGCCTAGGAAAGAGTTGGCGTTTGCGAGATGCTGCTACTGGTGCCGCCGCTGCTGTTCTTGCGGCGGGAGTCCATACATCTACCCAGTGGGCTGTCACAGTCATATAGTCCTGACCCTGCCCTGCTCCACTTGTCCACATGTCCGTGGTTAAGTGGACATTGGGTACAACTGCATTTTTTAGGAGACTGGTGAGTCTTTTTCTGACGTCCGTGTACATTCTCGGTATCGCCTGCCTAGAGAAGTGGAACCTAGATGGTATTTGGTAACGGGGGCACACTGCCTCAATAAATTGTCTAGTTCCCTGTGAACTAACGGCGGATACCGGACGCACGTCTAACACCAACATAGTTGTCAAGGACTCAGTTATCCGCTTTGCAGTAGGATGACTGCTGTGATATTTCATCTTCCTTGCAAAGGACTGTTGAACAGTCAATTGCTTACTGGAAGTAGTACAAGTGGGCTTACGACTTCCCCTCTGGGATGACCATCGACTCCCAGCGGCAACAACAGCAGCGCCAGCAGCAGTAGGCGTTACACGCAAGGATGCATCGGAGGAATCCCAGGCAGGAGAGGACTCGTCAGACTTGCCAGTGACATGGCCTGCAGGACTATTGGCATTCCTGGGGAAGGAGGAAATTGACACTGAGGGAGTTGGTGGGGTGGTTTGCGTGAGCTTGGTTACAAGAGGAAGGGATTTACTGGTCAGTGGACTGCTTCCGCTGTCACCCAAAGTTTTTGAACTTGTCACTGACTTATTATGAATGCGCTGCAGGTGACGTATAAGGGAGGATGTTCCGAGGTGGTTAACGTCCTTACCCCTACTTATTACAGCTTGACAAAGGGAATGTCAGATTGTGTTTGGTCTGTGTTCCCGGAGGGGGCGCTAGTGGGTCAGTGGAGGTAGAAGGAAGGAAACGAGGAGGTTGGATAACGTTCCTGCGCATGAGCGCAATGGTATTTTATTAGGCAGATGATAATAACAGTATTGAAGCAGAAACAATAATAACAGATGAAAAGTCAATCACTCAGTATGGTAACTGAAAGTCTATGGCAATGGATGACAGATGAATTGAGAAATAATATCCGGAAATATATAATCAGAAGAACAAATGTTTATGAAATAGTTCTGGCTTAGAAACCAGTGCAGGGTTTTAAAACAGGAAACTTGAGGCAGTAGATGGAAATGGCAAACCTGAGCATAAGCAGGAGTCTGACTTCACAGTGCAGGTGATGAGGCACTGGCAGCAGCAAGCTGTGTCACAGGTGGAGGAATGAACACACCTGGAGTCAGTCTTCAACTGCAGGCTGAAGCACACAAGGTGGTGATGAGTGTGAAGCCTTATGCAGGTTGCAGGTATTGCTGGGCCTTGAAGTTCCACGGAAGAGTGCAGAGTAACCAGGAGTACAAGTTCTTAGCAGAGAACCAGGAACTCAGGAGAAACAGGAACCGATCCTTTCACATAGGTCGCTGGAAAGACACAAAGTCCAGGATGCCTGTAGACTGAACCTGTAGCCTCTTATGTACCCCATGGTGCACAGGGATTGGGTGAGTGAAGGAAAAGTGGGTGCGGCCAAGCACCGGATTGGCCGCAGTATACTGGCTGTTTGCAGACTGTCATGGCGGCGCCCACGCCGCGGCCTAGCGAGGACGCGGCGCGCTACACGCCCGCTGTCTCAGGAGTGTTCCCAGGACCTTGATGATGTCCCATGGCAGGGGCATAGGCGACAGGTGACCGCAGGGAGCCAGGACGGAGTCCGCAGCGGCGGACGGATGTCAGCCTGGTAAGTCGATTCCTGACAGTACCCCCTCCTTTAGGGGTGGACACCGAACACCCACGTGGCTTGGAGGGATGAGTGCTGTGGAAGACACGGACCAACCTAGGAGCATGGACATCAGATGAATTCACCCAGCTTCTCTCCTCTGGGCCATAACCGAACCAATCGACCAGGTACTGGAGACGTCCATACCGGCAACGGGAGTCCAGAATCTTGTTGATCTCGAATTCCACGCCCCGCTGAGTTCGAACCTTGGGACCTACTGGAAGAGTATTCTGAAAGCGGTTTAGGACTAAAGGTCTGAGGAGAGAAATGTGAAAAGCGTTAGGTATACGAAGGAAAGATGGTAATTTCAACTTGTAAGCCACTGGGTTGATGACACTCTCGATAGGGTAAGGACCAATGAAGCGTGGTGCAAACTTCATGGATGGGACCCTGAGACGAAGGTTGCGGGTTGATAACCAAACCTTGTCCCCAGGTTTCAAATGGGGAACCGCACGTCTCTTGCGGTCGGCGAAGATCTTGTATCGACTGGAGGCCTTTTTGAGGGAAACATTAATTTTTTTCCAAATGGATGAAAACTGAGTCAGAGCAGTAGTGGCAGCAGGAACATCCATATGAGGGAGTTCTTGGAATTCAGGTACACGGGGATGTTGCCCATATACTGCAAAGAATGGTGTCGTTTCAGTAGCAGTATGGTATCGAAAGTTATGGGCAAACTCGGCCCATGGGAGCAGATTGAACCAATCATCCTGGGAAGATGACACATATAACCTTAAAAAAGTCTCAAGTTCTTGATTGACTCTCTCTGTCTGCCCATTCGTCTGAGGATGGTATGATGACGAGAATTTCAATTTAACCTGCATGGCAGAACAGAGGGCCCTCCAAAACCTCGCTACAAACTGTACCCCCCGATCAGATATTATTTCAGAGGGTAAACCATGTAAGCGGAAAATCTCCTGTAGGAAGATTTGGGCAAGTTTCGGGGCAGAAGGGAGACCCTGGAGAGGAACGAAATGAGCCATCTTGGTGAATCTGTCCACTACAACCCAAATGGTATTATGTCCCTGAGAAGGAGGAAGGTCAGTGATAAAATCCATGGACAGGTGAGACCAAGGACGACTAGGGACAGACAAGGGTTGTAACTGACCTGCTGGAGACTGACGAGGAGTCTTGTGCTGCACACATTTAGGACAGGATGCCACGAAATCCTGGATGTCCATTTTCATCTTTGGCCACCAATATGACGCAGAAAGGAACTTGAATGTCTTCAGGACACCAGGATGACCAGTGAACTTGGATTGATGGGCCCAAGATAGCAACTTGGGACGGAGTTCTGGGGAAACAAAAGTCTTACCAGGAGGAGGAGCTTGGGAGACTTGAGAGGCAGCGAAAACCACGGGACTCAGGATGGAATGTGGCACAGAGTCAGATGTTCCCTCTTCAGATTCCATGGATCGGGATAATGCGTCGGCTTTCACATTCTGTGAACCTGGGCGGAAATGAAGCTTAAAATTAAAACGTGAGAAAAACATAGCCCACCTGGACTGGCGAGGGTTAAGGCACTGAGCTGCTTTTAAATATAGCAGGTTTTTATGATCCGTGAAGATGTTAAACGGATGTTTGGCCCCTTCTAGGAGATATCTCCATTCCTCGAGAGCCAGCTTAATTGCCAGTAACTCTTGATCTCCCACGGAGTAGTTAGCTTCTGCAGGAAGAAACTTGCGAGAATAGAATCCACAAGGGTGGACTTTCCCATCAGATCCCTTCTGGGAGAGAACAGCTCCAACCCCAACTGTAGAGGCATCTACCTCCAACTCGAACGGTCTGTTGACATCTGGCTGCGACAGCACTGGAGCAGACATAAAGGCTAGCTTGATCTTCCGGAAGGCTGCCAAGGCTTCTTCTGACCAGTTGGAATGGTCTGCCCCTTTCCGAGTCAGGTTGGTAATAGGAGCGATGAGAGTGGAGAATCCTCGAATAAATTTTCTATAGTAGTTGGCGAAACCCAGGAACCGCTGGATAGACTTGAGGGAATTTGGAATGGACCAATTGGCAATAGCTTCCAATTTTGTCGGGTCCATCTGAAGATCCGATCCGGAAATTATATAACCCAGGAAGGGTACAGAGGGAACTTCAAAGGTGCATTTAGATAGTTTCCCGTAGAGACGGTTCTCACGAAGACGTCGGAGAACTTCACAGACTTGTAGGCGATGAGATGGAAGGTCTTGGGAAAAGATAAGAATATCATCTAAGTAAACAACGAGGTACTTATACAGGACATCACGAAAAATTTCGTTCACAAAGTGTTGAAATACCGCTGGAGCATTACTCAACCCAAATGGCATTACCAGGTATTCATAATGGCCATCTCGAGTGTTGAAAGCTGTCTTCCACTCGTCACCACTCCGGATTCTGATGAGATTATAGGCACCGCGGAGATCTAACTTGGTGAAGATGCGGGCCCCCTTAACTCTATCGAAAAGTTCGGTAATGAGTGGTAAAGGATAACTATTCTTGATGGTAATGTCATTGAGACCCCGATAGTCAATGCATGGACGCAGTCCTCCATCCTTCTTTTTGACAAAGAAGAAACCTGCACCAGCGGGTGATGATGACGGACGGATGAATCCTTTCTGAAGATTCTCTCTGATGTAATTACTCATCGCCTCAGTTTCAGGGACAGACAAAGGGTAGGTGCGCCCCCTAGGTGGCTTCTTGCCAGGAAGAAGATCGATGGGACAATCCCATTCCCTATGGGGCGGCAGAATATCAGCAGCCTTTTCACAGAAGACGTCTGCGAAGTCTTGATAAGCTGCTGGGAGACTTAGCTGTGTCTTTACTTCGGTAGACTTAATAGGACACACTTGGGCTAAGCAGGATAGATGACAGTGTGAACCCCATGAGGTAAGCTGCAACGTTGTCCAGTCAAACTGCGGGTTATGTAGCTGGAGCCAAGGCATGCCCAAGACAATCTCCTGGGTGGCTTGAGGGATGACCAGGAACTTGATCAGTTCTGAATGGAGAAATCCAACTCCCAGAACCACTGGGGTAGTTTGATGTGAAATGTTCCCCTTGGAGATTCTACTACCATCCACAGCAGTAATGTACACTGGACAAGAAAGTTCACAGGTAGATAGGCAAAATTTATTTACCGCAGCTTGGGTGATAAAATTTCCTGCAGCACCGCAGTCCACTAATGCTGACGCAGACTGGAGCCCAACGGAAGTCTCTAGCGTCACTGGAAGAATGAGATCTTGTTGAGAAGGAGCTTGACTGAAAGATCCTAACTTGACTCCTCCCTTACAAGTCAGGATCTGGCGTTTCCCGAACGCATCGTGCAGGAGTTAATTTGATGGCCCGCAGCAGCACAGTATAGGCAGAGTCTCTCACGTATTCTTCTTGCCCGCTCTTCAGGAGTTAGGCGGGACCTATTTATCTGCATAGGCTCGTCAGAAGAGGGAGACTGGAACTGTACAGAAGGTATGAACCTTGATCTGCGAGGCTCACTCCGAGCGCGTTCATTATTGCGTTCGCGGATGCGAGAGTCCAACTTAATGCACAGGGAGATTAAATCAGACAGTTGAACAGGAATGTCACGGGTTGCCAGTTCGTCCTTGATCCGATCCGAGAGTCCGTGCCAGAAGGCTGCTACCAGAGCTTGGTTGTTCCACTGAATCTCTGCAGCCAACGTCTGGAACTGGATGACATATTGTCCCATGCTTCGGTTACCTTGACGAAGTTGGATCAGGTCTGCCGAAGCTGATGTTGCACGACCAGGCTCGTCAAAGATCCGTCTAAAGGTTGACACGAAGTCTGAGTAGTTGTTGATCAGAGGGTCAGCACGTTCCCACAGGGGAGACACCCAACTCAAAGCAGATCCAGAGAGCAAGGAAATGATGTAGGCAACCTTGGACCTTGGCGTGGGAAAGTTATGTGGCAATAACTCAAACTGTATTTCACACTGATTGAGAAACCCGCGACATAGTTTAGAACTGCCATCATATTTGCTCGGCACGGGCAGGTGCAGACGTGACACTGGAGCTGATGCAGCCGACATAGAAGAACTTACAGCACTGGCAGGTGCTGGAGTAACAGGAACAGTAGGTGAGAGTACACTAGGCAGGGATTGCTGCAGTGTATCCAATCGGGAGGACATCCCTTGCAGGAAGTGAAGCATCTGCTGCTGCGCAACCTCTTGACCATCCAGACGGGAGACCAGATCTTGCAAGGCCTCTGACCCCACACTCCGTCCACCATCCGAGTCCATCGATCCTGGACTTACTGTCAGATTGTGTTTGGTCTGTGTTCCCGGAGGGGGCGCTAGTGGGTCAGTGGAGGTAGAAGGAAGGAAACGAGGAGGTTGGATAACGTTCCTGCGCATGAGCGCAATGGTATTTTATTAGGCAGATGATAATAACAGTATTGAAGCAGAAACAATAATAACAGATGAAAAGTCAATCACTCAGTATGGTAACTGAAAGTCTATGGCAATGGATGACAGATGAATTGAGAAATAATATCCGGAAATATATAATCAGAAGAACAAATGTTTATGAAATAGTTCTGGCTTAGAAACCAGTGCAGGGTTTTAAAACAGGAAACTTGAGGCAGTAGATGGAAATGGCAAACCTGAGCATAAGCAGGAGTCTGACTTCACAGTGCAGGTGATGAGGCACTGGCAGCAGCAAGCTGTGTCACAGGTGGAGGAATGAACACACCTGGAGTCAGTCTTCAACTGCAGGCTGAAGCACACAAGGTGGTGATGAGTGTGAAGCCTTATGCAGGTTGCAGGTATTGCTGGGCCTTGAAGTTCCACGGAAGAGTGCAGAGTAACCAGGAGTACAAGTTCTTAGCAGAGAACCAGGAACTCAGGAGAAACAGGAACCGATCCTTTCACATAGGTCGCTGGAAAGACACAAAGTCCAGGATGCCTGTAGACTGAACCTGTAGCCTCTTATGTACCCCATGGTGCACAGGGATTGGGTGAGTGAAGGAAAAGTGGGTGCGGCCAAGCACCGGATTGGCCGCAGTATACTGGCTGTTTGCAGACTGTCATGGCGGCGCCCACGCCGCGGCCTAGCGAGGACGCGGCGCGCTACACGCCCGCTGTCTCAGGAGTGTTCCCAGGACCTTGATGATGTCCCATGGCAGGGGCATAGGCGACAGGTGACCGCAGGGAGCCAGGACGGAGTCCGCAGCGGCGGACGGATGTCAGCCTGGTAAGTCGATTCCTGACAGGGAACACACGGCTTGACACCTGTTGTCCGCATTTCTGGTGAAATACCTCCACACCGAAGAGCTGATTTTTTTTGTATTTTCACCTGGCATGTCAACGGCCATATTCCTCCCACGGACAACAGGTGTCTCCCCGGGTGCCTGACTTAAACAAACCACCTCACCATCAGAATCCTCCTGGTCAATTTCCTCCCCAGCGCCAGCAACACCCATATCCTCCTCATCCTGGTGTACTTCAACACTGACATCTTCAATCTGACTATCAGGAACTGGACTGCGGGTGCTCCTTCCAGCACTTGCAGGGGGCGTGCAAATGGTGGAAGGCGCATGCTCTTCACGTCCAGTGTTGGGAAGGTCAGGCATCGCAACCGACACAATTGGACTCTCCTTGTGGATTTGGGATTTCAAAGAACGCACAGTTCTTTGCGGTGCTTTTGCCAGCTTGAGTCTTTTCAGTTTTCTAGCGAGAGGCTGAGTGCTTCCATCCTCATGTGAAGCTGAACCACTAGCCATGAACATAGGCCAGGGCCTCAGCCGTTCCTTGCCACTCCGTGTGGTAAATGGCATATTGGCAAGTTTACGCTTCTCCTCCGACAATTTTATTTTAGGTTTTGGAGTCCTTTTTTTACTGATATTTGGTGTTTTGGTTTTGACATGCTCTGTACTATGCCATTGGGCATCGGCCTTGGCAGACGACGTTGCTGGCATTTCATCGTCTCGGCCATGACTAGTGGCAGCAGCTTCAGCACGAGGTGGAAGTGGATCTTGATCTTTCCCTAATTTTGGAACCTCAACATTTTTGTTCTCCATATTTTAATAGGCACAACTAAAAGGCACCTCAGGTAAACAATGGAGATGGATGGATTGGATACTAGTATACAATTATGGACGGGCTGCCGAGTGCCGACACAGAGGTAGCCACAGCCGTGAACTACCGCACTGTACTGTGTCTGCTGCTAATATATAGACTGGTTGATAAAGAGATAGTATACTCGTAACTAGTATGTATGTATAAAGAAAGAAAAAAAAACCACGGTTAGGTGGTATATACAATTATGGACGGGCTGCCGAGTGCCGACACAGAGGTAGCCACAGCCGTGAACTACCGCACTGTACTGTGTCTGCTGCTAATATATAGACTGGTTGATAAAGAGATAGTATACTCGTAACTAGTATGTATGTATAAAGAAAGAAAAAAAAACCACGGTTAGGTGGTATATACAATTATGGACGGGCTGCCGAGTGCCGACACAGAGGTAGCCACAGCCGTGAACTACCGCACTGTACTGTGTCTGCTGCTAATATATAGACTGGTTGATAAAGAGATAGTATACTCGTAACTAGTATGTATGTATAAAGAAAGAAAAAAAAACCACGGTTAGGTGGTACATACAATTATGGACGGGCTGCCGAGTGCCGACACAGAGGTAGCCACAGCCGTGAACTACCGCACTGTACTGTGTCTGCTGCTAATATATAGACTGGTTGATAAAGAGATAGTATACTCGTAACTAGTATGTATGTATAAAGAAAGAAAAAAAAACCACGGTTAGGTGGTATATACAATTATGGACGGGCTGCCGAGTGCCGACACAGAGGTAGCCACAGCCGTGAACTACCGCACTGTACTGTGTCTGCTGCTAATATATAGACTGGTTGATAAAGAGATAGTATACTCGTAACTAGTATGTATGTATAAAGAAAGAAAAAAAAACCACGGTTAGGTGGTATATACAATTATGGACGGGCTGCCGAGTGCCGACAGAGAGGTAGCCACAGCCGTGAACTACCGCACTGTACTGTGTCTGCTGCTAATATATAGACTGGTTGATAAAGAGATAGTATACTCGTAACTAGTATGTATGTATAAAGAAAGAAAAAAAAACCACGGTTAGGTGGTATATACAATTATGGACGGGCTGCCGAGTGCCGACACAGAGGTAGCCACAGCCGTGAACTACCGCACTGTACTGTGTCTGCTGCTAATATATAGACTGGTTGATAAAGAGATAGTATACTCGTAACTAGTATGTATGTATAAAGAAAGAAAAAAAAACCACGGTTAGGTGGTATATACAATTATGGACGGGCTGCCGAGTGCCGACACAGAGGTAGCCACAGCCGTGAACTACCGCACTGTACTGTGTCTGCTGCTAATATATAGACTGGTTGATAAAGAGATAGTATACTCGTAACTAGTATGTATGTATAAAGAAAGAAAAAAAAACCACGGTTAGGTGGTATATACAATTATGGACGGGCTGCCGAGTGCCGACACAGAGGTAGCCACAGCCGTGAACTACCGCACTGTACTGTGTCTGCTGCTAATATATAGACTGGTTGATAAAGAGATAGTATACTCGTAACTAGTATGTATGTATAAAGAAAGAAAAAAAAACCACGGTTAGGTGGTATATACAATTATGGACGGGCTGCCGAGTGCCGACACAGAGGTAGCCACAGCCGTGAACTACCGCACTGTACTGTGTCTGCTGCTAATATATAGACTGGTTGATAAAGAGATAGTATACTCGTAACTAGTATGTATGTATAAAGAAAGAAAAAAAAAACACGGTTAGGTGGTATATACAATTATGGACGGGCTGCCGAGTGCCGACACAGAGGTAGCCACAGCCGTGAACTGCCGCACTGTACTGTGTCTGCTGCTAATATATAGACTGGTTGATAAAGAGATAGTATACTCGTAACTAGTATGTATGTATAAAGAAAGAAAAAAAAACCACGGTTAGGTGGTATATACAATTATGGACGGGCTGCCGAGTGCCGACACAGAGGTAGCCACAGCCGTGAACTACCGCACTGTACTGTGTCTGCTGCTAATATATAGACTGGTTGATAAAGAGATAGTATACTCGTAACTAGTATGTATGTATAAAGAAAGAAAAAAAAACCACGGTTAGGTGGTATATACAATTATGGACGGGCTGCCGAGTGCCGACACAGAGGTAGCCACAGCCGTGAACTACCGCACTGTACTGTGTCTGCTGCTAATATATAGACTGGTTGATAAAGAGATAGTATACTCGTAACTAGTATGTATGTATAAAGAAAGAAAAAAAAACCACGGTTAGGTCACTGGTATATACAATTATGGACGGGCTGCCGAGTGCCGACACAGAGGTAGCCACAGCCGTGAACTACCGCACTGTACTGTGTCTGCTGCTAATATATAGACTGGTTGATAAAGAGATAGTATACTCGTAACTAGTATGTATGTATAAAGAAAGAAAAAAAAAACACGGTTAGGTGGTATATACAATTATGGACGGGCTGCCGAGTGCCGACACAGAGGTAGCCACAGCCGTGAACTACCGCACTGTACTGTGTCTGCTGCTAATATATAGACTGGTTGATAAAGAGATAGTATACTCGTAACTAGTATGTATGTATAAAGAAAGAAAAAAAAACCACGGTTAGGTGGTATATACAATTATGGACGGGCTGCCGAGTGCCGACACAGAGGTAGCCACAGCCGTGAACTACCGCACTGTACTGTGTCTGCTGCTAATATATAGACTGGTTGATAAAGAGATAGTATACTCGTAACTAGTATGTATGTATAAAGAAAGAAAAAAAAACCACGGTTAGGTGGTATATACAATTATGGACGGGCTGCCGAGTGCCGACACAGAGGTAGCCACAGCCGTGAACTACCGCACTGTACTGTGTCTGCTGCTAATATATAGACTGGTTGATAAAGAGATAGTATACTCGTAACTAGTATGTATGTATAAAGAAAGAAAAAAAAACCACGGTTAGGTCACTGGTATATACAATTATGGACGGGCTGCCGAGTGCCGACACAGAGGTAGCCACAGCCGTGAACTACCGCACTGTACTGTGTCTGCTGCTAATATAGACTGGTTGATAAAGAGATAGTATACTACTAATATTATATACTGGTGGTCAGGTCACTGGTCACTAGTCACACTGGCAGTGGCACTCCTGCAGCAAAAGTGTGCACTGTTTAATTTTAATATAATATTATGTACTCCTGGCTCCTGCTATAACCTATAACTGGCACTGCAGTAGTGCTCCCCAGTCTCCCCCACAATTATAAGCTGTGTGAGCTGAGCAGTCAGACAGATATATAATATATATAGATGATGCAGCACACTGGCCTGAGCCTGAGCAGTGCACACAGATATGGTATGTGACTGAGTCACTGTGTGCTGTGTATCGCTTTTTTCAGGCAGAGAACGGATTATAAATAAAAGTGGTGGTCACTGGTCACTATCAGCAAAACTCTGCACTGTACACTACTGAGTACTCCTAATGCTCCCCAAAATTAGTAAATCAAGTGTCTCTCTAATCTATTCTAATTCTAAACGGAGAGGACGCCAGCCACGTCCTCTCCCTATCAATCTCAATGCACGTGTGAAAATGGCGGCGACGCGCGGCTCCTTATATAGAATCCGAGTCTCGCGATAGAATCCGAGCCTCGCGAGAATCCGACAGCGTCATGATGACGTTCGGGCGCGCTCGGGTTAACCGAGCAAGGCGGGAAGATCCGAGTCGCTCGGACCCGTGAAAAAAAACATGAAGTTCTGGCGGGTTCGGATTCAGAGAAACCGAACCCGCTCATCTCTAGTAGTTAGTAGTCATATAAGTACAGTTTAGCTTCTCATGCCACTCAGATGATTAGTCGCTTTCCAGTATGTTAGTATGGTCACTTACAGTACAAGCGTAGTTCAGTATAAATTGTGGCTGTAAATGCATCCACTCTTATGGGATACTAATATCGATCCTCTTACTTCCCTTATATGGCACAGACAGGGGCTATACAATCATGGAGTCATGGAGTAATTACATCTGAGGAAGCCACTACACACACAGTACTGAGAGGCGGGGGAAGGCATTACATGAGTTACAGTTTACTGTTACATACTTCATGCTGGAGAGGACATTATAAATAACAGGGCTCCAGACTCCATGATTTCATAGCCCCCTTCCAGAGGTATAGCATAGAGCCATGATACCCAGAGCAAGATCATGTCACTTAAGGTGTGTACACAAGGTGAGATATTGACTATGGGGGTAATTCAGAGTTGATCGCAGCAGCAAATTTGTTAGCAGTTGGGCAAAACCATGTGCACTGCAGATATAACATTTAGAGAGATACATTTGGGTGGGTTATTTTGTTTCGGTGCAGGATAAATACTGGCTGCTTTATTTTTACACTGCAATTTAGATTTCAGTTTGAACACACCCCATCCAAATCTAACTCTCTCTGCACGTGTTATATCTGCCCCCCATGAAGTGCACATGGTTTTGCCCAACTGCTAACAAATTTGCTACTTGGATCAACTCTGAATTAGGCCCTAGTTCCAATTTTGACTCTGTGATTTCTCTTGAACTCCCCCAGAGCCCAGAAGCACCGATTTTGACTATGAGCAATTTTGACTAAGTACTAATTTTGACTATACTTTGTACTAGATAGTAGAGATGAGCGGGTTCGGTTCCTCGGAATCCGAACCCGCCCGAACTTCATGTTTTTTTTCACGGGTCCGAGCGACTCGGATCTTCCCGCCTTGCTCGGTTAACCCGAGCGCGCCCGAACGTCATCATGACGCTGTCGGATTCTCGCGAGGCTCGGATTCTATCGCGAGACTCGGATTCTATATAAGGAGCCGCGCGTCGCCGCCATTTTCACTCGTGCATTGAGATTGATAGGGAGAGGACGTGTCTGGCGTCCTCTCCATTAGAATAGAGATAGATTAGATAGAGAGAGAGAGATTGTGCAGAGTCGCAGACAGAGTTAGTTTACCACAGTCAGTGACCAGTGCAGTTGCTAGTTAACTTTTATTTAATATAATATATCCGTTCACTTCTCTCTGCTATATCCGTTCTCTGCCTGAAAAAAAAAACGATACACAGCACAGTCAGTCACACAGTGTGACTCAGTCTGTGTGCACTCAGCTCAGCCCAGTGTGCTGCACAGTCATCAATGTATAAATTAAAAGCTTATAATTAATTGTGGGGGAGACTGGGGAGCACTGCAGGTTGTTAGCAGGAGCCAGGAGTACAATTATATTAATTAACAGTGCACACTTTTGCTGCAGGAGTGGTGACCAGTGCCTGACCACCAGTATAGTATTGTTGTATACTACTAATATCTCTTTAAATATCAACCAGTCTATATTAGCAGCAGACACAGTACAGTGCGGTAGTTCACGGCTGTGGCTACCTCTGTGTCGGCACACGGCAGGCAGTCCGTCCGACCAGAATTGTATTATTTATTATTATATACCTACCACCTAACCGTGGTTTTTTTTTCATTCTTTATACCGTCATAGTGTCATCCTAATTGTTACGAGTATACTACTATCTCTTTATCAACCAGTGTACAGTGCGGTAGTTCACGGCTGTGGCTACCTCTGTGTCGGCACACGGCAGGCAGTCCGTCCGACCAGAATTGTATTATTTATTATTATATACCTACCACCTAACCGTGGTTTTTTTTTTCATTCTTTATACCGTCATAGTGTCATCCTAATTGTTACGAGTATACTACTATCTCTTTATCAACCAGTGTACAGTGCGGTAGTTCACGGCTGTGGCTACCTCTGTGTCGGCACACGGCAGGCAGTCCGTCCGACCAGAATTGTATTATTTATTATTATATACCTACCACCTAACCGTGGTTTTTTTTTTCATTCTTTATACCGTCATAGTGTCATCCTAATTGTTACGAGTATACTACTATCTCTTTATCAACCAGTGTACAGTGCGGTAGTTCACGGCTGTGGCTACCTCTGTGTCGGCACACGGCAGGCAGTCCGTCCGACCAGAATTGTATTATTTATTATTATATACCTACCACCTAACCGTGGTTTTTTTTTCATTCTTTATACCGTCATAGTGTCATCCTAATTGTTACGAGTATACTACTATCTCTTTATCAACCAGTGTACAGTGCGGTAGTTCACGGCTGTGGCTACCTCTGTGTCGGCACACGGCAGGCAGTCCGTCCGACCAGAATTGTATTATTTATTATTATATACCTACCACCTAACCGTGGTTTTTTTTTCATTCTTTATACCGTCATAGTGTCATCCTAATTGTTACGAGTATACTACTATCTCTTTATCAACCAGTGTACAGTGCGGTAGTTCACGGCTGTGGCTACCTCTGTGTCGGCACACGGCAGGCAGTCCGTCCGACCAGAATTGTATTATTTATTATTATATACCTACCACCTAACCGTGGTTTTTTTTTCCATTCTTTATACCGTCATAGTGTCATCCTAATTGTTACGAGTATACTACTATCTCTTTATCAACCAGTGTACAGTGCGGTAGTTCACGGCTGTGGCTACCTCTGTGTCGGCACACGGCAGGCAGTCCGTCCGACCAGAATTGTATTATTTATTATTATATACCTACCACCTAACCGTGGTTTTTTTTTTCATTCTTTATACCGTCATAGTGTCATCCTAATTGTTACGAGTATACTACTATCTCTTTATCAACCAGTGTACAGTGCGGTAGTTCACGGCTGTGGCTACCTCTGTGTCGGCACACGGCAGGCAGTCCGTCCGACCAGAATTGTATTATTTATTATTATATACCTACCACCTAACCGTGGTTTTTTTTTTCATTCTTTATACCGTCATAGTGTCATCCTAATTGTTACGAGTATACTACTATCTCTTTATCAACCAGTGTACAGTGCGGTAGTTCACGGCTGTGGCTACCTCTGTGTCGGCACACGGCAGGCAGTCCGTCCGACCAGAATTGTATTATTTATTGTTATATACCTACCACCTAACCGTGGTTTTTTTTTTCATTCTTTATACCGTCATAGTGTCATCCTAATTGTTACGAGTATACTACTATCTCTTTATCAACCAGTGTACAGTGCGGTAGTTCACGGCTGTGGCTACCTCTGTGTCGGCACACGGCAGGCAGTCCGTCCGACCAGAATTGTATTATTTATTATTATATACCTACCACCTAACCGTGGTTTTTTTTTTCATTCTTTATACCGTCATAGTGTCATCCTAATTGTTACGAGTATACTACTATCTCTTTATCAACCAGTGTACAGTGCGGTAGTTCACGGCTGTGGCTACCTCTGTGTCGGCAGTCGGCAGGCAGTCCGTCCATCCATAATTGTATTATTATTATAATATATACCACCTAACCGTGGTTTTTTTTTCATTCTTTATACCGTCGTCATAGTGTCATACTAGTTGTTACGAGTATACTACTATCTCTTTATCAACCAGTGTACAGTGCGGTAGTTCACGGCTGTGGCTACCTCTGTGTCGGCAGTCGGCAGGCAGTCCGTCCATCCATAATTGTATTATTATTATAATATATACCACCTAACCGTGGTTTTTTTTTCATTCTTTATACCGTCGTCATAGTGTCATACTAGTTGTTACGAGTATACTACTATCTCTTTATCAACCAGTGTACAGTGCGGTAGTTCACGGCTGTGGCTACCTCTGTGTCGGCAGTCGGCAGGCAGTCCGTCCATCCATAATTGTATTATTATTATAATATATACCACCTAACCGTGGTTTTTTTTCCATTCTTTATACCGTCGTCATAGTGTCATACTAGTTGTTACGAGTATACTACTATCTCTTTATCAACCAGTGTACAGTGCGGTAGTTCACGGCTGTGGCTACCTCTGTGTCGGCAGTCGGCAGGCAGTCCGTCCATCCATAATTGTATTATTATTATAATATATACCACCTAACCGTGGTTTTTTTATACCACCTAACCGTGGCAGTCCGTCCATAATTGTATACTAGTATCCAATCCATCCATCTCCATTGTTTACCTGAGGTGCCTTTTAGTTCTGCCTATAAAATATGGAGAACAAAAAAGTTGAGGTTCCAAAATTAGGGAAAGATCAAGATCCACTTCCACCTCGTGCTGAAGCTGCTGCCACTAGTCATGGCCGAGACGATGAAATGCCAGCAACGTCGTCTGCCAAGGCCGATGCCCAATGTCATAGTACAGAGCATGTCAAATCCAAAACACCAAATATCAGAAAAAAAAGGACTCCAAAACCTAAAATAAAATTGTCGGAGGAGAAGCGTAAACTTGCCAATATGCCATTTACCACACGGAGTGGCAAGGAACGGCTGAGGCCCTGGCCTATGTTCATGGCTAGTGGTTCAGCTTCACATGAGGATGGAAGCACTCAGCCTCTCGCTAGAAAACTGAAAAGACTCAAGCTGGCAAAAGCACCGCAAAGAACTGTGCGTTCTTTGAAATCCCAAATCCACAAGGAGAGTCCAATTGTGTCGTTTGCGATGCCTGACCTTCCCAACACTGGACGTGAAGAGCATGCGCCTTCCACTATTTGCATGCCCCCTGCAAGTGCTGGAAGGAGCACCCGCAGTCCAGTTCCTGATAGTCAGATTGAAGATGTCAGTGTTGAAGTACACCAGGATGAGGAGGATATGGGTGTTGCTGGCGCTGGGGAGGAAATTGACCAGGAGGATTCTGATGGTGAGGTGGTTTGTTTAAGTCAGGCACCCGGGGAGACACCTGTTGTCCGTGGGAGGAATATGGCCGTTGACATGCCAGGTGAAAATACCAAAAAAATCAGCTCTTCGGTGTGGAGGTATTTCACCAGAAATGCGGACAACAGGTGTCAAGCCGTGTGTTCCCTTTGTCAAGCTGTAATAAGTAGGGGTAAGGACGTTAACCACCTCGGAACATCCTCCCTTATACGTCACCTGCAGCGCATTCATAATAAGTCAGTGACAAGTTCAAAAACTTTGGGTGACAGCGGAAGCAGTCCACTGACCAGTAAATCCCTTCCTCTTGTAACCAAGCTCACGCAAACCACCCCACCAACTCCCTCAGTGTCAATTTCCTCCTTCCCCAGGAATGCCAATAGTCCTGCAGGCCATGTCACTGGCAAGTCTGACGAGTCCTTTCCTGCCTGGGATTCCTCCGATGCATCCTTGCGTGTAACGCCTACTGCTGCTGGCGCTGCTGTTGTTGCCGCTGGGAGTCGATGGTCATCCCAGAGGGGAAGTCGTAAGCCCACTTGTACTACTTCCAGTAAGCAATTGACTGTTCAACAGTCCTTTGCGAGGAAGATGAAATATCACAGCAGTCATCCTACTGCAAAGCGGATAACTGAGTCCTTGACAACTATGTTGGTGTTAGACGTGCGTCCGGTATCCGCCGTTAGTTCACAGGGAACTAGACAATTTATTGAGGCAGTGTGCCCCCGTTACCAAATACCATCTAGGTTCCACTTCTCTAGGCAGGCGATACCGAGAATGTACACGGACGTCAGAAAAAGACTCACCAGTGTCCTAAAAAATGCAGTTGTACCCAATGTCCACTTAACCACGGACATGTGGACAAGTGGAGCAGGGCAGGGTCAGGACTATATGACTGTGACAGCCCACTGGGTAGATGTATGGACTCCCGCCGCAAGAACAGCAGCGGCGGCACCAGTAGCAGCATCTCGCAAACGCCAACTCTTTCCTAGGCAGGCTACGCTTTGTATCACCGCTTTCCAGAATACGCACACAGCTGAAAACCTCTTACGGCAACTGAGGAAGATCATCGCGGAATGGCTTACCCCAATTGGACTCTCCTGTGGATTTGTGGCATCGGACAACGCCAGCAATATTGTGTGTGCATTAAATATGGGCAAATTCCAGCACGTCCCATGTTTTGCACATACCTTGAATTTGGTGGTGCAGAATTTTTTAAAAAACGACAGGGGCGTGCAAGAGATGCTGTCGGTGGCCAGAAAAATTGCGGGACACTTTCGGCGTACAGGCACCACGTACAGAAGACTGGAGCACCACCAAAAACTACTGAACCTGCCCTGCCATCATCTGAAGCAAGAAGTGGTAACGAGGTGGAATTCAACCCTCTATATGCTTCAGAGGTTGGAGGAGCAGCAAAAGGCCATTCAAGCCTATACAATTGAGCACGATATAGGAGATGGAATGCACCTGTCTCAAGTGCAGTGGAGAATGATTTCAACGTTGTGCAAGGTTCTGATGCCCTTTGAACTTGCCACACGTGAAGTCAGTTCAGACACTGCCAGCCTGAGTCAGGTCATTCCCCTCATCAGGCTTTTGCAGAAGAAGCTGGAGGCATTGAAGAAGGAGCTAACACGGAGCGATTCCGCTAGGCATGTGGGACTTGTGGATGCAGCCCTTAATTCGCTTAACAAGGATTCACGGGTGGTCAATCTGTTGAAATCAGAGCACTACATTTTGGCCACCGTGCTCGATCCTAGATTTAAAGCCTACCTTGGATCTCTCTTTCCGGCAGACACAGGTCTGCTGGGGTTGAAAGACCTGCTGGTGACAAAATTGTCAAGTCAAGCGGAACGCGACCTGTCAACATCTCCTCCTTCACATTCTCCCGCAACTGGGGGTGCGAGGAAAAGGCTCAGAATTCCGAGCCCACCCGCTGGCGGTGATGCAGGGCAGTCTGGAGCGACTGCTGATGCTGACATCTGGTCCGGACTGAAGGACCTGACAACGATTACGGACATGTCGTCTACTGTCACTGCATATGATTCTCTCAACATTGATAGAATGGTGGAGGATTATATGAGTGACCGCATCCAAGTAGGCACGTCACACAGTCCGTACTTATACTGGCAGGAAAAAGAGGCAATTTGGAGGCCCTTGCACAAACTGGCTTTATTCTACCTAAGTTGCCCTCCCACAAGTGTGTACTCCGAAAGAGTGTTTAGTGCCGCCGCTCACCTTGTCAGCAATCGGCGTACGAGGTTACATCCAGAAAATGTGGAGAAGATGATGTTCATTAAAATGAATTATAATCAATTCCTCCGCGGAGACATTGACCAGCAGCAATTGCCTCCACAAAGTACACAGGGAGCTGAGATGGTGGATTCCAGTGGGGACGAATTGATAATCTGTGAGGAGGGGGATGTACACGGTGATATATCGGAGGGTGAAGATGAGGTGGACATCTTGCCTCTGTAGAGCCAGTTTGTGCAAGGAGAGATTAATTGCTTCTTTTTTGGGGGGGGTCCAAACCAACCCGTCATATCAGTCACAGTCGTGTGGCAGACCCTGTCACTGAAATGATGGGTTGGTTAAAGTGTGCATGTCCTGTTTTGTTTATACAACATAAGGGTGGGTGGGAGGGCCCAAGGATAATTCCATCTTGCACCTCTTTTTTCTTTTCTTTTTCTTTGCATCATGTGCTGATTGGGGAGGGTTTTTTGGAAGGGACATCCTGCGTGACACTGCAGTGCCACTCCTAGATGGGCCCGGTGTTTGTGTCGGCCACTAGGGTCGCTAATCTTACTCACACAGTCAGCTACCTCATTGCGCCTCTTTTTTTCTTTGCGTCATGTGCTGTTTGGGGAGGGTTTTTTGGAAGGGACATCCTGCGTGACACTGCAGTGCCACTCCTAGATGGGCCCGGTGTTTGTGTCGGCCACTAGGGTCGCTAATCTTACTCACACAGTCAGCTACCTCATTGCGCCTCTTTTTTTCTTTGCGTCATGTGCTGTTTGGGGAGGGTTTTTTGGAAGGGACATCCTGCGTGACACTGCAGTGCCACTCCTAGATGGGCCCGGTGTTTGTGTCGGCCACTAGGGTCGCTAATCTTACTCACACAGTCAGCTACCTCATTGCGCCTCTTTTTTTCTTTGCGTCATGTGCTGTTTGGGGAGGGTTTTTTGGAAGGGCCATCCTGCGTGACACTGCAGTGCCACTCCTAGATGGGCCCGGTGTTTGTGTCGGCCACTAGGGTCGCTTATCTTACTCACACAGCGACCTCGGTGCAAATTTTAGGACTAAAAATAATATTGTGAGGTGTGATGTGTTCAGAATAGGCTGAAAATGAGTGTAAATTATGTTTTTTGAGGTTAATAATACTTTGGGATCAAAATTACCCCCAAATTCTATGATTTAAGCTGTTTTTTAGGGTTTTTTGAAAAAAACACCCGAATCCAAAACACACCCGAATCCGACAAAAAAAATTCGGTGAGGTTTTGCCAAAACGCGGTCGAACCCAAAACACGGCCGCGGAACCGAACCCAAAACCAAAACACAAAACCCGAAAAATTTCCGGCGCTCATCTCTACTAGATAGTACACTATATAGTCAAGATTGAGTTGCCTGCACAGTCTATCTTTCCTTGCAATACCGACCCCACGGGAGTGTGCATCGGTATCACATTGGTATCGCAAGTTGCCTAATACAGTGCGATTTGCACTAACCTTACTTGCGATTTTGACTATATAGTGAAAATTGCAAGGATAAATCTCACTGTGTGTACACACCTTTAGATTCAATGCTTACTCCTACAGAAAAAAAAATAACACATTGATTTATTGCCCTCACAACCAGAAAAAAAAAACCCATAAACATTGGACGAACTAACCTGGATGAACTGGATGATTATTAATTGCTAATAAAAACAGCTATTAACTTTTTGAGGATTTGGAGTAGCCTGACATTTTTTATATGTAGTTTTTGTGTCTGCGTTTCTGAATGGCTTTTTTTTATGTGCCATTTTGTACTTATATGGCCATATATGTCTATGATAATAAACAAATTATTTAAATTTTATTAATTCATTTATTATAATAATTTCATAAATCCAGCCAAGCAGCACTTCTTAGTAAACTTGTTAGCAGTTGCCAGCAGTTACTGCTGGGTAGCCAAGCTATTGGGACTTTGTGATGTCAGAAGTTACTTCTGGGTAGCCCATCAGTTGGGACTTTGTGATGTCAGCACTTACTGCTGGATGGCCCAGCAATAGTTCTTTTGTGATGTCAGTAGTTACTGTTGATTGGTCCAGCAATAGAACCTTTGTGATGTCAGCAGTTACTGTTGGGTAGCTCAGCAATAGTGTCTTTGTGATGTCAGGAGTTGCTGCTGGGTAGTCCAGCAATATAACCTTTGTGATGTCAGCAGTAACTGCTGGATAGTCCAGCAATAGGGCATTTGTGATGTCAGCAGTTACTGCTGGGTAGCCGAGTGATATGGCCATTGTGATGTCAACAGTTACTCCTGGGTAGCCCAGCAATAAGGCCTTTATGATGTCAGCAGTTTCTGCTGGGTGTGCCAGGAAAAGTGCCTTTTTAATGTCAGGAATTATCGCTGGGCAGTCCATCAATATGTCCTTTATGATGTCAAAAGTTACTGCTGGATAGTCCAGTAATAGTTCCTTTGTGATGTCAGCTGCTTGCCCCACCAAAAGTTGATTTAAACCAACTACATGACGCCACTTTCAGAATTCTTTCCAGTGCCACTTTAACTTACTAATCTGCCTCTGAATATATTTCTTTATTTTTCAAATCAGAGCATGATACTACAAATAAATACCAAGCACACAGCAACTCAAGTTGGGTGACCATAATAGTGTTCATGCGTTACAAAATAAAAAAAACGGAACCAGACGAGGAATGAGTTCAGCTCAGCTAATATGTGAAGGACATTCATGATTGCCAGCAATCACTGCTACAAAGACTTTTTCATGTATCATGCATCCACCTGTCATTGTCTAGGGATGCAGTTAATATGCCAGCTGTTAGGATCCAGGCGTTCAGGAGACTGACACTGGAATCTCGACAGCAGGTGAAATGCCGCCGGCTGGAATCCCAGTAAATGCAGGGTATTCCCTCTCAGTTGGTGGGTCCATGCCACCAACCAAGTAGGAATATAACCTGTAGCGAGCAAAGCGAGGACAATTGGAAACGGGCCCTTCCCGGGTGGGATTCGGCATTGGAGCTTCAGCACTGGCTTCCCAACTCGGTTGCCATAGCGGCAGGGGGCGGAGCCAGCAGTGGAGGTGGAGGCAGAGGTGGCACTGGGAGATGAGCTCATCTCCACGCTGCCTCACCCTATGAAGTGTCCAGGTCCTGGGTCGCATAGACCCGGGAACCCGTTTACACTGCTCCTAACCCGGTATTCTACCCGGTAATAACCCTTCTTATTACCCGGGTTGAATTACTGGTTCAGGTGACCCAGGAATTCTCCATGGGCCCTTTCATATCACACACTGACCTGTGTCGACTCGGCAATGGGGTCATTCTGAGTTGATCGCTCGCTGCCATTGTTCGCAGTACAGCGATCAGGCTAAAAATCGGCATTTCTGCGCATGCGTACGGGCCGCAGTACGCACGCGCGAAGTTCTTTCACACAAAACTATGCAGTTTTACACAAGTGTCGCGCTTTTCTGTCGCTCTGTTGATCGGTGAGTGATTGACAGGAAGTGGGTGTTTCTGGGTGGTAACTGACCGTTTTCCGGGAGTGTGCTAAAAAACGCAGGTGTGTCAGATAAAAATGCAGGCATGCCTGGGGAAACGGGGGAGTGGCTGGCCGAACGCAGGGCGTGTTTGTGACGTTAAAGCAGGAACTAAACTGACTGAAGTGATCGCAAGGTAGGAGTAGGTGTGGAGCTACTTTGAAACTGCAT
Organism: Pseudophryne corroboree; assembly: GCF_028390025.1. Taxonomy (NCBI): domain Eukaryota; kingdom Metazoa; phylum Chordata; class Amphibia; order Anura; family Myobatrachidae; genus Pseudophryne; species Pseudophryne corroboree. The sequence continues at coordinate 489,046,523 of NC_086444.1, read as the reverse complement.
GAAAATTTTTACGAGCAGTTCTGCTAACCTTTCGTTCGCACTTCTGCTAAGCTAAGATACACTCCCAGAGGGCGGCGGCCTAGCATTTGCACTGCTGCTAAAAGCAGCTAGCGAGCGATCAACTCGGAATGAGGGCCAATATGCCGGGTCAATACCGGGTTATTTTTGCGATGTGAAAGGGGTATTAGGTATAAATTGTTCCTGTACCTCTTACAGTTTCAGTTCATTTGGGCAAGGTCGTATGCTCCTTGTCATTTATAGACACATTTGAATATGTGATTTGAAATTGACTGTTCACATTCGATGTTCACCGTGTGCATTTTGCAGTTTACCTTAGTCTACCATGTACAGATTTTTCCATTTGCTGTTAATGTAAGTATTCACCATTTAAAAACAGTGTTTTTAATTTTTTTTTAACAATATTTAAATCATATTTTGAATTATTAAAATAAGTATTTTAGAAATTATGGTTGATCCAGCCCGAAAGTTGTTACTAGCGGTACTTTTGGGAATCTCCATTAATTATTATAACATTATTAAATTGATTTAAAACTTTCAAACTTATTTTGTTACCCATGAAACATGTAGGTTGTACAGATGGTTGAATTCCATGCCTTTGGCATATTTTTAAAATGATACCGTTTTAATTGTTTGTTCCAATCATGGTACAAATGACTCTGTCCAGACATATTTGCCTCTGGATCTTTGTAAGTTCTACACTCTAAAAAAATTTGATTTTTCAGTGGTGGTGTCTTGTGCTACATCAGTCCAGTCACAGTGGTGGTGTCCTGTGCTGCCATAAGTCCAGTGCTGCTGTATATGTCCAATCCAGTGATGCTGTCTTGTGCTGCATCAGTTCAGTGGTGGTGTCTTGCACTGCATCAGTCCAGTCACTCCAGTGGCGGTGTCCTGTGCTGCCATAAGTCCAGTGGTTGTTTCCTGTGCTGCCATAAGTCCAATCCAGTGATGATGTCTTGTGCTGCATCAGTTCAGTGGTGGTGTCTTGCGCTGCATCAGTCCAGTCACTCCAGTGGCGGTGTCCTGTGCTGCCATAAGTCCAGTGGTGCTGCTGTATAAGTCCAGTCCAGTGGTGCTGTCTTGTCCTGCATCAGTCCAGTGGTGGTGTCCTGTGCTGCCATAAGTCCAGTGGTGGAGTCCTGTGCTGCCATAAGTCCAGTGCTGCTGTTGCATAAGTACAGTCCAGTGGTGCTGCCATATAAGTCCAGTCCAGCGGTGCTTCCGTATAAGTCCAGTCAAGTGGTGCTGCCATATAAATCCAGCACTACTGCCATATAAGTCCAGTGGTACTGCCGTATAAGTCCAGCGTTACTGCAATATAAGTCCAGTCCAGTGGTGCTGCCATATAAGTCCAGTCCAGTGGTGCTGCCGTATAATTAAAGCGGTACTGCCATATAAGTCCAGCGGTACAGCCGTATAAATCCAGCGGTACTGACGTATAAGTCCAGGGGTACTGCCATATAAGTCCTGGTGTACTGCCATATAAATCCAGCGGTACTGACATATAAGTCCAGGGGTCCTGCCATATAAATCCTGGTGTACTGCCATATAAGTCCAGCGGTACTGCCGTATAACCCCAGCGGTACTGCTGTATAAATTCAGTGGTGTTGTCCTGTGCTGTATATTATTTACTCAAGTAAAGGGGTTATTAATATTTAATCCAAATAATTTTTACAGGGTTTGCCCAGTGTGGTGTAGGGGTACGCTCTCCTGTGCTGCATATTATTATGACTCCAAATAAAAGAGATATTATCCAAATCATTTTTACAGGCTTTGCTATGTGTGTCTGGTTTAGGGGTATGATCTCCTGTGCTGCATATTATTATAATAACTTCAAATAAAAGGGTTATTATCCAAATAATTTTTACAGGCTTTGCTGTGTGTCTGGTTTAGGGGTACACTCTCCTGTGCTGCATATTATTATAATAACTCCAAATAAGAGGGTTATTATCCAAATAAATTTTATAGGCTTTGCCGTGTGTGTGGTTTAGGGGTACGCTCTCCTGTGCTGCATATTATTATAATAACTCCAAATAAAAGAGATATTATCCAAATAATTTTTACAGGCTTTGCTATGTGTGTCTGGTTTAGGGGTATGATCTCCTGTGCTGCATATTATTATAATAACTCCAAATAAAAGAGATATTATCCAAATAATTTTTACAGGCTTTGCCATGTGTGTGGTTTAGGGGTACGATCTCCTGTGCTGCATATTATTATAATAACTCCAAATAAAAGGTTATTATCCAAATAATTTTTACAGGCTTTGCCATGTGTGTGGTTTAGGGGTACGCTCTCCTGTGCTGCATATTATTATAATAACTCCAAATAAAAGGGTTATTATTATCCAAATAATTTTACAGGCTTTGCCATGTGTGTGGTTTAGGGGTACGCTCTCCTGTGCTGCATATTATTATAATAAATCCAAATAAAAGGGTTATTATCCAAATATTTTTTTCAGGCTTTGCCATGTGTGTGTGGTTTAGGGGTACGCTCTATACTTTGCTGCATATTATTACAATAACTCCAAATAAAAGGGTTATTATCCAAATAATTTTTACAGGCTTTGCCGTGTGTGTGGTTTAGGGGTAAGCTCTCCTGTGCTGCATATTATTATAATAACTAGAAATAAAAGGGTTATTATCCAAATAATTTTTTCAGGGTTTTGCCCTGTGTTATGTAGGGGTATGCTATCCTGTGCTGCATATTTTTGAAAAGAGTTAAGCTGGAAAAAGAACAGCAAACAATATTGTTTTTAGGCCAAAAGGTTGCACCGAGGTTACTGGATGACTAAGCTAAGTTGACAACACAAACACCTGGCCCATTTAGGAGTGGCACTGCAGTGTCAGACAGGAGAACAGATATAAAAAAAGGCCCCAAACAGCACATCATGCAAAGAAGAAAAAGAATTGCAATGAGGTAGTTGTATGACTAAGTCAAGCGACACAGACAATTGGCCCATATAGGCGTGGCACTGCAGTGCCAGACAGGAGGGCAGATATAAAAAAAAAGGCCCCAAACAGCACATCATGCAAAGAAGAAAAAGAATTGCAATGAGGTAGTTGTATAACTAAGCCAAGCGACACAAACAATTGGCCCATCTAGGCGTGGCACTGCAGTAGCAGATATCAAAAAAAGGCCCCTAACACCACATGATGCAAAGAAGAAAAAAAGGTGCACCGAGGTTGCTGTAGGCCTAAGCTAAGCGACACAACCACCTGGACCATCTAGTAGTGTCACGCAGTGGCTGAATGTCGAGAGTGGGCCGCAATTGTTCGGTCCACTGACAGCATGTCTAGCACGCTCCAGTCACTTTAAAAAAAATCTGCAATTGGTGGACTTATATGGCAGTACCTCAGGACTAATACAGCAGTACCCCTGGACTCATACGGCAGTGTCACACAGGATGGCACTTTTCAAAAACTAGGCCCCAAACAGCACCTCATGCAAAGATGTGAAAGAGGTGCAATGTGGTAGCTGTATGACTAAGCCAAGTGACACAAACAATTCCAACTGGAATTATACGTCCAAATCACTGGAATTAATTGGCAAGTTCACTGGAATTAATAATTAGAAATTACTGAAATTAATTGTCAAAATCACTGGAATTATACGTCCAAATCACTGGAATTAATTGGCAAGATCACTGTAATTAATAATTATAAATCACTGAAATGAATTGGCAAAATCACTGTAATTATACGTCCAAATCACTGGAATTAAAGGGCAAAATATCGCTATCGCCTGCCTAGTGAAGTGGAATCTAGATGGGATTTGTTACCGGGGACATAATACCTCCATCAATTGTCTAAATCGCACTGCGCTAATGGCGGATACCAGATGCACGTCTAACACCAACATAAGTGTCAAGGCCTCAGTTATGAGGGCTTCCATCGTCATGTGAAGCTGAACCACTAGTCATAAACATAGTCCAGGGCCTCAGCCGTTCCTTGCCACTCTGTGTCGTAAATGGCATTTAAATTTATTTTTGGGGGTCTTTTTACTGAACTTTGGCTTTTTGGATTTTACACGCCCTCTACTATCACATTGGGCATCGGCCTTGGCAGACGATGTTGATGGCATTTTATCGTCTATGTCATGCTTAGTGGCAGCAGCTTCAGCACTAGGAGGAAGTGGTTCTTCTTGATCTTTCCCTATTTTATCCTCAACATTTTTGTTCTCCATTATATTTTGGGAGTTATATGAGACAATGGCCCTCATTCCGAGTTGTTCGCTCGTTCTTTTTCATCGCATCGCAGCGATTTTCCGCAAACTGCGCATGCGCAATGTTCGTACTGCGACTGCGCCAAGTAAATTTGCTAAGAAGTTTGGTATTTTACTCACGGCATTACAAGGTTTTTTCTTCGTTCTGGTGATCGTTGTGTGATTGACAGGAAGTGGGTGTTTCTGGGCGGAAACTGGCCGTTTTATGGGAGTGTGTGAAAAAACGCTGCCGTTTCTGGGAAAAACGCGGGAGTGGCTGGAGAAATGGGGGAGTGTCTGGGCGAACGCTGGGTGTGTTTGTGACGTCAAACCAGGAACGAAACTGACTGAACTGATCGCAGTGGCAGAGTAAGTGTCGAGCTACTCAGAAACTGCTTAGAAATTTCTATTCGCAATTTTGAGAATCTTTAGTTTGCAAATTTGCTAAGCTAAGATTCACTCCCAGTAGGCGGCGGCTTAGCGTGTGCAATGCTGCTAAAAGCAGCTTGCGAGCGAACAACTCGGAATGAGGGCCAATGGGGGTCGCTCGCTAGCAGTTTTTGGCAGCCATGCAAACGCTAAGCCGCCGCCCCCTGAGAGTGTATTTTAGCTTAGCAGAAGTGCGAATGAAAGGATCGCAGAGCGGCTACAAAAAAAAATGTGCGGTTACAGAGTACCTCCAGACCTACTCCCAGCTTGCGATCACTTCAGACTGTTCAGTTCCGGATTTGACGTCACAAACACGCCTTGCGTTCGGCCAACCATTCCTGCATTTGTCCTGGCCCGCCTGCGTTTTTTCAAACTCTCCCTGAAAACGGTCAGTTGACACCCAGAAACGCCCCTTTCCTATCAATAACTCTGCGGCTGGCATTGCGACTGAAAAACATCGCTAGACCTTGAGTACAAATACATCGGCCGTTGTGAAAGTACGTCGTGCATGTGCACTGCGCTGCATACGCATGCGCAGAAGTGCCGCTTTTTCCCTTAATCACTGCGCTGCAAACATTTTTCACTAGCTATCAACTCGGAATGACCCCCAATATGTGGCACAGGAATGACTGGAATGACTAATGAGACAGGACACTACCACCGGTCTGATGCAGCACAACAGGTTGTTGTTATAATTATTATACTGCAGCAGTGGACATATGGCAGCAGCGTATATCGTCACTGGAATGACTGATGAGACAGGACACTACCACTGGTCTGATGCATCACAACAGGTTGTTGTTGTTGTTATAATTATTATACTGCAGCAGTGGACATATAGCAGCAGCGTATATCGTCACTGGAATGACTGATGAGACAGGACACTACCACTGGTCTGCACAACACAGCACCACTTTATACAGCTACACTGGATATATGGCAGCAGAGAACACCAACACTGTGACTGGCTGGACTGATGCAGCACAATACACTGACTACACTGGTCTGGTCTGCACAACACAGCACCACTTTATACAGCTATACTGGATATATGGCAGCAGAGAACACCAACACTGTGACTGGCTGGACTGATGCAGCACAATACACTGAGTGACTACACTGGACTGGACTGAGCAGCACAACACTTGCCACCTCACTTTCCCGCCCCCACGCAGACACTGAACACTGAGGACACGTCCTCTCTATACACTCTCCGAGACTGGAGTGAAAATGGCCGCGACGCGCTGCTCCTTATATGGAATCCAAATCCCGCAAGAATCCGACAGCGGGATGATGATGTTTTGCCGCGTTCGGGTTTCCGAGTCAGGCGGGAAAACCCGAGCCTGACTCTGATCCGGGCTTAAGACGTGAAGTTTGGTAGGGTTCGGTTCTCGGAGAACCGAACCCGCTCATCTCTAGTTCAGAATAGACTGGAAATTAGTGGAAATTAATGTTATTGAGGTTAATAATACCATAGGATCAAAATTACCCCCAAATTCTGTGATTTTAGCTGTATTTATGTTTTTTTTTTTAAATCATCCAGATCCAAAACCAAAACCCGAAAGGGTGGTTTTGGGAAAACCAATCCAGATCCAAAACACGAGTGGAGATCCAGATCCAAAACCAAAACACGAAAAGTGCACGCCGCACATCTCTACTATAAATGCATGATACTCTTGTAAATTATGCTTAATTAATACTCTTTTGTTTCTAGGTGGAAGACTGGAACCACCTGCATTTAAAAATGCTGCTGCCTGTTGGACATTAATTATTACACAGAATGAAGTCCTGCAGTTACAGATAAGAGTCTGACTTGGCAGAATAATGAAAGATGCAGAAATGTTATATTTATTACTTCTTGGGAATGCACTACAGGACACTGCTTCTCTCTGTTTAGATTGCAGTGACCCAAGGAGAACAAGAAGCCGTTTGTTCAGCTGAAATCTACAATCATCATTACATAGCTGTTTTGGACATTTTTCACTCATTTAGTTTGTGTGTTGAAATAGTTATAACAGCTAAAAATACATATTTATATATAAATATGTTGCTACATCAAACAAACATGATATATTCCTATGTTTAAAATTATCTCTCTATTTACTCAGTGAGGTTTCCCTTTTAGTATACTAGAGTATTGCATAAGATGGTGATATATATGCAACATGCCCATATAAACAAGCCATGAAAATTGCCAGAATTATTTTTAAAAGTCCTAGAGACTAGTTGGCATACACTTCTAAAGTTCTACAAGACCTATTTATTACCATTAATGGGCCCATTAGACATGCGGATTGCTGGTTTCCGCATGTTTTATTAATGGCCCCATTCTTTATTAGGAGCCTGATATTCAGCACATTCCAAAAACTGAAGGTTTAATGTGCTATAATGTGAATTTCGGCTCATGCTGTGTGCTATAATGTGAATTTCGGCTCATGCTGTGTGCTATAATGTGAATTTCGGCTCATACCATGTGCTGTAATTGGAATTTTGTCTCATATTGTGTGCTATAATGTCAATTTCTGCTCATACTGCAGCTATAATGTGAATTTCGGCTCATACCGTGTGCTATAATGTGAATTTCGGCTCATAACATGTGCTATAATGTAAAAGGGCACCAATACTAGATAGTATAAGGGGTTCTACTACACTGACTGACATGCCCCCTTTTGAGTGGCCTTACCCCATTTTGAGTGGCCATGCCCCCTTTTAATTGCAACCTTCACTTGTCCATACTCCCACTTAAAAATTTCCACTTTGACCACTGAATACGACACTTATTGTGCTTATTGTGCCTCGTTCAGAGATGCGGTCGCAAACCAGCTAAAGCAGGTTGATGTTTTCTTACTGCCCATGATTCTAAGCTGCACTCTGCATCCCAGGCGTGCTGCTTTGTCTGAAAGTCTTCAGAGGCACTCAGAATCTACGAGTAGACCTGATCTGTGATGGTGCCCATGTATTGGCTGTTGTATGCCGTCAGAGGTATATGAGGAGGCAGCAATGGGCTTCCCTATGCTCAGGTTAGCTTCTGCCCATCTCCTATATATTTGCCTTAATCTGTGACTCTGTGCTCGTAACGCTGGGCGGAGTCACAGAGCTGGGCGGAGTCAACTGCTTCTGCTGCAGGGAGCTGCTCCATACCCAGTGCCAGCAGCAGTCAGGTGCAAGACCCTACCTTACAGTATAGGAGGTGAGGATGGCCACTAGCTGCCGGCTGCTGTGCCTGTCCTCCCCCCGGCTGCTGTGCCTGTCCTCCCCCCCCCCCCCAATCACCTGTGACAGCGGGCTGTGTGCTGTGCAGAGCGGGTCCCGAAAAGGGGGCGGAGCTACGTCATCATGAAGGGGAGGAGCTACACTGAATGGAGGGGCGGAGCTACACGGGACCACACAGCTGAACAGTGGTGGAATCAGCATTGCAGTGACGGCCAGCCAGACTTGGTACGTGGAGGGTGAGAGAAATGTGTGTGCGTGTGTGTATATAGTGGGTGTGTGTGTGTGTGTCTGTGTGTGTGTGTGTATATAGTGGGGGGGGTGTCAGTGGCAAACGCAGGATTTGCATGGGGGGGTTTCCAGAACTGGGTGGAGCCAATCACGGGGGTGGGGACTGAGGTGACCCAGTATATGCTGGGTCCGTAAAACTAGTGTGTGTGTGTGTGTGTGTGTGTGTGTGTGTGTGTGTGTGGGTGTGGGTGTGTGTGGGGGTGTATGTATCTATATATATATATATATATATATATATATATATATATACACATATCTACACATATATAGGGTTCACTATGGTATGCTGGCGGACAGGCTCCCGGCGACCAGCATACCGGCGCCGGGAGCCCGACCGCCGGCTTACCGACAGTGTGGCGAGCGCAAATGAGCCCCTTGCGGCCTCGCTGCGCTCGCCGCGCTATGCGCGCCACGCTATTTTATTCTCCCTCCAGGAGGGTCGTGGACCCCCACGAGGGAGAACAATTGTCGGTATGCCGGCTGTCGGGATCCCGGCGCCGGTATACTGTGCGCCGGGATTCCGTCAGTCGGCATACTGAAGACCACCCCATATATATATACAGTGTGTGTATTATATATATATATATATATATATATATACACACACACACACACACACACACATACACACATATACATAGCATATTAAACATATATATATATATATATACACACACACACACACACATACAGTACACGTATATATACACATGTATATATATCGTGTGTGTGTGTGTGTGTGTGTGTGTGTTTATATGTATGTATGTATATACATGTGTATATATGTATGCACATGGATATATATGTACTATAATTAAAATAAACTTTTATTGCACTTACAAGTGCCACCAGGAAGACAGCAGTCTGCAGAGGACGCTAGACAGCCATTAATAATACTCATGCAGCTTTTTTTTTAGTGGAGGGGGGTTTCTGGGTGCTTGGAAACCCCCCCTGGGTGCGCCACTGGGTGTGTGTGTGTGTGTGTGTGTGTGTGTGTATATAGTGTGTGTGTGCGTGTGTGTGTGTGTGTATATAGTGGGTGTGTGTGTGTGTGTGTGTGTGTGTGTATGTTGGGGTGTGTGTGTTTGTATATATGTGTGAATTGTGTGTGTGTGAGGTATGTCTGTGTGTGCGCACTTTATGGACGCCACTGCTGGGGGGGCCATTACATGCAAGGACGCTACTAATATAGGGGGGCATTACGTATAAGGACGCTACTACTATAGGGGGGGCATTACGTATAAGGACGCTACTACTATAGGGGGGCATTACGTATAAGGACGCTACTACTATGGGGGGGCATTACGTATATGGACGCTACTACTATAGGGGGGGCATTACGTATAAGGACGCTACTACTCTGGGGGGGGCATTACGTATAAGGACGCTACTACTATGGGGGGGCATTACGTATAAGGACGCTACTACTATAGGGGGGGCATTACGTATAAGGACGCTACTACTCTGGGGGGGGCATTACGTATAAGGACGCTACTACTATAGGGGGACATTACGTATAATGAGGCTACTAATACTGAGGGGCATTACATATAAGGACGCTACTACTGGGGGGGGGGCATTATGTATAAGGACTCTATTACTTCTGGGGGGCATTATGTATAAGGACGGTGCTACTACTACTGGGAGGGCATTACATGTAAGGATGCTACTACTACTGGGGGGGCATTATGTATAAGGACGGTACTACTACTGGGGGCACATTATGTATAAGGATGCTACTACTACAGGGGTGGCATTACGTATAAGGACGCTACTATTACTGTTGGGGGGCATTACATATAACTGCTACTACTACTGGGGGGGCATTATGTATAAGGACACTACTACTATTGGGGGGGCATTATGTATTAGGACGCTACTACTACTGGGGGGGCATTATGTATAAGGATGCTACTACTACTGGGGGGGCATTATGTATAAGGATGCTACTACTACTGGGGGGGCATTATGTATAAGGACGCTACTATTACTGTTGGGGAGCATTACATATAACTGCTACTACTACTGGGGGGGCATTATGTATAAGGACACTACTACTATTGGGTGGGCATTACGTATATGGACGCTACTACTACGGGTGGGGCATTACGTATAAGGACGCTACTACTACGGGTGGGGCATTACGTATAAGATGAATACGATTGTGCTACATTGTGGCGTAATTTTAAATGGGGGTACTATTGTGTGGCCATGCCCCTTAGTTGTGAGACCACACCACTTTTCCCGATGCACAACAAAGGAATATGGGAGGGCGCAAAATTCATAGTTTGCAGAGGGGCGCCGAACACCCTAGCACCGGCCCTGGCCACCAGTAGCAAAAGTACACCACGGCCACTGACACTATCTGCAGGGAGGGGAACAGCGCTGATATGGAGGGTTCTTGCAGGCAGCGAGTCGCCGCCCGCAGCTCCTCTCCCACCTACACACCATACCTGCCGCCTGACACCCACACCCCAGGGAGAGGGCGCTAGCTCAGGCACCGCTAGATCAGCATCTGCAGCATACAGACAAGGGCTGCCATGCTCAGCGGCAAGCGGTGCAGAGCATGTGCAGCGGGACAGCGCCAGGACGGGACACGCACTAATCAACATTGCTGCTGGGCCGGAGCTCCCTCCGTCTGCAGCCTAAGGACGCGCGCCGCACCTCTCCAGGGAAACACCATGCCTGCCCGCCCACAGGGCTCCGGACGCTTACCTATACTCCGCGATCACAGCAGCTGACGCTGCCATGCAGGATGGAGGAATGACGCCCGTCAGACGGGGCGGACAGTGTGCGGCGGAACGGGGCCAGGAAGGAATGCTGACCACGACCCATTGCTGCTGGGTCTGAGCTCCCTCCCTCTGCAGTCACCATCTCACAGCAGCAGCCAGGAGGTTAGTGGCCACCACGACCCGCACATCCTTACCTCACACATACCTCACACATACCTCACATATACCTCACATATACCTCACATATACCTCACATACCTCACACATGAGAGCAAAGGTACACACACTGTGACATCACACCTGTAGCCCACCCCTATATCTGCTAAGTACTCCCCATCACTATGCCCTGTCACCATCATCCTGCTCTCTAACTGCCTGTCTGTGTACTGGCCTTCACCCCTCTCACACCATCACCAACCCTCACTAACTACCACAGAGACTATGTGCACTGATATCTGCCCCTCCACCACCTGCAGCGCCCCTGGACCCCTCTCCATCCCCCGCAAACCCCCGCACCTGCCCCTCCACCACCCGTGGCACCCCCACCCACTGCACCTTCGGACCCCCTACCCCACCCGCAGTGTCTTCCAAACCCCTCCCCCATCTGCAGCAGACCATCCGCCACACCCCGCATCTGGCTCTCCCCCGCCCGCTGCACCTTTGGATCCCCTACCCCACCCACGCAGCAGGCCCTTCCCAATCCGCATCGCCTACACCATTCGCAACAGCACCGCACCCGCCACTCCCCCACCCACGTTACCCCTGCATCCACCCCTCCCCCACCCACCGCGCCCCCTGGACACCTCCCCCATCCACTGCACACCCGCACCCACCCCTTCCCCATCTGCAGCTCCTTCGGAACCCCTCCTCCATCCGCAACAGCCCTGCAGCTGCCATCCCCCACCTGCGACACCCCTGCTCCTACCCCACCCACAGCGCCTTCATACCCCCTCCCCCATCCGCGGTCCCCACTCCCCAAACCCCTTCCTGTTGCAAGGGACTACGCCCCCTTCACCATCGGACGCCCTTTCATTGTGCAATATTCAAACACTAACAAAACTAGGAATGTAGGTAATACTCCATATATTGAACCCCAGAAAGGCGTGCAGGGGTTAAGGGGGCGTAGCCCCTTCCGACGGTGTGAAGAGCGCCCGTAGGGCGCGATGAAGCACCTAGTATTAACATATACAGTAGTCGCAACTGAGCACAGCAAAATATTGCTACAGCAAATGTATCAACAACCACATCTAAATCAGGCCCATTATGGTCTGAAACCTTCACTCACTTTCCTGCGCCCTGCTAGGAGGGCAAGGAAAAATGAAAAAAGATAAATCGCTAAAGAAGGCCTTTATGGACTTCCTGGAGACAAATTGCAGAGAAGTGAATTGCCTCCTCAGCAGTGACATGCAGTATGGTGAGGCAGGTGAGGCAGAGCCTTTCCAGTCATAATAACGTTTCCGTCAGAGTTTTGACTATATAAAGTATATGAAAAATACAAAGAATATATTAGAAATATCTTCTTTGTATTATTCTAATCACTTTTATAGTCAAAATTCTGGAGGAAAAAGGCTATGACAGGTGAAGCGGTGCCTCCCCTGCCTACCTTGTCCACACATCTCTGATCAAAACTCACCAAATTTCCACCAGTATATACTGCTGCACCTGTGTATAATGTCCACATGCAGAACCATTTCTTGCGGCGGGCGTGGCGTGCATTCGCAAAGGGGTGCCCGCCATGACTCTAAGTCACTCTGTTTGGCTCCCCGTCATTACTATTCCGCCTAGGGGGCAGGGTTTCATGCAATGACGTCTTTGCGTCGTGGCGTCATGACACAAATGCGTCATTGCATGAAACTCCACCCCCGAGCGCAGTACAGATGACGGGGAGAAGGGGGAGCCAGGACATGACGGGAGACTGGAGAGGCGGGCAGGTGCAGGACGAACGAAGAGCGGGAAGCGGGATGGAAGAAGAGCTCTGGCCGGTGGATGCCGCTGCAGTGCAAACGTAAGTATAGCTTCTTTTTTTTTTTTTCTCTCTGTCTCTCTTTGTTGAAGGGGTCTCTGCCTGCTATAATGTGTAAAATGGGGACTCTTACCTGCCGTATTGTGTAAAATGGGGACACCTGCCTGCCATAATGTGTAAATGGGGACTCTTGCCTGCCGTAATGTGTAAAATGGGGACACCTGCCTGCCGTAATGTGTAAAATGGGGACTCTTGCCTGCCGTAATGTGTAAAACGGGCACACTTGCCTGCCGTAATGTGTAAAATGGGCACACTTGCCTGCCGTAAAGTGTAAAATGGGCACACTTGCCTGCTATAATGTGGAAAATGGGCACACTTGCCTGCCATAATGTGTAAAATAGGGACACCTGCCTGCCGTAATGTGTAAAATGGGGACTCTTGCCTGCCGTAATGTGTAAAATGGGCACACATGCCTGCCGTAAGGTGTAAAATGGGGGTGGTCTTCTGTTTGCCGGCGGTCAGGCTCCCGGCGCTCAGTATACCGGCGCCGGGAGCCCGACAGCCGGCATACCGACACTTATTTTCCCTCGTGGGGGTCCACGACCCCCATAGAGGGAGAATAAAATAGTGTGGCGCGCGTAGCGCGCCACCGTGCCCGTAGCGTGGCGAGCGCAGCGAGCCCGCAAGGGGCTCATTTGCGCTCGCCAAGCTGTCGGTAAGCCGGCGGTCGGGCTCCCGGCGCCGGGATGCTGGTCGCCGGGAGCCCGACCGCCGGCCAGCCATAGTGAACCCGTAAAATGGGCACACTGGCCTGCCATAATGTGTAAAATGGGTACTCCTGCCTGCCGTAAAATGGGGATTTAATGTATCATGGGCATAATATGGTGCAGGGGGCATTGCGATGTGGGGCTTAATATGGTAGAAATGTTTTTTTCCTATAGTGGCCGTGATCTGTTGGTGCAGGGTCAAAAACTGGGGTATAAGGTAGTCTTTTCAGAATAGGCCACGCCCATTTTAATGGGGCCATGCCCATTTTAACGAGGCATGTCCCTTGTCGGGGGGTTTTATATCTAGGGTGGGGGGTGCATTTTTTTTATGTCAATGTGGGGGTGGCGCATTTTTAAATCTCGCACTGGGAGCCAAATTGGCTAGAAACAGCCCTGTCCACATGTACCCTTGGCCTCATATATTGTGCGTAAATCTGTCCCTGGTACTAGCCAGTGCCCCCCTTTCATTTACCTCACCGCACGTCCCTGCCCCTCAGACACCCATATGCAGTTCCATATTAAAAATATATGCATTGCCTACAGAGTTTGGTAATGACAAAGGCATACAAACTCTAAATCTCTAAAGCTAGGAATCACACCAGGGTTTATTTAACAGCAAGACATCCCTATAACCATTGTCAAATGCATACCTCCCAACTGTCCCGATTTTCACGGGACAGTCCCGTTTTTTGGGGATTGTCCCGCTGTCCCACCCACAGGCCGCAGTGTCCCATGGTGGGGGGGGGGGGCAGTTGCGACGCTTCTGTAGGCACTCCCATGAAGCCACACCCCTTTGTATAGACCACTTCCCCTTTAGGACGAGAAGTCTGCCTGCTCCTCTCCACATTACATAATAAATCTCTCCATGGATGCCACTGTAGAACAAATACATGTGCATGAAGCAACAATGGAAATAGTTTCTGTTGAGAGACTCTTTCTCTTTTTGCTTCAATAACAAAGGCATACACACTGTCTGTGCCACACATGACTCCCATTTGTGAGGGCTATTAATTAGCAACACGCAAAAGATAGTTCTGGAATACATAACAATCAATCAATCAATCAATCAATCACATATTTGTATTCATTTTGCTGATTGGTTGCTATGGGCTGCCATACATTTTCAGTTTTGAACTTTGTTAGTAAATAACCCCCTTGGTGTTTTAAATAATGAATCAGACAATAATACTGAAAGAGAACATTGAGATCACGTAAGGCTTTGTTTAGCATAACTGATGATTTTCAGCGTTAGTCATATTCTACTGGTACTGTGCTAGTAAAGTGTGTAAATAGAGGAAATGCCACGCATGATTACCAATCTCACTGATCCAGTCACTGGGCATGAATGGGACTTTGTGTGCTTATGTTTTCTCTCTAACTCCTTCAGTAGTTTACTGAGCGTCTGTCTGGTAATCTTGAAACAATATAACTGATCTGTTGTTTTATACCTCCCTCAGTTTCTCGGTTACTGTATTGATATGAATTAAATACAGTATTTTACCATACACATGTAGAGAGAAGTGTAAAGCAAGAGATGGTTAAAGCATATAACCACAATAAGGGATGGGTTTAATGCACAACACTAACCAAAGCAAACACACTGATTCGTATCACCTTCTGTCAGATAAATGGTCTGTCTTGTTGTAAAATTCGATTTCCACTTCATTCAAACACCATATTGCTAATCTAATCAGAAACAATATAACAAACCCATAATCGCGGATAAAAAATTTTTTTTTCCTATATCTTAACTAAAATGAAATCATTTTATAACTCATTCTGAACCTAATAAATTACAAAAAAAAAAATCTGCAGCTAATACCTGATACCTAACGCCATTGACCAAGCCAATCTGCTCTTGCTGGTGGATGGATGTTCTCGGACTGTCTGTTCTTGTGGATGTATGAGGCATAAAATCTTATATCATAATGGAAATATATATATAAATGTTTCTATAATATTGTTGAGCTCACAATTTTAGGAGTGATATTATTAGTGTGGAAATGTATTTCTGTTCTGGTTTATGTCCTAATTTGGAGTATTGGTGTTGGTCAAAAAATTCTCCCATTTGTAAAATAGTGGAAAATGTCTTTGCTTAAATGTATCTCTAAGAGGATGGAAAGACAGGATCTATACATGAAAGGTAATATAACTATGGAATTACCACAGTAATACATAGTACAAATGCACAGATTGTTTAATAGTCTTGAACATCTGTGCATTGCTGAGACTAAGCACTGGTGGGACCAGATATCTTTACAAAAATATCTGGATGAGGGTCTCATCCCTAGAGGCCTTAGAATTTTAAAAGAACCCACTTTCAAGATGATAAAGTCTTTTCCGATGAATGGAGCAACATGGTTGCTCTAAGATGGTTGCTCTAAGATGGTTGTTCTAAGGACTTAATGAAACTTTTGGTTAGATTCAGAGAGCGTAAAGTGAATGAATTACAGCTAGAAATAGAGAAGGTACATGCATCTCTCAAATTGTATGAAAAATTGGAAGAATATCAAATAAGAGATGGAAAGGTTAATAGGAAGTTAGAAGAATTTGAACAATCTCTTATAGAAAGAAAGGAACATAAAATGGAGAGAGATGTTATGGACTATCAAAGGGAGATTATTAGGACCTATAATAGAAAACTTAGGTTTAATGAGAAAGAAACATATATCAAAAACCCAGGCAACAATATGCCAAACCTAAATCTCAGATGTATCCCTACTATCTAAAACAGAAAGGTAGAGGAGGGGAAAAACGCAATAACTCATTTGAAACAGGAAGAAGTGAGTGGCAAGACATAGAGGGTCATTCCGAGTTGTTCGCTCTGTAAATTTTTTCGCATCGCAGCAATTTTACTCTTAGTGCGCATGCGCAATGTTCGCACTGCGACTGCGCCAAGTAAATTTGCTATGCAGTTAGGTATTTTACTCACGGTTTTTTCTTCGGTCTGGTGATCATAATGTGATTGACAGGAAGTGGGTGTTTCTGGGCGGAAACTGGCCGTTTTATGGGTGTGTGCGAAAAAACGCTACAGTTTCTGGGAAAAACGCGGGAGTGGCTGAAGAAACGGAGGAGTGTCTGGGCGAACGCTGGGTGTGTTTGTGACGTCAAACCAGAAACGACAAGCACTGAACTGATCGCAGATGCCGAGTAAGTCTGGAGCTACTCAGAAACTGCTAAGAGGTGTGTGGTCGCAATTTTGAGAATCTTTCGTTCGCAATTTTAAGAAGCTAAGATTCACTCCCAGTAGGCGGCGGCTTAGCGTGTGTAAAGCTGCTAAAAGCAGCTTGCGAGCGAACAACTCGGAATGAGGGCCATAACGCATAAAATAGGTATCAAGAATTGGATAATAAGAGAGATAGAGGTGCCATACCCAAATATAGAAACAGACAGCCATCTAAATTCTCTGAAATGGATGATGACTATCAAGCCACACCTGGAGAACCGTTTTTTTTTTAGGTGTAAGCAGATATCAACTCTAGACGATATGGCAGGGTACACAGGGATTAAGAAAAAGAAGTCGAAATCTTGAGTCAGAGGATGCAGAGGGGGCAGGGGGAAACGAAATAAAAACACCACACAGAAGGTAACAAATACTAATAATAAAAAATCTGGAAAAGGAATATTTAATTTATCTAATAAAGTTCTAAGTGAGGATGAAATTAGTATCCTAAAAAAAGGATTAAATTATGCTCCAGTAGTAAGACCCAATCTTTTTCAATTATTTGTTGACCTGAATCGCTATGTGCGTATGCTAAGTAGAAAACGTTATTTTGCGTTGAAACAGCTAAAATCTATGAATAGTCATGAGACTCCTATATTTCTGGACAATGATGATGATAGTGCACTAACCATCTTAGAATCGCTTCAGACAGAGGTGGGAGATTACCAGGACAAAGAAATGCCTATATTTGATATTAAACGAAATATTTTCAAAAAACAGTCAGATTTTTACCCTTTAAACTATAAAGGCCCGTACATAGAGAGTTTTTACAAATCAACCCTTGCAAGTTTTAGGGATATTTGTAGTAAAGCAGAGGGTCCACTTTATGGTGACAATTTGACCCCTGGGGAACGTAAAGCTTTGGGATTATTACAAAAAAATCAAGATATTATAATTAAACCCGCGGATAAGGGTGGTGGGGTGGTAATCTTGGACACAAAGGATTATGTCAATGAGTGTCGCAGACAACTAGGTAACAATCATTTTTACCGTAAATCAGATGCCAACCCCACCACCCTGTTCCAAAGGGAATATGGTGAATTGCTTGATTACGCCCTTACAGACGGTGCTATCTCCAAGGAAGTATTTAAATTTTTGATTTGTACACATCCTATCACTGCCACGTTTTAGTATTTACCGAAAATTCACAAAACACTAATCAATCCACCGGGTAGACCTATTATTTCAGGTGTAGGGTCCTAAACTAATAATTTGTCATTTTTTGTAGATCACCATCTACAGGGGCACGTTGAGAGTCTGAGGTCACATATAAAAGATACTCAACATTTCTTGAATTCTATCAGTAAAATTCAATGGAATAAACATTATTATCTACTTACCTGTGATGTAGAATCTCTATATTCTAATATTCCCCATGATAAAGGGGTGCAAGCAATTGATCATTATTTGAAACAAAGTGATGCGTCAGACTCTCTTCGTGCCTTTTTGTTGGATTCTATCACATTTATTTTAACACATAATTATTTTTTATTTGATTCACAATATTATTTACAGACACGGGGTGTGGCCATGGGTGCCAGGTTCGCACAGAGTTTCGCAAATCTATATATGGGCATCTTTGAGGATGTCCATGTGTGGGGACACGGGCTGGGCGCGGGCCTGGTATACTATGGACCGTATATTGATGATTTATTTATTATTTGGGGTGGGGATTTACAATCACTTGTTAATTTCACTACCGGATTAAATGATAATGAATTTGGATTAAGTTTTACATGTAATTATAGTAACACTTCTATAAATTTCTTGGACATAGACCTGTCTGTTGAGGGCGACAAACTGGTCACTAAAACGTTTATTAAACCAGTTGACCAGAATCGTTATTTAAATTATAAAAGTGCACATAAACGTGTATGGAAAGAAAATATCCCCAGGGGACAATTTGTCAGGTTGCTGAGGAACTGCACAGAATTATCCACTTTTTATGTAGAAGCAACTACATTGATGGCTTCATTTTTAGCACAAGGATATCCACGAGATCTGTTAGAGACGGCCATATCTGAGGTGGTTGAGATGGACAGAGAAACACTTTTGAAACCCAAAACCATTGAGGTGAAAAATAAAGAGGATAATAGTAACAAGAAAAAAAGTGGTCTATTTTCAACACAATATAACTGTTGTGCACATCAAATTGGACATATAATTAAAAAGAACACGTCCATGTTACTTTTGGATGAATTATTAAAAACAGACATAGATCTAGGGGTACGGTGATCTATAGGAAGGCTGAGAATCTGAGATCAAAACTGGTTGTCAGCCATTTTGAAGATAGAAGCATGCCAAAGATTGGAAATACTTGGATGCCAATAAAGCCACCAGGATTTCATAGGTGTGGCAAATTGGATTGCCTATCATGTAGATACCTACCTTGTAAGAGTACGGAATTCCAGTCCTTTGTCACAAAGGAAAAATTTAAAATAAAGGATTTTATTAGCTGTGTATCAACGTATGTTATTTATTTATTAACATGCGGGTGTGGCAGACAATACATAGGTCGGACTACACGTACCCTACACGTACGCTTTATGGAGCATAGGCGGAACGTTATGAGGTGCACTCAACATCCGGTAGTGAGTCATATTGTACGGTGCCAAAAAGGAAATTTCGACGGAATTACCATGGTGGCTATTGAACAAATTAAGCAAACTAAATGGTGGGAATAGATTTGGGTTACTATGTAGACAGACGTGAAGCCTACTGGATATTTCAGCTAGATGTAATGCTACCTATTGTATTGAATGACACTGTGGAACTAAATGGGGTTTAGAATATTAAATGATATAGGGGATTATATGACTGTGTGGGCTTGTATTTATTATGGCAACTCTAAATGGAGGAAGGAATTGTGATTAGGAGTTGGGGGAAGTATTCTTGTGAATGGGTTAAGGTATTATGAATTATTTACGACAGATAATTACCATTCATATATATATACAGTATATGTATGTTTGTGTAGAGCAGTGGTTCTCAAACTCGATCCTCAGGACCCCACACAGTGCATGTTTTGCAGGTAACCCAGCAAGTGCACATGTGTATTAATTACTCACTGACACAATTTAAACAGTCCACAGGTAGAGTTAATTATGTCACTTGTGATTCTGTGAGTAAACCTGCAAAACATGCACCGTGTGGGGTCCTGAGGACCGAGTTTGAGAACCTGTGGTGTAGAGTATTGATTAATGTGCTAAATCCAACAGGATTATTAAATGAGGTAAATAGGAAATATATGTTAGAATTATTAATTATGGGTTTAAGTATATATGTGAATGTGAATTTTTAAAATAAACAATAATGGGATATAAATGTTTGGATACATATTAAAGGGCTATTTTTGTGATAAGTGACCAACACCAGAACAGAAATTAAGGGATGAAATATGAGAAAGAAAAAGTTTTACTGTGCATGTTTATATGAGAGATATTTAAATATTTAGTGATATGGAAAGGATTCTAATATATATGGATTTAAAATATGCACATATGAAGGTAATTATATAGGTGACTATTTGGGACTACGATTAATAAGAAAAAATTGTTCAAATGCTATAAGGAGAGTGCTGGGAAGGAGTTTCAGTCTAAGACGGAAGTCACTGAAGATCTTCATTCTACCTAAGTTAAATGGAAATGAGGCTTGTAGCACGGCGCATGGCGTGTGTGCGTGCGCATGTGAGGAACGTAAATACGAACCCGGTATTTAAACCTGTGAAACGGGGAGAGACTCCATACACACTGAGGAAGCCGCTGAAGATAAGTTAAAGCGGAGAAACGCGTATGTGGAGGTCTGATACGTGTGTTCATAGCCGGCTGGCCAAACTCTTAAAATATTAAACTCCGTGGCCATATTTTGCATGATTGTTTATTAACACCTCGGCACCTGGACCCCAGTGCTAAGGAGGAATAGGGAGTGTGCTCCCAGACCAGGGTGCTTTAATCAGCTAATTTAGTGACGAGACTGTCTTCTAACAAATACCCTTGTGCTAAAGGGAATAACAATTACGAGCTTATAACAACTGCTTTGCTGCTATACTAACTAGTTCGGTGGACACTTCATTATAGGAGACTGCTATTCAATATAACCCCAGTGATATAGGGGTATAACAATTGATGTCTAACACTGCTTTGCTGCTATATTAATGAGTCCTGCGGACATTTAATCACCTTTGTGCATTGCAGGGACGCCTGCAAAGTTATAGGAATTACCCATGAATGGTTGTATAAATTAGTGAAATGATTATATGTGCTTAGAGTATAGTACCAACGTGTGTGTTATTTCCATTTTAAAGTTTTTTTAGGAGAGGTTATTTGGGATATTAGCTAGTATCTCATTTGTTTTATGGATTAATATATTTAAATCCAGCCAGTAATTGTATTTTTTATATACTGTGATATTGAATAAATGTCCCTATTTGGATGATATGCGCAGTTCTATTTTTTTTGTTTTTATATTTGTTTCACTAATTGGGGTCAGAGAAACCAGACCCTAGGAACGTGCGGCTATCACCCAATACAAACATTGGCGCCCAATTTTTTCTTCTTTTTTTATATAATGGAACACTGGAGGTTATTCTGATGTGGTTGGAGGTGCGACATCATGTGCACACTATTGGTACTTTGCGCATATGCAGGAATCGGTTTGCGTGTGCGCAAACAGGTCCTGCGATAAAGGTAGCAGGATGGCAGCAGACTATCAGTGATTGACAGTCTGCTGCCATCTGGGGGGAAGAGATGGCCTCTGTTTGTGAAAATTGTGCTACCGTTTAGGGGGAGGGAAGAGGTCGGGGATCTCCATTGTTGGATGTAGATTTCCTGGACTCTGCGACGGGTGGCTTGCACGTCACCACGGGTGTTGTAAGCACCCAATGGTGGGTGAGAGATCTGATACTTTGCCCTAGGACTCAGGTCAGATCACTACTGTAGCAGAAGGCATCGGCGGTATTACCGTACATGCACTCTCCTGCAAAAGTGGGCGTGGTCTCGCAACAAGTAGCATGGCGGCCTCATGGGGAATGCTGTGTCCATATGATGGGGAGAGGATGATGCCCTGAAGAGGCAAAGGGTGATGGGGGAGAGGGTGTATGGTAATAAAGCGCATATTCCTGTAACCTGTAATAACATTCAGCATACATAATGGTTAGTCACCCATATACTTCAGGTTCTTCTCACAAATGTATGAAAGAAATATTAATAAAGGTAATATAGAAACTGCAGATGATTCTTGAGGAAATATTATAGTGTGAGTTGCAAAGACACAAGGCATTGCCGATGTATCACTTCGCCTGCTTCACTGATTGCACAACATTAATCAATGAAGTGAGAGAGTGATCACAGACTTGCCTGGTGTGATGGAGATAAGACTGTATCTGCTTTTAGCTGGTTGTTTTGGTAGTAGCCCTGTTACTGATGCATTGGAGGGCAGTGACTAAGGGGCCCTACACATTTGACGATGCGCCGCCGAGGTGCCCGATGGCCGAAACGGCCGACGAGCGACCCGGCGGCGGGGGGGCAGTGACGGGGGGAGTGAAGTTTCTTCACTCCCCCCGTCACGCGGCTGCATTGAAGTGCAGGCAAATATGGACGAGATCGTCCATATTGGCCTGCATGCACAGCCGACGGGAGACCAGCGATGAACGAGCGCGGGGCCGCGCATCGTTCATCGCTGGAGTCTCCACACTGAAAGATATGAACGAGTTCTCGTTCATTTATGAACGAGATTGTTCATATCTTTCAGAAAATCGGCCAGTGTGTAGGGCCTATAAGAACCAGTGCTAATGAGGGTATAGGGAGAGAGAAAGTGTACCTGTATGATTGTATATTAGTAAGTCCAGGCTTGTGCCATACAATACATAAAATAGTATCTCCATAGTTCCCAGTCCTGCTCCAGTAGCAGCCATCTTTGTAAAGAGTGCATAGCCTCATGGGATTTGTAGTTTATCTTTTACTGCTCAGAATCTGAGTAATAAGCGATAAATTACAAATCCCATGCCACTCTTCTTCCTGCTCTGGCCAGCCAGGTCCCAACTGTTGCTATGGTGGGTCCCTGCAACTGCTGCCACACTGTGCCCTCCTCAGGATAGCGCCCCTGTTTGCTGCACTTGTTGATGGCCCTTAAGCCAGCCCTGTCTTAAATAATCATTCACTCTATATTAGGAAGAAAGTAAAACATAAATTACCAAATATTTACATACCTACCACAAAGTGGTGCAAATCTCTGCTGCATTATTAGCATTACTTTTGTAACTTAAAAATTCCTTGCAAATAAAGATTAATAAAGTGAGGGATGTCTGATGTCTCCTACAACTAAATTCCATAAAGTGAATCATCCTAAAATAAAAATAAAGGAGAAGGTTACCAGTCATAAAATAAGGTATTGCAAGAGCTTCCAGTGTATAATTTTAGAATGGGAGCCATCCTATAATGGCAATGATGACACAATGAGCCTCATTTAACAATAAGACAATAACAATAAGACATAACCCCTTTAGCATCTGTTAAGGGGATTATGCCCTTCTTTCGGTATTTAATGAACAGCAGTAAGCTTAGTTTACTGCTGTTTGCACCTGTGCCACCTATGCCATCTAAAGATGGTGTGCGATGTGGTCTACATTGCCGGCACCGAGGACCAGCGACATCCTTTTGGTCTTCAGTGAAGCCTTCCAGGTATTGCTGGGTGAAAGTGTCATGCATGTATGCAGACCAGTTTTGCACATGACCATGACACAGCAGCCCCTCATTGGCAGCGGAAGGTGCCAGCAACAGAGTGGAGGGCAGCGCCAAGGAGGGGACATCACTGGACAGAGATGTAAGTAATGTTAAATACCTATGGCATATTCTTTGAAATCACTGTGATACTAAACTAAATGCCGTTGGTAGAAAGACTTGTTATTAAGTGGCGCTATATATCTCCCATGGAGTTGAGATAAACAGTTCTGCAAAAGTTAATGAGTCTCCATATTTCGGTGGTTTGGAGCTCCGGCACTTCTTGGGTGATATATAATAAGTTATAATATAATGGACAGGTGGGATTTCAGCAAGTTTCACTAAATTTAAATTATAAAGTAAGATCAGCCTTAGAACTGCCTTTACATTTAGTGACAAACTCACTGAAATTCCCAAAATCCCCTAATATTGGAACCTACTACATAATTTACATAACACTTTGTTCTCTATGCTTCCCTTACATCCATGTTGTGTACCACTGCCATTTAAATATCTGTCACAAGGAAAAGGTGTCTTATAAAAATCCAGAAGCGATCTGTTTTTTTTTCTCTGAATCTCATCATTAAGGACAGTTGATATGTAGGGTTCCAGGTGGCCTGGAAATCGAGAGAGAACCATAGGTTAAGTTACTAGATATGGGAAATCACGGAAACATTGTCAGGTATACTGTAAGTAGCAATAAAATCATTTGCTAACAGAACTTCCCCTTGTTCTGACATTGCTAACAAACCTTGGTCTAAAGACAAATATTTACAACAAGAGAGGATATAAATAATGAAAATTTAAATATACATAAAGATTTCTCCAAAAATGCAAAGTATTTTATCAATGACTATAAAACGCTTGAGTCTCACTTTAAACTGCATGTAATGTTGCAGAAAAATTATTGACTTTGAGCCAAAGGTTTCCTTTTCCTACCGTATTAATAGCTGCACTGGGTTAGTCAGTGTCATGCTATTGTACACATTTTCAAAACCTGGAGATGCAATTTCCTACAATCTGCAGGCCATTTGGCACCAATTTTCTTAGTGAGGTAATAATCTGTAACAGGAGATAGAGCTAGTAAGTAGCGGGAGCACTATAAAATCTGCTCAGCTAAGCAGGGAATGTACTGTACTTTAGCCAGGTCTATCGTTTAATGAACATAAACATGCACACACACATATGCACGCATGCACATGCACACACACACACACACACACACACACACACACACACACACATCACACACATAGGTATATGCAATGCTTTTACTCAATTTTAGAGCATACAGTTGAATTTTCAGTATATAATTACTAATCACATGCTATTCTTTATTAATACTAGAGATGTGCACCGGAAATTTTTCGTGTTTTGTGCTTTGGTTTTGGATTCGGTTCCGCGGCCGTGTTTTGGATTCGGACGCGTTTTGGCAAAACCTCCCTTAAAAATTTTTTGTCAGATTCGGGTGTGTTTTGGATTCGGGTGTTTTTTTTTTCCAAAAAACCCTCAAAAACTGTTTAAATCATAGAATTTGGGGGTAATTTTAATCCTATAGCATTATTAACCTCAATAACCATAATTTCCACTCATTTCCAGTCTATTCTGAACACCTCACACCTCACAATATTATTTTTAGTCCTAAAATTTGCACAGAGGTCGCTGGATGACTAAGCTAAGCGACCCAAGTGGCCGACACAAACACCTGGCCCATCTAGGAGTGGCACTGCAGTGTCAGACAGGATGGCACTTAAAAAAATTGGCCCCAAACAGCACATGATACAAGAAAAGAGAAAAAGAGGTGCACTGTGGTCGCTGGATGGCTAAGCTAAGCGACACAAACACCTCAATATCACAGCAATTATTCGTTCTAATCAATGGTATTATTGGTCCAAATCACTGGAAGAAAATGACAAAATCACTGGAATTATTCGTTCTAATCAATGGTATTATTGGTCCAAATCACTGGAAGAAAATGACAAAATCACTGGAATTATTCGTTCTAATCAATGGTAGTATTGGTCCAAATCACTGGAAGAAAATGACAAAATCACTGGAATTATTTGTTCTAATCAATGGTATTATTGGTCCAAATCACTGGAAGAAAATGACAAAATCACTGGAATTATTCGTTTTAATCAATGGTATTATTGGTCCAAATCACTGGAAGAAAATGACAAAATCACTGGAATTATTTGGCAAGATCACTGTAATTAATAATTATAAATCACTGATATTAATTGGTAAAATCTCGCTATCGCCTGCCTAGTGAAGTGGAATCTAGATGGGATTTTGTACCGGGGACACAATAACTTCATCAATTGTCTAAATCCCACTGCACTAATGGCGGAAAACGGGCACACGTCTAACAGCGCACTGATTATACTGAGAACTGATTATACTGATCACTGATGATACTACGGAGAACTGACACTGAGCAGCGAGAACAGCACTGGACTATTGTACTGTAGTATACTGGTCACCACAATGCAGCACTGACACTGAGCACAGATATTAAGCACTGATCAGGATACTAGAAGTGACACAAAGCTGCAAGATACAGCAATGGCCTACTGTACTGTACTACTATATACTGGTTGTCACCACAATGCTTCACTGTACTACTATATACTGGTCACAATAATGCAGCAGATATTGAGCACTGATCAGGATACTAGAACTGAGTCTGACACGGAGCTGCAAGATACAGCAATGGCCTACTGTAGTGTACTACTATAATATACTGGTGGTCACCACAGTGCAGCACACTGAGCACAGATATTACCAAGTGTATCTCACTCATCGCTCAGTACAGTATATAGGGTGTATAATCCCCAGGTGTATCTCACACATTGCACAGTGCAGTATATAGGGTGTATAATCCCCAGGTGTATCTCACACATCACTCAGTACAGTATATAGGGTGTATAATCCCCAGGTGTATCTCACACATCGCTCAGTACAGATTACAGGACGTACAGTATATAGGGTGTATAATCCCCAGGTGTATCTCACACATCGTTCAGTACAGTATATAGGGTGTATAATCCCCAGGTGTATCTCACACATCGCTCAGTACAGATTACAGGATGTATAATCACCAGGTGTATCTCACACATCACTCAGTACAGTATATAGGGTGTATAATCCTCAGGTGTATCTCACAAATCGCTCAGTACAGATTACAGGATGTATAATCACCAGGTGTATAACACACATTGCACAGTACAGTATACAGGGTGTATAATTAATTACAAGGTGTATCACACACATCACACAGTACAGTATATAGGGTGTATAATCCCCAGGTGTATCTCACACATCGCTCAGTACAGTATACAGGGTGTATTATCACCAGGTGTATCACAAACGTTGCACAGTACAGTATAAAGGGTATATAATCACCAGGTGTATCACACGCCGCACAGTACAGTATACAGGGTGTATAATCCCCAGGTGTATCTCACACATCGCTCAGTACAGATTACAGGATGTATAAAATCACCAGGTGTATAACACACGTCGCACAGTACAGTATACATACTGGTCACTACAATGCAGCAGATATTGAGCACTGATCAGGATACTAGAAGTGACACAGAGCTGCAAGATACAGCAATGGCCTACTGTACTGTACTATATGTATACTGCTGGTCACCAAAATGCTGCACTGTCCTACTATATACTGCTCACAACAATGCAGCACAGATATGGATAGTATACTTGACACAGCTGCAAGATACAGCAATGGCCTACTGTACTGTACTACTGTATATGTATACTGCTGGTCACCAAAATGCTGCACTGTCCTACTGTATACTGCTCACAATAATGCAGCACAGATATGGATAGTATACTTGACACAGAGCTGCAAGATACAGTAATGGCCTACTGTACTACTATAATTATATACTGGTGGTCCCTACAATGCAGCACACTGAGCACAGATATTTGCAGCACACTGAGCACAGATATGGAGCGTTTTCAGGCAGAGAACGTAGATATTTTCAGCACACTGAGCACAGATATTTGCAGCACACTGAGCACAGATATTTCCAGCACACTGACCACAGATACGGAGCTTTTCAGGGAGAGAATGCAGCCATGTCCTCTCCGTTCAATCTCCAATGCATGAGTGAAAATGGTGGCGACGTGCGGCTCTTTATATAGAATACGAATCTCGCAAGAATCCGACAGCGGGATGATGACGTTCGGGCGCGTTCGGGTTAACCGAGCAAGGCGGGAAGATCCGAGGCTGCCTCGGACCCGTGTAAAATAGGTGAAGTTCGGGGGGGTTCAGATCTCAACTAAGCGAACCCGCTCATCTCTAATTAATACCACAATTTGTAGTCTTAATAGACTCTCAATTGTTGTTCCTACTATACCCTGTTAATGACACACAACTATTAGGCTGAAAGTGAGTCAAGCTTTACAACAACAAAGGGATTCAGGAGGTCATGGAGTCTGGTTGTTTAAATTAGGGCCGTCTTAACAGCAGTGTAGGCCCCTGGGCAAATCAATGCACTGGGGCCCATACCCATCTTCCAGCGGTAGGGGTGGGCTGTGCTATCAGTGGCAGCTTTGATGTCCCGCGGGCAGTAGGAGATGTTCTATCTTTCGCTCAGCATGTAGGACCTGGAGCAGTAATTTGTCCTAATTACTCTTTTACTGCACAGATGGTGGGAGATGGGGTGGGAGGGAGAACACTAAACTTATAGAAGCGGGCATTGGGCTGAATGAAGGAGCCCCAGAACATGACTTCCAGGGTAGTAGGGGGTGTTTAATATGCAGGGGAGGGGTGGAAAGTGGCATGGGCTTAATATTCATAATTTTCTGGTGGGAGGGCAGCTTGCTTGACTGCAGATATCTCCAGTTACTGGAAATATAATTCTTAGCTTTCAATATGGTAAAAACTAGAGAGTCTCACCTTTCAGCAGGTACTGGGGACTTGGGAATCAGAGTTTAGGAGTCAGAGTAATCAACCGATGAAAATATAAAACTGCATACAAAGTGTGTGTAGCTAGAGCAAGGACCAGCTGCTGGGAGGCTGATATCTCTGGTTCTGGGTATAGTAGAGACAAGCTGCTGGTGTCCACCGAAAGAGGGAGAGTCCAGCTTTTGGGGTAATTCCTCAGACAAACTCTAAGTCAGACAGAACCTGAGATATCTAGCTGGGTAGAGCAATTAACAGGCTCAGATGGGGACCACTGCTTTGAAGTCAGATATCTCTGGTTCCCCAGGTCCAATTTTCCAAAATCTGTTACCCTTGGAAAAAGGGGACCCTCAGCTACCAACCTTGGGCCATTATACTCCTGGGGACCTTGGGAAACTGCCCATTGAACCCATATGAAAAGACCGCCCTGGTTTGAGTAGTTCAGCAGTAGACACTCTGCTAAGGGACTGGTTGTCACCAAAAATATTATAAAGCTTGTGAAAAACTACAAGATGTGTTTTCTGCACTATACTTCCACAGATCTACAACACACTATAATGGTCTATTAGGTGGCAGATCCAAAGAGGTCTAAAAAAACATGTTGTCCAAACTGGGTATATCAGTAACGTCTGAAAAGATAACATTCCTAACCATAACCTAAATTAAATTACATATAAGCTTCTCAAATTGTGCACCCCTACACTGAGTAGACTCAGTTGCAGAGAATCTATGGTATTCTGACGCCCATTAGTGACATCATCCAGCCTCCCCGCCTACCAGAAGCATCACATTGAGATAGTATCAAAATACTATCAACAAGTAGTATAGTGAAAATGACTCACCTTACATTTAAAAACATACTGTTGATAGTATTTTGATACTATTTTGATACTATCTGGATGATGTCACTAATGGGCGTCAGAATACCAGAACCACTCTGGAGCTCACTGCACATGTGTGGGGGGAATAAAAAGGTATGTCTTTCTCTGTTATTTTGTAACCTGAGGATGAAGAATAAACTTCGAAACGTTGTTGCTGCAACCTGCTGTTTTGTACCTTTTGTGACCAGTGTGCCGCCTACAGTGGACTGTTGTATTGACCCGTGGCTCTGCGGGTCTAGGAGGGCATCGGGACTGAGTTATTTGTACCTGGGAGTGCTGCCAAAAGTCGTTTGTACATGTGGATACCGGTGTTTGCAGGAAACAAGGTATCTATGGCTTAAGCACCCAATTGTGAAAACGTTTGTCTCACACTGTGCCTCTTTTCTGTCAGTCTATCATGGCTGAAGTGAAAGTGTCTGGGGTCACAGATGCGGTCGACCATGTCAATCTTTCATTGCTGACTCAGGGGTCTACACTCACCTTTTCAGAGACAGAGGCTGAGGCAATATTACGTGATCAAGGTCTAGCTGATGATTCTGATATACAATCTGTTGAGTTGCTATACAGAGATTGGCTCAAACTGAAACAAAAAGAGGTGGATTACCTCTATCACGGTATTACCCTCAGTGATTATTATAAAGAAAAACGTATACCGCGGGGATTCAGAATTAGAAACGCACCGACTATTGGCCGGTTTAACACCACATTTTGTAAGCGCTGGATAGCGGTACTCAATAAGTGCAGCTTTGATCTCCTCTTGCTGGTTATTGAAGAGTCGACACGTGAACTGGCTATTTCAAGAGATAAGATCTCCGTGTTTGAGACCAAATATAAAGACATTATCACCAGTGATACCAGATGTAATTGGCTGGAAAAATTGGAGAATCAAATTTCTACGTACCGTAAAGATTTGATCCAGTTTAAACGCAAGAAATTAGCGAAAGTGAATTCTGATTATGAACAGAACCGTGTATATACCTGGGCGAGTGGGACCCGCAATGAACGCCAACATTACTATCGCCAACGCAACTATAAACAGATGTGGCAATCTGATTCGTCAGCAGAGAGAAATACCAACAGTGATTCCGATATTCCTTCTGATAATGTTCCATCTTCCTCTCATTCCCCTTTGGGGGTGCGCACCCAAGATGTTGCCAACGACAAAGGCGGTGGACGCGCCGTGGCGGCCAGTGGAAAAGGTCGAGGTCGCGGCAGAGTGGGTCGACCCCCTCTATTCCGGAAGAAATAGTGTTTAATCTATCTTCTCATGTTCTTACATCTATTGAATTACAGGTTTTGAGCAAGGGATTGTCATTTGTCCCTACAGTTAAATTTAAACCATTACAATGGGAAATTGAGAAGTATAAGCTGAACAGACAATTGAACTTACATGAACATTTCAATGGGGCAAGGTCGAGTCAGAGCCCTACTGTGACTGAAGTATTACCTGTCCAATTGTCTCGTTTACAAAATTGCAGCAAATTTGATCCAGTATCATATAATGCTGCTATTAAAACCTATGGACGCTTACTCGATCATAATGTATCTACTGATGTGATTTCCCATTTGAACATCAAAGGTTATAATAATCTTAGCAAAGTTGAGTATGATGCTTTGAGAGATTTGTCATCGTATACAGATATCACAATACGCCCAGCCGACAAGGGTGGGGGTATTGTGATACAGGACTTGGGTACTTATAAAGATGAATTGTACCGGCAATTAAGTGATACATCTGTGTATAGAGCTTTAGAAGGTGACCCCACCACTAGGTATGCCAAGGCGTTACATGATAAATTAGAGATGGCAGTAAAGTCGGGGATTATCTCTAATACACTTATGAAGGCATTGATTGTGGAACATCCGGTAGTCCCAGTGTTATATTCACTACCTAAGATTCATAAACGGCTTGACAATCCACCGGGTCGGCCTATTATTGCTGCCCGCAAGGGCTTATTTCAAAATGTGGCAACTTATTTTGATTCATTGTTGCAACCGTGTATTGTCAACCGTGATAGATATCTTTTAGACACTACTTCATTGATTAATCATCTACAATCCTTGAAGAATATTCCTGTGGGTAGCATTTTATGTAGTGTTGATATTGCTAGTTTATATACGGTAATCCCCAATGAAGCTGGTTTATTGGCAGTTTGCAAATTAATTCAGGATAATTGCTTGTATTCCGGTCCTGATATTGATTTTGTGTTGGATCTTTTGAATATGACCTTGACACACAACTACTTTGTATTTGATGGCAGGTTTTACCTGCAGACTGCTGGTTGTGCGATGGGGTCCCCTGTGGCCCCGTCGTACGCCAATGCATACATGTTTACAGCAGAACAAGAAATTTTCTTTAATGATATAGCTGTATCTGATGCAATTTTTTTGCACTTACGTTACATAGATGACGTGTTGATTATTTGGTCTCATACAGAGGAGGAATTCTGTTCTTTTGTTAACACTCACAATTTGTCTGAACACCCTATTGAGTTCACCTTTAATACCAGCAAGGAAAGTGTGAATTTTTGGGATGTTCAGATTAAGTGTATTGATGGTATATTGACTACAAGTTTATATCATAAAAGCACTGATCGCAACACCTTACTTCATTTTGAGAGTTTTCATCCTCATTCCTCTAAATTAGGCCTGCCTTATTCTCAGTTTTTGAGGGCGGTGAGGATTTGTAGTAACAAACAGGATGCTATCTCTCAAATTGATGATATGATAGTAAAATTTAGACAGAGGGGATATCCTTTGAAAGAATTGGTAGCAGCAAAAGGGAAAGCCCTTATGCAGGATAGACATTCCCTGTTGCTATCTAAGAAAACGAAACCTGTTTCTAAACGCTTACCATTGGTTAATCATTTCAACACTGATAGTACATCAATTGCCCGTACAGCGAAAGCGTTGTGGCCAATTGTACAGACCGACAAAGATCTAAATCTGACGGATATCACTATCATGCCCACTTATACGAGAGGAAGAAATTTAAGGGATTGGGTAGTCAAAACAGATGTAACGGGGTTACAATCCAGTCAAAGTGAACAAAATATGTTTTTGTCCCTGCGCAAGGGTTGTTTTAGATGTTTAAATTGCATCACTTGTAGGTCTCTTCTGACTGGCAATACCTTTAATCATCCGTTTAGTGGTAGGAAATATAGTATTAATTATAGAGTCACATGTACTACTAAATGTATCATCTATCTGATCAGTTGTCCTTGCGGACTTCATTATGTCGGTAAAACCGACTGTACATTGAGGGAGCGTATGGCTAATCATAAAATGGCCATCAGGAATGCAATTCAACATGGTACAAGTGACCAGCCGGTCGCTCGTCATTTTATGCAGGCTAGGCACAGCATAGCCTGCCTAAAATATATGATTATTGATCATGAACCAGCTAGATTAAGAGGGGGCAATAGATCTTTACGTTTGTTGCAAAAAGAATCTAAATGGATTTATGAGTTGCAGACCCTAGCACCTAAAGGGCTTAATGAATCTCTGGGTTTACATAGTTTCTTATAGCCCATGTAGTGAGTATCCATCATGTGCAGCATTGAATGAGTTAATGAGCAAGTCTTTGACGATCATCAGCACCTGTGGGGGTAGCTGTGGAGTTTAGATGGTGACTGTACATGCTGTTTTGTATATACACCGCATCTGTCTCTGTCTTATGTGTTGTTTTTAACTGTGAGTCCTGAAATGTTTTTAAATGTAAGGCGAGTCATTTTCATTATACTACTTGTTGATAGTATTTTGATACTATCTCAATGTGATGCTTCTGGTAGGCGGGGAGGCTGGATGATGTCACTAATGGGCGTCAGAATACCAGAACCACTCTGGAGCTCACTGCACATGTGTGGGGGGAATAAAAAGGTATGTCTTTCTCTGTTATTTTGTAACCTGAGGACGAAGAATAAACTTCGAAACGTTGTTGCTGCAACCTGCTGTCTTGTACCTTTTCTGACCAGTGTGCCGCCTACAGTGGACTGTTAAATATATATATGTATATGGGAGATCCTGGGGGTGGCTCCCGGGTAAGTTAGCTCTCTGTCTGAATGTGTTATAGTAATAGCCTTTATCATGAGGCCTACTGTGACAAATTACATGGCCCTATGTGGGCACTGCTATTATGTAGTGTTAGGACTGCTGATATCAGAGAAGCCGTGAAGTGGCTCAGCAGCTTAAACATGCGTTTGCAAACATGTGTGACTAATTCTCTGAATTTCTATTACCAGATAGGTCCAGGTATGGTTACAGGTAATTTTTAGTGTGCTGGGGGAAATTTAGGGGTGGGGATTTGCAACCCCCCCCCCCCCCCCCCCTTTCTGTCTGTTGCCTGGGTTATAAACAGTTCAGCACACTTCTTTAATTCAATACCACATGACAATTCCCACCGCAAACACCGTCTCCTCTTGGGCTTCTCCCAGAGAGGAGACTTCAAATGTAGGTAACTATGCACTATTTTTATCATTACTCTCAGGCAGATTCTGTGGGAGCAGTTATCTAGCTCATCTGGCTAGAGGGGATCAGTCTAGTAATATGTCTGCTATACCGGACTCCCAGAATGTTAAATGCTTTTCTGGTTCTGAAATAGCTCACAAAATCTTTGTAGAAGATAAGGTCTGCGCCACTCCTTAAAACAGAAGAAATCTAGTCCATTTTGCTGCCACTGTGTATTGTAAGGGGAATGCAGAATCCCCTTGGGGGTAACAATGTAAAAAAGAAATTAACCCTTGGTCACAGATTTGTTAGTTGAATCTTTATTGCATGCCAATCTTCCGGATATTTGTATGCTAGTATAAATACTGAAGTCCAATAGTGGTAGAAATGGGAGTGAATAGTTCGACAAAAGTATATAAGTACAGTATTAATATTTTCCAAAAATATTTTTCTATTCCAAAATGGAAGTATTATGAGCATCTTAAATCTCATAGGCTTATATCAATTTCTGTTTCCAAAGTATTATGTATTTCACAGATTGCTGCACGCTTCTTCAGTTACAGAAAGTGACAGAGCTTAATGCGTGGCAGAAAACTGCTGGCTACCTAATTCTATTTTTTGTAGTGAAGCAGTATGGGTCCTTTCACACATGTTCTTGCAAAATTAAAAATTCTCAGTAAGCTACTATGGCAACCTATACCAACACACAAGTCCTTTATTATGATGACAGCTTCGTCTTGCCGATACTGTCTCAGGAGTTGGTTGTTTTTCTTGATGCACCCAGGGCTGGATTAAGGGTCTCATGGGGCTGAAAATGTTCAATGGCTTATTATGAGATGCAGTGGAGGTGTGGCCAGTGCTGTATGGGTGTGGCCAGTGCCATGTAGACCCCATACACTATCAGCCTCAATGTCCCCCTAAATATGTAAAAGCACAAAAATTGCATAATTTTGTGTGGAATTATATATCCGATCGTGTGCCCAGCTGGTGGCTGGTGATCATCATGATGTTATGGTAATGGGCCAATTTTTATGTAGAAGTCTGTAGCTGTAGCTTCAGCCGCCCCATTATTAATCTGGTACTGGATGCACCCTTTATATTAGTGGAACTAGGCATAGCCATGGCCGTTTCCTGGATAATAAGGCACTGGAGATTGATAGGCTTATATTGGTTTATAAATAATTTTAGAATTTTTCTTGGACACATTTAATTATATCAGAAGTGCTGGTACAATTCCCTCTTCCATGTCTGAGGCTTTGATTGTCATTCTTATCAAACTAGGTACAGACCCTCTCCAGATGAAGTCGTACAGACCTAATTCTTAACTTTTTCTACTGATGATAAGGTCCTTCCTAACATTGTTGTCACCATGCTGAATATCACAAATTGCACTCACTGACCAGACAGGCTTCATCCCTGGTAAATATACCACCCAAAATCTCCACAGATTGTTTTGCCATCTGCAAATATCCATGAAACTGAGAGAGAGTTCTAAATATGGGCTTTGCTCATTTCTCCTTGGTGATATTGGTATTGATCCGGACATACCAGAGTTCTATGCAGCCTTCACCAAGCTTGGCAAACTGAGTTTTGACTATATATGGCTGTCATATTTATATATTTTATTGGTCAAATGTATCATGTAACTTAAATCAGTGTGGCAACTCTGGGAATATTTTGGCCTTTCTCTTACTGCATTTTGTTTACTATTTATAACTCTGTTATGCTTTGGGTACCGAGTTTGGTGAGGTTCAAACGCAAATTTGTCCTTATTTCAAAAGATGGGCAGAAGGAAGCTGATATCTTCTATTTTGCTCTAGCCTTATCTCTCAGCTTCTCACAGAGGGGCTCCTGCTCTTTGTCATGAAGTGAGAGGAGGAACTTGGTGCCTTCTCTAATGAATACTGTATGCAGGTTATTCGGTGTTCTAGGGAAGTTACTTTTTGCCTTCACCAGTAAATTCATTTCTATACATAGAGGTTATTATTCTCCTCTATCTCAATTTAGGAGGGCCCACCATGCCAGCTCTGTCTGTTCAAAGCACAATTCGATTGATAGTGTCTTTTGGAATATGCTCTGCGAATGCCCACGGATTTACAAGTTTTGAGATTATGTGTAGAACTATATTAGAAACACTGCTCCTATGGAGTGTCTTTTGGAATATGCTCTGCGAATGCCCACGGGTTTACAAGTTTTGAGATTATGTGTAGAACTATATTAGAAACACTGCTCCTATGGCCAACCCAAAACAACCCACTTCTTGTCTTTTGGTGTCACACTTGACGAGACTGTGGATACCATTATTTACAAATATGTGTTTTGTCTAAGCATTCTAACAAAGTTATAAAAGCTAGAACTTCGCTTGCATCTAAACCCCGCATAAGTGGAAGGCACTTGTTAATGATATTGCTGATCGTAAGAGATACTTATATGCTAATAGAAATGCTGTCCACAAATAACACAAATCTGTGCTGGAAAGCACAGATGGAGCAATAGTAACATTACTGCCACATAGCACTGAGGTCATGACTTTGGTTTCCACCATGGACCTGAGTGGAGTTTGTATATTCTCCCTGTGATTGCGTGGATTTCCTCTGGGTACTCCGGTTTCTTCCCATAATCCAAAAATATACTGGTAGGTTAAATGGCTCCCAACAAAATGAACCCTAGTGTGAATGAGTGTGCATTTACATGTGGTAGGTATAGATTGTAAGCTCCACTGGGGCAGGAACTGATGTAAATGGCCAAATATTCTCTGTAAAGCGTTGCAGAGTATGAGTGCCTATATAAATAACTGGTAATAGCACTGGTGTGAGACTTGTTATGGTCCGTGTCATGAGACTAATGGCCATTAATGTCTATACTCCTTATATCCTGCCACCTGGGATGCCATGCCCTACATACTACTGATTTATTACTGGTCATTTGACACTATATTTATTTAGGCTTACCATATTATCCCTTTAATCCAGGACACTCATGAATTACACAGGTTCTGTGGCTGGCTGAATTCATTTCGCCTGGTTTTAATCAGCCATAGAACCTGTGTATTCAAAGCACAAAACTACCTCCCTTTTTCACCGCAGTAATTTACCGAGGGTAACTGAACTCCCCCCTAAATACTTTGGCATACTTTTGTAGGTGTTTTTGAACTCTAATGTCCCTGATTACACCAATAAACCATTTTTAATTATATATTATACACTGACCAGACACTGCAAAATAAAAAAACAACAAATAAATATATTGATATTTTTTTTAAAAAATCTGTTCCCCATACAATTAGTTTTTTTGCAAAGAGAAGATGTTCCCTATAGCATATGTTTGTCTTGAACCTCATTTGAAAGAATGATTAGTAGTTTTAAATATGAAGCTACTGAGATGTTAGAAGGAAAAAAAAACACCTTGGTAGTTCTCCAAAAGAGCACAATGCAGTTAACCAGAAAATATGAGTTATTAGCTTATCATAATTACATCCAGTTTCTAAAGTAATGGAGCAGCCCACAGTGAATTTCTTCAGGGAAGTGTAACAAAGAGTGTGAAATGAGCAGATGGATTTAATTTTTGATGAATTTCGACTGCTAAAATGATCTCTCAAGCTATCCTTGGTTTGGCATGAATCGTGTTAGTAATTCTTAACCCCTTTGATGACAATATAACTGTAGAGCAGAGTTTTATTCTATTTCTTCACATTAGAATTTATAAATAAAAACTATAATGGATTTTTGACATTGCATTTGTGTAATTCTCACAGAAAAGGCTGAAATTATGACATTTATTTTTGCCTTGGCAGCGTTTAATTTGTAAAACTTTATTGATTTTTGAAGAACCTACAGTAAATATAGAGACTTAACTAATTATTATTGTCATTGATTTGATTGATTGTAAGACATCACTGTGCCAAACACTGGGTAAATACACATAAAAAAAAGCCACACAGACAAAACAAAATGCAGATGCAAAATCAAAGCCTACTAAAAGCCTGCTTTTTAGGGCTTGCAATTTAGAGGGAAAATAGGAGTTAAAATTGCTTTGAGTAGAGATTGGAACAGCAGCAACATTGTACAAGAGTGAGTAGTGTAGATGGTAGTAGGCTCTAGTAAAGAAATGGATATTCACAGGACTTTAAAAAGATTCCGAACTGAGCAAGAGTTTGATTACGTATGGTACAAAGGGGGTCATTCCGAGTTGATCGTAGCTTTGCTAAATTTAGCACAGCTACGATCAGGCACAAAGCTAGTCCGCCCCGCATGTCAGAGCCGCCCCCCCGCAGAAGTGCAAAAGCACTGCACAGCGGCGATGCTTTTGCATCTGAGGAGTATCTCCCGGCCAGCGCAGCTCCTGCGGCTGGCCGGGAGAACCTTTTTGCTGCCCGGGTTGCATCAGCTGCGTGTGATGTCACGCAGCCGCCACAGCCCCCCCCCCAACGGTCCGGCCATGCCTGCGTTGAGTGGACAGTGCCCCCTAAACGGCGGCTTAACGCCACGATCCAGCCCCCTCCCGCCCAGTGACCACCTCTGCCTGTCAATCAGGCAGAGGCGATCGCTAGGGAGCAACGACCTTCGGCAGTCCAACATGCACCAGCGCACTGCGGCATCGGTGCATGCGCAGATCCGACCCGATCTCTGTGCTGCGATAAACTGCAGCGAGCGATCGGTCGGAATGACCCCCAAAATATCTGATGTTGTTAGCATCATAAGATAGAGGTTGGGGTGGTTTCCAAAGATGAGGTGGTTGCTAAGGTCAGAGGCAGATATAGGAATGTGTAAAGAAAAATGGTGATGGTGCTGTTGAAGACTTTTTAAGTGAGCAATTTGAATTGGATTCTGAGGGACATGGGAAGCTAGTGTATAAATTTGTAGTTTCATGCTGTTGTGGAGCAGCCAGAGAGGTACATATAGTGAATCATGGAAAGATGAGGTAAAGGAATACCAGATAGGATATGACCGCAACAGTATAGTGAGAGATGGTGAAAAAATGAATACATGTTCAAAACAATATTTCTCTTACGTCCTAGAGGATGCTGGGGTCCATATTAGTATGGTATAGACGGGTATAGACGGGTCCACCAGGAGCCATGGGCCCTTTAAGACTTTGATAGTGTGGGCTGGCTCCTCCCTCTATGCCCCTCCTACCAGACTCAGTTTAGAAAAAGTGCCCGGAGGAGACGGTCACAGCTAGGGGAGCTCTTAGAGCTTTTCTAGTTTTATTATTTTTTTAAAGATATTAGGCACAGGGAGGCTGCTGGCAACAGCCTCCCTGCTTCGTGGGACTTAGGGGGGGAGTAGTGTCCAACCCTCAGAGGTTAATGGCCACTATCTCCGCTGACAGGACATTAAGCTCCTGAGGGTGATGATCGTTAGCCCCCGAGGCGACCGCTCACTCCCACAGCTTGCCGCCACCCCCTAACAGAGCCAGAAGATCGCGGTGGTGAGTGTGTCACGATGACCCGACAAGCCCAGCATCAGGGTGGGAGTGCAGTACTTACACTGCGCTCCAGATGGCTCAACAGTACATCAGGTGCGGCACTGTGAGGGGCGCCCTGGGCAAGCGTATATACCCTAAAAACAGGTCACCTCTCCTATCAGGGACGTTAGTTCTACTGCTAGAATGCATTACCTCAGGCCAGTATAATCCTGTAAAGTGCGAAAAGCAGCGCCATGTTTGGGGGCGGAGCTTCTCCTCAGCAGCTCACCAGCGCCATTTTCTTCCTGCAGTTCATCACTAAGAGACGCTGACAGGGAGCGCTGCCCTCCACATGACTCCAGCTATCCTGTGCGGTACCAAAGGGTTGTAGAAGGGGGGAGGCTGTAAA
This sequence comes from Pseudophryne corroboree, assembly GCF_028390025.1. Classification (NCBI taxonomy): domain Eukaryota; kingdom Metazoa; phylum Chordata; class Amphibia; order Anura; family Myobatrachidae; genus Pseudophryne; species Pseudophryne corroboree. Next base: position 489,006,896 of record NC_086444.1, on the reverse strand, counting down.
TTACTGTGTAATCTATCAAGGTACACAGTCAACGCCAGGCAATTACTCTGTAACTGTCGACTGGGGCACTGTGTGGGTGCTGGCTCCAATCTCTGTGTTTCTCTGAAGGTACTTGGGGGGAAACTGTGTCTGACATTTTCGTGTGTGTGTGTGTGCGCGCGCGCAAATTATCACATAACCATGTCCAGGGACTCTGTGTCTTGTGCGGCAGAATATGTATCTTCTCCAGAGGAATCCATTCCATGTACTCAGGAATGTAATATTTTGTCTCAGCCTTCCGAAGCCGAGCCCCAGTGGGTAACTTCTATTAAGGGAATGATATCCCAGATTTCTACTAGGATAGCACATTATGAGACTGAATCACAGATTTTAAAAATGTGGAGGTTTTATCTGGTTCTGTCCCTCAAAATCCCCTGGTGTGTCCAAAAAATGTGCACTTGCTCAGATTATGCAGGTCAACACGGACACCGACTGACACGGCAGAGGGTGATGCGGATTTGCGGGAGGGTGAGGCTTCCCTGGCAAGAGGGGTGCAACTCATGATTAAGGCTATTAGGGATGTGTTACACATTACTGACAAACCACCTGAACAGGTAGAGGAGGCTTACTTTACAGACAATAAGAAAGCCTCCCTGACCTTCCCTGCGTCTAAGGAATTAAACGCATTATTTGAAAAATCCTGGGAAAATCCAGAGAAAAAATTCCAGATCCCAAAGAGGGTTCTTGTGGCTTTTCCTTTCCCTGAGGATGACAGGAAAAAGTGGGAAAGCCTATAGTAGACGCGACTATCTAAAAAGGTGGTTTTACCTGTCCCGCGGTCTACCGTGTTGAAAGAACTGGCAGACCACAAGATTGAAACTACGCTCAAATCTACACTGCTTCATGAGTGGCGTTAAGGCCCACTATTGCCTGTGCATGGATTTCTAAAGCCATAGTTAAGTGGTCAGGCACATTACTAGAGGACTTGGATTCTATGGATAGAAGTGACATTGAATTGTTTTTACGTAACATACAGGATTCTGCAGGTTTCATGATAGAGGCCATGAAAGACCTGAGTAATCTGACTGCGAGGACTTCGTCCATGGCTGTCTCAGCACGCAGGGGACTCTGGCTACGACAATGGTCTGCAGACGCGGAATCCAGGAGAAGTGTGGAGAACCTAACCTTCACAGGTCAGGCTCTCTTTGGGGAAGCATTGGATGCGTGGATCTCCACGACAACAGATGGTAAGTCTACCTTTCTTCCCTCAGCTTCTCAGATAACGAAGAAACCCTTTTCTACATCTTCGGTGCAGTCCTTTCGGTCTGCAAAAGCTAAGAAGTCCAAGACTCCTACCGCGTTCTTCAGGGGAGGCTGAGCTAAATCCAAAAAACTGGCACCTGCAGGTTCCCAAGACCAGAAACCTGCCTCTGTGTCCTCAAAATCCTCAGCATGATGGTGGACCTCCCTGCCGGGAGAACGGGCAGGTGGGAGCGAGGCTCAGACGTTTCAGTCACATCTGGGTGTCGTCCGGTCTGGATCCCTGGGTACAGGATATTGTGTCCCAGGGGTACAAACTGGAGTTTCAAGAACTCCCACCCCACAGGTTCTTCAAATCAGGTCTGCCAGCTTTGCTGGCAGACAGGGCTATCCTTCAAGAAGCCATTCACAAATTGGAAAAGGCAGATGTAATTGTTCCAGTTCCACCTCATCTGGTAAACCAGGGTTACTATTCAAACCTCTTTGTGGTACCAAAACCAGATGGTTCGGTCAGGCCAATTTTGAACCTTAAGTTGCTAAACTCTTATCTACGGGAATTTAGGTTCAAAATGTAGTCTCTGAGAGCGGTGATCTCAGCACTGGAGGAGAGAGAGTTTCTGGTATCCTTGGACATCAAAGATGCATACCTCCACATTCCAATTTGGCCACCACACCAGGCTTATCTCAGATTTGTGCTGATAGACTGTCACTATCAGTTCCAGGCACTGCCGTTTGGCCTCTCCACAGCACCGGGGGTGTTCACCAAGGTAATGGCAGAGATGATGATCCTTCTCCGCAGGCAGGGGGTGAATATAATTCCTTATCTGGACGATCAACTGATAAAGGCATCTTCCAGGGAGAGGTTGTTGACGTCCATTGCTCTCACGACTCGACTGCTCAGGGAACATGGATGGATCCTGAATCTTCGGTCTTCTGCAAGCAGCACATCTTCTACAAGATCGGGCCATTCAGGCGCAGTCAGACAATGTTACGACGGTGGCCTACATAAACTGACAGGGCGGAACGAAGAGCAGAGCTGCAATGTCGGAGGTAACAAAAGTCATCCTCTGAGCAGAAAGGCACGCGTTGGCGCTGTCATCAATCTTCATTCCGGGAGTGGACAACTGGGAAGCGGACTTCCTTAGCAGATACGATCTCCATCCAGGAGAGTGGGGCCTTCATCCGGAGGTGTTCACAGAGGTGACAAATCGTTGGGGTGTACCTCAAATAGACATGATGGCCTCCCGTCTCAACAAGAAGCTTCGGAGGTACTGTTCCAGGTCAAGAGACCCGCAAGCAGTGGCGGTGGATGCTCTGGTGACTCCGTGGGTGTTCCAGTCAGTGTACGTGTTTCCTCCACTTCCACCACTTCCACTCATTCCCAGGATTCTAAAGCTCATAAAGAGAACAAGAGTTCAGGCAATCCTCATTGCTCCGGACTGGCGAAGAAGGGCTTGGTACGTGGATCTTCTGGATCTACTGCTGGAAGATCCGAAGACCTGCTGCAACAGGGGCCATTCGCTTATCAAGACTTACCATGGCTGCATTTGATGGCACGGAGGCTGAACGCCAGGTATTAGCTCGGAGGTGCATTCTGAACAAGGTTGTTCCTACCCTGATACAGGCTAGGAAAGGAGTAATGTCTAAACATTACCATCGCATTTGGAAAGAGTATGTATCTTGGTGTGAATCCAAGAAATTTCCTATGGTGGAGTTTCAACTGGGACGGTTTCTCCTCTTCCTGCAAGCAGGTGTGGATATGGGCCTGAAGTTGGGATCCGTAAAGGTCCAGATTTCGTCCTTATCCATTTTCTTCCAGAAACAACTGGCTTCCCTCCCTGAGTTTCAGACTTTCTTGAAGGGGGTTCTGCACATCCATCCTCCCTTTGTGCCACCTACGGCACCCTGGGATCTTAATGTGGTGTTACAGTTCCTCCTATCGGATTGGTTTGAGCCTTTACAGTAGGTTGAGGTCAAGTTTTTCACGTTGAAGGCTGTCACTTTGTTGGCCTTAGCTTCTGCTAGACGTGTGTCGGAGTTGGGGGCTTTGTCTTGTAAAGGCCCCTACTTGATCTTCCATGAAGATAGAGCTGAGCTACGGAAACGTCAGCAATTCCTTCCAAAGGTTGTGTTGGCTTTTCATATCAACCAACCTATTGTGGTGCCAGTTGCTAATGACTCCTCAATTCTGTCACAGTCCTTGGATGTTGTAAGGGCTCTGAAAATCTATGTGAAGAGTACTGCTCATCACAGAAAATCAGATTCTCTGTTTGTCCTGTATGATCCCAAGAAAATTGGGTGTCCTGCTTCTAAGCAGACGATCTCTCGCTGGATCAGGGTCACTGTCCAGCATGCATATTCTACGGCAGGATTGCCGTCTCCAAAATCTGTTAAGGCCCACTCTACTCGTAAGATGGTTCAACTTGCGGTGGCATAGAAGGCTGCAGAAATAGGTATTTCAGCATCTACAGCTTTTAACGGGTATCTCAATCCTTTCACAATGAGATGCTAGATGTACACAAGGGAAGGGCTTTGTAGTGACATTTGCATAAAGTCACAGATGGGCGGCTGCCAATGGATGCAACTGCGGGTGCTTCGGATTCCCAGAATCAGGCCCATAGTCTAAACTTTTTTTTTTTTTTTCAAAAGCCAGGCCAATAAATTTAACAAACGGATGTCCTGAAAATTAGCTCCTACAATAACAGACCTTGTTGAAGTAGACGTCTGATACATAGACTGCCATATTTAGTTCCTCCCCGTACCAAACATTTTTGAGCCAATCTAGTGAGATTACTGAAATTCCTTCCTTTTTTTTATATTCCAAAGTACTCGAGTCAACATAAGTATCTGCAGAAAAGTTTAAGGTTACACAGAAACACATCATATGAAGGCAGATAAGAACCATTTGGCCCATCTAATCTGCCCATAAAAAGGTTGCTGAACCATCCATGCACAATAATTACATTTATTAGATCTAATGGCTTCTCTGTTCAACAACAAAACAGTCCAGTTTGTTGCTGAAAGTAGGACCCATTAAGTTTTTCACCTTTGGTTGGCACCATTTTACTAGACTGTTGAAAACTTCTAGATGCAGAAACCATTCTCCTGGAAGAATGGACTGCCAACTTACTATTCTCTAGTCCTGGGATAAAAACTGCTGATATCTCTGTAATACGCTCTGCCCAAGATTCAATGCCAGAAAACTCTTTGTTCCTCCCTGATTTATGTATGATATCGCTATAGCAGTGTCTGAGTGTATTCTTGTGGGTTTTCCCTCAATAAGAGACTGTGCTTCCTTCAATTTGTTTAAAACTGCTTTGATTGATTGAAAGTCTTTCTTGACCAAAGTACGTGAAAATAACTGCCCCAATACTTAGAGACTGGTATTCGTCATAATTACCAATGAATCCTAGATGAGGAAAAACCTGCCTTTGATCTAGGGGGTCATTCCGAGTTAGTCGCTTGCTAGCTACTTTTTGCAGCCGTGCAAACGCATAGTCACCGCCTACAGGGGAGTGTATTTTAGCTGTGCAAGTGTGCGAACGCTTGTGCAGCCGAGCAGTACAAAAACATTTTGTGCAGTTTCTGAGTAGGTCTGAACTTACTCAGCCGCTGCGATCACATCAGCCTGTCCGGTCTCAGAATTGGCGTCAGACACCTGCCTTGCAAATGCTTGGACACGCCTGTGTTTTTCCAAACACTCCCTGAAAACAGTCAGTTGACACCCATAAACGCCTTCTTCCTGTCAATCTTCTTGCGATCGTCTGTGCAACTGGATTCTTCGTTAAATCCATCGCACAGCAGCGATCCGCTTTGTACCCATATGACGCACCTGCGCATTGCGGTGCATACGCAGTAGTGACCTGATCGCTGCGCTGCAAAAAATGGAAGCGTGTGATCAGGTCTGACTGACCTCCCTAGTCCTCTGATTGTCTGGTCTCTGGTATAAAAAAAAAAAATGAACTGTACCGATTTTTGCAGGTCTGCCATGTCTTTTGTAAAAATGTGAGGGTCCCACCCATCCACAAATCTTAAAATACATTGATGCCCTTTCCAAATGAACATGTGGAGGTAGGAGTCTGATGAGTATACATGCCAAAAAAAAACTCATTCACCTCCATTTCCTTTAGGACTGCTCTTACAGATTCTATCCTGAGCCTGTCTACCTGCAGTCCTGTATTTAAATCCTTTGGATTGAAGATGGGACTAAAAATAGGGGTATGGGTCATTGGGTCGACACAACTTAGGTTGACAGTCATTAGGTCGACCACTGTTGGTCGACATGCATTAGGTCAGCAGGGTCTCTAGGACGACATGGTCATTAGTTCTACAGGTCAAAAGGTCGACATGAGTTTTTTTTCCTTTTTTGGTGTCGTTTTCTTCGTAAAAAATTACTGGGAACCCCAATTAGTGCACCGTCCCGTCGCATGGCTCGCTATGCTTCGGGAAAGGTGCCTCGCTGCACTCGGCACACGTTACATTTCCCAATCGTAGTCCACGTGGATCGTAAAGTATGAAAAAGTCCAAAATTTTTTTAAAAAATGTGAATAACTCATGTCAACCTTTTGAACTGTTGACCTAACACATGTTGACCTAGTGACCCTGTCGACCTAATGCATGTCGACCAATAGTGGTTGACCTAATGACCATATCCCCAAAAATAGAATGGAATAAAATCCCATTGATATTTGACTTTCTGGAACTGTGAAAACAACTACTTAGTCCAGAAAGGCAGTAATTGCTTGATCTAAGGCCAGACACTTTTATTGCTTGGAAATCTTTTTCAAAAGTACCTTTTTGGTGGAGGACATGAAAGACTGAGAATCTAACCTGTTTCTGTTGTACATGTCAAACATTTGTCTAAAGAGGACCTTTTCCACTGGATGCTGAATAACTGAAGACTTCTCACAATTTTGTCACACCCTGGAGCCTAATCACCTTACTGCTCATCTTATGGTGTCTTCCTCTACTTGTAAAACATCAGAACAAGAATAAAAATTACTACACCCATCTAAAGGATGGGGGAAAAAAAGACCAAATCTTAGAGTTGGAGAAATTGCCTATAGGTAGAAACAAAGTTTTACCTCCTGGTGACCTCAGAGAATCTTTTATCTGGATCAGGGCCAAACAAACGCTTTCCCTAAAAATGCAAGCCTTCCATAGAATTCTTAATTTCAGTATCCGCACGCCATGAATTTAACTATAGAATGCATTTTGCCATAACTGCTAGCCCAGAAATTTTAGACCAAGATGCACTCAAATAATTTGTTTTTCCAGCTTTAAACTGTTCTGCAATGGATAAAGGTTGAGACTTTGATAAAGCTAACTGGAAACAATTAATTAAAAGATCACCCCACTTTTCCATTGCCTTCTTTTTATAAGATGAAGCAATACTGGGCCTTAAAGCTGTACCTACAGATACATATAGATTTTAAAATACTTTTGCACTTCTGGTCTGAGGCTTACCCTAAAGAGACACAATCCAGAATAGGGAGAGCCATTGCTTTAGAACAGGCATTCCCAACCGCGGTCCTCAAGGCACACCAACAGTGCAGGTTTTAGTGATATCCAGGCTTCAGCACAGATGGTTAAATCAAAATAACTGAGCTACCAATTAAGTCACCTGTGTTCAAGCCTGGACATCACTAAAACCAGGACTGTTAGTGTGCCTTGAGGACCCAGGTTGGGAATGCCTGTTCTAAGGCAATGGCTCTCCCTATTCTGGATGGTGTCTCTTTAAGGTAAGTCTCAGACCAGAAGTGCAAAAGTATTTTAAAATCTATATGTATCTGTGTGCCGTAGAAGATATGAGCTATAGGAAAAATCAACACTCAGGTATCAGATACATTTAAGGAAATTTGCATTGGATCAGAAAATAGGATTATAATAAGAATTTACTTACCGATAATTCTATTTCTCGGAGTCCGTAGTGGATGCTGGGGTTCCTGAAAGGACCATGGGGAATAGCGGCTCCGCAGGAGACAGGGCACAAAAGTAAAGCTTTCCGATCAGGTGGTGTGCACTGGCTCCTCCCCCTATGACCCTCCTCCAAGCCAGTTAGGTACTGTGCCCGGACGAGCGTACACAATAAGGGAGGAATTTTGAATCCCGGGTAAGACTCATACCAGCCACACCAATCACACCGTACAACTTGTGATCTAAACCCAGTTAACAGTATGATAACAGCGGAGCCTCTGAAAAGATGGCTCACAACAATAATAACCCGATTTTTGTAACTATGTACAAGTATTGCAGATAATCCGCACTTGGGATGGGCGCCCAGCATCCACTACGGACTCCGAGAAATAGAATTATCGGTAAGTAAATTCTTATTTTCTCTATCGTCCTAGTGGATGCTGGGGTTCCTGAAAGGACCATGGGGATTATACCAAAGCTCCCAAACGGGCGGGAGAGTGCGGATGACTCTGCAGCACCGAATGAGAGAACTCCAGGTCCTCCTTAGCCAGGGTATCAAATTTGTAGGATTTTACAAACGTGTTTGCCCCTGACTAAATAACCGCTCGGCAAAGTTGTAAAGCCGAGACCCCTCGGGCAGCCGCCCAAGATGAGCCCACCTTCCTTGTGGAATGGGCATTTACATATTTTGGCTGTGGCAGGCCTGCCACAGAATGTGCAAGCTGAATTGTATTACACATCCAACTAGCAATAGTCTGCTTAAAAGCAAGAGCACCCAGTTTGTTGGGTGCATACAGGATAACAGCAAGTCAGTTTTCCTGACTCCAGCCGTCCTGGAACCTATATTTTCAGGGCCCTGACAACATCTAGCAACTTGGAGTCCTCCAAGTCCCTAGTAGGTGCAAGGCACCACAATAAGCTGGTTCAGGTGAAACACTGACACCACCTTAGGGAGAGAACTGGGGACGAGTCCGCAGCTCTGCCCTGTCCGAATGGACAAACAAATATGGGCTTTTTTGAGAAAAAAAAAACCACCAATTTGACACTCGCCTGGTCCAGGCCAGGGCCAAGAACATGGTCACTTTTCATGTGAGATGCTTCAAATCCACAGATTTGACTGGTTATAAACCAATGTGATTTGAAGAATCCCAGAACTACGTTGAGATCCCACAGTGCCACTGGAGGCATAAAAGAGGGTTGTATATGCAATACTCCCTTGACAAAGTTCTGGACTTCAGGAACTGAAGCCAATTCTTTCTGGAAGAAAATTGACAGGGCCGAAATTTGAACCTTAATGGACCCCAATTTGAGGCCCATAGACACTCCTGTTTGCAGGAAATGCAGGAATCGACCGAGTTGAAATTTCTTTGTGGGGCCTTCCTGGCCTCACACCACGCAACATATTTTCGCCACATGTGGTGATAATGTTGTGCGGTCACCTCCTTTCTGGCTTTGACCAGGGTAGGAATGACCTCTTCCGGAATGCCTTTTTCCCTTAGAATCCGGCGTTCCACCGCCATGCCAACAAACGCAGCTGCGGTAAGTCTTGGAACAGACATGGTACTTGCTGAAGCAAGTCCCTTCTTAGCGGCAGAGGCCATAAGACCTCTGTAAACATCTCTTGAAGTTCCGGGTACCAAGTCCTTCTTGGCCAATCCGGAGCCATGAGTATAGTTCTTACTCCTCTACGTCTTATAATTCTCAGCACCTTAGGTATGAGAAGCAGAGGAGGGAACACATACACTGACTGGTACACCCACGGTGTTACCAGAACGTCCACAGCTATTGCCTGAGGGTCTCTTGACCTGGCGCAATACCTGTCCCGTTTTTTGTTCAGACGGGACGCCATCATGTCCACCTTTGGTATTTCCCAACGGTTTACAATCATGTGGAAAAAACTTCCCGATGAAGTTTCCACTCTCCCGGGTGGAGGTCGTGCCTGCTGAGGAAGTCTGCTTCCCAGTTTCCATTCCCGGGATGAAACACTGCTGACAGTGCTATCACATGATTTTCCGCCCAGCGAAAAGTCCTTGCAGTTTTTGCCATTGCCCTCCTGCTTCTTGTGTCGCCCTGTCTGTTTACGTGGGCGACTGCCGTGATGTTTTTCCCACTGGATCAATACCGGCTGACCTTGAAGCAGAGGTCTTGCTAAGCTTAGAGCATTATAAATTTACCCTTAGCTCCAGTATATTTATGTGGAGAAAAGTCTCCAGACTTGATCACACTCCCTGGAAATTTTTTCCTTGTGTGACTGCTCCCCAGCCTCTCGGGCTGGGCTCCGTGGTCACCAGCATCCAATCCTGAATGCCGAATCTGCGGCCCTCTAGAAGATGAGCACTCTATAACCACCACAGGAGAGACACCCTTGTCCTTGGATATAGGGTTATCCGCTGATGCATCTGAAGATGCGATCCGGACCATTTGTCCAGCAGATCCCACTGAAAAGTTCTTGCGTGAAATCTGCCGAATGGAATTTCTTCGTAGGAAGCCACCATTTTCTACCAGGACCCTTGTGCAATGATGCACTGTTTTTAGGAGGTTCCTGACTAGCTCGGATAACTCCCTGGCTTTCTCTTTCGGGAGAAACACCTTTTTCTGGACTGTGTCCAGAATCATCCCTAGGCCCAGCAGACGTGTCGTCGGGATCAGCTGCGATTTTGGAATATTTAGAATCCACCCGTGCTGTTGTAGCAGTATCCGAGATAGTGCTACTCCTACCTCCAACTGTTCCCTGGACTATGCCCTTATCAGGAGATCGTCCAAGTAAGGGATAATTAAGACGCCTTTTCTTCGAAGAAGAATCATCATTTCGGCCATTACCTTAGTAAAGACCCGGGGTGCCGTGGACAATCCAAACGGCAGCGTCTGAAACTGATAGTGACAGTTCTGCACCACGAACCTGAGGTACCCTTAGTGAGAAGGGCAAATTTGGGACATAGAGGTAAGCATCCCTGATGTCCCGGGACACTATATAGTCCCCTTCTTCCTGTTCGTTATCACTGCTCTGAGTGACTCCATCTTGATTTGAACCTTTGTAAGTGTTCAAAAAATTTTTAGATTTAGAATAAGTCTCACCTAGCCTTCTGGCTTCAGTACCACAATATAGTGTGGAATAATACCCCTTTTCTTGTAGTAGGAGGGGTAATTTAATTATCACCTGCTGGGAATACAGCTTGTGAATTTTTTCCCATACTGCCTCCTTGTCGGAGGGAGACCTTGGTAAAGCAGACTTCAGGAGCCTGCGAAGGGGAAACGTCTCGACATTCCAATCTGTACCCCTGGGATACTACTTGTAGGATCCAGGGGTCCTGTACGGTCTCAGCGCCATGCTGAGAACTTGTCAGAAGCGGTGGAACGCTTCTGTTCCTGGGAATGGGCTGCCTGCTGCAGTCTTCTTCCCTTTCCTCTATCCCTGGGCAGATATGATCTTATAGGGACGAAAGGACTGAGGCTGAAAAGACGGTGTCTTTTTCTGCAGAGATGTGACTTAGGGTAAAAACGGTGGATTTTCCAGCAGTTGCCGTGGCCACCAGGTCCGATGGACCGACCCCAAATAACTCCTCTTCCTTTATACGGCAATACACCTTTGTGCCGTTTGGAATCTGCATCACCTGACCCCTGTCGTGTCCATAACATCTTCTGGCAGTTATGGACATCGCATTTACTCTTGATGCCAGAGTGCAAATATCCCTCTGTGCATCTCGCATATATAGAAATGCATCCTTTAAATGCTCTATAGTCAATAAAATACTGTCCCTGTCAAGGGTATCAATATTTTTAGTCAGGGAATCCGACCAAGCCACCCCAGCTCTGCACATCCAGGCTGAGGCGATCGCTGGTCGCAGTATAACACCAGTATGTGTGTATATACTTTTTATGATATTTTCCAGCCTCCTGTCAGCTGGTCCTTGAGGACGGCCCTATCTATAGACGGTACCGCCACTTGTTTTGATAAGCGTGTGAGCGCCTTATCCACCCTAAGGGGTGTTTCCCAACGCGCCCTAACTTCTGGCGGGAAAGGGTATACCGCCCATAATTTTCTATCGGGGGGAACCCACGCATCATCACACACTTTATTTAATTTATCTGATTCAGGAAAAACTATGGTAGTTTTTTCACATCCCACATAATACCCTCTTTTGTGGTACTTGTAGTATCAGAAATATGTAACACCTCCTTCATTGCCTTTAACGTGTGGCCCTAATAAGGAATACGTTTGTTTATTCACCGTCGACACTGGATTCAGTGTCCCTGTCTGTGTCTGTGTCGACCGACTAAAGTAAACGGGCGTTTTAAAACCCCTGACGGTGTTTTTGAGACGTCTGGACCGGTACTAATTGTTTGTCGGCCGTCTCATGTCGTCAACCGACCTTGCAGCGTGTTGACATTATCACGTAATTCCCTAAATAAGCCATCCATTCCGGTGTCGACTCCCTAGAGAGTGACATCACCATTACAGGCAATTGCTCCGCCTCCTCACCAACATCGTCCTCCTACATGTCGACACACACGTACCGACACACAGCACACACACAGGGAATGCTCTGATAGAGGACAGGACCCACTAGCCCTTTGGAGAGACAGAGGGAGAGTTTGCCAGCACACACCAAAAACGCTATAATTATATAGGGACAACCTTATATAACTGTTTTCCCTTATAGCATCTTTTTTATATATTTCTAACGCCAAATTAGTGTCCCCCCTCTCTGTTTTAACCCTGTTTCTGTAGTGCAGTGCAGGGGAGAGCCTGGGAGCCTTCCCTCCAGCCTTTCTGTGAGGGAAAATGGCGCTGTGTGCTGAGGAGATAGGCCCCGCCCCTTTTTCGGCGGCCTCGTCTCCCGCTCTTAACGGATTCTGGCAGGGGTTAAATATCTCCATATAGCCTCCGGAGGCTATATGTGAGGTATTTTTAGCCAAAATAGGTTTTCATTTGCCTCCCAGGGCGCCCCCCTCCCAGCGCCCTGCACCCTCAGTGACTGCCGTGTGAAGTGTGCTGAGAGGAAAATGGCGCACAGCTGCAGTGCTGTGCGCTACCTTTAGAAGACTGAGGAGTCTTCTGCCGCCGATTCTGGACCTCTTCTTATTTCAGCATCTGCAAGGGGGCCGGCGGCAAGGCTCCGGTGACCATCCAGGCTGTACCTGTGATCGTCCCTCTGGAGCTGATGTCCAGTAGCCAAGAAGCCAATCCATCCTGCACGCAGGTGAGTTCACTTCTTCTCCCCTAAGTCCCTCGTTGCAGTGATCCTGTTGCCAGCAGGACTCACTGTAAAATAAAAAACCTAAGCTAAACTTTTCTAAGCAGCTCTTTAGGAGAGCCACCTAGATTGCACCCTTCTCGGCCGGGCACAAAAATCTAACTGGCTTGGAGGAGGGTCATAGGGGGAGGAGCCAGTGCACACCACCTGATCGGAAAGCTTTACTTTTGTGCCCTGTCTCCTGCGGAGCCGCTATTCCCCATGGTCCTTTCAGGAACCCCAGCATCCACTAGGACGATAGAGAAAATTACCTACCGGTAAAGCCTCTTCTCGTAGTCCATAAGGGATATTGGGGAGACTTAGTACGATGGGGTATAGATGGGGTCCAAAGGAGCTGGTCACTTTAAATTTCTTCAACTGGGTGTGCTGGCTCCTCCCCTCTATGCCCCTTCCCACAGGCAGTTATAGGTAAAACATTGCCCGAAGGAGAAAGGACATACATGAGAGAAGGAACATAACAACGACTGGTGAGATTTATACACCAGCACACCACTAACATAAAACAACCAGCAATGTCTGGTAACAAAACAGCAACAGCTGAACAGGTAAACAGAAAAGACAACCTGCAGAAAAGTCAACGCACTGAGGTGGGCGCCCAATATCCCTTATGGACTACAAGAAAAGGATTTACTAGTAGGTAATTAAATATACGTTATGGTAAGAACTTACCGTTGATAATGGTATTTCTCCTATGTCTACAGGTTTCTACAGGATAACATTGGGATACGATGGAGCGCCAGCAGATTGGCACGAAATGATCACAAGCTTTCTGGCCTCCCAGGATGCAATGGGCTCGTCCATATATTCCCGCCCACTGGCTCAGCCAAATCAGTTGTATTCCAAAGCATTTAGGCAGGAGCATTATGTAGAACCCTATTCAGGCGAGAAGAACATACATGCACACCCTTCCATGCAAGAGGGAAGAGGTAAGTGAGTATAAAGATTCTCAAATCAGGTGCGTCAGGGTGGGATCCCTGTGGAAACCTGTGGACATAGGAGAAATACCGTTATCAACGGTAAGTTCTTACCATAACGTATATTTCTCCGGCAGGGTCAACAGGTTATCTACAGGATAACATTGGGACTTCCCAAAGCAATTTTTAGTGGTGGGGATGCTCCTGATTAGATAGGAGAATCTTTCACCCGAATTCAGCGTCATGAGAGGCAAAGTTATCCAAGGCATAATGTCTAATAAATGTGTTAATGGAAGGCCATGTGGCTGCCTTACATATCTGTTCTGCTGAAGCACCATGTTGTGCTGCCCATGAAGGACCTGTCTTACGTGTAGAGTGAGCAGAGACATTAGCCGGAACAGGGAGATCAGCTCGAGAATATGCTTCTGAAATCGTAATTCGAAGCCATCTTGCTAGCGTCTGTTTAGTAGCAGGCCATCCCCTCTTGTAAAATCCGTAGAGAATGAAGAGAAAATCTGTCTTTCTGATGGCACTGGTACGATCTACGTAGATTCTTATTGCATGGACTATGGGGGTCATTCCGAGTTGTTCGCTCGCAAGCTGCTTTTAGCAGCTTTGCACACGCTAAGCCGCCGCCTACTGGGAGTGAATCTTAGCTTATCAAAATTGTGAACGAAAGATTCGCAATATTGCGAAAAGACTTCTCTGTGCAGTTTCAGAGTAGCTCGAGACTTACTCTGCCAGTGCGATCAGTTCAGTGCTTGTCGTTCCTGGTTTGACGTCACAAACACACCCAGCGTTCGCCCAGACACTCCTCCGTTTTCCAGCCACTCCCGCGTTTTTCCCAGAAACGGTAGCATTTTTTCACACACACCCATAAAACGGCCTGTTTCCGCCCAGAAACACCCACTTCCTGTCAATCACATTACGATCACCAGAACGAAGAAAAAACCTCGTAATGCCGTGAGTAAAATTCCTAACTGCATAGCAAATTTACTTGGCGCAGTCGCACTGCGGACATTGCGCATTAGCGACTAATCGCTCAGTTGCGACAAAAAAATAACGAGCGAACAACTCGGAATGACCCCCTATGTCCAGCAACGCTTCTCCCGCAGACAGTCCCGATACCTGAAAAGCCGGGACTACAATTTCTTTGTTAAGGTGAAACTTTGAGACCACTTCGAAGATAACCAGACTTAGTTCTGAGAACTGCTTTATCTGGATAAAAAATCAGAAAAGGAGACTTACATGACAGCCCTCCTAAATCTGATACTCTTCTAGCTGATGTCATAGTCCGTAGAAAGAGTACTTTAGCTGTCAACCATTTAAGATTCACTTTATTAAGTGGTTCAAACGGAGCCCCTTGAAGGGCTTTGAGGACCAGACTTAAATCCCAAGGTACTGCAGGAGGAACAAAGGGTGGTTGAATTCGCAGCATTCCCTGGAAAAAAAAGTACGCACATCTTGTAAAGTGGCAATTTTCTTTTGAAACCATACAGTCAATGCTGAAACTTGAACTCTCAAGGAAGCCACATTCAAACCCTTATCCATTCCTGCCTGAAGGAAATCTAAGATTCTGGATACTCTGAAAGATCTTGGATCCATACTTCTTTCACTGCACCAATGAATATAGGCATGCCATATTCGGTAATAAATGCGCAGCTGAGGAGGGTTTCCTTGCTCTGAGCATAGTTTGAATTACCTGTTGTGAGAAACCTCTTGACTTCAGGATAGAGGTTTCAATAGCCACGCCGTCAAAGACAGCCGATCCAGATACCTGTGATAACAAGGACCCTGCATTAGTAGATCTGGACGTTGAGGGAGGAGAATTGGAGCATCCATTAACATTCTCTGCAGATCTATGTACCAAGCTGGAGCTATTAGAATCACGGCACCTCTTGCTTGTTTTATTTTCCTCACCACCTTGGGTAACAGGGTGATCGGAGGAAACAGATATGCCAGATGAAAGACCCATTTCACTGACAGTGTTTTGTTCTTGACCCGTATGTCGGAACTTTGCTGTTCAGACGGGATGCCATGAGAGCTCTCTGGCAACCCCCACTTTTCTACTAGAGTCTGAAATACTTCCGGGTGTAGAGCCCATTCGGTTGCCCGAATTGTGTGTCAACTGAGAAAGTCCGCATCCCAGTTTAGGACTCCTGGAACGAATACTGCGGACAATGCTGGAAGATGGAGTTCTGCCCACTTTAGTATGTGACTTACCTCCTTCATTGCTTTTTGGCTGCGAGTTCCTCCCTGATGGTTGAGGTACGCTACTGCAGTTGCATTGTCCGAGCGGATTTGGACTGGTTTTCCTTGCAGAATGTCCTTTGCCTGAATCAGTGCCATGTATATGGGCCGAAATTCTAACAGGTTTATTGGCAGGCAACTTTCTTGTGGTCCATTGTCCCTGGAACCATCATTTTCTGGACACTGCTCCCCAGCCCTGTAGACTGGCATCCGTTGTCAGGATCTCCCAATCTGATATCCAAAAGGGTCTCCCCTTGTATAGATGGGATGTCTGTAGCCACCAGGCTAATGACCTTTTTACCTTTACTGGAAGTATCATCATCTGTTTCTTTATTGTCTGATGTACTCCATTCCATCTTGTTAGAATCAGATGCTGCAGAGGTCTTGAGTGGAACTGTGCATATTCCACCATGTCGAATGCTGACACCATCAACCCCATCACTCGCATTGCTGCGTGAATTGATATTGTTTGACTGTGCAACAATTCCTGAGCCATTAACTGCACCTTGGATATCTTTTACAGAGGTAAAAATATTTTCTGCAGACTTGCATCCAATACAGCTCCCAAGTGAATCATCCGATGTGACGAAATCAGACACGACTTTGCCCAATTTATGATCCATCCATGTTTCTGTAGACAACTTATTGTCTGTTGAATATAGACCAAGAGCAATTCCTAGGATTGTGCCAGGATTAAAAGATCGTCAAGGTATGGAAAAATTCTTATCCCCTGCTTGCGGAGATAAGCTGCCATAACCACCATGATCTTGGTAAATACTCTGGGGGCTGTGGCTAACCCAAAGGGTAAGGCCTGGAATTGAAAATGTTGCTGGAGGATAGCGAACCTGAGGTAACACTGATGGGACAATGCTATAGGCAGAGGCAGGTAAGCATCCTGTATATCCAGAGATACCATGTAATCCCCCGGTTCCATGGCCAAAACTATGGAGCGTAACGTCTCCATGTGGAACTTTGGGACCCAAATGTACTTGTACATTTTGAGATTGAGAATGGGCCGAAATGACCCATTTGGCTTCTGGACCAAAAATAGGTTGGAGTAAAAACCCTGCCCCCATTGTGCCGGGGTTTCTGGAATAATTACCCCGGACTGAAGCAATTTCTGAACTGCTTCTTGCAGGGCCCTGGCCTTCGCCTCTATGTGAGACGGGCTGGTGCAAAAAAAAATCTTCGAGGAGGCTGCTTCTTGAAAGGGAAAACATAACCCAGATACCACTTCTTGCACCCAAGCATCTGTTGTCGACTGCTGCCATATGTGTGCAAATTGAAGAAGTTGGCCCCCTACCTTGGAGTGCCCCAGGTGGAGGCCCGCACAATCAGGCTGATGGTTTCTGCTCTGGTTTGGAAGCTGGACCTCTGGTGGCCCATTGCTTCTTTGCTTTACCAGACTTATTGTACTGAGTTTGCTTTGATTCATTTTTACCTTTTGTTTTACCTTGCCACCGAAATGGCCGAAACCCCGAACCCCTAGGCTTAGGGTTATAACTGGCAGGAAACCTGACCTTCTTGGATTCTGCTTCTGACTCCAGAATATCTGTCAATTCCTTACCAAAAAGAATGTTCCAAACAAAAGGCAAAGCTTCTACAACCTTCTTGGATTCTGAATCAGCTTTCCATGGCCCTCATTCCGAGTTGTTCGCTCGGTAAAAATCTTCGCATCGCAGCGATTTTCCGCTTAATGCGCAATGTTCGCACTGCGACTGCGCCAAGTAAATTTGCTATGCACTTAGTAATTTTACTCACGGCTTTTTCATCGTTCTGGCGATCGTAATGTGATTGACAGGAAATGGGTGTTACTGGGCGGAAACAGGTCGTTTTATGGGCGTGTGGGAAAAAACGCTACCGTTTCCGGAACAAACGCAGGAGTGGCTGGAGAAACGGAGGAGTGTCTGGGCGAACGCTGGGTGTGTTTGTGACGTCAAACCAGGAACGACAAGCAGTGAAATGATCGCAGATGCCGAGTAAGTCTGGAGCTACTCAGAAACTGCTACGAGGTGTGTAATCGCAATATTGCGAATACATCGTTCGCAATTTTAAGATGCTAAGATTCACTCCCAGTAGGCGGCGGCTTAGCATGAGCAAATCTGCTAAAATCCGCTTGCGAGCGAACAACTCGGAATGACCTCCCATGTACGTAGCCAAATTGCTCTGCGAACAGCTACCGTTAAGGCTGATGCTTTAGAAGCAATCGTACCCATATCCATTGCTGCTGCTTCTTCTAAGAATAGCGCAGCCTGTTTCATATGAGCTATATGGGACTCCTGCTCCCTAGTAGGTGCTGAGAGACCGTTCTCCAGTTCGTCAGCCCATTCAACTACCGCTTTTGCCATCCAGGCTGAGACCATAACCGGCCTTATGACTGCCCCTGACAGAAAAAATGTTTTTCAAAAAACCATCCACTCTTCTGTCTGTGACATCAGTTAATGACGTAGATGGCAAAGGCAAAATAGATTTTCGCACTAATCGAATGACGTGCGTATCTACCTTAGGAGGTACTTCTCTTTTTAAACAGTTCCCAGTTGGAAAAGGGTAATAAGAATCCCACTTTTTTGGAATTCTATATTTCCTATTGGGTGTAGCCCAAGCTTCCTCCATAATTTCCGTCAGTTCCTCTGGCCCTGGAATCTCAACCCTAACTGTTTTGAGACGTTTAAACACAGGTGCCTAATTTTTATTATTGGCTCAGCTGAATCCTCTAGAGACAGAATAGCCTTCATTGCTCCAATTAACTCAGCTATATCCTCTGAGCTGAAACCTTCCACTTGTTCTTTATATGGTGAAGTAGAGTATATGGAGCTATCCTCATCTGATGTATCATCCTGTGTAGCCTGTGAATTTGATGATGTTTATCAGCTTGTTGATTTGTAGAAGCTGTTGGGGCTATACCATAAGATGGGAGCTGCATGTATGGGTTAATAGTGTACTGTATTCCTGAAGTTGATGCTGCAGGGACCAACCTGTCAGCTATACTGTATAAGGTTCGTGCAAACATAGCCCAAGGTGGATCTATTTGTCGTTGAACAGGGATCTGCCTTACAATCTGCTGAAATGCAAAACAATTTGCACATAACCCAGCATGTGCATAATCTGTGACTGTAATCACTTTACTTGTATAAAAGTGATATCAATCTGACCCCAACTCAAGCACCAGCACTGAGGCTCAGAAGAAACGACTGACAAACATATATAAAGTCAGCAATCACACTAGCAGTCAGTCACGTTATATATTAGTCATGTATTTGTCATATGAGCAATTATCAACTACGAACACATTTCAAGTATGTAGGAGTACACTTACTGAATTATGTTCTACAGTTATTTAACGTATTCAGACGCATTGCGAAGAAAACCACAGTAATGTACACAAAATCATATGCAATAGGCACTAAACTTAACTATTCATACTGACAAAAAGCAGATAGAAATTTAGTGCTGTATAACCCTTACTCCGTAGAGTGGGATACAGGGAGACTCACCCCATTTCCAGGATTGATCAATACATTAGCGAACGCTGAGTGGATCCAGACGCTACTAGTGTACACAGCTGCTCCGGTAACTTTTAGTGGACACAGACGCTCAGTTAATGCTAGTGCATGCAGACGCTCATGTCTGCGACCCGGTCTCTTAGCGGTAAACATTAGTGTACACAGATGCAGCAGCCTATGCTGCGACCGAGACCCCTCGTGGCAGCGTCTGAGACGGAAGTGAGGCAATCAGTTCATGGCAGGAGACGCGCAGAAACTGGTCATGAGCTGGGGGGAGGGGCAACCAGGCGAGTGTCCGACTCCCCACTCCTGACATCAACCCTAGGGATTGCAACCTCAAACTAATCCTGGTGCCTTATGATCCCTAAGGCCTAGCGCTGGAGCTTGTGATCGTTTGGTGCCAATCCGCTGTCGCTCCATCATATCCCAATGTTATCCTGTGGATAACCTGTGGACCCTGCTGGAGAAAATGCTATTTTCTCTAGCATTCATAAGGGATATTGGGGAGACTTAGTATGATGGGGAAGTCCCAAAGCTTCCAGAACGGGCGGGAATGTGCGGAGACTTCTGCAGCACCGCCTGCCCAAACTGGGTATCAAACCTGTAGAACTTCCCAAAGGTGTTCTTCCCCGACCATGTAGCAGCTCGGCATAGTTGCAAAGCCGAGACCCCAGGAAGACCGCACCGATCTTGTAAAGTGGGCCTTCAGAGACTGTGGAACAGGTAAGGCTGCCGACACATAGGCCTGGTGGATAGTAAGCCTAAGCCAACGAGCAATAGAATGCTTTGAAGCAGGGCAACCCTTTTTCTGCGCATCATATAGCACAAAGAATCCATCTTTCTGATCCAGTTCTTTCTCTTGACATAGATCTTCCAGGCTTGCACAGCATCCAATGCCTCCGGAGCAGAAGTGTCAGAACCTGATGGAACAACAATAGGTTGATTCAAGTGGAATCTAGAGACAACCTGCAGCAGGAACTGCTGCCTAGTCCTGAGCTCCACTCTGTCCTCATAAAAGACCAAGTAGGGACTTCTTTTACACGATAAGGCCCCCAATTCTGAGACATGCCTAGCAGAAGTCAAGGCCAATAACATCACCGTCTTCCACGTGAGGTACTTGTCTTCTACCATCAATGGTTCAAACTAGGGGGACTATAGAAACTCCAAAACAACATGGTGCCGTGGGCGGCACAAAAGGAGGTTGTATGTGAAGCACCCCTTGCGAAAAAGGTCTGAATTTCTGGCAACACTGATTTCTTCTGGAAGAAGATGGGAGAGCTGAAATCTGGACCTTAATGGAACCCAGACATATTCCCTTGTCCACACCAGCCTGTAGGAAATGTAGGAAACGTCCCAAGTTGAACTCCGCAGGCGGGTATGTGCGGTCCTCGCACCAAGAGACATATGTTCTCCAGATATGATGATAGTGTTTTGACGTCACAGGTTTCCTGGCCTGCACCATGGTAGCAATGACCTTCTTGGAAAGGCTCTTGTGAGCTAGGATGTTCCGCTCAACCTCCATGCAGTCAAACGAAGTTGCCGTAAGTTCAGGTAGATGAATGGTGCTTGTAGAAGATCTCTTCATATTTGTAGAGGCCAACGGTCTTCGATGGACATGTCCAGAAGATCTGCGTACCACGCCCTCCGAGGCCAATCCAGGGCAATCAGAATTGCCTGGACTCCTTGATTTCTGATTTGCTTTAGCAGCCTTGGGAGTAATGGAATCAGAGGAAACAGGTAGACCAGCCCGTAAGGCCAAGGTGACACCAATGCATCCACTGCCCTCGCCTGAGGGTCCCTGGTTCGGGAGCTTTTTGTTGAGTCGAGAAGCCATCATGTCTGTTCCTGAGAACTGGTGCTTGCAGGTTTTCTTGTCTTACCTCTGGTGCCTGTAGCCGCATTGGAGGCACCTCTGGCCCTAGACCGAAATCTGTTACACCGAAAGGACTGAACCGACGGCCCCGGGGTAGGTACGCCTGGCCAGAGGGGAGAAACGTGGATTTCCCCGCAGTAACTTTAAAAATCTACGTATCCAACTCAACCCCGAAGAGCCATTCCCCAGTAAAGGGGATGGATTCCACCCTGCACTTAGACTCCGCATCTGCTATCCATTGATGCAACCACAAGGCCCTGTGCGCTGACACTGCCATGGCAGAGGTCCTAGCATTAATATTGCCCATCTCCTTGAGAGAGTCACGCAGGATGCGAGCAGTGTCCTGGATGTGCCTTATGCGAGATACCATAAGTAACCAGGGGCATATCCCCGGAGTGGCCCTCCTAAATTTGAGTAGCCCATGTATGAATGGCATGGGTCATCCAGCAACCTGCTATGACCGACCTTTGTGATATACTTGCTGCTGTGCATAGACTTTAGTGTAGTCTCTATTTTTCTGTCCCCAGGGTCCTTCATGGTAAAGGAGCCCGGGGAAGGCAGCACTACCTTTTTAGACAGGCGATAGACTGATACGTCAACTGCCCGGGGTTCTTCCCAAAATTTCCTACCTTCAGGAGCAAATGGGAAAGTCTTTTTGACACTTGGGGGTATATTTACTAAAATTCGTGTTTGCAGTGATTTGAAGGGAGTTTTAACTCGAATTACATCGTTCGTGTTGTTTTCCAACTTTTTGAAAAAAGTACATATAATTTACTAAGCTGCCGAGTTGGCTTCTTTTGTATTTTCCGATGTCGATGTGATTCGTATTTTTTTTTTCTAAGTTTACGGTTGTGTTTTAAGTTTGCGGCCGTAGTATTTAGATTTTGATTACGGATTCGTATTTGTATTTCGCGGCAGTGTTTTTATGTAGTTCACGTACGCGTTTTTAGCGGCTTCCGTTTTTGTCACTCAAACATGATTGGTTTTGTTTGTGTTGGAGGAGTGTCTGCTGATTAGTATAAATCCGCCTCAAACCGGCCGGACCTCGTAGGTTTAGCTAGAGGAGAGGTGAGAGGAAGTGGTGTTAGTTTGTGGAGAGTTGGATTGCGTTTTTGGAGTGAGAAATTGATTGGTGAGTGTTGTATTGTGTGTGTGAAAAGTCCTGTGATTATTGTTGTATAGTATTTTTAAAGTTTGTATAATTTTTGGTCTTTGTTTTTTTTTTAAAGTCTGTTGTTCTTGTTTGTTTGTGTGTGTGTGTGTGTGTGTGTGTGTGTGTGTGTGTGTGTTGATGTGTAGTGGTAGAGGAGGTGTTTTGTTGTTTTTTTTTCCTCTGTGTTAATTGTTGTTAGTGTCTATTATGTCCCAGTCAGAGGTGAGTGAGGTGGAGGAGGTGAGTGAGAGGGAGGAGGTGAGTGAGGCGGAAAAGGGTGAGGTTGCTGCTGCGGCCTCCAGTGAGAGTGATTATGATGATGCCGCTCCGCAGCTACGCACCACTACGAAGACAGGCAGA
This sequence comes from Pseudophryne corroboree, assembly GCF_028390025.1. NCBI lineage: Eukaryota > Metazoa > Chordata > Amphibia > Anura > Myobatrachidae > Pseudophryne > Pseudophryne corroboree. The sequence goes on along the minus strand of NC_086444.1, from coordinate 488,984,433 downwards.
AATGTAAAATTTGGTCACGCTGAAAATGTGGCATTGGTGAATGAGTTAATGCGGCATCATCGGCACCTGTTTGGCCCTCAGGCCTCCAAGGTGACATCTCGCAGAAAGGCTGTGGGGTCAAGTAGTTTCGGCAGTGAACTGCGAGGGTGTGGTGAGGCGGACTGAGGACACTTGTCGAAAGAGATTTTATGACAAAGCGCAGGGTAAAGGCAAAAATGGCCAAGGAGGCAAAGTCAGCCCGACAAACTGGGGGTAGCCATCCTTTCATTGCCACATATGCTGAGTGGGAGGAGCCCGTGCGTCGCATTTTTCCACACGAAGTTGTTCGTGCCACTCATGTCAGAGATTCTGATCGGCCCAGGCAGGATGGTGAGTATTGTTTTGTTTGTTGTTATCAGTGTAATTGTTTTAAAAATGTGTTTTAATGTGGACAAAACTGTTTTTAGTGTTTGGCATATTTGTTGCTTTGAGGATGTGTTGTTTTCATGTGTTTGTGTGAGGTATATGTATTATGAAATATTAAATGTTTGTGTGGGCTTTTTATTTTTTAATTTTGGTTTTTCAGCATCATTTTCATTATGTAAAAGGAAAGATTATGTGTGCCATATGCGGATCAGACAATACTGTAATTATTGCAATTTGTATGCTCCCAGTTTTATAGTTTTAACCTAATAATATTGCATAACGTTGTCTGGTACAAATTGTTTAAGTAGTGATGTGTGTAAAACGTTGTGCTCCTAGTTGTAACCATTACCTTTATCCATTTATGTTGAATGTGCTTAGCATGGATTGGTATTTCAGTATCAGATGGTATATTTGCTGCAGCTGAGTTTTGTAAGTTCTACTGTATGTATTAGTTGTAAGCATATGTGGTATTTGAATATAGCATTTGTTATGTAGTGTTTTACTGCACATTCCTTGTTTGTGTCAAACATCTATGTTGTAGTATGCATAGGTTTTTTTGGTAAAGTAAGCAGGTGTGGTCATGTTGTTGTATTTTTAGATGTATATTATATCTGTACTTGCTGTCGACAATATATGGTGGACTATTTTTAATATCAAATGTCAAAACACAGGTATGGTTTTGTTTTTCCTAATGGCTAATGTTGTTTATCATGTTGTAATTGCTTTTTGAAAAATACATACCATAATGCAATATATTTTTCAGTGTCACAAAGAAGAGCAGGCCACAGTAGCAGGACAAATGTTGCACAGGAGGATGCTGCTGCTACTACAGGTAAAGTATCCTTTATGGGTTTTTTGAATCAAATTTTTTTTATGAAAATACACTAATGTCTTACGTTTTTCCAAATGCGCAAAGGACAACCAACATCCAGCCGCAAACACGTGGCATTGAAAAGACCACGCCCAGATCTCCCGATGCCCACATCTGCATCTCCCCCTCACAGACGCATCTCTACTGTGTCGTCAAGGCCACCATCAGATTTACTAGCACCTTCCCCAACACGCGACCCAGAATCCCCTCATCTGGCTGGTGAGTCCATAAAATAACACATCTGAACACTTACAAACACAGTGTACTTCTGATAATTATGTCAACAAAACAAACACACAGTAATGCAGCGTCAGTATAATTTTGTTGGCAAATAAATCAAACATTAATGTAAAGGCCTGAACACCTCCTCACTAAAACTACCAAACTACATGAGTGCACACTTGTGGTATACAGTCATTTAATGCTTACTAAAGTACACAACACAATCTTCTGGGCAAGCTTCAGCACATGAGTATCATTGCTTATTGGGCTTTAATCTTATTATTAAAATTTTCCAAGATTTATATGTCGCCACAAGGGATCCGCAGCGCCCATAACACAGTACATAATAAAATCAGCAAACCTTGAAAAGCACAGTTATACTACAGGACAAAATAGGACAGGTTTATAAAAGCCGGTGTTAGGTGCCATCAAAGGGAGTATGGAGTTTAAGATAGTGTAAGTAAGAAAAGAAAAGGAACATGAGGAAAGAAGTCCCTGCTCCTGCGACCTTAAAAAATAAATAAAAAAACTCTGTTGGTCTACTATTCCATTCATGTTGTGTTTTCAGCCTCATCTTACTTCAACAGGATTTGTACATGATTGTTTTTTTGTCTATTCCTGATTGTCAAAGGTTTTAAAATCAAGCAAAACCACGAACCTAAAACAAAATAGGGTCTTCCGTTAAGCTAAATATTTGTTGTGGCTTTTGTTACAAACATATGTGTTTTTTTAACCAAAAAATAATCATAAATGCAATGCTATATGATAGAAGTATAACATACATGTTGCATATTAATACAATGTTGTATGATTATACCACACAAATGATGACAGCATGCCCACGGCCCAGCACACACTGCAAACTGATGCCACGTTTGTTCTGGATCTCCGCCCATTACAGACGCCACCTAGCATGGGACCTGTGGCCACGCCTCCACAATAAACAAGTCCGCAACCAATAATGAGCCCAAGTACACCACTGGCTCAAACTGAAAAGCAGACATTTTGGTCCAGCTGGGCAAACCACCAGAGGCTCAATTCAGAGTGTCTCCAAAGACAAAATCAGCTGCTGGCAAGTCTGCCACATTACATGCCACGCATAAGTAGAAATCTCAGCAGAGAACATTTGGAAACCAGACGTGTGGCGACTTGTCTGGAGCAAATGCGGGCAGAAAACAGCACCATGATGACCACTTTACAGCGAATTATGGATGACCAAATGAGGCTACACCAAAACTACCAGCATCTCCTTGAAAGGAACAATAGCCTTACAGAAAGCCTGGGTAGAATTATAGACAATAACACAGCCTCCAATAATCAATTAAATGCTTCTTTCAGTAACCTAAGCCACAACATAAGTATTTTACACTCCCAACAAATGAGCACTAGCTCAGGAACTACAACCCCAATAAATACCCCAGTGACCTCCCCAATAAGGAGGTCAAGCAGATCACGAGCTCATGTACCTGGCCCCGCCTCTGAAGCCTCCAAGACCACACGAAAAAACATAAAGGCAGCCTCTGCAGATGCGTAAGTGGGGTTAACAATGTCTGTTGACGTTTGCAATGTACACACTTTACACTTTAATAAACATATTTGTTGTTTAAACATAAAAATGTTGTGGATAATCGGTATTTCTTCCATTTCTGAGGGTGAGATGTTAATCATTGACTTATTGACCTTTTAAAGTATCACAATTATAGGTGTAATTTTTGGTGAGGGTGCAACACATGTAAACACGCTTTTTAAAAGCAGGTCTACTGTTTGGGCGTATTTTTTTACGAATTTATCTTTAACACGAACGTAATGGACCTTTCACGGGGAAAAATACAAATACGAATTCTTGGTAAATAAACGAGTTGTATAAAATAACAGTCGTATTTGACCGATGGTGTATTCATTCGTACTTTTTTTCTTTGACTTAAAAAAAAATACGAATGCCCTCATCACTGCCGAGATTTGTGTTTAGTAAATTCCCGAGATGACACTTTGAAGACAAAACACCATCTCGGTCAAAATCGGGACATTAGTAAAAATACCCCTTGGTATTTTTTGTCTGAATTTTTAGGTCATCTAACGCTGCAGAATCAGGGAAAGGAACATTAGGCTTTTTCTGTGTAAAGAAAAATGACTGCCGTGATGCCGCGTCCTCTAGAGGGAGCTTTAGCACATCCAGTATAGCCGTAATGAGGGGTTCAATACCCTGAGCAGAAGTGGAATCCCCACTAACGGGATCCAAGTCCTCCCCGTCATCCTCTCGCTCTTCATCTTGAGTTAGAGAGGGGGGTTGTGTAACATCTGCCCTGGCAGCTAGGTCTGCAACAGTCTGCTGTAGTAGCTGAATTTTTTGAGCTTTAGCAGTGAGTTGTGATGACCTATCAGACATCAGAGTTTTAAAGGCACCGAGCCAGGAAGGCTCTTGACCCTCCAATCCTCCCTCCCCCCAGCCCCCTCACTGAGTTGTGCATATTGGCTGCATTGTTCACAGGATACAGAATCAGATGTCGAGGGAGATAATCTGGTGACACACAGTGCATAATTTGTGTTTACCAATGTTCACAGCACACAGTCAAGAAATAAATTAGCAAGCCTGACCTTACTGTATGTGAGAGGGAGACAGAGAGAAAGAAACTAGAACACCCCAGCTACACAGCCCCAGTGAGGCTGTAAGCTGTTATATCACCGTGAAACACCTATGATTACTGTCCTTTATAGGACACAGATTGTGTACAATAGCGGCTCTTCCCCTTTGTATGAGTGTCTGGAGGGGCTGTGTGTGCATGCTGCTGTAGCTGTAAGCAGAGGAAGGCACCAAAATGCCGCTCTGCTCTGTGGTAGCTCCAGCCCTCCTAATGACGCCATAGCTACAGTGTTTTTTTATACTGGCAATGTCTCCCAAATAGCTTAAAAACATCACACAAGTGTTAGTTTAAGCCACCGCTAGTCCGTGTACACAGTGGGCTAGAGCGGGACCCCCCTTGGAGGGGCCCATATGCCTCCACTGCGTGTCAGCTACACTTTGAACCAGGGGACCCCCCTAGCGGGGACCCGTTTTGTTATCACCACTGTCGTCACCTTCAGGCTCTTGTTAGGGGGTGTGCAGCATGCTGCGATTGTAACCACCAAGGCACAGTGCACCGCTGTACAACCTCTCAGGACGGTGGTGCTGCAGCGGGGAAGCGGCTCTGACACCTCACAAGGCCGGTGACAGTCCCACCCCTAACTCCCAAAATGCAGGTATGCTGTTGCCCAAACAGCATACCAAAAATAATAAAGATTTAAAATAAACTGAAGAAAACTCCCTTGAGCTGCAGTGATGTGCATCCTCTCCTGCCTCTTCAACTGCCTGTGGGAGGGGGCATAGAGGGGAGGAGCCAGCAGACCCAGTTGAAGACAAAGTGCACCAGCTCCTTTGGACACATACTACGTCTCCCCAATATCCCTTATGGATGCTTGAGAAATTTCTTATCAGGGTTTAGCCATGATTCAGCCACCAAAACAAATAATTTGTAACAGATTTTCTCTTTACTCTCTTGGTTGTAAATAAATCATTAGAGGGAGTCTGATTGTCTACATCCCTAAAGCCCAAGAACTGATGAACAGGTTCTGGCCACGTCACCTATCCCCTGAACAAATACTCAATCTACTAACAATAAGGGATCCTCAAAATTAGGAGGATTCCTGATGTTCTGCCTCATCGAAGGATACCTCAAACGGAGAAAAATCTTACAAATAAATCTGTTACACTGTCGCTAATGTTAATTTTTCAGCCAAATCAAATACTCGTTCGAGAATATTTTCAAGAACTAAAGCAGTCCTCTTCATTGCCTTGGCTCAAGATGGCAATTTCTAGTACACAGTGGTTCTGGCCCCAGAAACCCAGGAGAAAAGACCTCTGCCTGTGTACCAACCTGGTCCATCTTAGCACAATCTGGGTATCTGCTATTAAATTATGTTGGCTGGATACAAAAATACAATGTTTCTCTCTCACAACTGACTATATGGATAGAGGCAAAGACCTAGGCAAGGAAGGTTCTTCCACAGAGTCTGACAGTACCTCCGCAACTAGTCATGGAGCACAAGCATCCTTGCTAATCGCATACAGGTCACCAGCTAGTAATTTAGCTTGACAACAAGTACAAAAATGATGCAAACTAGATTTTTCTCCTCCTGAGACAATTCTAGAAAAGCAGTATTATACTAATTACACAGCAAACATAAATAGAAAAATTCTCAAGTTTTATTATTTGTATTTATCCCATGCTTTCAGCCATGTGAAGCCCCTGAGAGAAGTGGAAAGAGATTCACAGCAGTCATCACTCACGCTTCTTTAAAGGTTGCACTTTACAATCTGCTGCATCTCCTTAGGGGTTCACTACGATATGCCGGCGGTCGGGCTCCCGGTGACCAGCATACCGGCGCCGGGAGCCCGACCGCCGGCTTACCGACAGTGTGGCGAGCGCAAATGAGCCCCTTGCGGGCGCGCCACACTATTTTATTCTCCCTCCAGGGGGGTCGTGGACCCCCACGAGGGAGAATGTGTCGGTATGCCGGCTGTCAGGATCCCATCAGTCGGCATACAGAAGACCACCCCTCCTTAGAGCTTAACCTGTTTAGTTAAGGATAGGCCCTGGACAGCACTCTGGCTCTTTCAGTAGGGTGAGAACCGCTAACATTACCATATATGCAGCAACCACTCCTTTCACTAGGCAGTGTCGACTGATCCGGATGTGCTTCCTGCTGCCATCCAATATCATCTGTAATGGCCAGAAGATACCAAATGCCACAGGTACTGTTCTCTGCATCTGTCCCTACAGTAGCTTCCTGCTATTGGCACACCTCCTTGTCCTGAATGTGGCCTCTGATACTGGACCCCACATGGCTCGACGGACCCTAGCTGCCCCTGAAACCCCCCACCCCCTTTATTGTGAACTGCAGGAACCCACCCCCTTAAATCCATTTCTGGGCCAGGTACACAGCAGCCCTGAGTGGCACTTGTAGGTAAGGATAGGAAGAGAAAAATTTGGTGCAGGTTAAGGGGGGAAGAAAAAAAAAAAAAAAACTTACCTAACCTACAAATGCATCCTAATACTGTACGTGTAGCCTCAAAATGCAATGCAGCATAAGATGCCTGGCATGAGTGAAGCACCAGGTACCGATGCAAGTCTGCTTACGTCTTAGTCGCATTGCAACCAAGATGCATGTGGACCCTGTGCTGATTAATTTGATATAGGACACTTGTATATTATGTGGGACTGAATCGGTTTTCAGAACAGAAGTTGTATTGGGGGAAAAAAAAAATTGTGGCACTTTGTATACAGATTCAGACTTGGTCCCACACAGATGTGTGTCACATCACATTTTTTCAGCACAATCTCCTCATGTCCTAGTTGCATTGCATGTGGACCAATATGTAATTTTAGCAAGAGAGAACAAACAAAGATGGCAGGCAGGTGCTGGAAGATTCTAATGCATCCAGCATGCCTAGAGTGGCTGTTTGTCATGACTGCAGCAAAAATGTATAAGAACATATCTGTAGGCACTAATTCAGTCAGACACAAGCGCCGAATGTTTTACTTATGCATGTGTCCCAACAAGTGACTATCAGCGGATGCAGGTCAGAATGGCATGGACTTGATAGGCGTTCCTGGGTGATGATAAAGGGGTGTGGTTCAAAGCATCAGGCATGTCAGGGGTGTGCCTGTGTCAGTCTGATTTAGGAGATGCAGTTCCCCTGATGGTGGCAGCCAAATTCTGATACATGTCCAGAACCAGGCCTAACCAAACTGTGGCTCTCCAGTTGTTGTGAAACTACACATGCCGGCATGCCCTGCCATCGTTTTTAGCATTCCCTAATATGAAAAAATGTGACAAGGCACGCTGGTACTTAATTTTACAACAGCTTGAGAACCACAGGTTGGCCAGGCCTGTTCTGAGAAATCTGATTGTGCTGTCAATATTCACTTGATGGTGTGCACCACAGGTTGTCAGAACTGCGGCTGTTGGGTGTCTCAACAGACAAGCTATCAGCCGCAGCATTAGCACAATTTTCACAATTTGTCACAAAACTCGCAGCTGCTTGTGCTCTTTGCCCAACTCTGATTCACCCCCCAAGTGCTGACCCGCACCATGAGCACTTCATTTTACACTGAGGAAGGTGTCCGGCTAAAGGAACTTTTATACCTCACTACACTACATGGACACAGTGTCCCCCAGATGAAATGCTACTTGTCTTTCACTAGATTTCCCATGAGGTCATTATGAGATCAAGACACTAGGGATGATAGTATTTAATCTCTCCCATAAATTTAGCATCTGTAACCACTTATCTGGCACTGTTGTTACTGTCACAATCAGATAGGCTTTTGCCTACACTGTTGCATCCCTAGTAACCGTGCCCTCCACATCCATTCCCCCATATTGGCAACGACATACATACAGAGTGACACATGGGAATGTTTACCAACACAGTGTGGACCTATGGACACTGGTGGATGGGGGAGCTCTGCTAGGGGGGTAATGAAACTGAAGACCTATTGCTGCTCTGGGATCTAGCGACACATTTTCAAGCATACTCAAACGGTACTGTGGGGAAGGGATCATAGTACCCAGATAGTAATTGTAGTACTATAAGTTCTACTTGTGATATTACAAATACCTTTTTAAGAGCTTTTGGCAACTTTGCATCCATTAACATAATAAGTCTTGTATAACAAGCAGGTTCAGTATAGAAAGCAATTCAGATACCTTTTAGAACTACTCTGCCAGTTATTTATTAAAAGCTTTGCTGACTTTAAGTAGCTAATTGCTGTTTAAAACAAGAAGGTGAGTTTACATAGTAAAGACTAAATATTCATGAGTGACACTTATCATTGGTGTGGGGTGGAAGATATACACTGTCTAGATGGGAGGCAGTCAATTGGCCGCCTGTTGGGATCCTTGCGGCCAGGATACAGATGCCGGAATAATGACACCAGCTGAAATACCGGCAGCCGGAGTTCTGACCGCCGGCTGGTTACCCCTCTCTAGGGTGGTGGTCCACGCCACCAACCAGAGGGGAATAGAAGTTCGGGCCCGAAGTATGTTGAGCGCAGCGAGCTCGCAAGGAGACACGCTCCTGATCTCGCACTGATCCCATCTAGGATTGTCACTAGGTCGACATGTATTAGGTTGACAGGGTCAAAAGATTGACAGGTGAAAGGAAGATAGTGGGTAATGTCGACATGACAAAGATCGATACAAGTTTTGCTTTTAGATTTTGGTAGTCATTTTGTATGTTTCATTGTATGGGACAATCACTGAAAACTTGTACCCTTGCGGGCTTGCTCTGCTCACCACATTTCATGAAAAGTTATTATTCCCAATTGTAGTCCACGTTAATAGTAAATCAAGCAGAAGTTGTAAAAACATGAAAACTCCCTAAAAAAGTTGACCATTCTCATGTTGACCTATTGTACCTGTTGACCTTAAGCACTGTCTACCTATTACCTGTCGACCTATACCTTGGAACCCTTTATCATTAACGCTTCCTTTATCTCACAAGCATATATGAATTTACCAGAACAATGCATGGTCGTTTAACTTTTAAATAAAAATTTAAAAAAGTAAAAAATTGTTTAATGTTAAAATACTGTATAAAGGTTTATTTGGATGTGGTAATGACGTTAGTACTTCATTAACCGAAAAAAACCCTACAGATTTTTTGCTTTAAAAGCCATTGATGATGGCATGCGTGTCTCAACTCAATGGAAGAACCTTACAATCACCACTTACTGAAGATCTTACTTTCAATAAATAAATCTGTTGTGTGACTGTACCCTAGGAAAAAATGCAGTCTCACAAAACTAGCTGAAATTAAAGAACCCCTCCCCCCACAATATTATTATAGAAGCTTAGGTTCCAAGATTTGTATGTGGACATCTATACACGCATCTAAACTGAGCATCATAGTTTAATATGTATCTACTCGATACCAACATTAAACTAAACTAGAGTAACAGAAGGCTTACGCTGCATACTAGAATTGATATAAAACTAACACAATGGAAAGTCTTATATTACGGATTAATGAGCAGACTATACAAATTCAAACACAACAGGATTCCATGCACTGTACAACCTAACAGGTATTCAATTTAGATGCCAATAAATGAAGACACCGATCTAAATAGACATCAAATCTGAAAATAATATGAATAGGTACATATGAAATAATCTTAAACACATTTAATTGTATATACACAAGGAGATATTGTTCAAGTTCAGGATAAGCAAAAATTCTCAGGTTTCAGTGAGAAAGTATCCTGAAAATATTGGATTCAACAAGGAAGACCCTACTGCAAGTAAACTTGATCACGTTATAAGAACAGATTTAGACAGCAGAACACTGCTTTAAGAGACAGGGGCATAAGTCAATATGCAGCATACTAAGTAGATATGAAAATCAATGAATAGGCTATTTAAAAACACACACAATTAGACTAAACCTATTACAGTGTAGTAAAAGTAGATGAGCTTTCTACAATCTCGGAAACTAGTTAATTACAAATTCTATATATACACCATATCATCATTTTACATATTGACACAATTACAAAAAAAAAAAAAAAAAAAAAGTTGTTGGTACTAAAGCCTTTACTGTAGGAAACCAAATATATTTACATTTTATACAAATACTTGACCTTCAACAAAAATAAAAAATTGACAACTTTTCTCTACGAAGTACAGGAGTTTGTATTTCAAGAAACTGGTAAATTACCCATGTTCAGAACATTTGTCATCTCTGTATGAGTCATTAAAAAGAGGTCAAAATTAGATTAAAAAATAATAATAATAATAATAAAAAACCCAAAACATTCTTCAGCAGACACATTAAGACATTTGATGTCCATTCTTGACTTCAGTTTGTTCCAGGCAGTTATATCCATATGTACCATATGTATAGGAGGTTCAGAAAGTCAGTTTGCAACTCTTTATACACAGGTAAAATGTTTAATATCCGTGATAAAAAAAAAAAGAACATCCTTTATTCTTAGAACAGTCTTCCTACTCCTACAGAAGCAAGCAGATTTTGGCCCAGATAATCTTTGTAAAAAGTAATAATATCCCAGTCATTTTCAGTAAATCACTTCATAGACTGTAGCCTTCTTGTCCCCTGATCCAGTAACTATGTATTTATCATCCACAGAGATGTCACAGCTCAGCACTGATGAGGATTCTTTGGACTGTAGGAAAAAGGACAAGGTAGATGAATTTAGAACTCAAACACTAAAAAAAATAGCTTTTTAGTTAGTAACACTATTCTATACACTTACCTGGAATATACTGGCTCCATATGGCGTTCTCCACGCATTAAGAAGATTATCTTTCCCTGTACTTACAAACCATTTACCTGTCATAGCAAAAAGAGATTAGTCAAATGCTACACATTAAAACATACAATTTTGACACTAATGTCAGATATTTATTAAATATTAAATAATTTCTGTAATCAGCAGCTATGAAGGCATCTATGTAGAGGTTTACTTCAACTAGCCACACAGCAGCCACAGGATAAGTCAGACGAGGTACAAAACTACATTATTTCAGTGACTCGTAAAAAAAAGGTAATTTGTAGCTCATACAGCCATCACATATGAGATAAGCTTATAGTGTAAATGTAAAGTTAGACCAGATATCATGGTGGTATCCTATAGAGCATTTGTGAATAGGAAATACAGCCATGGGCACCAAGTTTGCCCAAAATATGCTAATCTATTTATGGCACACGGGGAACACAGATTTGGAACAACAGTTTAGGGCCAGAATTTGGTGGCAAGGCACGGATATATAGACAACATTTTGTTATCCTGGAGGGGCTCGAAGGAGGAACTAGAGACATTCTGTGGAAGCCTGAACAACAATGCCAACATTCCACAAAACTTCAATACAAGTCCGGAAGTAGCACATTTTTTGGGATCTGTGTATCTATGTGGAGGGAAACTAACCAGAAACAAAATATAGTAAACCCAAGGATGCCATTAATTATTTTATCACCATAACAAGTGAACATGATAATTGGATGAACAGTGTCCAAAAAAGCCAATTTTAGAGGTTAGAGACATAGTCCCAGATAATCTAAACTGGTGCAAACACTGGGAGAACATACAAAATATTTTATCGCACACCTGACCCCGAGCGCTGTGAGGCAGCAATGGTAGCCATTATGTGGAACCAGGTGAAGCGGATAATATGCTCAGACCCTAACCAAAACTTACCTTGAAATGACAATAGCAAAATCAAAATGTCTAAGGTTATTTGTTCTGTAAAATTGATGAACAAGATGACTGGATATATTTATAGTTATACATAATCTACCTGTAATTACAGTAACAAAAGCTAGAATACTATAGCACATGAGCCTTCCAATGCTCTTACTTACCACAGTAGGCAAACTTCAGAGACAGCACACAGCTCTCATGCAGATGCAGCTGATATTTATCTGGTTTATTTACATGTAGAACTTCCACATTACTGCTCTCCATTCCTACTGCAAGCCATTCACCAGTTGGGCAGTATCCAAGAGAGAAGATCTAGACACACAAAAATGAAATAGAAAACATACTTAAAACACAGAAAATAAAATCTTCACATAAAAATGACTTGCAACAAATTTTAGTCTAAGGCAACACTAAGTGCATACGTTTTAGTCTAAGGCAGTGGTTCCCAAACTCAGTCCTCAAGTACCCCCAACATTTCATGTTTTCCAGGTCTCCTTACAGGATTCCAAGTGAAATAATTTGCTCCACTTGTGGGTCTTTTAAAATGTGCCAGTGAGTAATGAATACACCTGTTCAACTGCTGAGTGACCTGGAAAACATGAACTGTTGGGAATACTTGAAGACCGAGGTTGGGAACCACTGGTCTAAGGCAACAGTAAGTGCATAGGTTTTAGTCTAAGGCAACAGTAAGTGCATAGGTTTTAGTCTAAGGCAACAGTAAGTGCATAGGTTTTAGTCTAAGGCACAGGTTCTCAAACTCGGTCCTCAGGACCCCACACAGTGCATGTTTTGCAGGTCTCCTCATAGAATCCCAAGTGAAATAATTAGCACCACCTGTTAACCTTTTAAAATGTGTCTGTAAGTAATAAATACACCTGTGCTCCTGCTGGGTTACTTGCAAAACATGCACTGTGTGGGGTCCTGAGGACCGAGTTTGAGTACCTGTGGTCTAAGGCAACAGTAAGTGCATAGGTTTTAGTCTAAGGCAACACTACTCAATGCTTTGCTACTGGTCACATGTGAGACTACAGAGTACGGTCCCCAAAAATGTGCCTGACCTAATGAACTTCTGGAACAGTAGACCACCAATTGTTATGGCTATTTGGTAACCTCTCAACATACAGACAACAGGAGCTGCTGTAAGCTGCAAGATATTAACACAAGCAATCCGTTTCATACTGAACCAGCTAAAAAATGCTGCGCACAAGCAGCGTGCAATTGACCAGTGACTGTTAGGTTTAAGTGGTTAAGTTCTAGTAAGTTCTTAGTGCCATCTCTCTCACCTTAAATACACACTAAACAATATCTTTAGACTCTGCTTTAGAGTCAATGTAAATGAAAGCACCATAAATTAGTAAGGGAAAAAAAATGTCCTTCTCAAAACCCATCATAGACAAAATTGTGTAAACCTATTAAAGAATTTCATGCCTTGGTGAAGATGCTGCGTTAAGTAACATGTGAAGGATATATAAAAAAAAAAAAAAAAAAAAACAGAAGAACATGATTCTGCAATGCAAGTACATAAAATTTGAATAAAAGTGTGGATTATTTAAGTAGAGAAAGCATAAATGAGATCACTGAAGCAAATGTGATAAGTGATCATGAAAATCAAGATAAGAGGCAAGAAAATAGTTACCTGTGACGTAAAGTCATGTTGTTGGAGCTGTCGCCCTTCACGCAGGTCCCAAGATCGCACTGTGTTGTCCAAACCTCCTGTCCAGAGCTTGGTACCATCATTGGATATATCAATACAGCTGGCTCCATCTGTGTGGCCCTGGAATTGCCTGATAAGACAAACAAAATTGAATAATGATTTCCTGCCAGTAAGTTAGGTAAACATCACTGATGTTAGCTTTGGACTTTTCCATGCATGTGATGTCTTTTGTAAATGTAACAAACAGATTTACAGATTTAACTTTGTCATTATTCAGCAAAAAAAAAAAAAAAAAAAATAAGCCAACATCAAGCCATGTGTGAAAAAGTATACCAATTGCTTTAGTAGTTTGTGGAGCAACCTTTATCAAGAATAAAAGTAATAATTTTCTGTTTATGTTTCAGCCTTTTTACAACATATTTAAGGAATTCTGTCTCAATTAAATCACTATTTTAGTTCATTAATGGATGTGTAGTTCAACCAACAGCTGGAGTGCCAAAGATCCCCCATCACTATACTAGAGGATCTGGACTGGATTGGAGAATTTATTTTTAATAAAACCCTGTTCTTTTATCAGTCACTGTCATATTTGCTGGTATGCCAGTTATATCCAAGTATTAGTAGTTTGACAGATAGCCTAATGTAGAGGAAACATGTGAGTCTAGTATAAAGGGGAATAAGCTCAATGATCAAATTCAGACTTGAAAAGTGAACAGCAACTACTTCCAAGATCATTACAGATGTTCTCTCCTTTGTAAGGTATTAATACAAGCCTAACAAATCCTGCCTTAATGATCAACCGTTTTGCTAGAGAAAGGTACAAAAAGAGAAAGAGGTGCAAAACAAAGCCATTTATAAAGCTGTGAGAATTCACTGAACCTCACTACTATAATCTCCAAAATAAGAACACTCCGGGAGATTCAGTACTGTTGTAAGAGTGTAAGGGCTGCCAGAATTTCCAAGGGTACAGTGTAAAATCATCCATGAAGTTTCAAAGAATTCTATAAAATAATAAATAAAACATCCAAATGCACTGCAGGCTTCTCATGCTTCTGTGAATGTGTTTAGGACTCCACAGTCAGAAGTAGACAACTATGGTCAAATATGGGAGAGTAGATAGGCAGAAACCAATGCTAACCAAAAACCTCAATCTCTTTCATTTGCCAAGAAACACTCAGATTATCCACGAGCCTCACTGGAGAATGTTCTATGGACAGATGTGTCAAAAAGCACAGCTTTTTAGATTACAGGGATCCCAGTACGATCATATCAACGGTCATGCATGGTGGCAGCAGTGTGATGGTGTAAAGATTCTTCAGTACCTCAGGACAACTTGCCATGATTTCAGGAACCCTGAACTCTGCTCCAGAAAACAGATGTTGTACCAAGACCTCAAACTAGCAGTTCATGCTTGAAAAGCAACCAATCTTTCCCACTGAAAGCTGTGAGGAAGAGTAGGATAAAATCTTTCCCACACGGATAGGAAAGACGGATATTATAATGGGTGTAGTATGTCTGAACGGCGGTCTCCTGACCGCCGGTCAGCTTACCGACGCCGGGATCCCGGCAGCATACCGATGCCGGGATCCCGGCGGGGAGGGGCGAGTGCAGCAAGCCCCTTGCGGGCTCGGTGGCGACCTGCGGTCGCCACGGGTTCTATTCCCACTCTATGGGTGTCGTGGACACCCACGAGTGGAAATAGTCCCTGTTGGTCTGCATGCCGACCATCGGGATACTGAGCCGGCGGGATGGTGGAGGAGGTCATGTGACTGTCGGTCAGCAGACCGCCGGTCACATGAATACCACCCATTATAATACAGAAGTCCTTCAGTTGACTGCAACTAAACACCAACTAGTTATTAAGTCTAATGCATAAATAACTGATCAGCATGCCAGTTGTGTTCTCTAAATTTGATCAGTAAATAAAACAAAACCTATGTAGTTAACTACATTTTTCCTAATATGAGCTTGCACTTAAATAACAGAACATCAGGTGTGAAATACTGTATACAATAATACCGAAAGTGTTTAAATCTTTATCCCAGCTGGCCATAGAATGATTGATCTAAACCTATTTCCAGAGACAGAAGCAAATTATTAATACCCTCTTTAACAAATGCAGCAAAAACCCTGTGTTTTTGCACGTGATCAACCAACCCGGATTTTTCGTATGTGTGAAAGAAACTACCCGAGATGAGTCCCAGGTCCCCGACCCTGCTCTTTACCAGGGTCAGGTCGAGATCCGGAAATTTGCCGGCTTGACAGACCCAGCAATTCCATGCATTTGTGAAAGTGGTATAAAACAGCCACACTTGTAAGATGGAAGCTATGAAGCACCGAATATTAAAGTAAGGGAGCAAGAACTAAAAGTAACTTCCAAACATCAATCTCCATAGCAAATGAAATAATGCTAAACATGCAATCATTGAACTATTCACATAAAAACATACTAAACCATGGGTACATTTTTTCACTCTGCGATAAAAGCTTTATATATAAAAGTTTGTAAAAACTAAAATTAAAAAAAAAAAAACCAAAAAAACACCAAAACGGTAAATGCATTTAGCAGAATCCTAGCACTCTGAAGGAATAAAACAATCAGAGGAGGTTATGCCAAGAAGACACTGACTGCGCTTATTTAAAATTACATCTGAAGATTGAGAGAAAAATTATCAGAGTCCCAAATCTGTCATGTGCCTGCCAAACAGCCTGTAAAGCCTCATGGATTTATTCCAGACAGAATAGTTTGCTGGCCTTCTATACAAGCAGGGTTGCCAACCTAATAGGATTCAAAATATGTGTGCTACATACAACCTAGCTCTAAGAGCAATTAAATAAAAATCTATGCTAAGCCTTATTTAACCCTTTTGGCACTCACTGCTGGTATTAAGATATTCCAACTGCCAGGGTCATGGAACATAAAATACAAAAGGTCAGTTCCCAAAGAACTATGCGCCAGCATTCCTCTGCTATAGAATATTACCCTCAATCAAATCCAGATATACAAGTCATTATTAAGATAAACGTGGTTCTTGTGTTAAAGGTACGAATATTAAATTCTTCGCTCAGACATGGAAACTTTGCACAGAACTGCAAAAAAAATCCATAGCAGGAAAAAGAAAAAAAACTTTCAAAACAGTGCTGAATCATGTAGGACACTAAGGGGGTATTCAATTCCTGTCGGAATTTCAGACAGGTCGAAAAAATTGCACATTTCGCCGTTTTTTAGGGCAAATTTTGATTCGCCTTATTCAGTATAAGTGCTGTTTTTTCGACTTGTCAGAAATTCAGACATGTCGAAAAACAGGTGGATCGGCGAATTCGTCGATACACCGTTTTAGCGAAGTTGCAGGCATCTGACAGTTTTTTTTTTTGTCCCATTTTCGCCCATGCCAATTCGAGTTTAAAAAAAGTGTCGGATTGGCATGTCAAAAACAAGACAAAAGTAGGTGAAAATGCCCACACATTGAATAAGGAACTGTCTGAGAGGATCTGACAGTAATTGAATATGCACCCAAACAGTATACAGTCATTGCTGATCTGGTCAATGGCTAAAAGCGCTCTGAGGAAAAGCTCCACAGGGCAATTACCCCCAAAAACCTAGTAGTTAGGCCCAATATATTCAAACGCCTATTTAAAAAGCAGTCTGAAGGAAAATGTATATCCTTGGCATAAAGGAGAACTATTCATGGCTACAGCATCATCAAAATGTGGTGACAGAAAATTTGAAAGGTAGTGATTGTAACGGTTTGAAGCACCAGAGGCCCAACAATGCTGGGTGGATCATTAAGGCTAAAATGTAAGAGGTTATATGGGGGGGGGGGGATAAATAAAAAAAAAAAAAAAAACATAAAAAGAGCAAAGAACTTCAGAATGAAATGTGTGAGAGTTTTCCTGTGCTCACCAGACTACCTAGAAGTAAACATACTGAAACACAGTACAACCATCCAGAGACTAGTAGAGGAAAGAACATGTAGATGTGCAGCAATTACACAAAGTTCAAATATTTTCATGGAAACTCACAAGGTTATACAACATTCCCTTTCATATTAGACCAGCTTGTACTTTAGAGTAAGTGGCTTTGTGTCGTTAGGTAATTATTAGTTCCATTTTACGTGAACACAAAACATCTCAAATAAGGAACTTACAATATGAGATCATACATTTGCTTTGGTTTACCTTACAAGAGTCTGATTGTGCAAGTCCCACACTGCAATGTTGCCATCACTACAGCAGGAGAAGCAGACCTTGGAATCAGGGCTTATAGCCAGAGCATAGCAGGCAGGAGCAGATGATGTCAGCTCGGCTTTTATACGTGGAGTAGGAGCTGCCAGGTCCCATATGGATAACGTGCTGGCTTCCCCCCCAACAATCAAGGTGCAGCCATCAGGGAGTAATTTGCATGATCGGATATAGTTATCTCTGTTCTATAAAAAGAAGGGAGGGGTGCAGAGAAAGAATAGTGATGAAATCACTTACAAATATTTCTTCCTTCTAGCCGGCACAAAATATTGTACAGCAATACACTGCTTTGAGTTTGGGTCTCATTTTTTAATAAAAAGATACAGCAAACTGACTGAACGTTCGTTTAAACACAAAACGTTGTGGCACTGCAAACCCTTGCCCCACCTTCCTAATAATATAGCAAAAAAAACAAACATTCATGATGCATCATCAGCACTATGCCAGAGGTTTGGCTTGTACTGAGAATAGGAGCTATACAATTCATTGTGCTAGTTTATAATTGACATGATCATATGTAAAAAGGGAGACAAATTACTTTCTGTTTAAACAAATAGCGAGTATGGAACTTTAATATTTACACATTAATTTGTTATTCTGTTAAAACTATACTATAATACTTAAGTGTAGTGCTCGTTGCTTTCATATGTAAAACTAACATTTGCGGCTATGGTAAAGGAAGGAGATCAGATAGCTTAAATACATTCTAAAAGTGTACACAACCAGTGACTGAACTTGCATAAATAAAAACTTCCATATTTTGTATTTGTTAAATATAAAAACCCTCAAATGCACTAGCAAAAAAGAATCTACAGGCCTACCCAGTTTGCGTTGCTTGTATACATTTATTTTTCCCTGTTTAGGTGCGTTTGACACCTCTATTGTTACATTCGGAGAGAAGAAGCGTTAAAAAAAAAAAAAAAAAAAAAAAGTTTATGTGTCACCTGCAAAGGGGTGGCAGGGGAAGACGACATTATTATAGGTGGCTGAACCAATACCTAATGAATATTAGTCAGGCACTACCTCAATGTCATCACATCAGCAGCAAACTGGCTGCATCTTATTGTAGCTCACAAAATGGATATGTTGGTATAGGTGACATGTATTCATTCTAGTGATGAGCGGGTTCAATTTTACTCGGTTCTCAAAACGGCATCTTATTGGCTCACGGATGTCACGTGTTTTGGATAGCCAATAAGATGCCGTTTTGAGAACCGAGTAAAACCGAACCCGCTCATCACTAATTCATTCACACATAAGAAACACAAAGCCTCTAAACAAATACATCTGCAATGTTTGCAGAAAAAGAGCACAGTACTTTTTATGGGCCTCAGTTTCCTTTGGATTTAAGTTGAATTTAACAAGAAAAAAAAAATATGCTCTGCTATTATTAAAACTATAAAAGGGTATTTACACAGGTACATTCCATGAAATTAATGACAAAAGCCGACTGTGTATGACTGTAGAAGCCTGGGTAAACAAACATCGTAGCAACGCCAAGTCCTAAGATTATTTTTCATAACCGTCATCTAACAATTTTCAACCACCTACTTGGCAAACAAGAAGAGTAAACACACACTGGAGATCACCAGGACTATAAGTGCACTGAAACAGAATCCTTTTTACTACACAAGAACACAATAAAGCAGTACTCAGGTGCAGCTTCACGCAAGGCAAATGACCATAAGCAGCCTGCATATAATACCCAAGCTGGCCTGTACAATGATAAATACACTAAGCACACAACGCTTATAAAGAAATGCATCCGCAATACCTCCCTTAAGGCTATGCCATTGATAATTTACAGAAACCGACCACACAAAAAAAAAAAAAAAAAAAAAAAAAAAAAAAAACACCCCACTTCAAATAAGTAGGAAAAAAAATAAAAATGAAATGTTAAGCTGAAGATTCCAGTATCCAGGATTTTATAGCACAAGCTGAGGACTAGAAAGGAAAAATGACCGTAGAACACAACTTCCTGTTCTCTTACCAGGCAGTCCAGCTGGGAAACGGGGCTTTTGTTGCCAGGTTGGCTAATGTCCCAGACTTTGACACATCCCTTCCCACCGGTGTACACATGTCTTGTGGGGTTGCTGATGGTAACTGCACAAACCACTTCTCCGTGATTTAGAGTGTTTATCTGCCGTGCGTGCCGAGGGATTCCTGGGCCAATCAGTGCGTCAGGAGGGAAAGGTACAGGCTGCATCTGGCCGTCTGCAGTAACATGAAAGGAATAAGCCCTGGAAGACACAAAGAAATAGTCATACGTTTAATGCCTAATTTCTAGCAGAAGTAGCTCATTAATTGCAAAATTTACTATTGCTAAAAAAACAAACAAAAAAAAAAAAAAACGGCAGAACGTCTTACTACGTTTCACATTGCAAAGAGACACTTAACATTGATTCAGTTTCAATACGGTTTGGCCTGACACGTGGAAAACAATTAGAAACCTATAAATATAGGAGTATTTTCCCTCCTGACATACATCCCCTCTAACTGCTAAACAATCTAAGTCAGAACATCTGCGCTTCCACTTATTGTAAGAAATACTTCAACTTGTGACACCGCAAGCACTTTACTTACAGCAGGACATTCAGAGGATGCCCCCTCTCTACAGAGTAAGTGTTTATACCGATTATACTTCATGAATCAGCAGTGTCAAAACAATATTTCCAGCTGGTGTGATGTATGGTAAGATTTACTTTTTAAATGTTATTTGTGAGCATCAAAAACCCATCACAAACCAAATGGTATGTTTGTAGTAAAGACTTCCTGTATATTTAAACATGATTTGTTAAGCATATAAAAGTACTTCCATTTATGAGTAAACAGAGAAAGGTCGGCTACGCATCACACTGACCGGCAATCGGGCCGATGGTCAGGGCAATGTCAGTTAGCCCCAGACAATGCCATATTGTCAGTACACACCATTAAATCTTCATGAAAGATAGAACGATCACTTTGTCCTTCATTAATATGCACTGCGCTGCATTCGGTTGCAGCACAGCCAACCGGAAGATGTGACATGTGACCCGTGGGAGCGTGCAATCAAGTGTTCACATTGGACAATATGCACAATTTGACGTTCCAATAAGGCAAATTGTGCCGATAATGGCCTGATGTAAACATACCCTCAATATCATTGAAATGATGGTTGGGTACTGCTATTTAATTTGGACTTTAACCCTACATTTATTCAGTAATCACAGTGGCACTTACAGCAATTCCAACTTCTCGTTTTAAATTTGAGTTAAGAACCATCTCATTAGAGGTCTTGAGTCAAATAGCATAATCCACCATTCACGCATAAGGTGCAATTAAAAGGTTTGTTTATCGATAATTAAAGGGCGGCCATAGTTGCTATTCAATGGTTCTGGGCTGCCTTTAATGATCATGCTCATCACACCCAGTTACACAGAATTTAGCCTCGTAAAGCGGCAAAACCTAACTAATGGGCGTGGCAGGGAAAATTCCTGTTTGGTCGGCCAAATAGCTGACTTTTCACACATTTCAGTTTACAGCCTCTGGAGGTGCGAGCTGAAATGTGACTGCTGCGGCTAATGGGAGTCTGATCGAAGCAACATTTGAATAGCTCCGATAGACGCACATGGATCTCTCCAACAATTGAATAGCCCCCACAGATTTATTAAATCATTTCTACATCGTCTACTAATAGAACACCAACTATTGTTGCCGAGCATTAACAGTCAAAAATTAAAAATACAACCAATTGCCAGTATATAAACATGCATGTTCAATCAATTCACTGGCCCAAATGTTTTGGTTTCAATTAAAAACAAATGGCAGACTTTGAATTAGCACAAAGGGGGGTATGCAATGTGACCCCGTAATCTCAGAGCTATTGATTTCACCCCCCTGCCTATTCAATTGAGGCCCGTTATCACCCATTTTGGGGGGAAATTTTCAACAATGCCTTTTTACCTTTCTTGTGAAAAGGGATTGGCCAGCGCAGGTGAGAAAATATGTGAATTCACCGATCCACATGTTTTTCACTCCTGCTGAAATTTTCACTTAAGCGAAATAACAGCCCTGCGATTGAATAGGGCGAATCTTCATTTGCCCTAAAAATAGCAGAGTCACGTTTTTCCACCTAGGCAAAAAAAATGGACCTAATTACTTACCCCTAAAGTCTATTACAAAAACAGATCCACTATCCATTTCCCAGTCTATCTGTTCTTTGCACTGCAGCAAGCACGGATTAGTGATTGTTTTGGTACATTCACCACTTTTGAATAATCTCACATGCTTGTTCATAGAGTAGATGTCAAATATCCAACTACAATTAGTAGAACATGTAAACTGTCGCAAATTAATATCACTTGAGATTTCACAGGGAGAGAAAAAAAAAAAACAATCATGTAACTGACATTAAAGCCCAAACCCTTCACTATTAGCAATTAGCAATGTGTTTTTCAACAAGTCACTGCAGTGTCTTTACCAGAGCGTGACTGTGTCCTAATGAAGCTTTACTACATCAGCATTAGGGTCAATGCCGCCCACACAGAGCTGAGATGTGATTATATTCTGTGTGAAAGTGCATTGTAGAGAATAGACTATCATAATCACCATACAATTAAGCATAACAAAAACAAATAAGTATAACAAACACATTAACACCACGCATTACAGCAGACGTGTGATACAAACAGAAGTGGGAGCTCTACTGCATAGCAGTCTATCCATTAGTCGGGCACTACATAAAGTCAAAGTAATGTGGCCTGGCAATGTAGGAGGTTCAATGATTGCAGATTCCTCAAAAAGTGATCGGTATCAGTAAAACAGGTTGCCCAATATGTTGGATTTCACCGACCACATGGGGATGTAGACTGATAGTGTATGGCACATGTCTTGCAGGTAACCCAGCAGGAGCACAGGTGTATTAATTACTCACTGACATTTTAAAAAGATCCTCAGGTGGAGCTAATTATTTCACTTGTGATTCTGCGAGGAAACCTGCAAAACATGCACTGTGTGGGGTCCTGAGGACAGAGTTGAGAACCTGTGGTGTATGGTCATGATCAGCAGATTTCCAGACCATTACTAGTATTTTACTATTAAAATGGGCACTATCTTTCAAGTTAAGCAAAGCGGACCTTTTGATGAAAATGATCTGTGAATCACTGTAAAATATCTGCACCGTATGGGCACATATTGGTGGATTGGTGAATCGATAAATGAAAGCAACTCAGAATTTTTGTGATTGCTGATCTGTGGGACCCATTAGAAAACAATATATGAAGTAGATTGACCTGAGACATAAGGCTACATTTACTAAGCAGTGGCTTGACCTCAAAACTTAAAGCAGCACCAGTATTAAATGCAGCAGTCTGTTTTCATTTAATATTAGTAATGCTTTAAACTTGGAGGTAAAAGATACTGCTTAGTAAAGCGAGCCCATAGTCTAGAAAGGCCCTGAGCATGAGAGCTTTACATTCTACAGGCTACAACAATTCAAGTGTTTTATTTTTAGCTATATAAAACTGTCTTATTGATATAACATGGCATTGTTAAGGGGTCTTAAACCCCATACACACTAGCCGAGCCCACGCAGATATTGGCGCGGCGGGGACTTGGCATCGGCAAGTGCATACACATTTGCCGATGCCAGCGGGTCAAGGAGCGACGGCTGGGGGAGGGGAGAGAGGGGGGGTGTTACGACACCCATGCTGCAGCTGCCGTTAACGAGGACCTCCCTCGTCTGTACATGTTCAGACGAGGGAGAGGGTCATTAACGACATTGAGTGTACACACTGGATGAGATTGTAAAAGATCTCTCAGATTGGCCCTTCTGAGCAAGATCTTTCACTTTCTCGTTCGTTAGTGTGTATGGGGCTTTAGGGTATCATTCTGAACAATTACTGCAAAGGTTTAGTTATTTTCTGTTTGGTATTCATAATAAAAACCAGAAATCCTTTATCTGCTATGTGAACTCAATGGGGTAGACACACAGCAGTACAAGCTTTAGTTGTGCAGTACATGCAAGTCCCATTAGTTACATATTAGACAGTTACTTTTTGCGTAATTAAACAATGCACAGGTTTTATAGACATACACATTTAAAATTATAAACTAAAGCTGGGTACACATTAGACAACGTGCAAACGACGCAATGGTTGTCCCGATTTCATTAGAACTCCCGGACAAATGATACAGTACATTACAAATGCTGAACAATATATATTGTGTGTTGTTTGGTAGTTTACGATATATCAGGTATATATATGTAGGTAGTGCATACACACTGAAAATAGTTGACTTTCAGAATGACTTGCATGCACAACCAATATGAAGATGCGACTAACAACTCATGGGAGCGTGTGAAAGGGGTATGGGATTTAGGGTCGACACCTATTGGTCGACAGTGACTAGGTTGACACCAGAAATAGATCGACATGAGTTTATTTTGTGTGTGTCTTTTCTACGTAAAGTGACCGGGAAACCCAATTAGTGCACAGTGTCCCCTCGCATGGCATGCTTCGGGCAAGGTGCCTCGCTCCTCTACCGCTGTGCTCAGAACAGGTAATCGTTCCCAATCGTAGTCCACATGGATCGTAAAGTATGAAAAAGTTAAAAAAATATAATGTAAAAAGTGCAAAACGCATGTCGACCTTTTTACAGGTCGACCTTGTTCACATCGGCCTAATGACCATGTCGACATATTTATGCTGTCAAACTAGTCACGGTCAACCTAATGGGTGTCGACCTAAGTGCTATCAACCTAGAGTCTTGATACCATGTGAAAGTGCGTACACACTGGACGATGAGAACAATCTGCTATTCCGATCCATTGGAAAATGACCAATCGATCAAGAAAATCTGTCTGTGTACCCAGATTAAAAGGCATGCATTTATTATGACTTTGCCTACTCTGTCTCGATAAGTTTCCAGAACTAGGGGTTTATTCAGAAAGCAATGAAGAGAGTGGAGAAGCGAGCCAGTGGAGAAGTTGCCCATGGCAACCAATAAGATGCCATGTAATATTTGTCAAATTATACAAAGCAGCTGATTGGTTTCCATAGGCAACTTCTCCACACTTTTCACTGTTTCATGAACAGACCCCCCTAGTCACCTTTATATTGTTATACCCCTTCTTCAATAACCTAACCAGCCCCATGCCATTAGGCCAAATCCAAAGTAATTGTAAGTTATAGAGGCTTAAGTAATAGCCTGCGAGCTGGAGGCTGTGTAAGAATTCTGGCAAGTTGGGTTGTATTTTTAAAGCAGCAATCATTTGCAAGCCCCATAGACTGTGATGTATCATTCTACCTCAACAAGATAGGACAGGAGAGCAGTGTTTGGGAAAAAATAAACAGAGGTGACAGGTCTTCCTTAAAATTAAAAAGGAATATTGTTTTGCAGAAAAATAATGAACCCCGCACATTGGCAATCTGCTTATGCAAAATCAAAGATTAACACTATATCAAAATAATTTAATATGACTGGAACTTGGTGTTTGGCACGTAGATGGAAAATTATTTGGTCAACCTTTGGTGTGTCTTCCGAAAATCACACAAAACAGTGAGAAAGTCAGGTACAGCATAGCATCTGAATTACATAATTGGGACATGGTTGCATGGCTGTGTTATGCTGGAGTGCGACCATACCCCATGGAGGCGTGCTAAACACCGTCTGTGCTACGCTTTGGAAGGGGGATAACGCACATCATGTGAAACCAGGCTGAATTTGCCTATCTTGGGGCAGTGGAACATTCTCCTCAAATCAATGTCCCACTGAAATTAGAATGGCTGTGTGGAATGTGTACAGCTAAAATCACAACTTTGTATTTCATAATCTTTAAATTAAGGGATTTTTTTTTTTCTGAATTTACTACTTAGCAAAAAACAAATGAGTATTCAACTTGAACAAACTAATGCATATTACATAATTATATATACTATACTGAATAATAATGAACTTTAGCCTACAAGATGAGAATAAGTAGTACTTACGGCTTTCCGCCAGGTATTCCAGCTAGGTTTGGAGGCATTCCAGGTACTCTCATATGAGGTGGAGGATCAAACCCAACCTGAAGAAAAGTAAATGAAACTGAACAGAACTCTTTCAAGGACTACTAATTCTCAAAATAGGAATATGAGTGAAAGAGGTTACATAATGAATACACAGTAAGCTATTTCAGAACTATAAAACTTTCTGATAAGGTGCACAAAAGAAATCAGTATTACAATCAGAAATTCTAAAATGTACTCCTAGCCATTTTCTAGCTTTGCTCTTACCATTGGGGAACGTCCATATGCCACAACAGCAGCTGCAGCAGCGGCAGCACTCATCTGTGGGGACATATTATGTAAACTTGCATATGCAGCTCCTGGACTGGTTAGTTCACCATTCATACCAGCATGAGGTACCATTCCAAAGGGAGTAGCATAGGGGCCAGGAACTGCTAGTGGTGTCCTCAATCCAGCAGCTACTTAATGAGGAAAAGAAAGAAGAAAAATAAATTGTATATTTAAGCATATTTAAAAAAAAAAAAAAAAAAAAAAAAATGAAGAAGGACTGCACAGCAACAGGTAGTGGATGCAAAAATAATCAATGAGCCATCGTTTGTGGCCTGTATGTGCTGGGAGTCTGCCAATGGCT
This sequence comes from Pseudophryne corroboree, assembly GCF_028390025.1. Classification (NCBI taxonomy): domain Eukaryota; kingdom Metazoa; phylum Chordata; class Amphibia; order Anura; family Myobatrachidae; genus Pseudophryne; species Pseudophryne corroboree. Next base: position 488,958,161 of record NC_086444.1, on the reverse strand, counting down.
GGAAATGTGCAGCACTATGCTTCTACAATACACTCATAATGCCTGAATGATGGTGTGAAACGCTGACTCCTGTAATACACTTCTTTCATAAAGAAGGAGCTACAATACAGTATAAATCTGTTACTTCAATAGAATTGAGCAGCGAGTCATTTTTATCTTTTCGTCACATGAAATTATTGTACCGAAGACGAGCAAAAAAGAAGAAAAAAAAAAAAACCAAGAATATGGTGAAGGATATCCCCCTTGCTCCACTACTCTGTAGTTCATTGGCTGCGTTATTTGCACCACTAGGTGTGATAAGTCCTCAAAGGACGGTTTAAGGAAACTGCCTGCTTGCCCCTCCAGTTGACAAGTCAAGCTAAATGATCTGTAGATGCTCAACAAGTAATACAAAAAACAGAGTTTGGTGGCACTGTGTGGATTGGTGTCAGGGAATGTCTAGAGTCAGCAGCCGGCTGGAGAGAGTCAGTCCAGTGCAGAAGAGCTGGTTCTCCTCGATGTACGGGTGATATTGGTGTACCTGCTGAACAACTTAACTACCAATATCACCCATACAGTGAGGAGAACCAGCTCTCTTCTGCACTTCATCTACTACACGGTGCCCCACCACAAAGGCTTAATTAGATGTGTGCTACGCTGATTGGGAGAGCAAGGCAAGCCATGCCGGGTTACACTGCGGCTGCTGAGAACCAAACGCTCCACACGCTGGGGAGCGACGCTGCAGTTGGACACATTACGGCCGCTGAGAACCGGACGCCCCACATGCTGGGGAGCGGTGACAAGCTACACTGTGGCTGGTAAGAGCAGAACACTCCACTTGTTGGTTAGTGGTTGGTGTGCACCCAACCCTCACCACCTTTGTTTATGAAATCTCCCACTCAATCCCACACATAAACGGGATAAGGATACCTTGTTGTAAACCTCACTGACACAGCGTGGAGATAGACTGTGACAACTGAGTGTCTCTGCTGTACAACCAGTATATACAGTAATATAGCGGTGAGATAGACTGACAACCGAGTATCTCCACTACTGAACATTGATTCTACTTAATATTTATCCAATTAATGGACGGTGATACTAAACATTATCAGGTGTTTCTTCAGGTATAAGTACAGAAAGATAATTATATTTGACTTGAATAATGTGTGCATGATATTTTATGCGATTATATTAGTATCTTAAAAAAGTTTTATTAAAAATGTAGTGTCTTTTGGTTAAGCACCAGCTGGTACAACACTATAATCTGTAGATTCTTGCATATTTTGCCTCGTCTCCGCTTACAGTTGCACTTTACAGATCAACTAGTTTTTAGCTCCACGCTGTGTTTAGCAAGTGTGCTGACGCGATCATTGAGGTCTCCCTCTTTCACTTATGTGGAAGTCCTTGAAATGTATAGGTTTAGCCAGGTGTTTTTATTACAATGTCCATTACCTGCATATTTGGCCTATACAGGGAGTTAACATAGTCAGCACTACATAACTTCTCTAACTGCTTACGGCAAACACGATAAGAATATACAAACATCTACATTTATTAGTGTACACTGGCCTGCATACCTAACAGGTAATGAATGCTTTAGCATAAGCACTTGTATTATTTTTGAGCCACCTCTTTCTATGCACAATAGAACATGTATGAATATGGTTAGAAAACGGTTTAAGCTATTACAGTAACAATTTGCTGTTGCAGTGTACATAACTTCTATTGCTAAACACCCTAGATTTCCACAGAATAGCATTTCTTATAGTAAGAACTCCATCCCTTTTCTACCCGTTACGTAGTCCGATATTTGTTTACAGTTTATTTGCCGAAACTAAAAAAACAAAAATACATAAAAAGGGGTTGAGCGATTTGGAATGAATCTAGACCAGACTCCCGAATTTTAATAGCTCCTTCACAAAAGAAAAATAGATTTCTTCCAGGATTTACATGAAAGGACTTGCCTGTGAAAGTAAATATCACTGCGTTCATTTGCTGTATGCATATAGCAAATATTAACCAACTGGCACTGGGAATTACGGATCTGAGAACAGCATTACATTGAGAATAAGTAGATGGATATCTTCTGTCTGCCTTTCTGAAAACTGGAGTATTTGGAATTAAAATAAAGCCAAGTGTAAACAGTGACTGAAAGTGGTGCAGCTGCAGAAACCGAGCGCAAACATCTGTTATTCATCAGGCCTCTTCCATGGGAGATGGGGCGAGACACGCACAACACATATTTAAGATTCATAGGGTATAACGTACGCAAAATATGCAATGTAAACAGAGCAGCGAAGAAAAGGAGAATTCTTACCAGCTTGGTTAACCAGAGGGTCCATGGAAGGAGGCTTGCCAAGTCCTGTGCGCAGACCTGACGTAGCACTTGTGCCGGGAGTCGGTACATCACCGCGAGGAGTTGGCGTGCTTGATTTCAGAACAGGCGTGCTGGCTTTTTCATGCTAGTATCATTAAACAAATTAAATGAGTATTATTTTTAATCCAGGCCATATTACACAATTTATCACAACAGCAGCTGGGATACTGGGCATCTACTACCAACTGCTTCAGCCAATTTTCATAAATCCACACAATGTTGACAGCATTAACTTGTGAGAAAGAAATGTTGACCTTTAATTCTTCTGCCAAAATGAAAACTCAGATCTGTAGAAAGACTTACACATTTTTATAGCTACGGCAGCATAGAAAAGATGGTTTCAAACTAATTTCTAACCCACAGATAATTTCCTCAATGTGGTCTTTTCAGAGTTTGACAAATTAAGGTCTATTTGGCAAAAAAAAACAAAAAAAAAAAAAATTCTTCTTCCTACATCCAATACATTTACAATTGGCCTACTAAGCTCAGTGGAAAATGAAGGTCTCATGAATTTGCCATCACTTAATTCAAGGATCAGAGCCAAACTCCATGTTCAATGTGGGTCGTTCTTCCAGTAAAATGCATTCATGTCACAGGCAGATCTCACAAGCATACAAATTACACATTACAAAACAGAAACGGAGTCCGCATATTATCTCTTTTAATGCAAAATGTTAAGAAATTTGGAATATTTATGAATTAAAAAATAAAAAATACAATAAAGTAGAAACTCAACAACATTTTTGTCCAAAATTCAATGGAATTGTACAGTGCAGTGGTTCTCAGGACCCCAGATAGGTCACGCTTTCCAGGTCAGTACTCCTAACTCACAGACGCATTTTAAAAGACCCACAGGTGGAGCTACTTATTTCAGTTGCTATTCTATGAGGAGACCTGGAAAACATGCACTGTTTGGGGTCCTGAGGACAGCTTGTGAACCTATGGTAACATCAAAGCATCTGCCAATACATTACTCAATTACCACTTTGTGCCAGTTAATGCAAACTCAATGCTAATTTTAAAGCAAGATTCATAACAGCATTTCAAATCAAATATTGTTTTTGCCATAAAAAAAACGAAAAAAAAAAATAACATGCTTGCCTTCCTCCTATTATCCGCCACCAGTGTTAACACTTATTAACTTATACCAGAGGTTCCCAAACTTGGTCCTCAAGGCACACTATCAGTCTAGGCTTTAAGGATAACCAAGTTTAGGCACAAATGACTTAATTACATCAGTCAATTAGATTTAATCATCTGCGCTCAGCCATGAATATCCTTAAAATCTGGACTGTATGGTGCCACGAGGATCGAGTTTGGTTACAACTGACATGTTATATAAAAATGTATCACTTTCAGAGTAGAGTACATGAATTTAACAATATCATAATTGTAAAAATCACAAGATTAAAAATATTGTTTTCTTACCAAACTCATTTCTTTTGATTTCAGCGATGTTGAACTCCCTGAAGACGCTGTAGAAGCTGGACTGCTAGAAGCATCCTTCTTCATTAACCTGCTTTTATCAATACCGTTTTCACGGGGTGAGTGAGCTGGACTGGCTCTTGGCGATGATGGATCCTTTAGACACACACAGATGCAGTTTTTATTATGTTGTAACGGGATTGCAGTTTAGGAATTTCTGAGAGTCAAGCTGGGTACACACTGGGCGATAGATCAGCTGTTCAAATTGATCAAACGGACGATATATCTCGATAACAAGTCGGCAGGTGTTTACACCTGATATGTCTGAACATCATACACAGACATAGATCTGCGCATCTGACTGTGTGAGTAGGCAGACCATGAACCACCCATACACTTGATGCAGATTCAAATGCTGCGATATGAGGGCAGACATATCAAGCAGCCGATAGGTAAGCGTATATGCTTACCTGAATTGCATAAACTGTCTGTGCGACATGGAGCCCACCGTCAAGTTGCCCAGTGTGTACACAGCTCCATGGAACATTAAAGTATAGTAATATGGCGAGTTTAAACTATAAGGCAGCATCTGTTTTTGAAAAAGAGTGTCTGGTAACACAGGAGCAGATGTATTAAGCTTGGAGAAGTGATAAAGCAGTGATTAGTGGAAGGTGATAACGCACCAGCCAATCAGCTCCAATCATTTTTCAAACCTGTAATGATTGGCTGGTGCGTTATCACCTTCCACTTATCACTTCAGGCTTAATACATCTGCCCCAGTTTCTAGTGTGTGCCAGAAAAAAGTGTCCATTATTGGTAATGTGCTATGTTAGGAGTCTACATTATGAATAAAAGGAGTGGGGTAAAAAAAAAAAAAAAAAAAGTCTCACCTCATTGGAAACATCTACAACCAAGTTATCATCGCTTTTGTCGCCATCACTATCCTGTAATGACAGGCCACAAGCTAATAAAATCCAGTCGCTAGGAGTATAACTTACAATGTAATCAAATATAACATGGTCAAAGAAGATATTTTGCATGAATTGAAAAGGAAGAAAGATTTGTAGGTTTTGGTGGGATTAGGACAAGTATGCTAGCAGCTGAAAAAAGGAATAAGAGGGACAAGGGAGTTGCAAAAAAAAAAAAAAACACACACATTAGGCTTTAATAAAATTATTTAACCACATTACTACAAATATGCCATCAAATTCATTTGTAGATAGAAAAAAAAAAAAAAAACACCAAAAACTGCAGACCCCAGGAATCCACATACAATGTTGAATCCTGAAGATATTTCAAAGGTTCTACAAATCTGACCCCTGCTGTTACTGTATTTATTGTTGCTTGCATAATACTTTTTGAAACTACTGGAAATGCTTTTCAAACCGGAAAACCAAGACTGTTAACCGTCTGGCTTTCTGAAAGACAAACAGGAAATAACTATGCTCTGTGAGACAGGGTTATCAAAGGGCTAAAATACATCTCAAGTGTACTGCCAAATATTTCTGGAAAAATGTTGAATTGCATTTTTTTTTTATAATACATACACACACATACACTCGTTACTACATTTTAATTGCAATTTCCAACAGGCAATTTTCAGAAGCTTATCACAACTAGAGATGTAGATACATTATATTATCTAGATAGATATTAGTTTGTGATTAAGATGGGAATGCCTAAAAAATGGTCTTGAATCAAGATTCGTCCTCCTTCAAAAGGGATGTGTAGCACTGATCTCAAATTAAATGGCTGAATGTTTACAGCGACAGAGCACTCTGTTATGAGCAATTGATGGCCCCTAATATAGTGCTGACTGCCCTGCATTCTGGAGTGTCAAATTTAAAACATCCTCAGAGAGGAACTAATAAAGTAATCAGTTCCACTGTAATCAAGCTGGTAAAGGCTTGCTTATGTTAGTACTCGGAGGGGCATAGATAGGAGGATTAATAATAAGGCACAAATAAAGCTTTTAATGATTGATGACAAAGTGGCAGTGGACTTCTAAAGGCTGCAAGCAAAATTGATAATTAGGTTATGTTGATAGAGGACAAAAGGTGATTAAGTAATTATAATTATTCAGTATTGTGTAATATAGGGGTCTATTCAATTGATCCGGCAAGTCGGGGAAAAAAAAAATAGCTTTTCTGACTTTTTTTAGGTTGAATCTGGATTCGACTTATTCAAGTCAGTTGCCGTTTTTCAAACTTGTCGGAAAACACGTGGATCAGCTGCCAATCCACATGTTTTGTTGGATTTGCGGACATTTCCGACAAGTTTTTGGCCCGTTTTTGACAAAGCCAAAACCTACTTCAAAAAAAAAAAAAAAAAAAAAAAAAAAAAGAGGATCCGACACCCATTGAATAGACCCCGTGGACTACATGTATGGTCAGCTTTAAAAAAAATATCATGTGCTAGTATTTTAATTTGCACATTTCCTGAACTTTAACGCTGGCTCCTAGCCCCTTAAAAAACAAAACACTAATTGTAAGCCCTGCCTTGCAATACAATAGAGAAAAACAGTCTATCACTCTGCTAAAGCTAATCTTTTAACAGGGAGCCTGCTGCCTACAAGTCTGCACAACACTAGACTGACAAAAAAATTAAGGAAAAAAATAAATCAAAATAAACCATACAGCAGTTTAGCACATTTATTAATTATATTCCAGTAGATGATATAACCATTAAGTACTACAGGTTTTTTTTGTGCACACATGATTTTCAAGTGTAATAGCAACAGCATTAAAAAAGTTTCAGAAGATAGTCCTTGGGTAGACGGTCAACAAAATTGGAAACAAATTACTTTTGCATTTTTTAAAAACAAGCCTTGGAGAGTGCTAAATTGCATAGTGATAAAGCAACAACCACCTGCTAACTGCCATGCCACAGGCTGTGTTGACAAATGGCAGTTAGGAGCCGAATGGTTGGTACTTTATCACCGTGCAATGAATCACTCTCCAAGGCTTGATAAATCTGGGCCAAGACTGTTGTGCTCTGGTCATGCTGCCCACCTGTTTTGATCTATATACAAAGTCTCTGCCATTATTAGGGTATTAAACTCACATAGTGGCTTGAATCTTTATCATCCACCTTTCTCTTTTTGAGATCATTACAATATTCTGGTCCATTCCTCCGTTTGTCTGATGCTCGTAGACCGTCAGAAACCAACAGAGAATTGCTCTTAAAAAAAAAAAAAAAAAAAAAAAAAAACACACAACATGAAAAGCCATTCATAAAAAAAAAAAATTTATATATATATATATATATATATATATATATATATATATATATATATATATATATATATATATATATATATATATATATATATATATATATATATATATATATATATATATATATATATATATATAATAGCTGGTGTTTGGCACTCCTAATTCAAACGCTTAGCTGCAGCCGGTGCCGCATCCTTGTCATGTATATGTATGTATGTATATGTGTATATATATATATATATATATATATATATATATATATATATATATATATATATATATATATATATATATATATACAAAGACGTCAAATAGTTGCTCTGCACCCTCAGAGGTTTAAGAGTAAGTGGTGGCAAGTTAACATGTAATACATCTAGTTTTCTTTTTTTAATTCCAAGATTTCCCCCCCCTTTTTTTTTTTTAATCATTACCCATAAAATGTTTTTACACAAAGTCCCCATTAAACGGGTTGGGTATGGGATACCACCGGTCACCATACAGACACTGGGATCCCGATGTACAGGTTGCCGGTGTGTGTGTGTGTGTGTGTGATGGGGGGGGGGTGTTGCACACACAACGAAGCCCCTTGCGGACTCAGTGGCTTGCTGCACTCGCCACAGGTTCTATTCACACTCTATGGGTGGGAATAGTCAGTCGGCAGGCCGACTGACGGGCTTTACACTGGGTGGGATTGCGGCATCAGCATAGCGAGCGGCGGTCACATAACTGCATCCCACTTAAACACATTTAAGTATAACTAATCTGAGCAGATGTATACCAATCCATTCCTCAGACTTCTCAACATTTTAAAATACCTATGTGCTTTACGGTTTGTGGTGTTATTTTGAGCTATCTAAATGTACCTTTGCTGTATACACGCCAGAATTTTTAACTTTGTCAGTTTCAAACTTCTATAAATACCACCATCACAAAGAAGTATCAGCAAATCCAAGATTAACATGCACAGTATAAGTTATGGTCAGATATCTAATATATGATCCTGAAAAGGTGTCTTTCTGATGAAGTAAGTTTTTTGGAGTATCTTTCTAGAAATCGTATGGTACTTGGGGTTGGAGGGAAGCTTTAAATTAAGGACACTCCTTGTCAGAAAAGTTTGGGTGAAAACATGCCGTGCTTACACAGCACAATCTAGGCACAACATATATGCTAGGTTATAACAAGCAGTGCATATACTATATGCAAACACTTTTGAGATGTAACAAAGTGTCTCACGTACATAGCAAGGTAGAATGTATTCTTCTACAAATTGTGTAGTACATCTAGTTGTGCATTCGGTCCTCTAGGATTTTAACACCACATTAAATCACATGTGTGTACAGTTTAAAAAAAATAAACACTAATAAAAGCATGTAAATTTAATGCCAGCATGTTTTAGGTTTAAAGTATCAAACGCAAAGTGCTATATATATATTTTTTTTTTATTACCATTTCCTTACTTTTTTGGGGGTGTTGACATTTTCAGAATCTATTAAGACAATGTTGATACGGACCGAAAAGTAACTCAATTATGTTATGTGCTCCTACTGTACTAAAGGAGAGATCAAGCTTATTGGCCTTGTATGTATAAGGTGCTTTCAAAGCATTTTTACTCCGTGGTAACATTCAGTAACGTCAAGCTAGCCAAGTACTGTTTGGGGAAACCAAATAAAACATCTATTTAGGTGGAGTATTTCTACCTTCTCAGAGTACAGGTTAATGACAATGCTACCCCCACCCCTTACAGCAGGTGTGAGTTTTTAAAACTAATCCCTCTGTATGTTTCATTGATCAAGCAGTTCCACTAGAAATCATTTTTAATCCTTAAAACAGCTTCAAATCAACCCCAGATTACCCTGCATGGTAAACGTAAATGGGGCACGTAAATGCAGATTTTTCCCCTCAGCCTCAGGAGTTGCAAGTGAAAAATCCACGTTAAATGCACCCTCTAAAGATTGATGTAAAGGGTAACCAATAGATTTTGGGCCCTTAACCCTGAATTTATGGCATAACGTCCATCAGTCATGGGTTTACCTTTGGGGAATTTGCATAATAGTTGAAAAGGGGTTACCACCGATAAATTAAATCTGCCACATAATGCATCATAGATGTATACCAATTTATCTTTTCCTCATGTCAGGTAGTGTTTTCTTTGATGGTATATTAGAATAAAACGCTTTATGGACATTATATAACCAAAACACTTTACATGAATCTTTTCACAATTACAACCATCTGAAACTCTTACACCAGAACTTAAACCACTAGTCTTCCTGAAAACATCTATACCAGACAGTAGAATCTTCGGATACTGTCAGATCCATAAACATAGATGGCCAGGTGGTAAGTTTTTTTTCCCCCTTTCTAGGCCACACACACACACACACACACACACACACACACCCACCCAGGAGCATCATTATTAAGCTTAGAAAATAAAAATAAAAACTGGCGAGTGACAAGACTGAAGAAAAATGTTGAAAGCAAACTTCATTTTTGGTCTCTGGAGTGACCATTTTGTGTGCAAATACACAGGAAAAACTTTGATGTACATGTAGTTTTTGTATTATTTTTTTTGTTGGTTTAGATTTTAATTGAATGTTAATGTATTGCTTCTACATATTTTTATCTTAACACTTTAAGTAGACTCCATACACTGAAGGGGACAGCAACAGATCTCCTCTAGAACTAGCTGAATATGAAGTTGATAATTTCACTGTGCTTTTAAGACTCGTGTAACACATGATCTAATCGTTTTAATGGCAGAGGCAATCAGATGTGGACCTCCCCTATACAGTTATTGGGGTCAAAACCAAACAGGGAATTCATGGCAATGTTGAACAGGCACGGCCGTACATTCACTACACTAATTCTGAATTAAACAGAATAATTTCGCACCTATCCCTTCACTGGATACTTTGTCACCGATAGCATTGAACCAATGGTTGCAACATGTGAAATAGCACACATATAGAGATCGCAGCAGGTCACTTGGATAGTAGTATAAAACCTACTGAACAAACTGAGTGGAGAAGGTGTCCAGACAATGTTGTACTAGTCAACCTTTATGTGGCACCAATCTATTGAACTGGGTGGCAAAGTTCTTCCAGTTGCAGCAAGAATGAAACCTCTGCCGCACCACTGATTGTGTCTTCTCAATTCAAGGGGAGAGAAACCATCTTTGAATCTATTCTTTGCAATCAGAACAAACTTTGGAGCCCTCACTCCCACTTTTGTGAAGCAATGCAGTATGTCACTGGTTATATTATGATTGGCGTGGGTTTAGTCCATGGCCAAATGTTTTCTATGTTCATCAACACATTTGCAAAATAGTTAAAGAAACCTGATGACACTAATGGCAGGTACATTTAAAAATATCCCATGCACTTTAGGATAAACAAAATACATGATGCATCTTTAAACCCAGCACTATTTTACACAAATTGAAATATTGAACCAAATCTGTATACACCATCCTTATGAAGCGAACTTGAGCAAAGAAACTTTAGCATAGATCAGTACTCTAACTTTCTGTACATGCAGCTTATTATGCTCACTACGCTGCAAGGCTAAAACGTGAGAGTTTACCAAACCTGTAAGCAAAAGCCCTGAATAAGGATAACAGGGTACTGATCCTAAATTACTTCCAGTGTACTAAAACAAAACCAGAACATTTGCATGTACTGTACTGCAGCATTACAATGATAGTCTGCATAGGAAGTTGAAAATGACACCAGATAGGTATTGGGCAGATGATGTTGCAGCCCCCAGCTGGAACATTAAAAAAAACAAAAAAACAAAAAACAAAACTTTGCACTTCAATAAAAGACTGGTATTTACTTAGAACAAAACACGAGCTGGATAAATAAAGAATGCTGCCCACAGTGCCTCAAGATTTCCTTTTGTTATATCAGTTACAGCACCTTTATATTAATTTTGTCAGATCTGGTTTTAAGACCCAGCTGCATTTCACACTTTTTTTTTTTTTGCAAGAAAAAAAATCAGTGTAAAAAAAATGAAAACAATTAAAAAATTAACAAAAAAGGGTTATAAAATAAAAGATAGAGATACTAGAACACTACACACAACTGCCTTGACAATATTTTAATTATAGGACAACATGGACACACAATGGATAGCATTGTTGTATCACAGCACTGAGATCATGATTGCGACATAGCCCGTACTGCGTGGAGTTTGAATAGTCTTCCCATGTACAGTATGTGTAAGTGAGAGTGTAATAACCAGCAGGTGGAAGGGACATTGGTAGTTGTGATCAACTGTGCTGTCAAAACTATGGTGAACATGTACTAAGCAGTGATAAGAGCGGAGAAGTGAGCCAGTGGAGAAGTTGCCCATGGCAACCAATCAGCTGCATTATACTTTTACAGTATACAAATTTTAAATGCTACATCAATGCTGATAGGTTGTCATGGGCAACTTCTCTACTGGCTCATTACTCTACTTTTATCACCGCTTAGTACATCTCCACCTATTTTTTTTAAGAGTTTTAATGAAATTGGCATTTAGATCATTTTCACACAGCAATATACAATCACCTATTTAAACATCGTTAAAGAATTTTAGAAAATATGGCTGAATGGACATATTGTAAGATTAGCATGAAGTTACTTACTGTTCCTGGTTCTCTTTCTGCTCACGAAGAATTCCAGAAATGCAGACATGTCCGTTCAGACACATAAGCAAGAAGAAAAAAATAAATAAAAATAAAAAAAGGGAGGACAAATTAGAAGACAAGTCTCAATAGGTTTAAAATGTATTTTATTTTTCATTCATAATAAAAAATTGCACATTTTTAATACAAATAATTATCAAGGTACAGCAACATTTAAAAACAAGAAAATACAATTTGCATAAAGCCCCAACCAAAATAAGTTAAAGTAGTGCAAATGTGCCCATTTGTTTCATTGCATACAAATAGCGTGGAAGTTCTTGCTGCAACCTAGTTTGAGCATATTTCTTTGCATTACCTTTAACAACGAGTTAACAATTTCCAAGCCAGCATTAAGTATAATGGTCCATTTGGTATTTCTGGCTACAGAAGACCCACCAATTAGACTTTTTCCTTTTATTACTGAAAATTCTGATATATATTAATCTAGTAGTAAAAGAAAGTTTAAATGAAAATGAAGTTTTAGTGCATCTTCAGCCGGTACATTATTGGACAGATTTTATATATAATAATGCTGTACAGATTTCAGTTTACAGCAAATACTTGACAAAATTAGCAAGCTCAGTGTTTCAGATTTTATTGTGAAAGACAGATTTATTTTTCTATATAATGTAAAATTTAAAGTATGTACTATGGAACCATTTCACTTAATTCAAAGGTGGTTTTAGATGTCCCTCTTACTGCTTACAGCATGCAACATTTTAGTTTTATATCATCCATAGCAATACCATGTACAACCCAAGGACAGTAAAGTGAAGGCAAAACCAGAAAACTAGCGTACACATTAGAGAAATTCAATTCAATTTGGGAGTTATGTGACAAAGTATTTAAATGTGCCCCAAAACAGGCCATTGCATTTTAGAAAATGCAAGGGAACACAGGATGCTTAAGTGCTCAAGACCACTTAAGCCTTAGCATACGCCACAAAAAGTTTGGATATTTGGGAAGAAAAAAAAAAAAAAATCTGACATCCTAGATCGGCTTGCCATGCCTCTCACCTCTGTGGTGGTCTGTATCATGATGTTTCTTGTCATCTTTTAGAGCGAGGTGAGACTGCCCACCAAGAGCATTTGAAAGGGCAAGAAGACCTGCGCTGCTTCCCAGGGATGGAATACCAGTTGGCTGAAGGCCTGATGGATGTGGAGTTAGAGGCACTGGTGGTCCATGACTGTGGGACAAATGTTGAGCTTGTAACTGCTGCTGCTGTAGTAGTTGTAGTAGTAGCAGCAGATGATGTGTGGTAGAGATGGTAATCCAAGTAAATACAAAGAAAAACACATTTGAATTAGAAGAAAATCTACACATGCTAAAATATATATTTCCATAAATAGTCCATTTTATTACAGCGCTAAAAAAAGGGTCAATTCAATAGAACGCAAATTGAATAGTGCTGGGAGGGAGCTCCCAAGTTATTCAATTCAGCGTGATATCAAGTAGAATGCCTGTACTCGCAGACTAAACAGGGTGTTGAGCCGTGAGAATGGGCACAAAACAGCATTGTGGACCTAGTTTTGTCAGATTTCTGCTCACAGCCTAGGAGGGGTGAGAAGAAATCCTCATCAGGGGTAACATCGCACAGAATTGAATAGCTCTGGGAGTTTTCTCCCGATGCATTTCAAATCAGCATTCAACTGAAGCACCCTACTGGCAGTCACCCATGTACCAGTTCAACGTAACCAATAAGGTCAAGTCCAAAGGAATGCGTTGAAAGGTTAGATTTTCTCGCTCCACAACTACAGTTATGAAAATACTAAGGGCCAGACTTAACGACAAAGGACATTCTTATCACTCATTTCAAATATTAAATGGTGCTCCAGCCAATCAGCTCCTGTCATTGTTCAAACACGACAGGAACTGATTGGCTGGAGCACCATTTAATATTTGTAACAAGTGATAACAAGTACAGTATATCACTTGTTAAATCTGCGCTTTTATTCATAAATAAGATTTTAAAAAAGGATAAAGAAAAACACAGGCAAATGCATTCCTTTGTCTGTAACACCTGGCAGATGCGGCTGTACTCTGCCCTGCCTTGACCTATTAACAGTCAGTTTTCAGAAAAATATTCAATGATAACATATCGCCATATACTTTCCTAAACTGTATTATTTTCCAGTTGCCAGACTAGAAATGTAACCATTATACATCACTGCAACACAGCACTTATTGTGCTGTACAACAAAAATGCTATTACACTGAAATGCTCAGTTTATTTAACAAAACATTCCACTGTTGCATACACAATGTAAGGAACATTACCTACAAATCAACAAACAAAAGTTCTGTCAAAGAGAGAAAAAAAAAAAAAAAACAACCAACGCATTTATATGCTAAGAGGGTGTTCCAAGTTTAAAAGGAAAAACAAAGTTTATGCAGTACAAGCAAATGTTCTACTATGGCATCAAATAACAACCAACCTGTTATAACATTAACACTAATATACGTCTTGCAACATACCTCCCACCACAACAAGAACAGCAGCTGCTGGAAAACGTAAGAAACAACCCTGACTACACAGCTGCACAAAGCAGTCTATTTCAGGCCACAATCACAATGCACACAGAGGCTGCTATGAGGAAGGGGGTGGAAGGGGGGGGGGGGGGGGAGAAATGTGATAAAATGGAAATTACAGTATTCACACAGCAGATAAAGCATCATGCACAGCAGGATATCTGGGAGATGCAATAAATATAGGTTTTAGAAACTGTACAATTAATTTGTACCAATTTGTGGCAGAGAGTCACTGCGGTCAGCAATGGATATTTCATACTAAATCTGGGATTTGGAGCATACAGCCATCAGATTACTTACTTTAGAACACAAAATAGGCCTAGGATTAATTCCAGAAATGACAGTTGAATTAAAGAGTCACAACACTAATGATAGCTTTCAGAAAGAGAAACCAAGAAAGAAAAATAGGGAGCACAAAAACAAAACAAGTCCATAAAAACAAATATAACACTCCATGTGTTGTATGCAAGTTTCTTGTATGACAATATATTCAACCTAGTTATTCATAGGCTTTGCAAGGATTAAGTAGATACTCACACAAGTAAGCCCTCAAGAGGTTAACCTTATCCTCTTAAGCTTCACACACTACAATCCTAGATATGACTAGCAACCACAGCCAAGGAGAGAAATAAACCAGCATCTTGCTAATCCTTTAGCCAATCACCTCATGCAAAGTGAGCCTGTTAGGAGGCAGACAACTCAATAGGACAGAGCTGGCTCAGAGCATGCAGTTCGACTTTTGACAGAATGCTCAACCATCCTAAAACATTATGCAAGAACAGATCACAGCATATGTAGCAAACCGTGCCAGAAAACCTATAAACACCATTCACTATGCACTCTGCCAGATCACATTATGTACATGCACGGTGAGAACACACACACACACACACTGCTCAAACTGTCACACAATTAGTCACATTTTAGGCCTCAAATGAGTTTACAAAATATTTATTTACACATGCATGAATGAAATACATACACATATATATATATATATATATATATATATATATTTTATACACACATATACTGCTGGGGAAATGAATCACGCAGAAAGGAGAATTATGTCTGGCTTATTTGCATGATAAAACTTGTGATCTCTCATACTCACAATAGGTGTCTAAACCGTTAAATTACTATTTCTTTACTTGGTGTGAAAGACGCTGCTCCCTTGGAGCATACCCCCCCTACTCCCTATTGTTCTGCCTACTAAGTCGGCCTGCTCAACAATACTGACAGCTGCTATCAACTTGGGCAGTGCATACTTTCAATGCAGCTGCTGCTTGTAGCAACAGACAGAAGCTCCTCATGCCTCCTCCCATTTGGGGAGACAGGTTGACACACTGCATTTTCAATGAACGGGAGCAAAGGTTCTTCGATTAGTCAACCAAATGTTATGCTCCATTGATTTTGCAGGAGTCTTTCAAGCAAGACAGAAGATAAGACTTATAGCATTGCTCCAGCTAATTATTGATCACACAAGAAAAAGAAAAAAAGAAATTAACATATGCAAACCAAACAAAGCACACTAAAGCGCTATTTCAAATATACCAGCTTACGTGAAAAAGTTTATATATAAATATGCAAGTGTTCATGCAGAATTAAATAGAAGATAAATATATCTTTATATATATTGATTGGATCACACATTGATTTAAATCTGGTTCAGTAGCAATTCAAATGTGAAACATCCCTGCCATTTGGATGGGGGAAGGGGGGGGGGGGGGGGATGTAAATGAGGGAGCATTTAGGGGGAGGGTGTTAGAGTGAAGGAGGTTAGGGGGAGGGAATGTTTATGCAAGGCTAAGCTGTCAAGTATAATAAAGCGGCTTGAATAAAACGTAAGCTGAAAATCCACTGAAGCTTCCCATTTCAGGGAGGAAAAAGCTATTAAAAGGAAATGAAGGTCACCCTCCCAGTTTATTTCACCTAATTGACTGCCAATGGCTTACCACAGACAAACCAACTGCAGATCTGCAATTGAGAAACTGATGAAAGGAGAGTTTTCAAGCTGAGACTCATTCTTTTATCAGCACTAATCCTCCCGCGTTTTTATGTCTTTTTTTTTCCCCCCTCCATCTCCAGTTGGGATGTAATTTTAAGCACAGATGGATTAACTGGTCCCATTGTCTGCAGACGTCACTGGACTATGGCACTGTTAATCCATACAGCAGCATGTCTAATTATCATTACAAAGTGTCTGAAGGAACCATAAAGACCAGCAGGGCATCTTCTCACAAGCAATTAACATAAATTGATAAATGAGTAATTTGAATCGGCTCAAGCCGCTCGCATGAATAAAATCAAAAGCGACAGCTTCTTGTTTCGGCTGCTTTCTGCTTGCTCTGGGAGGCCAAAAAAACTGGTAGAAGCACTCTAGACTTGATGTGGCGGGAATAATTGAATTCACACAGAAGGAGGAATGCATGGTTCAGTGAATTCATTATTGCGCAACAAAACCTGTGATTGACAGTCATAGGGAGGTAGCATTAACCCATAAACAGATTAAGGGAGGGGGTATGGAGGGAGAAAAAAAAAAAGTAAGAAATCTACTAAAACCTGCAACACATTATGTCAGGCAATTAAATACGTTGTTGAAAGCACTGAAAAGCTGCTCTCAGAGAACATCAATCCAAAACTGAATCTGAGAAACAGAAATGGTGGAGCAAGCCCTAAGGGACCAATTCATTAATGTCCATCACCGCTAACAGAAACTAACTGTACCATTTTATTGAGAGAGGGGTTTAAATAAACACAGTGGAATGTACTACCCATCTGTAAAGGGGTGTTTCAACCTAAATATTTGTCATGGATGCTGAAGTATATTCACTGGTTCATAAATGTTCTAGTCCATAAAAGCAAATACACTTCACTAGTTTAGGAAGCATTTCTAGTTTATTACTTAATGAGTTGTACCACTACAATTGCTTATTTAACAAAACGTTAAATGGAAAGTTTTAGGATTATTATTATTTATTTATTTATTTTTTTTGGGGGGGGGTCAAATACACAGCAAAACCATGCCTTGTAAGAGTTTGTCCCTTTAAAAAAAAAAAATGTCTGAGATCGGCCTGCATCCTGCACCTCCGGCAATCTTGGACTCGATTATACCGCTTTCAGATCACATATGCCGGATCCCACCCGGTAAGAGAAACGTG
This sequence comes from Pseudophryne corroboree, assembly GCF_028390025.1. Taxonomy (NCBI): domain Eukaryota; kingdom Metazoa; phylum Chordata; class Amphibia; order Anura; family Myobatrachidae; genus Pseudophryne; species Pseudophryne corroboree. Next base: position 488,940,779 of record NC_086444.1, on the reverse strand, counting down.
TCCTTACCGGGTGGGATCCGGCATTTGCTCTGCTTTTGTTGGCTTTCCGACCCGGCAATATACCGGGTCGGTTGCCATGGCAGCGGTGGGGCGCAGCAGCAGCAGGGCGGGGTTAGAGGCAGCGCTGGGAGATGAGCTCATCTCCTGCGCCGCCTCTCCCTATCCTGTGAATGGAAACAGTGTCGCATCGACGCGGCTCCCATTCACACTGCGCCTGACCTGGTATTCAACCCGGGTATAACCCTTCTTTTATACCGGGTTGAATTACCGGGTCAGGCGACCTGCTAATTCGCCGAAAGTGCTTTCACATCGCACACTGACCCGTGTCGACACGGCAATATGCTGTGTCGATACCGGGTTATTTGTACGATGTGAAAGGGGTGTTACTTACCACCGATAATATCAGGAAAACAACACGTGAACAATGTACAGATTATAGGGAAACGCATCAAGTCAAAAGTGGAGCAGTTATCCATAGCAGAGTTTCCCAAATGACTGGTATAATCTGATTGGTTGCTATGGGCAACTTCTCCACCTGTCCTCTTAAAATAGTTAGAAAAATCTCCCCCTAGATCTATTCAATGGTTCAAAGTACAACATATTCTAATGTTTAAAAACACAGCTTCTGGATGGTATCAAGTTGAAATACTTCTTTCCAGTGGCTCCTCCACTTCCATTTCAGGATTACAAATACCTTACATACAGTGTATTGCAATCGCCAGGAATAAATATAATATTGCTATATACTATAAACCAAAAATAATATGACCAATAACTTACCACAACATACAAGTAATCTGGTGCAAGCCTGGCCAACCTGTGGCTCAGCTGCTGTTGTAAACTACAAATCCCAGCATGCCTTGTCAGAGTTTTAGCATTTACTAATAGTAAAACTGTGGCAGGGCATGCTGGGCCTTGTAATTTCACAGATAGAGAGACACAGGTTGGTCTGGCCTAATCTAGTGGAAATAGCTATACTACCCAAAACAAGGGAACAAAATATGTTCTCCAGCCCTTTGTCTTGCACAATACACAATAATTAAGGGAGGGGGGTGGGGTTAAAAAAAAAGAAAAGTGTGTGTGCGTGCAGGGTGGGGGGGTGGAGTTGACAAATGTAGGCTCATCTGACAAGCTTTTGTTTTTATTTAGAAATTATGTGGCAAGTATTGGGCAGCAATAATTTTTGTATTTTTACCCGTTTGTTTTATTCAGCCAAAGCCAAAATGATGTAATCACAGTAACCTGTGCGCTGAACACCTGCAACAGTGCATACTTCCGTTTACATACTGGCCCGATCAAATGTGGGACAATGAATTAAAAACATTATAGCAACAATACAAGCCATGAATCAAAAATACTAAAACAGCAACTGCACAATAAACTATATAAACCAACCATAAGCTAAATATAAGCAAGTGGGCTGGTGACATCAGGTGAAGCTGCATAGAGGCAAAGATCACAAAATGCCTTAGTCTGCAAGATGAATACCTAAAAGTTAGGGGTTTAGACAAAGTTAATAGTTGGATCCCAAATCAAGACTGTCAGGCAGAATAATGTCCTCAATATATGAAACTCACATTTACAGTGGAATAGACTGGCGGCATGTCCAACAAAGGCCATCATTGACACCTTGTGCTTCAGAATAATAAGCCGTACAGACTTCAGATGGTAAAGGTCAAATTTGTCTCCCACGCTACACTATAGAAACGGTGTAAAACTAGCCTCATGGCTGTTCTCTTCCAAAGATCACTTTAGGAAGTTATACATTTAATGTATATACTTTTTATTAACAAGCTAACCCCCCCCCAAGCAGGCTATTCCACTAACCAAAGTTATGAGAGAGCACATTATGTTGGCTGTACATTTGCAGCAACACAAAACGCTTATGCATAACATGATTGATAAAACAAGTAAATAAAGCTGGATATACACACTGTAGGAGGTAGACCTGGAAGGCCACGTACCCCGATGATGGCATTCAGCTCTGCCATTGTCACTTGTTTGGCTCGCTCTACGGCTTGAGCTACCTGTTGTTGATGCTGTAGGTGAAAAGAAACATTCAAATACTGTGGAGGTTTAAAAAAAATAAAAAAAATAAAAATTGTAATAAAACCAGTTGCCTTATATAAAAGCAGCTACTAACATTCAGAAATATCTAGAATTTTTACAGGCTCCATTCTATATCTTTCAAATTTCTTTCATGTATATTTGTGAATGTCAACACTAACCTTTTTAAATGGAGCACTTATATATTATGTATTTTAGGTTTAGCAATCTTACAAAGGGAGCTGTTCACCATTGAACAAACCCACTCAATAAAACATGCCGTCCCATCCTCCCAACCTGCTGTAAAGTTTGCTGTGTTACGTTAATGTAGTGGGGGACAGTAGTCACTAACATAGACAGAAAAAGGGGAAGGGGGTAAGGATTTTAAATTCATGTAACTTTGGCCTATTTTATGCCACTGAACAAACCACATTTTTCCATTTCAAGGGACACATGAGTGAAAAAATACAATCTCTGTAACACATACCACCCCCATCTACCCTGTTACCAGGACAGTCCCGATTTGGGAGCCTCAAACAGGTGGAATTTAAAGGAAATTGGCGTTTTGAGATAGAACAGGATGTAGCTTTATTTGGCACAAATTCATGATGGGCATGTTTTTCTGAGAAGGGGTTGTCCAAAGTTGGGCACCCTTTAAGGTTTGCAGACTAATTCACAAAATATCACTTTGTGGGAGCTGCCTTTTGTCAGACATTAAACGTGAATAACCCTAGCTTACAATATGCACAGTGTCATACTGGTATAAAGTAAGGAACATCATTTCTAGGCAGATATTTTATATAATAGCTAGATATAGATATATCTAAATATACCCGTGAATTTAATTTTCACAACTCAAAACACAAAAGCCCACAATGTGTGTGTGATGTGGAGCTAAAAGGTGCTAAATAACCCTCTATTGTGAGCTGGCTTTCATAAACAAGAACTAAAATAGCAGGGACATTAGATAAAAAATAAGGAGCCGTAGGCAGCTGTGTAAAAGGGTTGGGGCTGGGATCCCGGTAGCAGAATGCTGGCAGAGGGGCAGGGGCTCGAGCGCAACACGGCTCCTTGCGGACACGCCACATGTTCTATTCCCACTCTATGGGTGTCGTGGACATCCACGTGTGGGAATAGTCCCCATCAGTCGCATGCAGACTGTCGGGCTGGTAAGCGGGTGAGATCCCGGCGTCAGCTTGGTGACCGCCGGGATCCAGAGCGTCCGGTCACATGACTGCTCCTGTAAAATACAACTGATCATTCAACTAATTATGTCTCCTGAATCATTGGTTTGACAGCACAGAGGTCTGTTTAATTCTTGCTAGAGCTAATCAGTGCAAGATACTGTTTAGAACAAAAGCTTTTGAGGCTGCAATAGCAACCTGTAAGGTGAGATGTGACATTTAAGTAGCTGAAAACAGGAGAGGTTTTGTTTTTAGACATGGGGAGACTTTCGGTGGGACTGCTAAAGTTTTGCAATGCAAGAGAGAAAAAAAAGCCACAATGCCAGAGGAAATAAAGTTACCTCAAATATTTTCTGTACTGATTAAATCACAAAAATCTTGCCAAAAAAAAAAGGCAGTTTTATCAGCTTTTATGGGATAAAATTTGTATTTTAGGTTCACAGGTTATTTAAAGAACGACCTTTAAGTCTAACACGCAAGGTGCTTATTCATGTTACACATACACAATTTTTCAGATTTAAAAACCAGTGAACATTTAAAATTAGGGTTTTCATTATAGAGAGGTGTTTCCTCTTGTGCACAACAGATACCCTCACAGTAAAATCTCTGAGATGTATTACAGTCAGACAATAATAACCTGGGTTTTAGAAACAGTAAAAAAAAAGGGTATCGCTGTAATAACTGTGGTCGCGGCTCAGTGGAAAAGGGTTAATCCGGGTCCAGTGACCCGGGATTCCAACCTGGCTAGCTTGCAGGGGTGGTCGCGGGGAGTTCCAGAATTAAGGGACGGTGTAAACGGTTAAATTGGGTTATTCGACCCAGCTCCTTTACAGCAAGGGGAGGACAGCGACGCTGCAGACTGCTTCCTGCAGCTATGACACTAACCAAGGGCGGGGTGAGTGATGTGAGGGGGCGGACCCAGAGTCTCACTGCAGCTAAGACTCCTGGTGGCTACTGCACCCATGTGCAATGTTAACGGCTCCAACCCAGGAATATTCCGTGATGGAGCTGTGGTGGAAAGGGGCCAGTCCCGGGTCTGTTTAGAATGGTGTATCACATCTCGGGTCAGACCTGGGACTTCGGTGAAAGAGAGGTTTTGGTCCATAATAGTCGAGGCAGGAAAGTTACGCAAAAAGTCAAAATCTTACATGAACTTTTACACGTTGGTGAATATCACAATTAGTCATTCCATATCAAATCTAGTTGTGTTTTAGATTTACCATGTTTTAAGAAGTTGGGATAGGTACGCAGAGCATATTTAGAAATTAAGTTTATTTTTTATTTAATAACTTGTGTTTTATAGCTTGTAAATTAAGCAAGCAACTGTCATTCTTCGAAATTGCCCTGCAATATATTAACTGAAGTAGCAGGGGGCTTCATGTTAACTAGAACAGATGTTCTCCACACTTATACACAGCAATAAAATTAACATTGTAAAGCCAAGTAATTTGCAAACAGAAGTAGCATAATTTCACTTTACTAGCCTGCATTTTACTTACTTCCTGAGAAAGAAATGGGATGACTTGTGCACAAATTGTGTTTAGTCTCTTGGCAATTTCGGTCTGCAGTGGGAGAAGGAAAAAAAAAAAAAAAGAGCATGTAAGCAAATTGTTTTATGTACCAGACAGTCACCAATCACTCTCACACAATGTATAAATTACTTCTATGGCAGAACTGGCAAACACTTGCTCACTGAACATAGTGCATTTGCTCGTAGATTGCACTTTGCACTAAGAGTTCCAGGAAATAGAGGTGTTGCCCAAAGCAAACCATTTCTAGAACAGTGGTGAGTCCTCAGGACCCTACATAGTTCACGTTTTGCAAGTCACTACTCGCCCACACATTTTAAAACATCCACAGGTGGAGCTCATTATCGCACTTGCAATTCTGTGAGGAGACCTGGAAAACGTGAACCGTTTGGGGTCCTTAGGACAGAGTTTGATCAAACCTGTGTTCTAGAATATACTAGATATGTTGACTAGAATCTCATTGGTTGCTAAGGGCAACTCATCCACTTTAGCAATCAAGGTTTATACATGAAGACATACATTGTTAATACCTTAGGGTAGTAGCGTATGAATGCATTTTATGCTAGGCCAAAGTTATGTAGTCAAAGTGATCAATTTCGTAAAATCCCCCAAGTAGTTTAAGGACATTATATATTTCCTTGTTGCACTCACAGTGGTTTGTGGTCAGAGTACAAAACAAATGTGCATATACAGCTCTGCAAATCAAGATAAACAGAAATAAACTAAATCCTTCTCGCTTAAAGCAGCTCTGGCAGACAGAACAGTAATAACTGTACAACTTCTTTGGCACCATAAACCACAGCCTACAATGTCAGGCAGAGCTCTTGAATCTGTATGGCAGCTCTCAGAACATCTCAAGAGCTCTTAATTGTTTATGTTCTTAATGCAGAGTCTCTTGAGTGTGTTCATTTTTAATAGCAGGCTCAAGTGTACAGCCTATCAAAGAGCGGCAACACAACTTCAGTCATTGGTCTTCACTAACTAAAGGATAGATGGGTTTATTTGCAGAAGACAAGCTTTTAGCAGTGCCCTCCGTTCAAGAGCTGCCCTCCTATCTAAAGGATCATTAAAATCTAAACAGGAAGAACCTTTACTGTATTCTGAAAATGAAGCAGGAAGCTTGAGGCAAGCCGGTTTGGTATTTTTGGCTGCTGCTCTTGGCAAACAATGGATGAAATGTTCTACCTGTTGCTTAGCTTGTATGCTCAAGTTTTAATTTGACATCTATGTCAATTGGGCATATTTAGTAGACTGACAAAAGCAATGCAATGGCCTGTGTCTGCCATTTATAGATACTCAAGATAAATGTTCTTCATCTTCTGTCATTTACTAGACTTAGATCATCGTTAAACTTTGTTTATATTAAATGTGCAAGGAAGAACAACTATTTCAGGCCTATTTGCATGGGGCAGGGTCCATACCATCTTCATACTTAATTGCTTTTGCTTATTGAAAGTGTATTTTAGGAAGCAAATTACACAATTTAAGACTCGCACGTCACATTTAATCCTGAGTTGCCTAAAAGCTAGAATTCCTTTGACACCATAAATACGGTGTATAGTAATTTAAAACCGTAACAATGATTAATGCTAACTATACAATAACAGCTGGTATATCTAAAAGTATTGGTGCCAGGTTACAAGTTGAACCAAAGACAAAACATTTTGCTGTATGATAGCGGATATGACCTGCACGGTCGCTTGTTTTATTGTCCCAAATATTGTTTACTCAGGAAATGTGCTTCATCTTCCAGATATTTCTGCCTATCATAACACTTACATCAGGTTAATAGCAAACCCAACACTCACAAAAGGGACAATGATATAGGACTGGGCAGGGATGTGCAGTCAGGGGAGGCAGTGCCTCCCCCGTCATTAATGATTAAAATAATAAAAAGATATTTCTGACACAAAATATGTGTCATAAGTATCTTCTTTATATTATTCTTATCATTTTAATACATTTGATTAGTTTGGGAGGCACTGATAGCATTGCCTCCCGCTGACAACGGGAACGGGGATAAAGCTGGAGGTGGGGCTAAGCACTGGGCTGTAAAAGCCCATTGAAAAAAGCGGAGGAAGCGGCATCTATACAAGTGCCTCGTGACAGGGGCGTGCTTTCAGTTCACATGAAAGCACGCCCCTGTCAGTGATACATATGTGATTGGACCAGCGGATCCAGTGCTGGATCCGCTGATCCAATCACCCATACGCGGTGCCAGCAGTAATTACTTCACTCTCCTCGGCTCTTTCCCACTGACTGAATCCTTGCTGCTGGTGGTGGGAGCCTGACCCCAGCAGCAGCCGTGCGGTGATCTCCCAAGTTATTCTTCCCTGGTGCAGTTCAAATGCATGGTGGATCTCCGCTACCCCGCCGGGGGCAGAGCCAAGTGCGTCAGCCGGTGCACTCTCCCCTTCCCTCTCCCAGGCAGTACTCTCAGCAGCAGCATCTGTGATTCTGCAAAGGTCACATGCACCCAGGTGAGAGGGAGAGCCAAGTGCATCCTGCGGCGGCCGGCACACTCTCCCCTCCTCCCCTGCCCTCAGTCGGCGCCGATTCGGAAAATGCCGAGCACCCATATGCTTCCCCCCGGCCTCCCGTCACACACGCTACGCCTGCTGCGGCCACTAGCCCAGTTTACCCCTCTTATCACAGGACAGTAGTGCTGGTGGGTGGGTGGCCGGCAGGGATGTGCTGCAGCTGCTGAACCCGACCCGGTTGTGAGGGGCCAGGCCAGTCACATCTACTCGGCAACAGGGGAGGACGCTTGGCCTGCAGCAAGGAGGCGGGTGCAGAGAGCTGAACGCGGACAGCCTGCTGGAGGGTGAGTGACCTGGGGCCGGCAGGGGAGCGGACGGAGTGTCACTGGTGCATGTGTGTCAGAAAATGGTGTGGATGTTCCACTTTCAGCTCATATTCTCATACAAGGGAAAGGGAACCAGGCTGCCGGGGGATGAGTCAGTGTGGCTGGCTACAACCAACGTCTCCTCCCATCTTTATATACTGGCCAAAACTATACACCCTTCCCCCTGCATCTATATCTCTCCTATCACAGTATACCCTTCCCCCTGTACCTCTATACCTCCTATTACTATATACCCTTCCCCCTGCATCTATATCCCTCCTATCACTGTATACTCTTCCCCCTGTACCTCTATACCTCCTATTACTATATACCCTTCCCCCTGCATCTATATCCGTCCTATCACAGTATACCCTTCCCCCTGTACCTCTATACCTCCTATTACTATATACCCTTCCCCCTGCATCTATATACCTCCTATCACAGTATACTCTTCCCCCTGCATCTATATCCCTCCTATCACAGTATACCCTTCCCCCTGCATCTATATCCCTCTATACCTCCTATTACAATAACTGAAATAGCAGCATCGCAGCATATTACATTATGCAATGCTGCCGGAAACTGTCCAGATCAGGGCAATATTTTCTGCAGTGCGGGGGACTCCAATGTGTGAGGGCACCTGGTAGCCCACTTCATCCACCCCCCTCCCGTCTTATAATCTGGCCCCGAGGACGGGGCTTCACTTGGTGCCTCCCCAGCCATTGACCTCACCGCACGTCATTGGGACTGGGATAGGCAAACTTACACTTCAGGTGCCACAAAAAAGTGCTGCACATAATTAATCTCTGTTATACATATTAAATACTTCTTCCTATAAACAAACAAATCTGACAAAAAAAAAAAAAAAAATTGCTTGGGGGATTTTGTCTTATTTAAAGTTTTGCAGGACCACATGCACCCCCTAGGGCTGCCCATTATACTCTCTGATAAGAGTATTAAGAAATTCTTCATGTGATTACAATGTGTGTAAGAATATCTGAGAAGGAGGGGAGGGAAGGGGGGGGGGGGGGGGGTGTAGATGTATGAAGCAGAGATGAGCGTGGAGAAGTGCATCATGGCAACCAATCAGTTTTGAAGTAACTATTTATCAAGTGCATTCTGTAACATATGTAGCAGCTGATTGGTTGCCATGGTAAACGTCTCCACTCTTATCGCTGCTTCATACATCTGCCCCACTGTAACGTAAATTAAAAACACACCCATTATAAAAGGCAATGATCACCCAACAAAAACTACTGTAGAGCCAACTTTAAGTGCCCACACCTTTAAAAACCACATATGGCATTTTCATATGCATGTTCATTTTCATGGTACACAAACTGCTACCCACTACATTATCCCCATGCCATATCAGTGTTCAAATTGCCTTATGCACTAGTCATTTTACACCACTGGTAGTCTCTTCTCACAAAATCATAACTCACTACAAGCCTTATGTTACTGGAATAGGGTTAAAAGGCCTAGCTCAATAACTCAAAAGTCCTTCTAGACAGAAAAATGGACTTCCTGCCACTTATACCATGCAACATTGTAAACCACAAAGGAATAAAGGTCAATGTTGCACTTTTTGTCATTACTGAATCATTTGAGATAATCTGTGTGGCGGATGAGAGAAAAATCGAAGGCAGCGAGAAACGCTGCAAATGGCTTATTGACCTCAGAGCAATTTTCATCTCCATCTGTCTAACAGCAGACATATGGAAAGGGGGGGGGGGGGGGGGGGTATGCTCTCAGTGATGAGCATTTTTCCTTTTTAAATCCATGCCGCTCTTAAATGCTTGGCACTCATTATGTAAACCAGGAATCCATTAATTGATTGGTTAAAAAGAAACCACACAAAACACAGCCATGCAGACTCTCACCCATTTCAAGTCAGGTCTATATATCAAGCAGCATTTTAAAGAGGCTTTACGAGGGAGGGGGGGGGGGGGGGGGGGGCGGCATATAGAAGTACTTTCATATCGAAATTGTGTTTTATTTCATAAACCCAAAAAGACAGCAGAAAAACAGCCAATGAAAAAGTCTATGGAAAAAAAAAAGTGCAATAATAAATTTGTCAGGAACAATGCATTAAAAGAATAAAATCGGATTGATTTGGAAGCCAGAGTCCCTATAGTATATCAATGTCAAACAGCATGTCAAGCTAAGAATCAATTCAGGTATATGCCACTGCCAAATTTCTCCGATCCCAAATGAGCTTTAAAATTATTTTATTGCTCAAAATTTAATTTGTTCCAACTCATGTCTCCATGACAACGTTGGCTAACCCTGCAAATCATTTGGGTAATTGGATATCTTATCTCTCGATTGCTCTCAAATCGAATGATTCTGCAAGAATTGTAGCAGCCAATCAAATTTACAGGTCTCCTGAGTAAAAGGCTTAGGAAAGTAGCCACATTCATCTCCTCTTTACTGCCATATTAACTGGGATATGATAAACTGCAGAGGATGGTTTTCAAAGAGCATTTGGGACTGAGAACCATTATCTTTTCAAATTGAGCCCTCTATACATATATTTATGCCTTTCATTTTATGTACTGATTCAGTGAAGTCACAGTCAGACTAACAACAAAGATGAAAGTCCGAAATCATTATCCAGAAACTGTAACTCAACCCCACTTGACTTCTAGCAACAAAAACATTAGGTGTCACAATGTGTGTGTGTGTGTGTGTGTGTGTGTGTGTGTGTGTGTGTGTGTGTGTGTGTGTGTGTGTGAGAGTGTGTGTGTGAGAGTGTGTGTGTAAAAAAAAAAAAAAAAAAAAAAAGACTCCGAGGTTCTTGAGCAGGTATGGTAATAGCTGTCCAGCTCACTTGCAGCTGTAAATGATGCTGACATAAAGCCAATTGGCAGTATAAGACCCTTGTCAAGATCTCAAGAGCCTCGCTCTTTTACATCTTCAGCATGTCAGAACTTTCAACTGTAGTTTGAAACAGGATAACTAGAGTGCCTAACAGATCTGTGAGAAATCACAGGGGAAGAGGAAATCTTTGCTAGTACAAAAAAAAAAAAAAAAACTTTTTCCAACAACATTAATGTATGTTTACTAACAGGTACTGAAATACCTTCACTAACTGAGCCCAGGGCCAAGCACACCTTGAAGGTTTGGACCAGATAAAACACAAATATTAGTCTACAATTAGTGCTTGGAATTCCTGACACTAGCATGACTTAAGCAAAACAAATACCAATAAATTATTGGACAATAAGACCACCAAAGGGAATTGTTGGAGCAAGTAAACAGTATTACTGTCCCTCCTTTTTAGCTGAAGTAGGCACCAAATGATCCTTCAACCAGAACAATGCACTGAATCCTAATTTGCTTTTGGACCATCACCAGGCATACATTAAAGTTACCAGTTAAACTTTATTCCGTATCTATTACATCTACAGAGTTACTAACTAGAAATACTCCTCTTAATGCTTTAATGTATTCACATGGACCACTTATAACATATTCGTTAAGGGATATACAGAAACGGGATCAGTATGGATTACCAGCGGATGGGATGCCAAAATCCCAACAGCTGCCTTCTAGCTACCATTGGAGCGAGAACTAGAGTCTCCTCGCCACAGGGATCTATTCCCACTCTATGGGCTGGATTCAAATCTTCCCTCCCTTGCTACCTGTGATCGCGCCCGTCGGCAGCAATTCTAATAAGGCTGCCGATGGGCGTGACAAGTTCATTTCAGCTAGCTACCCCCTCGCTACACGCTTGTGCCCATTACTTTAGTCGTCTTTAAGTGCTTTGCGCGCCTAAACCAGAGTGTAATGGGCGAGAACAGCACGATAAGTGGGGGCATTTGAAGATCGCCGCTCTATCTCCCGTAACTTTAGACGGGAGATTGGGGGTGCTATAACATTCGATTTCCCCCCTATAGGTGTTGTAGACATCCACGAGTGGGAATAGCCCTGTTGCACCGAGACTCCGGCTGGCGGGACTCCAGCGTCTGTATCCTTACCGCCGGGATTCCAACAGCCGGTAAAACACATTCCACAGAAAACTATTGGTTTCAACCATCCCCAATTTGAAGAAAGCAACTACCAACTAAGTAAAGATACGGCAAAACTTAGGATATCACTGAGGCATCCTGCAAGAATCATCTTTACTATCAAGTGTGGTCTACAGCCAGATAAGGATACCAATTATAATCCTATTACTACACTATGTGCATGAACCTTGCAGGGTAACCCACTGCACCATATCTGATCAAGGTGCAAAATGCCAAATTAGTGGCATGGTGCTAAATAACCAGATAATGGATGTATTGGTTCCCATCAATTAGACCTGAACAGCCTGTGACTCTCCAATACCAAGCATGCATTGCTATATAGCCTATAGCTAGTAGTGTATGCTGGGAACGGGAGAGCCATTGCTTTGTCCAGGCCTGGCCTGGCCTAGATGAAATTGGACCACATAAAATAAGCAAACATATAGTACAATTACTCTTTCACTTAAAAATGACCAGTCAATTTTTCTCCATAAGAGCGCAGTCCAATACTTTTAAAACTAAAAAAAAAAAAAGGCAGTGAAGCACCAAATATCAATAAAAAAATAGCTCAATGATCAAACAAAAACATAGCTGTTCTGAAACAGACACTGGGGTCGATTCTATTCGGCAACTAATGAATAGCGCCGGGAATTAGCTCCCGACGCTATTCAATACAGCAACTAATTACCTGCAATTGTCGGGAATTCTTCTCTCATCCCCGGGGGATGAGAAGAGAAACCCGACAAAAGTGCTGCCTCGCGGCCGGCGCGAGGCTGATTCTGTCGGGAATCAGCCTCGCGCCGGGGAGTTAAGTCGGAGAATGTCCGTTCTCCCGACAATTCAACCTGTTTTGTCGGCGAGAACGGGCCATCGCCGACGTAACTAGTTGCTGAATTGAATAGCGTCGGGAGCTAATTCCCGGCGCTATTCATTAGTTGCCGAATAGAATCGACCCCAATGAACCAGCATGGTAAAATCAGTGGTTAGCATTGCGGTCTACTAGCATTGTGACCAATTCCAACCAGTACCTTATCTGGGTGGAATAGTATTAGCTCTTCCGGTTTACTGTAAATGCTCTATTATTCTATGCACATTATTTAAATACTAAAATATATGCACAGAAATACACATTTAGTAACAGCATAAGTACATCTATGAAAAGATTTCAAGCTTACTAGTGTAAAGACTTTAGAAAATGTGACAGTAGGTACCTGTGGGCCTGTTCTCAGTGTGTTCATATTGGTAGTAGCTGGCAAGTGTTAACCAACTGTATGAATACTTCCATAGCAAAGCCTCTTCCCCACCATCTAGGTATGAAAAACTACATAACGCCTGCCATTTAAGAGATTCCATAATTACAAGGTCAAAAAAAATTTAATTGCTAATAATCAGCAAACAAATATCCCAGTAATAGTGCGCTCTATAATGCAACAGACCAAGTAATAGGAAAAAATACAAAACAGTTCTTTAACTTCTTTATATCCATCGAGCAAATGATCCAACATAAACATAATGAAGGGGGTCGGTCTTTCTAATTTAAAAATCCATATTAGCACTGACCTTGTAAACTGCTAAACAAGCAGTATTGGCAACTGGCTTGTTTTCTTTAATCCATTAACTGCAAATCCCTGTGGCCTACCTTTTAATGCATTTCTTCCATGTTGTGCCTGTATTTATCAATAAACCCTTAGCTCACCTTTTTAACTTCTTCTGAACTAGAGGACATCTACAAAAATCCTCCCAAAATTGCAGTCCCTAAGGAGAGCGAGCTGGCAGCTCACATGACACTCATAAGTTTAAACACTTTCAACAGATCGTTATACGTACACTTCACTTCCCAACAAGAGTACTTTGTTGGGGTCTCTACCTCCGAACAACTGTGTAGCTAGAACCAAAACTGACTTCACATGCAGCCAGCACATTCAGTGCTTAGTTTTCAAACATGTGCATTCTTACCTTTATGCGAGTGTTGGCTGACAGATGAACGAGAAAGTGGCCTACAACAGGCCACATAGTAGCCGAATGCTGCAAATACAAAACTGGGGCACCCAGAAGTCACATTTGTTTTAGTTTATATTACATAAGTCTGCTGTATGATATTACAGAACGGTCCTCTTCTTAGATTAAATGTATAGCATTACATTACTATTAGACTAAAGCTAAAGTGTAGCCCCTGGAACTTAATACTCTCATTTGAAATGCATTCGGTTGCTCGTCACTAGTCTACACATACAGCAGACAAAATCAAAATACAACAGGTGGCTGGAGGGTTAAAATCTCAAGACTTTCACTGCAGGCCAGGTCATAAAGATTATTTCAATTCACCCATAGAAACAAACACCCAAACTGTCACCTCAACAATGGGCAGTACTGTTACTAAGGACAATTTTACGGTCTTCTCAATGGGGTCAGCAATGATTAATCTCCCTGAGGCTATATGCCACAGGGGGGAGGGGGGGGGGGGGGGGGGGGGGGGGGGAGTCTACAATAAAGCTAGTCTTTCAAGATAGTTACAGATGGTGAAGTTACTGATGAGTAACAATCACTCTATAGTGCTGCAGGGTGGGAGGGATTGTATGGTGAGAGAGATATTATTATTATCATCCTTTATTTATATGGCGCCACAAGGGTTCCGCAGCGCCCAATTACAGAGTACATAAATAATCAAACCGGAAAACAACAACTTACAGTTGATGACAATATAGGACAAGTACAGGGTAAATAAACAGTTACATCAGCAGATGACACTGGAATAAGTATCAGGTGGCAGAAGACTGCTGGAGTTGATGCAGTTGATTATTAAAGTAAGAAAGGATAAGCACATGAGGGAAGAGGGCCCTGCTCGCGAGAGCTTACATTCTAAAGGGGAGGGGTAGACAGACAGGGTGACAAGATAGATCTCTCTATATCGGTGTGTGTAATATTCTAGGTCTCCCGGACATACAAACTGATAAATCTACATTTCATACTACTGTATAATGCAGGAGCATACTGTATGTAATACATATAAAAAAAAAAAAAACCCACCATTGCACATATTTATCCTACATATCATTAGCTGTGAATTATGCAACAGTAGCCAGACAGTGCCGCAAAGTGTTTCACAAAGTGTATGTGTGGCATCCACACATCAGACAGGCCCCACGAATGTTAAAGCTGCCTCTATGGAATTCCACCCACCTCCCCCCCTTCCCAACTCCCAGTAACAAAGATGTTGTCAGAAATGACATTTTTGTGTCCCTAGATGATTCCTTGCTACCATTTGGTTATAAGCCATAAAGCAGGAATAATTCCAGCCTGTCAGGAGTCTAGCTAATGCCCAGTTTCCCCCTAGAGAGAATTCCTGTCAAACGTAATGAGCGCTCCAAAGGCCCTCTCTACAACATAATGAGCACTTAGGCCATGCTGGTGATCCGTCAGCAAAAAGCATCAATTTGAGCCTGCCTGCACCCTGGGGTCTACATGTCACCAGTTTTTAATAAGAATTATGATTACTAGCTACCAAATGTCTCCTTAGAATTATTAATGGCTAAAACCCAAGAAAACATTCCATTTGTGTGTTTTGTTTTTTTTGAAGGGCAGAGGTAAAAACAGCCATTACTGGCAAGTCAGCATGCAAATAGATCTTTTAACGATGCCGTGTGTACAATCTATATGCAAACATGCCACAGTGCATACAAATAAACTGGATATTTAAATAACTGTATGAAGTACACACAGGCATGTGTTACACAATTGTGTACAGGAGGAAAGCACACTGCACAAGACCACCAATAACTTCTGCAATGACCCACGTGATCTGTGACAACACACAAGTACTTTCTTGGAAACACTTCCAGCTGGCATGTGAATGCTAAAAAGTCTATTCTACAGCCACACATGGGCTAGGAAAATCCCCACTGAATTTCAGCTCCTAACAATTGCTTGCTAAAGGTCTTTGAAATTATTCGAGGCCTGAAGCCTGAACTAATCAATTTCTCTGCTGCGCCCTGATCGGTCAGCCATGCTCTTTAATTTAATGAAACAAGAATTTTAGACGGAATAGCACATATACATCAAGCAAGAAGTGTATTGTTACACTTTGAGATGTGTCCAACTGTGCAACTTCATCTAATGATAATCTTTTTTAAGAGGCAATCGATTTCTTAAAGACTTATTGTACCATCATCTCGTTGGAAAAAAAAAAAAGGAGCGCGTCAGCATATTTGCTGAATACTCACACCCTGCCATTAATGCTTTCTTTGGCAGACAATATAAGCTCAATTGAAGGTCCTCTGGGTTGAGCAATCATTTAGTTTCTCTTCTCTTACGAGGCCCTTCATGCCTTGTTCCAGTTCAATACACTTCTTATTCACCATTAACACGGTCATAAGTGAAAATTTTATGGGAACACAGACCACGGCTCAACCTTAAGTTTTCAATACTACGACTTCGCTTTAATATTAAAGTGCAGATATTTCCACAAATTAGCAGCAACATGCACTTGATACAGCAAATAGTCAGCTTCTGAACACTAATCAGTTGAGTGATAAACATGAAACAGCCAGCAGTGTGTGCAATGCAGCACTATGCTGGCAAAAACGCACCAAAATAATTAGTACGTTTACAGTCTACCCACACAAAAAAAAAAAAAAGTAACAAGTCCACGGTATCAAAATCATGAAGTAACTACCTAGAAATTATTTGTTTTTTCCCCCCAGTAAAACAGAGCCACAGTTCTGTCAAAAATATTCTGAGGTCATCTCATGCTATAATACACCAGTCATATCAATCCACTTGCTGCAACAGACACTTGTGTCATAAGATAATTGGCAGGTGACAAACAGAACTTGAGTTTCTCTTGCAGCAGAATGAGATTTTACATTACATATCTATACATAAATAGAGATTCATTGATAGATATACACACACACACACAAACAGTCCAGTATATGTACCCTATAAAACATAGTGACTGTTTATTTCTTCTTTTAATCTGCTTATTACAAATAATTTGTACTGAAACCTAATCAATGACCTTCCAAACATCCATGAGTTGTATGCAACAGCCATTTGGTTCCACAATTACATTTTTAAAAAGCATCTAAATAAGAACAAAAATAAAATACAAGTGTAATTAAACCTACCTGTTTGTGCATTTCAATGTTCAGTCCATAAGACATCTCATAATACTGCAAGTAAAACAAAGGAGCGTTCAGAAAATAGGATTTTAATTACCTACCAGTAAATCCTTTTCTCGTAGTCCGTAGAGGATACTGGGGTCCATTTAGTACCATGGGGGTATAGACGGGTCCACTAGGAGCCATGGGCACTTTAAGAATTTGATAGTGTGGGCTGGCTCCTCCCTCTAAGCCCCTCCTACCAGACAGTCTAGGAAACTGTGCCCGAGGAGACAGACATACTTGGAGAGAAGGATAGATAAAGATAGCGATGAAATTCCGAACCCCCCCCCCCCCCCCCACACACACACACACACACACACACACACACGAGGAAAGCCAAGCTATCCAAGCGTGAAACAGGAACAGCAACGGCTGAACCAACATTATTTCACCAAGTAACAGTGCAGGAAAACGAAGCACCGGGCGGGCGTCCAGTATCCTCTGCGGACTACGGGAAAAGGATTCACCGGTAGGTAATTAAAATCCTATTTTCTCTTACGTCCTAGAGGATACTGGGGTCCATTTAGTACCATGGGGATGTACCAAAGCTCCCAAACCGGGTAGGAGTGTGTTGAGGTTCCTGCAGAACTGACTGACCAAACTTAAGGTCCTCAGGAGGCCAAAGTATCGAACTTGTAGAACTTGACAAACGTGTTCGAACCTGACCAAGTAGCTGCTCGGCAGAGCTGTAAAGCAGAGAAACCCCGGGCAGCCGCCCAGGAAGAACCCACCGACTTAGTAGAGTGGGCCTGTACAGATTTTGGACATGGCAGACTTGCCATGGAATAAGCATGCTGGATAGTAAGTCTGATGCAGCATGCAATCTGCTTTGAAGCAGGACACCCAATCTTATTGGGATCATAAACAAACAGCGAGTCCATCTTTCTGTGATGAGCTGTTCTTTTCCGATACCCCTTTCAAAGCCCTCACAACATCCAAAGACTTTAAAGTAGCAGAAGTTTCAGTGACAACCGGAACCACAATAGGTTGGTTGATGTGAAATGCGGACACCACTTTAGGAAGAAAGTGCCGACGAGTTCTGCTCTGTCCTCATGGAAAATTAAATAGGGACTTTTGTGAGACAAAGACTCCAGCTCCGAGACACATCTTGCTGAAGCCAAGGTAAACAATGCGAGTTCTTCCAAGCAAGATATTTTACGTCCACCTCCTGTAATGGTTCAAACCAGTCTGATTGAAGGAACTGCAGCACCACATTGAGATCCCAAGGTGCCGTGGGAGGCACATAGGGAGATTGGATATGCAGAACCCCTTTCAAGAACGTCTGAACTTCAGGGAGAGAAGCCAATTGTTTCTGAAAGAAAATGGACAAGGCTGAAATCTGGACTTTTATGGAGCCCAGACGCAGGCCCACATCGATGCCTGCCTGCAGAAAAAGCAGGAAACGACCCAGATGAAATTCCACCGCAGAATCATTTCTGCTCTCACAGCAAGAGACGTATTTCTTCCAAATACGATTGTAATTCTTAGACGTTACCCCCTTCCTGGCTTGGATTATAGTCTGGATAACCTTGATAGGGATCCCTCTCCTGGCTAGAATCAGCCATTCAACTTCCATGCCATCAAACGTAGCAGCGGTAAATCCTGATAGACAAACGGGCCCTGTTGCAGAAGAGCCTCACGAAGAGGTAGAGGCCACGGATCTTCAAGGAGCATCTCCAAAAGGTCCATGTACAAGGGACTTCTTGGCCAGTCCGGAACAATGAGTATTGCTTGAACCTTTTCCCTTTTTATTCATTTTAGAATTCTTGGGATCAGAGGAAGTGGAGGAAACACATACACCATCTCAGACCCATGGAGTCGTCAGGGCATCTATCGCCACTGCCTGTGGGTCTCTCGACCTGGAACAATATCGCCTGAGCTTCTTGTTGAGATGAGGCCATCATGTCGATCTGTGTATATCCCCATCGACTTGTAAAGCACCTGAATACTTCCGGGTGAAGGCCCCACTCCCCTGGGTGCAGGTCATGTCTGCTGAGGAAGTCTGCTTCTCAGGTTGTCTACTCCCGGGATGAATACCGCCGACAACGCCACAGCGTTTTTCTGCCCAGAGGAGAATTCTTGACACCCGACATTGCTGCTCTGCTTTTCCTTACGTTCTGTTGATTTATGTACGTTACTGCCGTCACATTGTCCGACTGGACCCGAATGGCCCAATCTCGAAGATGTGAGGCCTGCAGAAGGGCGTTGTATATGGCCCAGAGTTCCAGAATGTTGATTGGAAGGATGACTTCCTGTCTTGACCATCTTCCCTGAAACTACACCCCCCGAGTGACTGCTCCCCAACCTTTGAGGCTTGCGTCTGTAGTTAACAATCCAGTTCTGAATTTCGAACCTCCGTCCTGCGACGAGGTGAGAAGACCATAGCCACCACAGAAGGGAGATCCTGGTCTTTGGCGACAGACAGATCCTCTGGTGCATGTGAAGATGCGATCTGGACCATTTGTCCAGTAGATCGAGCTGGAAGGATCTTGAGTAAAACCTTCTGTATTGAAGTGCCACGTAAGAGGCCACCATTTTCCCCAGAAGGTGAATGCAGATACATAGACACCCAGGTTGGCTTCAGGACATCCCGAACCATCGACTGGATTACCAATGCCTTTTCCAACGGAAGGAACACCTTTTGTGACTCCGTGTCCAGTATCATTCCCAGGAATGGGAGCCTCCGTGTCGGTTCTAGGTGAGATTTCGGAAGGTTCAAAATCCACCCGTGATCCTGGAGGAGTTTGGTTGAGAGAGCAATGCTGTCCCAGCAACCCCTCCCTGGATGGCGCTTTTATCAGGAGATCGTCAAGGTACGGAATTAATTTCACTCCCTGTTTGCAGAGTATAAACATCATCTCTGCCATCACCTTGGTGAACACCCTCGGTGCCATGGAGAGACCAAATGGCAGGGCCTGGAACTGGTAGTGACAGTCCTGCAGTGCAAACTGTAGATAAGCCTGATGAGGTGGCTAGATCGGAATATGAAAGTACGCATCCTTGATATCCAGAGACACTAGGAATTCCCCCTCCTCCAGACCTGCGATCACCGCTCTCAGAGACTCCATCTTGAATTTGAACAGTCTGTACCAGTTTTTTGGATGGCATGCTGTATAGTTATACTTGCCTCTTGTGAAACTGGCAAGCCTGATTTGAAGAATCTGTGATGTGGGAGCTCTTGGAACTCCAGTCTGTAGCCCTGGGAAATAAGATCTATGACCCAGGGATCCTGGCACGAATTTGACCAGATCTGACTGAAGAACTGTAGTCGGGCTCCCAACCTGACAGCCTTCCAGGCATTGCGGTCCACCGTCATGCTGAAGTCTTTGAGGAAGCATGGTTTACCTCCTGCGCCGCTGGAGGACGTAGAAGCACCTCTGGATTTGCCCTTGAACATGGCCGTCCAAAAGGACTAACTTAGAAGCTGAATAAGTCTTCTTGGTTGGGGGGGCTACGGAAGGAAGATACGTAGACTTACCCGCAGTAGCTATGGAGATCCATTTGTCTAGTTCCTCTCCAAACAAGGCCTCTCCTGTGAATGGTAGGCCCTCCACGCCTTTCCTGGAATCCGCGTCAGCAGTCCACTGGCATAGCCACAAGGCCCTGCGTGCCGAGGAAAAGTAACAGAGGTCTTCTTTACATTAAAATAAGATTCCTCACTCTCCTCTGACACCTTATCAGGAAAATGCAGAACATCTTTGAGCCTCTATAAGAGCCTCTATTTTCTGTGACAGAGCCACTCCCCACCCCCCAGTCTGCCCCACCCTCCTCCAAGTCTGACCCATCAGCGGGAGATTGCAGGATATGGGCCAGAGATTGCTTTTGCGGACAAATGGGAGGGGACTGAGAATCTGTTCATAAACTCATCCACAGTTTAAGTATTGCGTCTCTATCATTGTGGGACAATTTTGTAGAAAGAGTGGAAATCATTCCTTTGAGAAAATAAACCCATTCCGGTTCAGTCCCGCTAGCTTGTGAACCGAGTACCCAGTAGTGAGCCCCCTGGTGAAGAGGAACACTCCACTGTACAAGGAATACACGCTTTGACTGACATAATGTAAATGTGACAGCATACACACAGGAAAAGGTTAAGCACAATTAACCCACAAAGAGCCCTTCAGGGAGACAGAGTTCTTTGGACGCAGCCCCTACCACGAATGCCAAGCTTAGCCGGGTCGCAGACTAAGTACCCTGATAGAGGACTTAGTACACTAGTAAATCGCTCCCCCCTGCTATGACCCCCTGGTACTGCTGAGGTAATATGGAGTCACACCGGAGGAGCTGCGCGTCCTTGTCCTGTCTGTGTCGACTGCAGAGGGAAAATGGCGCTGGTGAGCTGCTGGATCCTCTCATAGTGAAGACCCACCACTTCAATGACGAACGGTCTTCTCACATTTTTTTATACTGGCTGGGGAATCTGGTGCTTAAAATGGAGAGAAACCATTTTAAGGCTGCGTTGCCAGTCTGGGTACTGTGTACAGCGTACTGAGACGCAGTTGTGTACTGTGTCTGGAGACGCATTTCACCCCATTTCACCATAATGGACGGCGCCCCGTTAACCGGGACGCCAGCTCAGTACTCACCACTCTTTATTCTTCTGGCTCTGATAGGGGTGGCGGCACGCTGCGGGAATGTACGCTCGCCGTTGTGGGGCTTGCGAATAGTTCCCTCAGGAGCTCAGTGTCCTGTCAGCGGAGTACAGGACTATTAACCCTTCAAGGAGGTTGGACCGTTTTCCCCCCTAAGTCCCACGAAGCAGGCAGGCTGGTGCCAACCAGCCCTGCCTGAAAACAACAAACACAGAAAATAAATGCAGGAGCTTCCTTCAGTGTGAACGGTTCCTTCGGGCAAATTTTCTAAACAGAGTCTGGAAGGAGGAGCATAGAGGGAGAAGCCAGCCCACACTATCAAATTCTTAAAGTGCCCATGGCTCCTAGTGGACCAGTCTATACCCCCATGATACTAAATGGACCCCAGTATCCTCTAGGACGTAAGAGAAAAATAAAACACACACCATTGCTGCAGAAAAGCAAAAAGCTGTCAATAAGTGGTACATACCATTACGTAATGCCTCTGCATCTCTGTTTTTTCACTTGCCAGTTTTTCACATTCCAACTTAAGGCTGAAAAACACAAGACTTGTAATTAGTACAAGTATTGCCTGTTTTTATGGCCCTTAACCACACAGTTGTGAAGAGAAACAAAAGTTTTCTTTCTGAAACCTGAAATGTAAAAGATGTAGACACAGCAAACAAGGGCTCACATTATTTCTCATGTGCCCATTACTACTGATAAGGTACACAAGAGAGCAAACTAGAAAGGCAGAGTAAGTACACAATCTCAATGTTAGCATGGGGGAGGGCTGTTGGAGAGGCTAGGGAAGTCATTCTTGTTAAAGGTGAAGTCTGTGACATGCAGCGTTCCATAATGACCACAAGTGACAGGATACAGTTACGGTAACATGAACAAGACAAACAACCGTTTTCGTTGAACGAAGTGGTTTAAAAAGTACCACTGATGACCTTTAATTGTGTAATAATGGGCCTACAGCCAATTCTGCATAATTACAATTAGGAAAACATGCAATGTGAAATATCTAGGTGGGGGCAGATATTTGTCTTTTTAATGAAAACCGGATTAGTGCATGAACGCAGCAGTGTGTGTGTGTGTGTGTGTGTGTGTGTGTGTGTGTGTGTGTGTGTGTGTGTGTGTGTGTGTTTTAGAAAATCTGCGTTAACTAGTGCATGAGGACTAGTGGTGGCGATACCGTGTGGCGACAGCATTCTGTCTTGCACATTTAACGAAGCAGGCCGAATGTAATGACGTCCGAGTTGGCCGGAGGTGCAGCTTCCCAGCTGATACCCAATTTATTTATTTTTAAAGCGGGAAATAACTTACAAGGCCGAACCATGCCTTGTAAACGATTGCTGCTTTAAAAAAAATAAAAAATAAAATAAAAAAAAAGGTCAGTTTGGCCGAGAACCCACACCACCAGTCAACTCGGACGTCATTACAATCACATCCAGCCCAGAAAATGCAGTTTACCGCAACTGAGACCCGGACATTAGGTGCAGTAAGGGGCATCTACCAGGTTAAGTAGAACTGGGTGCGATGCAATCAATTCAATAGCTCTGGGCACTTAATTCAGGAGCTACATGCCAGCAATGAGAATTGTATACAGACCTTGGTTTGGCCTATGTTTTTCACGCCTTTAACCATGACAACTAACGGGAGTACACAGAGAGATCCGTGCTTAAACGCTAAGCAATCTGATCTCTCCTTGTGTATGCCCCAGAGCTATAGCGATGCGTGGCCCCACGCGTCGCTATCACCGGTGCTAGATTGTGCCTGCATGCAGGCCAATCTAGCACATCGCTCATTTCACCGCTGGGTGAAATGAGTGCCCCCCCTCACTCAACACACATCGCGCTGTATGCTGCGCGGGAGAGAGGTGTGCTGAGCAGTCCGTGCCAGATCGCTCAGCACACATCTCTGGGAGAAATCTCCCTTCGTGTACGGGGCTTAACAAAGGGGTTTTTTTTACTTAATTTTCACCCTTCTAAATAGTTTTATATATGGATCACTGCTAAGTACAGTGAATGGCGGAAGTACCACATCAGAGTAATTCACTTACTTGTGTGTTACGTTTCATTGTTACTACATATCCTCTGTACAGCATAGTGGACTTTGAGGTACCTTGAAAATTTAGAGCCAATAATCATAAATGTTGTGGACCGTAAACAATCATGAAAATGATGCAGATGTGCTCTCCGTACTGGGAGAAAACTGTAGCAGCATATCTAACTAAACCTGAGCAATGCTCTTTAATATCCCCAGAAAAGTGATCACTAGACGTGCCAGTTTTAAGTATCAGGACAATGATAAACACGAAATGTTTGGGGTCGCAGAGGAGGGGCTCCAAACAATGAACCATTTCCAGGAAAGAATGGTATCTAGCAAGTTTTATGTTTAGGGGTCAATTCAGTTAGGTGTATTTGGCGCAATATGCTATTGCAATGGCGTGGAAACACTGACGTCACATCAATTCACCCCAGACCTGGGGATTTTTGTATTTAGAGCTGCAAACACCACTAAGCAAATCCGGCGCTACCTTTAGTGCCACATGTGCGCACTTATGGGACTTGCCGACTTACTCCTAGAGTAACTTGGCTTTTTTTCACCTTGTATTGTACTTGACCTTAATAAAAACTCAACTACTACTTTTTTCCCCCAACTACCAACTTCAAAGACAGAAGTGAGAGAAGAATGGCTGCTACAGATGTGTCCACAGACAATATTGCCGTGGTCGTGCCAAAATGCTTTTTTATTCTGAAATGTGCACCTTAGGCCTGATGTGATAAAACGGCTTTATGACACTGCATATATGGGTTGCTGCTGGGAGACCGGAGCTGGGGGTCCCGGTGGTCAGCATACCGGCTCCAGGATCCCGGCAGGAGGGAAGGGGGGGGGGGGGAAGAGCGAGCGCAAAAGAGACCCTTGCGCGCTCAGTGGCTCGCTGCACTCTCCACGGGTTTTATTCCCACTCTATGGGTGTTGTGGACCCTCACGAGGGAATAGAGCCTGTGGGTTGGCATTCTGTTTGCCGGCATTTTCATTGTTTGTGATGCCGGCGTCAGCATGGTGATAGCCAGGATCCCGAGCGGCGCTCCCATGACCGCATCCCTCACTGATTAATTTGACATGCAACACTTCATCTGTGCATGAATCAGCCTGAAGGGGTATGCAAAGTTCTAAGAGGCAGCGGCTGTTCATTTAGAGTTCCTTTGCGCTTCATCTGTGACTTCGTACATATTTAGAGTTCCATTGCCCTTCATCGGAGACTTCTTACATATTTAAAAATAATTCCGAATCGATTAAAGTCACAACTCAACATCTCTGGTCCAGTGTAGTGATGTTTGGCTGTGTATGCCATGTGACGATGATGCAAATTTAAAAACAAAAGTCACTACGCTACACAAGTCGAGGTGTCTTGTGCTGCATGTCATATTGAGGCTAGGTGTGTGAAGACACAGCTACATGAAGGAATGGATGAGACGGGGAGAGCACTACTCTCAATGTATTGTAAACGGAGTCCCTACATATTACAGCTTTCATCTTTTTAGTTTGGGTGTGTAACCGACAGTTTTACAGATGGTAACTAATTTACTATTTAAACAAAGTCTTATTACTGCTAAGCAGGCTCCAGTAGCAAACAACTTTGGCTCATGTGGTGTTTTCAATTCATGATTTTGTTACAAAATGAAGAGCAAATATTGGCAGTTCTCAGGCAGGTAAAAAACACAAACAGGGGAGGGGGGGGGGGGTTATTTGAATAGGACAATCCATTCTGGAAACAAGTATGGAGGAAAAACGATAAGCAACACCACCTACTGGAGATGCACAAAAATGCAAGACACATTTACATCTAATGAACTCATCATGAAAGGGAAAATTGTTTTGTTGAAACTGTATTTTTCAAACTCATTGTGAGGCATATGTAAAACAGAAAACATGATCCCTTATGAGAAGTGCAATATAAGCTGCTCAATGACAAAATTCAAGGAACAGAATTGAAAACTGCCTTGAATGCAAATTTGTCCAGTGTACATAAATGATTACAACATAACAGGAAGAACCTACGTTGCATCATACTACTGAAACATTTCCTAGAACATTTATAATAAAATAAAAAAGAAAACAGACTAGTCCAACACAAGCAATGCTTTGCAAACAAATAAACTATTCGTATTTGCGTCATTCAACTAATATTGCCAATCCTAAATAGCTAAAATTATTTTTCTTTAGGAATTTTCCAAAACATAAAATATCAAAAGATTGTCTACAATGCCAGGAAATATATTCTACGTGGATGTTTGTTTGCTTTGCTTTTAAAGAACATCACTGTAGGCAGCACAGATGGTGTAATGGTTAGCATTAGAGCACTGAGGTCATGGGTTCAATTCCCACCTTGACCCTGTGTGGAGTTTGTATATTCTCCCCGTACTTGCGTGGGTTTCCTTCGGGTACTACGGTTTCTTCCCACAAACCAAAATTATACTGGTAGGTTAATTGGCTCCAACAAAAAATAACCCTAGCGTGAATGTATGTACATGTGATAGGGAATATAGATTGTAAGCTCCACTTGGGCAGGGACTGATGTGAATGGCCAAATATTCTCTGAAAAGTGCTACAGAATGTGTGCGCTATATAAATAACTGGTAATAAATCAACTAGATACACTACAGTGAGGGGAGGGGGGTCCAGCTATCTTTTTGGAATTGCTCACCTGTGATACTGAGCTTGCAGAAACTGAAATTCTTCCTTAATCCGGTCCAAGGATTCTGGGATGGTGAATTTAAATGCCTGGCCTGCGGCCTGATGCGGCGTCTGGAGGACCAAAAGACAGCATTGAAATTAAATATTAAAAACAAAAACTTCAATACAGCTTCCACTTGAAAGATACTGAAGGCAAAGCAGACATAATACCCTGCAGTCTTATTCCCACAACAGTCTTATAGAAGCCACCAAGAAATGTTTCCATTTGACTTGCCAAGCAAAGCAGTAATGCCTATTAACTCATCCAGCACCAGAATGAATACATTACTAGCATACACAGCCAATATTGTTCTCTGGATGAATAGAAGAGGAATAGGTGTGACACACATTGTTGCAAATTCCACTGCAGACATAACAGATGTAGATTGTAAAAGAAAAAATAAATACATAACCAAGTTCCAGTACAGACCTGAGCAGGCCTTACTTGCATGATATAAATAGGTGCATAATGCATACACACCCCCTAATGACTCTCAGGAAAGAGATTATTATATTAATGTTGTGTGACAAGTTTGACTTCTGGAACAGGCTACTTGAGCAAGAGTAAATATGTATATATGACAAGCTGCATAACCCATGTCCCTTGGGAATGTATTAAAAATTATGATGAAGGCTAATCTTGATCATCAACATTGTAAACCTTCACTACTGATAGCTAAATGACTGTTTGCAAAATATGTTTAAAACAGCACAAGAAATAGGCCAATACTTAGTTTAAAAAGTGTTTTCACTGGAACTTGCTAAGTCAAACAATAATAATAACAACAACAACAAACAATACTACTAATAATAATCCTGCATATCTTTTGTACATGTTACAAACTTGTTATACAGAAATCCATCACCAATTGGATACCCCCTAATACATGAAGTGTACATTAGAGCACAAACACATTAGCAACAAGTACATCAAAAAGTGAAATTAAATAACTTCTATTCTAGAAAATGTAGGAGTACCAATATTAAGAATCTCCTCACTATTATAACTTCCTAAGGCATTGATTGAAAAACCACACACTGAAAGCACTTTGCAGGCAGAACTGCACACACATTAATATTGTAACATTACTGCAGAGCAGTGTGCGTTTTAAGTCGTGCAATTATCTCATTTAACAATGGTCTAGAAGGGCCAAGATGAATGAAGCCATATCACATCTAAACAAACTACCTAGGGGGCAGCAGACAGACGTGGGGCTGTGCTCTCCCCACGTGGGGACAGGGCCTGTTAGTTTTATTCCTCTTCTTCTAAAAGGACAAAACCCCTGGGCATTTGTGCTAAACAGGAATTCAGGACTAATTGGCAACCACAAAACAGCAACACAAACACAGAAACAACCGAATTAAATAAATGGCATAAAAGTTCAAAACCAAGAGTATTCCAAACATATGACGAAGAACAAGAAAGAAGATTGGTGGGTGGTATGTGGCATCCATTAGTGGCCCCCACCCCACGACTCCCTCCTCCCAACAATTTGGAGGACAGAACAGATGGCAGACATGTGGGCATGAGATTTGCGTTAACCCACTGGCTGGAAGAGAAAATGGTTACCACAACACCAGGCCTGATAGGCACAATAGAATCCAAGACTAGGCATCAGCACAGCCACAGAGGGATGTGCCCATAGCAAGAAGTGACCACGGGGTCTGTGGCACACGGTGCGGGCAGTGCCAGCCGGCGGCCCCGGGGCAGCTCATACACACACCATGAGGTTACAGAATAAGGGGGCACATATAATAAGGGAACACGGCTCCATCCGTCACCCCACGGGTAACACAACTCACCGGGTGTCTGCTCTGGGGAAACATGGCTCTCCCGGCCGCCGCTTTGACCCTTTGCAGCTCAATTCTCGACGACTTTATAAACTCCAAATGACAGTGAGAGCGTGAGGGCCCCAATATGCAGAGAAGGGCCCCTACAGCTGGGAGCCGGAGATACTATGCTGAGCCGCCCAGCATCCTGCCGCCGCCTCCTCCTCCTTTCTCCTGGGCGTCCTTTGTCTGCAGAGAACAAGGAGACAGCACCCCGGGCGCTCCCGATCGCTCCCCGGGGATCCGCTGCTCCGCGCACGGGCTGACGTTCCTAGCAAAGTTTCCCGGGTAAGTTCCGGAGGCAGGAGACGGGAGTGGCCCTGGAAATGCGGGGCAGGTAGATCACAGAGGCGGTGTGCCCGGTGCTCAGAGCGGCTCACCCCCAGCCAGCAGATGGGGCATCAGCAGCAGCGGCCCCGGGGACTCATGCTCGAAAGGAGGAAGGGAGGGACGGCGCACACGGGTGGGGGCTGGGTGACTGCAGCCCCGGGAGCGATCCGTACACATCCAGATAGAGGCGGCAGATGGGGGCACAGATCCTGCGCGGCCGGCGCCGGCAAACAGGCAGAAGAGACACAATAACAGCGCTGAGCTCCGGCGGCCCCTCCTCCGCCTCCCCGGCCACACAGCACCGGAGCCAGGCAGACCTGCCGCGCAAACTTCTCCCAGCACACCGGGGCGCAGCACACAACCGCGTAGCCCGCACCGTACGGGCTCTGGGTGTGATGGGACGCGAGCACCGGCGGAGACTGGCAGCTGGCAGCGGCTATGCGGGATCCTCCGCTCGCGGGACACAGACGTTTCGGCCCGCCCTTGTCTCTCCACAACTGGTTACATTAACACGCGGTTTCACACTCCTCCAGCTAACCAGAGCCCGGCCCCGCCCCGGCCATTCTAGGCACGGCACGTTACAGCCAATCGCCGCGCCGCTGTCCCAACGTGGTGTCGTGACGTGACTAGCCGCAGCAGCCAATCGCCATACTCCCCTTGTCGTTTTCGGGGAAGCCTTCCACCCGGCTTGCTCGGTGCTACAGCCAGCCAATCAGGAGGCGCGAGGGGTGGGGCCAACTGGCAGCAGAGAGGGGAGGGCGGGAGACAGAGCAATAGCTGCCTGGCTGCTGTCACTCAAAGTAACGTGGGGCCAAGAGCGTCAGGCAGCGTGAGGGTCTATAATGCTAAAATATATGCTCATGTGTCTATGGGAGTAGCTGTGCGGCTGCCATCCATGCTACTAGCTGCTTATAAATAGATGAAAAGAGAGCCGTCTACATACAGCTTTCCTATTTCTCTCCCACCAGTGTCATTTCTGTGGATTGATTAGCTATGTGTATTGATGTGCAACTGCTGTTATTATGTATAATACATATACACAATAACAATACACAATGTGGATATGTGTGTGTGCTCTTACATTAAAAAAAAATACAATCAATTACCCATCAGTGTGCATGTACAATAGCTCCCAATCCTTTGTATAGTCCATTCAAGTAATTGCATGCGCACTCTTTAAATGCTGTGCCAAATGGCGCTGTAGTTCTCTGAAGGAAACATATATGTAGCTATTACCCTTACCACAAGCTCACATGAAATGGGGTGTGTAGCATATAGTTTATGTGCTTTTAAATTCTAGGAAGATCTTTGAGCAGAGCGGACTTATTTATAATAAGCGTAACACGATTAGCTCTTGGGGTTTTTTATATCCGCGTATATAGAACGCCAGTGAGGTTGTTACCATCAATTACAGACCTAAGTGTTTTTAAATATGGATACAGAGCTCTTTGCCTTGTTTAAATGAGAGCATTAATTACTTGGGAAATCCAACTTGAGCAAAAACATAACACTAAAAACTTAAAGTCTAATTAAAACATATTTAGCTTAGAATTGTAATAATCCTCCAGAACTAGGGATAATATAGTGATTAATGCTCCTGCTGGCTTATAGACCTTCTGTTAGTCTTCGGGCCTTAAGCGCCTACAGTTTGAGCATTAATAATTGCACACATGAACCTGCAATCATTATGTGCAGTAATAAATTAAAAACAAGGCCACTTTTTCTGCCCTTATTAGTAATATATATATAATATATATATATATAAAGAGCAAATGCCTTGTATTTACTGATTGCCTCGCTTCTGTCATCTTATCATCACAATAACTTGTGACATTACCAAGGTTCTGCGCTGTAGTAAAAGCTCATGTAAACAAAAGAGTACAAAGAGCCTTTGCATTCCCAGGCCAGGCAGCTTATCTAATGGGTTAAAGATTTGCATTACGCTTATGTTAGGGGGATTTGTAGTCATGGGACCTATTTTATTACTAAATAACAAGTTTCCTCTATTCTCACGCACTATCCCCATGAGGAGATTTTATATATATATATATATATATATATATATATACGCACACAAAATAAAGCATTTCCAGGTGCCTACATTATAAGATAACATGGTGAACGTACTACAGACACATATTAGATCACATTGCATTTGACATGAACTCCCTGACATCACAAAGCCCTGTTTCATTTAAGCATGTTTATAGTAGAGTAACCTAAAAAAAGTTGTCAGACAGGTAGTGTCTAAAACGGACTAGTATTCATGTTAAGGTATTTTCTTTTTTATATTTGGAAACTGGAAATTTTAGGGCCATTTGCACATGTGATAGGGCCCCATACACTAGACCAGAGGTTCCCAAACTGTGTGCCGTGGCTCCCTGGGGTGCCTCGGGACACTTGCAGGGGTGCCCTGGGTTGGTGGTCCAGGACCAATTCAAATTATTCATGGTCAATATAATAGGCAAAACCAGTGCTGGTGGCTGCCAGTCATAAAATATGTGGCCAAACAGAAGCAAATCTTGTCCCTCACCACACAACTGACCCTAAGGATGACATATAAACACAATCTACTTAATGTAATATTTCTTTCTAAATTTCTCAATAAGAAATTTTTGGCCTAGGGGTGCCGTGAAAAGAATTCTGATGTTCTAGGGCACCGTGATTCAAAAAAGTTTGAAAACCTCTGCACTAGACCGATAATGCCCGATTTCAGGCCAATTCGGACATTCGGCCCAATATATTGGGTGAAATCGGGCATTTTCAGTGTGCTTTTCCCCCGATCCGACCCGAAGCGCGCTCCCGTGTGCATCGGATTGGATCTCCATAGATCCGACATATCACGAGTGCTGCACTCGTGATATGTCGGATCCCGCAGTAATGGATGGAAAAGTAAAAGATACATTGTATGCCAAAAAACCCCGCATACAATGTATCTAATACTATCCTGCCAACGGTTAGGCTGCCGGGAGGTTGGAGGAAATCTTATACGACATGACGGACCATCATGTCGTATAAGTGTATGGGGCCCTGTAGTGATATGTGTTAGTAGCAAGTGTTAAAATCTGTGTTTTTAGCTGCCCAGTTTCTTTATGTAGCCTTGTTTGATGATCGTATTTTGCATAAGCAGAGATACAGTAGCTTCCAGTAGCAGGTACCATGCATTTAAGCTAACACTTAAGCTGGGTACACACCTGTTCAATCATTTGGCTGACCGGGTAAACCCTCCCAATCAATGACAGTGCTGCGAGCAATATCACAAGGGGATGTAGCTGGCTTCCCGACGTACAGGATGCTGGCGGTCAGGAGACTGGTTCCAGAATCCCAACACCTGTCAGAATACTGAACCTGGAAGTCTGACTGCCGGAATCTGAAACTTATGTATCTGGGGGTGGTTAGGGATAGGCTGCTGGGGGAGGGTTTGGGTTGGGATGACGGGGGGCAGGATTAGGGTTAGGCTGCGGGGAGGGAGGGTTAGGCTTACCTTCCGTTCTCAGCTCTGCTGGGATTTTGCCAGTCGGGATATGGTATTTTGATGGCTGCTGGTCTCCCATACCCAACCCAAGGTGCAGAACGGGTCTTGCATCTGCGCAGCCCCACAACCATCGGATTTGTACGTAAACCAGACATTTTGGTGGAGTAACTACGGGCCTGATGCAGGATGTTTTTTCTCATCACACTGGGGGCTTACACAGCACTTTGGCAGCTGCTAGACACCCACAGCCTCTCCATCCATACGGGCACAGCGTGGACGACGTATGTCATTTATCACCACTGCTCAGTGACATCAAAATAGCAGCAGCTCTGCTATTTTGGTGTCACCTCCTCAGATAGTGACACCAGGTACAGCTCGCACCTACCTAGTGATACCACTGAGTTATACCCAGTTCATTGCACAGTTGGAGCACAGCATAAACAAATATAAAATGCACCTTGTTTACACAATACACATTCACAGTCCTAAGTACCATTGATGACATGTGCCCATACCAGATTAACAAAGGCCATGAAACAGACACAGGTGGACCTTTTATGCCTTTTAAGGCCTTCTACGATTATCACAGTCCAATGGAAAATTGAAGGAATAAACTTCTAAAGGAGTGGCCACTACATATTATTGTGTCTTTTACTAGCAAGATCAACAAGGTCCCATCCTTTCTATCCACATTGCATGCTAACTAAACACAGATTCATATGAGTTTCCTCCGGATACTCCGGTTTCCACCCTCAATCCAAAAATATACTGGTAGTTTAATTGGATCCCAACAAAAATGAACCCTAGCATGAATGTGTGTGCGTATACATGTGGTAGGAAATATAGAGTGTAAGCTCCACTGGGGCAGGGACTGATGTGATTGGCCAAATATTCTCTGTAAAGCACTGCGGAATATGTGTGCGCTATACAAATAACTGATAATAAATAAATAATCATATATGCTGGTTTTTGTCCATGTAATCCATTTCCTCCATTTTGTTTTGTACACATACAGTGCATCCGGAAAGTATTTACAGCGCTTCACTTTTTCCACATTTTGTTATGTTACAGCCTTATTCCAATTTCCAAACTGGAATAAATACATTTTTTCCCCTCAAAATTCTACACACAATGCTCCATAACGACAACATGATAAAAGTGTTTTTGAGATTTTTGCAAATTTATTAAAAATAGAAAACTAAGAAATCACATGTACATAAGTATTCACAGCCTTTGCTCAATACTTTGCTAATGCACCTTTGGCAGCAATTACAGCCTCAAGTCTTTTTGAATATGATGCCACAAGCTTGGCACACCTATCTTTGTTCAGTTTTGGCCATTCCTCTTTGCAGCACCTCTCAAGCTCCATCAGGTTGGATGGGAAGCGTTGGTGCACAGCCATTTTCAGATCTCTCCAGAGATGTTAAATCGGATTCAAGTCTGGGCTCTGGCTGGGCCACTCAAAGACATTCAAAGAGTTGTCCTGAAGCCATTTTACACATTGCGGCAGCCAGGCCCCCTTTTTACACATTGCGGCAGCCAGGACCCCATTTTACACATTGCGGCAGCCAGGCCCCCTTTTTACACATTGCGGCAGCCAGACCCCCTTTTTATACATTGCGGCAGCCAGGACCCCTTTTTACACATTGCGGCAGACGGTGTCCCCCTGAGAGAGAGAGAGAGAGAGAGAGAGAGAGAGAAAGAGAGAGAGAGAAAGAGAAAGAGAGAGAGAGAGAGAGAGAGAGACATACTTATCTTCTCCCTGCTGACAGGCTCCTCGTGCAGCTCCCTCTCGGTGCAGGCTGTGTGAGGTGAGAAGGAGGAGGAGGGAGGGGGAGCAGGGAGCCGCAGCAGCGCTATTTGATTGGTAGTAAGCGCCGCTGCAGCATCCCCCTCTCCTTCTGTATTGGTTGCCTGGCGCAGCTGTGGATGCTGGGATGAAGGAACCGCATCCCAGCATCCATAGCAGCGCCGGGCAGCCAATATAGAAGGAGAGGGGGATGCTGCAGCGGCGCTTACTACCAATCAAATAGCGCTGCTGCGGCTCCCTGCTCCCCCTCCCTCCTCCTCCTTGAACCCGGCGCTGGTCTCTCTCCTCCAGCGCGGCGCACGGCGCACACAGAGGCGGCATGTAATGAGTCAATTTGACTCATTACATGCCGCTGGCCGTTGCGCCCCCAGGGCAACTGCGCTGTGTGCCAAGCCCCCTTGGCACACACGTAGTTACGGCCCTGCCTGTAGGGCTTTGAAAATCAGTAAATCAATATTGAATAGATTTGCCATCTTACAGACAGGATACATACAAAGGGCGTCATTCCGAGTTGATCGCTCGCTAGCAGTTTTTAGCAGCCGTGCAAACGCTATGCCGCCACCCACTGGGAGTGTATTTTAGCTTAGCAGAAGTGCAAGCGGTTGTATCGCAGAGCGGCTACAATAATTTTTATGTGTAGTTTCAGAGTATCTCAAAACCTACTCAACGCTTGCGATCACTTCAGACTATTCAGTTCTGGATTTGATGTCACAAACCTGCCCAGCGTTCGCCCAGCAACGCCTGCGTTTTTCCTGGCACGCCTGCGTTTTTCCGCACACTCCCTGAAAACGGTCAGTTGCCATCCAGAAACACCCACTTCATGTCAGTCACTCTGCGGCAAGCAGTGCGACTGAAATGCATTGCTAGACCCTGTGCAAAACTACATTGTTCGTTGTGCCCGTACGTCATGCGTGCGCAGAACTGCCGTTTATTAGCCTGATCGCTGCGCTGTGAACAAAGGCAGCTAGAGATCAACTCGGAATGAACCCCAATATCCCAGCTGATGGGATGCCGGCAGTCTTATGATCGACACTGGCAATCTGAAGCAGAGAATCCTGTAAGTATGGTCACCCTCCCCCTTACCCCCCTAACCTTCCCTTCCCGCAGCCTAACCCTGAGCCCCTCCAAAGATGAACCCTAACTCTCCCCGGTGGTGCCTAAACGTAACACCCTCTTTCTGTAGCCTAAACCTAACCCTCCCTCCACTGCAGCCTAACCCTCCCAAGGGGTGCCTAACTCTAACCCCCCTCTCTGCAGCCTAACCCTAACCCTACCTTCTCTGCAGCGTAACCCGGGGGTCATTCAGAGCCGATCGCATGCTAGCTTTTTTGCAGCGGTGCGATTGGGTCTGAACTGTGCATGCGTATGCTCTGCAATGCGCAGGCGCATCGGCAGCCGGCGACGGGGATCACCGGACAGCAACGGATTTAACAAAGAAAGCAGCGACTACCTGGTTGCAGCAGTGCAAAAAAACGCTTGCGTGCGACCAGGTCTGAATTAGGCCCCCTAACTCTTCTCCGGCAGCCTAGCCCCCACCCCCATGGATTACCAAAATGGAGTCTGGGCAGAGGGCTTGTTCAAGATTCTGACATTCAGGATCCCGGTGCCGGCATTTATATCCATGTCGGGATGCTGACGTTGGCATTCCGACAGTCAGGATTCTGAACGCAGGTATCCTGAATGAATCCCTTATCCCTTACAGTCAGCCAGTAGAGAATGGGTATTATGTGGCTGGAACAGGGCTGGTTAGTTTATAGCCTGCAGCTGCATTTTGTATTAACTGCAAGTGTTGCAGTTCTTTTGCTGCGAGACCCCGGTAGAGGTCATTGCAGTAGTCTAGGCATGATGATACAAATGCATGTTTGTATCATCAGCCAACTGGCACTCATCCATTCCTGGAGCTCAGCAAGACAGCCATTTAGGGTTCTCAAGGGGAGATGTATGAAGGGGTGTAGTATGGTATGCCGGCGGCTGGGCTCCCGGCGGCCAGCATACCAGCGCCGCAATCCCGACAGCTGGGCTAGCGCAAATGAGCACCTTGTAGGCACGGTAGCGCACTACGCGGACCCCCAAGAGGGAGAAAAGTTGTCGGTATGCCGGGTGTCGAGATTCCGGTGCTGGTTTACTGTGCACCGGGATCCCAACAGTCGGCAAACTAAATACCACCCGTATGAAGCAGTTAAAAGATGATACCTATAATTTTATAGAAAGCATTTGATAAATGTTACCTCAAAGCTGATTGGTTGCCATGGGCTGACATCTCCTATCAGTACCCTGAACAAAGGACAGGTACAGTTATGTATCATCTGCATAGCAGTGGTAGACCAGGTCATGATGTCTGAGTATTTCACCCAGTGGTAGCATGTATACTGCAAAAAGCAGGGGAGATAGTATAGAACCCAGTGGCAGTGGCGACGATGAGTATGCACCAGAAGAAACTCTTTGTGGCCTGCTGGTGAGAAATGATTTGAAGCATCCAGTCCACAGAATATTTTCAGGGGTTCAATCAGAATCCCGTGGTCCCTGGTATCAAATGCTGCACAGATCCAGAAGCATTAAGATTGAACAGTTACCTTTGTCTCTTGCCATCAAAAAATCATTAAGCACACATACCAGGGCTGTTTCAGGACTGTGTCTTCTCCAGAATCCTGAATAGAATCTATCTATCTATCTATCTATCTATCTATCTATCTATCTATCTATCTATCTATCTATCTATCTATCTATCTATCTGAGGCAAATACCACTGACTCATCACAAAATCTCCTGAACCATAGGGACTAGGAACTTGACATTTGGACAGTAGCTTGCTTTTGTGACGTGGACACCCACTACGAAGGGATTTTTAAAAATTCTGCCCAGAAAAGGGGTTAAAAGGCGTGAGATGATTATTGGGAATTACCACCTTACAAATGAGAGTTAAGACAGCCCACCCAACCGGGGCTTTAAAGAATGCATGCTGCCAGCGATACCAAGTCGCGGATGGAGGAGGACACAATGCTCTGTTACTGGATTTCCTTACCAGTGGCAGTTGCACAGCAGTCCATTATTGAAATAGGGGAGCCACATCAACTGCCTCCCCTAAACACTGTCAAACATCTATGGGTGTGCCTCCCCTATTTGAATAATGAACTGCTTTGCAACTGCCACTCTCAAGGAAGTCCGGCCTTATTGTACAGGAGATTTTGTGATGAGTCAGTGGTGTTTGCCTTTTAAATACTTTACCAACCTATTTCCAGACAGGAGAGGATAGTGTCTCATTTATCAGAGGAAAACTTGTCACTTGAACTAAACATTGCCGAACCTCTCAGAGAGCAAAAGGAGGAAAGGAGAGATAGATAATTTGACTCTTAAATACACTAAAGGAAAGCTTGATAGTCAGCAACTGCTTATCTGCTATGTAAAGGGTACTGACAGCTCTCCCAGTGACCTTAAGTGTTGTGCAAAAATCTTTACCTTTTTACCTCAAAGCAGGCGCCCTAAGGAGAGCGGAAAGTTAAGCAAGGAGACCTAGGACCCTTTGGAATAGAGTCAGCCTATCCCTGCAAACCTTACATATTTAACATACAGCGGGCGGAGCTTGGTCTGTCATCCCAGCATTTACAGCACTAAGCAGGGCAGCATCAGAGGTGGGGCGGGGCAGAGAAGAAGGCGGATTTTTCTCCTCAGTGTCAGCCTTTTGACAGCATCAATCTGGGGAAGGCCCGCCCTGGAGGTGCAGCCTGACAAAGATTGGGATTATACTTGAAATTCCATAATGAGGATATTCAGCTAGTGGATTATAAATATCATGGGGTTGGCAGGCAGGATTCTAGTTGAGTTGCCACCACTTTCAATAACCTTTGTTAGGAAAGAAAGGTTTGATACTAGTCTGTAGTTGGTCATGCAGTCAGGATGATCTAAATTAGGTTGTTTAAAAAGAGGTGTAACAATTTCTCCCTTTATGATAAGGGCAACCACAAGTTAGTTTGGCATGAGGCCCCCACAAATCTTAATCCATCCCTGTCCTAGAGTGCACTTGTGTGTGTGCTTTTATGTAATGGATTGGTAATTACTCCCACATACTGTATAGAGATTTCAGTATGTGTTTGTGCTAATGGAAGTGGTTTGGTATTAGACATATTAATTTTTTGTGGGACATGATAGACAAACTAGCTAGGAAATAGTCATTGAGGTTAGTGAAAAGAGAAGGACATATCACTGAAGGAGGCAGTGGCAGAACTACCACCGCTGCACGGGTGCAGCTTATTTAGGCCCCTCGACGTGAGGGGGGGGGGGGGGGGGTCTGCCAGTGCTAGTTTACCCTACTTAAGTCTCAGCTCTGTTCTTTTGAGCATGCATGGGGTCTGATGCATGCTCAGATAGGTACGGCAGAAAAGTAGAGTCCTCCTCTTGGCAAGGGGACCATCAGCAGATCCCATAGCACAATTTGTGGGATATTTCCCCCGAGAAGAGTTATAGGGTGGGATGTAATGAAGTTCGAGTTCGGCGGCCGTGCGGGATGATGGCCGAACTCAGTTCTTTTTAAAGGGGCAATCATGTACAAGGCATGGTTTAGCCTTGTAAAGAATGGAGAAAGATATACTGGCGCCGGCTGATATTTCAAATGATAATGGACATTTAGACCAATACGTTTAAAAAACAATGCTAAAAATGTATTACACATACATTTAAAACAAAGGATTCTATCCCTATTTGTGCAAACCTAAGCAATTGCTAAAGGGTTAATCAGATTGTAATGAGGTACCACTGGTGATCCCTTCAGTAGATACTGTCCACTTTAAACTGGCTAGGAGTTTCACTCCACATTGCTCACAAGTTCAGTAAGTGCAAGTTGATTTACCAGACTTGTTCCGGAGAAGTCCCATGGGTATCTCTTTTATGCTGAAGATCCCATTGGCATACAGGGAAAGGTCCGGGTCTGCTGCAGAGCTTGTGTTGGTATTGAATCCGGTGAAAAACGTGAGAGTCCAAGAATGTCGCCAGAAATGTGGATGAAGGGAAACCTCACTTGTGGTCCTGCCAGGTATAGCTCAACGCGTTTCGCTGGACTGATGGCTGCCAGCTTCCTCAGGAGCATAAATCCAGTACTCAGTTGTTAGACTATATATACCCTTATAATCAAGGGACAGTCAAGAACACATGTTGTCCCAATTCTAACACATCCTATCATTTTTAACCAAATCATTATATGTTTAACACCAGAAGGCAGTCTTTTATTAGCTCACATATCAAATATATTTATTTGTAAAAACGAGGCTTAGAAACAAGTATAAAATTGAACAAATCTATTCAGACTATTCGTCATGTGATCATCCCCGATCACATGATCGTATTTCTCCAATAGGTATATAGTAACCTGGGCTTAAATCCGCCCACACATGGTCACATGACCCTCCTTGACCTTGTGAGTCATGGATGCCTCATCTTCCAACCACAAAACATCCTGGGTCTGAAAACATCGTCGCGCTCCGTGGAGCGCATACCGGAAATGACATTACGCCCTATGGAACGCACGCCGGAAATGGCGTTGTGCTCCACAGGGCACACCGCCCACACCGGAAATGCTGTCATGCTCCGTGGAGCGCAGCGCCCACACCAGGATACGGACGTCGCGCTCCACAGGCAGGGTTAATGATACACGGCTGGAGACCAAAATGATCATAGAAACAGAAACAAATCTCGGAGATCCACTTATGTAAAAAATAAATCAACAGAAAAACATACAAAACTACTATCCAAATGAGATTTCTAAATATTTCATATACTCATACATTTATGAAACTAAGGTCCAAAATATACTATTTATATTCACGTGAGCATTTTTAGACCACATGATGTCATAGGTAATTACGAGTAATTGTCACATCCCCATCTCCATTTTCTTAATAACAACACCATATTCAAGGAAAAACATAAATTAGTTCGTTATTATGGTGCTTATAATACAGCTCAGCAATTTATTCATTAATTGAAATTTCAATAAAGAAAAATTTATTTCTACATAAAAAAGATGGAGGGGGGAGAGAGAAAGAGAGAGAATGGAGGATGGAGAGCCATAAATAAATGAGGGAAAATCCTCATCATGAAAGGAGGAAGCGGGATGATACTTTCAAGATTCATATGTATATATGCACATGCATGTCCACACACACACACGCACATGCATATACACATGCACATACACATGCAGAACACATATCTATAGTTAAGGTTGGTTGGCCATAAATGACGCCATCCCTAAGGTATCATGAGCATCTAATATACCTATTGAACTGTATTTAGTTCAATACTTTCGTTTAGCCCATCTGGATGTAAAGAACCAAATTTCAACATCCAATAAATTTCCCGACTGCAGAGTTTGTTGAATCTATCTCCCCACCCTGGGTGTGGGGGCGATATGTTCAACACAAACTACAGATAAACTTTTTGGGTCTCCAGAATGAACCTGTCTAAAGTGTCTTGACACACTATGTTTCTCATTCCCATTAAGAATGCTTCTACGATGCTCCATAAATCTGGTGTGTAGAGGCCTTGTGGTCCTCCCTACATAGTGGAGCCCACAGCCACAAGTCAGTAAATAAATTACATATTTCATGGCACAGTTCATAAACGATTTTAACTTATATTTCTCATTGTCACCAGGTAAAGTCAGAATAAGTGTTTTCCTCGGCATGTAGGTATATGTTATACAGTGGGATTTTCCGCATTTAAAACACCCCATGGGTATAGTTGATAGCCACTTACATCCCATGGGTGTCTCGTTTTTCTTTTCATTAGGATTTAGATAAGTGGGGGCTAGTATAGATTTAAGAGATTTATTTTTCTTAAAAACCACTAGGGGTTTGGATGGTAATATTTGATTGAGTGTCCGATCTTGTTTCAAGACCCTATAATTTTTGGATATGATGGATCTTATTTCATAAGCTGCATTATTGTATTTACATATAAAAGCTAATTGTTTCTCATTATTTACACTCTTTCTCCTATTCTCATTTTTATCATAAGTTTTAGGGATCAAAAGTTTAGTTCTATCCATGTGGAAAACTTCATCAAAAGCTTGTTTAAGTAGATATTCTGGATACTTTCTTTTTTTTCAGGGAATCCATTAGTTCGCTTGCCTGTACTGAGAACATTTCTAGACTAGAACAATTCCGCCTGATCCGCATCAATTGTCCCTTAGGAATATTACGCTTCCATGGGGCGTAATGTGCGCTCTCAAAATGCAAATAGGAATGTGTACTAACAGATTTCGTATAATTTGATGTAACAATTTGGTTGTCTATGATCTCGAGGGTCACATCCAGGAAGTCGATACGTTCCCCACTGATGGTGGATGTAAAAACTAAATTATAAGTGTTGTGATTAAGATAAGAAACAAAAGAAGAGATACTGGACAGATCCCCATTCCAAATAATAAAAAGATCATCAATGTAACGGCCATAGAAGACTAGGTTCCCCTCCCAGCCGCTTCCCCACACAAGCGAGTCCTCAAGGTCTCCCATGTATAGGTTAGCATAGCTGGGGGCAAACCTGGTCCCCATGGCCGTCCCCATGACTTGTAGATAATAAGTGGATAGAAACAAAAAATAGTTGTGAGAAAGAATAAAAGAAATAGACTTAAGAAGAAACATCTGGTGCTCTGCGCTGAGGTCCCCTCCCTATACAGGCTGCCGCTGACAGCGCACTCTCAATCTGTTTTTTCTTTGTAGTTTTGGTCATTGAGTGCTGCAGTCATGAGCTGTTTTTCAAATTTGAATGAACGTAACACCAGAAGGCAATCTTATTGGTCACATTTGGAAGAACCCAGTGTGGATGTTCCAGTGTCTGATGAATCAGAAATGTTTAAAAACCTTTATAAATTGGAGTATTTGCTAAAAGCAGAGTCAAGGAATTGGGTCGATAGCATTAACCTCCATCAATACTTGGATAAGAAAATAATCCCTAGGGGTCTTCGTTTATTTAAATCCTCCATATTTCAAAATGATGTGGAATATCAGAGAGAATGGTACCAATTATTGGATAATTGTTCTTTTGCACTGATTGGTTTAGTTATCAGATATAGAACATCAAAGGTTCAATCAATAGAAAAAGAATAGAGGATATTAAGAAAACCATGGATAGATTCACTAGTAATAAGAGGCTGAAGGAAAAAGATAAGTTAATTAATGATAAAATAATTAAATATGAGCGGAGTATTATGGAAGTGAAACAGAAAAAATTTAGGAGAGATTTATCAGATTATGAGAGCAATAAAGTAAGAACATTCAAAGAGAAAGGGAGACATAATGATATAGAAGCTGGGGATAAACAGGAAGATTCAAAGGGCTATAAGAGGAGGAATTGGACACAGATAAATAGAGGGGAAAACTGGAATCGCTCCACCACTTTCCCCACCAAGAGATCTATAGAACAATATGAGAGGGAACCCAATTATTGGGATAGAGAGAAAAGTTCCTACCAACAACATAGGAGATCTTATTCACAAAAGGGCAATTATAGAAACAGCCCCAAAGGTGGTGAAATAAGTGAATCCAGGGAGTGTTTTTTGGGGGCACGCCCCAAAACAAAACTCAAAGAGGTACCGAACACCAACCAATGGGGGACTCCAAAAGGAGAAGAGATTCAAATCAAGAGGAAGAAGAGCAGGTAGATATAGGAAAGGAAAGGAAAAATCCAAGAATATTCTAGGGTTGGTGGAAAATGTCCCTACCACTAGACGAAGTGTGTTTAATCTATCCACTAGGGATCTAACCAGCTCAGAAATCTCTCTCCTAGAGAGAGGTCTCAAATTCGCTCCAACAAGTGAACCAAACGTGTTCGACCTTTTCGTCGACCTTAATCGATTTGTTCGAACTATGTGTAGGAAAAAATACTTTGCAAATAAAAAATGATCTAGAGACAATGATTTGTCCAGCCCAATAGTTCTGGACAGTAATGATGATATTTTATTGGCATCATTGGAAGAACTATGGGAGCAGAACCATATAGAAGGGGATCGCACACAAAAAATATATGATTGCGAAAGAGAACCAATTACATTTAAAAAGAAATCTGAGTTTTTTCCCATACATGCGAAGAGCAGCTCTATTGAGTCCTTTTATAGAATCACACTTGAAGATTTTAAAGAGTTGGTAGGACAACATCAAAAGAATCCAAAATCTTCATCCAATCTTTCCAGACAGGAGAAATGGGCACTTAAGAATCTGACGCAAGACAGTAGTTTAGTTATAAAGGAGGCAGATAAGGGGGGGTTGGTTATCATGAATAGAACCGATTACATTGATGAAGCCAATCGGCAACTTGGGGATCCAAAATTCTATCTCAAATTGGAGGGAGATCCTACAGAGGTGTTTCATAAAGAAATCAAGGTGATGTTAGATTCAGCGTTGGTGTCGGGGGTCATATCCAGGGAGGAATGCGGTTTCTTACTCCCCAACTTTCCCACTTTACCCACATTCTATTTTCTTCCTAAAATTAACAAGTCCCTCACTACACCACCCGGGAAACCTATTATCTCAGGTATAGGATCTATCACTTGTAATCTTTCATTTTATGTTGACTCTTATCTTCAGCCTCGGGTCTCTGCGCTGAGGTCCTATCTGAGAGACACAATTTTTTCTTAATAAAATTTCCCATGTAGAATGGAAAGACACATATCAGTTTTTGACACTAGACGTTCAAGCGTTATATACACATATCCCTCATTCTGCAGGGATTGATGTGATTTCAAAAAAACTATCTTCGGATGGGGACCTCAGCGCAGAGCACCAGATGTTTCTTCTTCAGTCTATTTCTTTTATTCTTTCTCACAACTATTTTTTGTTTCTATCCACTTATTATCTACAAGTCATGGGGACGGCCGTGGGGACCAGGTTTGCCCCCAGCTATGCTAACCTATACATGGGAGACCTTGAGGACTCGCTTGTGTGGGGAAGCGGCTGGGAGGGGAACCTGGTCTTCTATGGCCGTTACATTGATGATCTTTTTATTATTTGGGATGGGGATCTGTCCAGTATCTCTTCTTTTGTTTCTTATCTTAATCACAACACTTATAATTTAGTTTTTACATCCACCATCAGTGGGGAAAGTATCGACTTCCTGGATGTGACCCTCGAGATCATAGATAACCAAATTGTTACATCAAATTATACAAAATCTGTTAGTACACATTCCTATTTGCATTTTGAGAGCGCACATTACGCCCCATGGAAGTGTAATATTCCTAAGGGACAATTGATGCGGATCGGGCGGAATTGTTCTAGTCTAGAAATGTTCTCAGTACAGGCAAGCGAACTAATGGATTCCCTGAAAAAAAGAAAGTATCCAGAATATCTACTTAAACAAGCTTTTGATGAAGTTTACCACATGGATAGAACTAAACTTTTGATCCTTAAAACTTATGATAAAAATGAGAATAGGAGAAAGAGTGTAAATAATGAGAAACAATTAGCTTTTATATGTAAATACAATAATGCAGCTTATGAAATAAGATCCATCATATCCAAAAATTATAGGGTCTTGAACAAGATCGGACACTCAATCAAATATTACCATCCAAACCCCTAGTGGTTTTTAAGAAAAATAAATCTCTTAAATCTATACTAGCCCCCACTTATCTAAATCCTATTGAAAAGAAAAACGAGACACCCATGGGATGTAAGTGGCTATCAACTATACCCATGGGGTGTTTTAAATGCGGAAAATCCCACTGTATAACATGTACCTACATGCAGAGGAAAACACTTATTCTGACTTTACCTGGTGACAATGAGAAATATAAGTTAAAATCGTTTATGAACTGTGCCATGAAATATGTAATTTATTTACTGACTTGTGGCTGTGGGCTCCACTATGTAGGGAGGACCACAAGGCCTCTACACACCAGATTTATGGAGCATCGTAGAAGCATTCTTAATGGGAATGAGAAACATAGTATGTCAAGACACTTTAGACA
The DNA here is from genome assembly GCF_028390025.1 of Pseudophryne corroboree. Classification (NCBI taxonomy): domain Eukaryota; kingdom Metazoa; phylum Chordata; class Amphibia; order Anura; family Myobatrachidae; genus Pseudophryne; species Pseudophryne corroboree. The sequence goes on along the minus strand of NC_086444.1, from coordinate 488,896,284 downwards.
GGTTCATTCTGGAGACCCAAAAAGTTTATCTGTAGTTTGTGTTGAACATATCGCCCCCACACCCAGGGTGGGGAGATAGATTCAACAAACTCTGCAGTCGGGAAATTTATTGGATGTTGAAATTTGGTTCTTTACATCCAGATGGGCTAAACGAAAGTATTGAACTAAATACAGTTCAATAGGTATATTAGATGCTCATGATACCTTAGGGATGGCGTCATTTATGGCCAACCAACCTTAACTATAGATATGTGTTCTGCATGTGTATGTGCATGTGTATATGCATGTGCGTGTGTGTGTGTGGACATGCATGTGCATATATACATATGAATCTTGAAAGTATCATCCCGCTTCCTCCTTTCATGATGAGGATTTTCCCTCATTTATTTATGGCTCTCCATCCTCCAATCTCTCTCTTTCTCTCTCCCCCCTCCATCTTTTTTATGTAGAAATACATTTTTCTTTATTGAAATTTCAATTAATGAATAAATTGCTGAGCTGTATTATAAGCACCATAATAACGAACTAATTTATGTTTTTCCTTGAATATGGTGTTGTTATTAAGAAAATGGAGATGGGGATGTGACAATTACTCGTAATTACCTATGACATCATGTGGTCTAAAAATGGTCACGTGAATATAAATATTATATTTTGGACCTTTGTTTCATAAATGTATGAGTATATGAAATATTTAGAAATCTCATTTGGATAGTAGTTTTGTATGTTTTTCTGTTGATTTATTTTTTACATAAGTGGATCTCCGAGATTTGTTTCTGTTTCTATGATCATTTTGGTCTCCAGCCGTGTATCATTAACACTGCCTGTGGAGCGCGACGTCCGTATCCTGGTGTGGGCGCTGCGCTCCACGGAGCATGACAGCATTTCCGGTGTGGGCGGTGCGCTCTGTGGAGCGCAACGCCATTTCCGGCGTGTGTTCCATAGGGCGCGATGTCATTTCCGGTATGCGCTCCACGGAGCGCGACAATGTTTTTAGACCCAGGATGTTTTGTGGTTGGAAGATGACGCATCCATGACTCACAGGGTCAAGGAGGGTCATGTGACCATGTGTGGGCGGATTTAAGCCCAGGTTACTATATACCTATTGGAGAAATACAATCATGTGATCGAGGATGATCACATGACGAATAGTCTGAATAGATTTGTTAAATTTTATACTTGTTTCTAAGCCTCGTTTTTACAAATAAATATATTTGATATGTGAGCTAATAAAAGACTGCCTTCTGGTGTTAAATATATAATGATTTGGTTAAAAATGATAGGATGTGTTAGAATTGGGACAACATGTGTTCTTGATTGTCCCTTGATTATAAGGGTATATATAGTCTGACAACTGAGTACTGGATTTATGCTCCTAAAGAAGCTGGCAGCCATCAGTCCAGCGAAACGCGTTGAGCTATACCTGGCAGGACCACAAGTGAGGTTTCCCTTCATCCACATTTCTGGCGACATTCTTGGACTCTCACGTTTTTCACCGGATTCAATACCAACACAAGCTCTGCAGCAGACCCGGACCTTTCCCTGTATGCCAATGGGATCTTCAGCATAAAAGAGATACCCAAGGGACTTCTCCGATACAAGTCTGGTAAATCAACTTGCACTTACTGAACTTGTGAGCAATGTGGAGTGAGACTCCTAGCCAGTCTAAAGTGGACAGTATCTACTGAAGGGATCACCAGTGGTACCTCATTACAATCTGATTAACCCTTTAGCAATTGCTTAGGTTTGCACAAATAGGGATAGAATCCTTTGTTTTAAATGTATGTGTAATACATTTTTAGCATTGTTTTTTAAACGTATTGGTCTAAGTGTCCATTATCATTTGAAATATCAGCTGGCGCCAGTATATCTTTCTCCATTCTTTACATATATATATATATAAGGGATTGACCTCCCTATACAGGCTGCCGCTGACAGCGCACTCTCAATCTGTTTTTTCTTTATGGTTTAGCCTTGTGCATGATTTCCCCTTTAAAAAAACATCTGAGTTCAGCCAGGATCCCACATGGCCACGAAACTCGGACTTCATTACATCCCGGCCATACAGTTGATTGACATCAACATAGAAATGGCAAATTAGCACAGGAAACTAAAACAGAAGACGTCCAGCACAAGATTCCCAACTGATGAAGTGGGGAAGAGTTAAAATAAAAGACATTAAAAGATTGCTAAGAGGAAAACATGAAAACTAGGATGGCAGGATAGGGCAGTGTCCTTCAGGTTATAGGAGTTATTAACATTCAGTTCACTAAATTAGCAACACCAAATATACTTTGGAAACTCAACAATAACTATAGGAGCTAAAGGTTTTCTCAATATACATATAGGTGGAAAATAAATATTAGGGGAAACATAATGATTGTGGTCATCATAATCTGTAGACATTTATATGAGTTTCAGTGGATTAAGGGCCTGATTCTTTACCAATCACTTATGTGAGTCTATGCACAGTTTCCCGATGGTGGGAAAACTGGACATGCGCAGGATCCATTCTGCGTCTGTGCAGAACGTGTCCTGCGGTTGTAGCGCACATATGTGAAACGCTTCTGCCTGATTGATAGGTAGAGGCGTTTGCAGGGAGGTGCAGGGGGTGGCCGGCGTTCGGGAGTGGCAAGGCCGAGGACTGTGTTGTGAGACACAGTTTCCTTGGCCCCGCAAGCCGCACTGCAACGGCAAGGCTGAGTAAGCCGATGGTCGCAATGTTCATCTAATATGCAATCACATTGCAAATGCAGGGAGGAGGTGGTATGCACCTCCTCCTGCATTTGCATTGCTAAGACTGCAAATGCAAAGCTGCTGCGAGCAGCTTTGCATTTGCAATCCATAATGAATCAGACCTGGAGTCAGAGGCATAGGTGTGCGCAGGGGGGGTGCCTGGTGCGCACAGGCACCCCCTAATGTCCGGCACCCCTTTCTCACATGCCTGATGCAGCCGAGCAGGCTGATTACTGTCCCCTCTGCGCTGCACCCTGCCAGGACTGCATTACTGAACGGACGCCTGGGTTAATCAAGTGTGCCACTGCCTCCGGCTTTCAAATTCCCGGCTCCGCCTCCATGTATAAAAACAGCGTGTTGTGACGTGATTATGTCATGCTGCTCACACACCCACCTGCCACACGCCCACCTCTCTCCTTCTATTCTATGCCAATGCCAGCCACTGATGAGAAGCAGCATGCAGCCAGCGTTCCTCTTAGGAAGACAAATTCAATACTGGCAGGCGGTCAGCAGCAGCATTGACACGTCACTCATTTTTCCAGCAGCAGCAGTACTAGTCTGCGACTGTCAGTGTCAGTGAGTGACTGACTTTTAAGTAAGCTGCTGCAGCTTGCAGGGGATAGAGAGGGGGAGCCAGACCAGGCTGAGGATGAGCAGTGTAATTGCAGTGAGTGCCATCAGGGGTGTTTGTTTGGTGCACACCACAACATCTGACAATGTATCTGCTTTATTAGGATTGGTACAAGGGTGGATAATTTATATTGCGATGACCGTCAATAGATGGTGCTAGACACGCCCAAAAGGCGGTGCTAGACACACCCCATTCGACGGTGCACCCCCTAATAAAATGTGCTGCGCACGCCCATGGTCAGAGGTGGACGCTGCTGCAAATGCTCTAGCTCTCGTTGCTGGATTTGCAGGTGAGATAAGATGCAAATGCTATCAGCCTGCCCCTTGTGCAGTGTTGTGACTCTGCAAGCACTGAGCGTCCCACCTTCTGCACCCCTGTATGTAATAGCACCACCGGTGGTTCCAGACAGTCCACCATCGATGTATGATTGCGTCCACCATTGACACTTGCACCAACGATATAGCAGACGCAGTATCTCCATATGAACATGGGCTCTGTGGAAACAGCTCTGCGTCTGCATTTAGTTTGCCATAAACTACATGCGATTTGTTCTTAACTGCATGTCAGGTGCGATAAAGGCACATGCACTTTGCTGCAGATGAATAAAAATGAGGTTTGTGTTTGAAAAACATGTTACTAAAGGCGTTTTTAAAATCATATTATAAATATTACAGTAATATGCCTCGTCCTTAAAGGGTGTATACTTCAAAGAATGGAAAGGTAAAATGGGGCTGGTAGGATAAAATGAATAGCGCAATGAAGTATTCCATCTACTTCTGTTGTTTCTAGCCTTGAAAGTATGACTGATGGCTGTCTCAGTGTCAGTGAATCAGGTTTCAGTGAGAGCCAACAGGTTTAGAGGTTTGGAAAAGAACAGATCATGGTTCGTGTTAAGTTTACAGTATTTAACACTGAATGTAAGTTCTAGAGTGAACACTTAAAAGGGGCAGCAATGAGGGCTGTCAGGAGATGTTAATAAGGTTATTGGGGTTTCTTGGCCAGGCAGAAAAAAAAGATGAGGAACATATGAGATAAAGGGAGGATCAGATTTAGGGGAAATGTCCCCTGCTGCTAAAAGCATTAGAAGGAAGAAGGAAAGCAGATGGTGGTGTGGTTTATATGATTTGTGATGTGAGTTGGTGGCGTGAGGCTGTTTATAAATGTAAACAGATCACAGGAGCAGAACAGGGGAGAGAACAGAGGGAGTGAGTAATATGGACGATGTTAATTTTAGGTGAGTAGCAAAAAGAGGTTACTTTATTAAGTAAAAAAAGACAGCTGTAAGTATAAAAGATGCTATGGTGAACTTGATGATGTTATTTGGTGATCATAATCTAGGTAAGAAAAACATTGGGGTTGGGTACTAAATGCCGGCAGTCGGGATCCTGTTAGCCAGGAGATCGACAGTGGGATCCTGATGCTCAGAATCCCAACAGATGGGGGTAAGTATTTTTATCCTAGCCCTAACCCACCCCTCCTGCAGGCTAACTCCAACCTCCCCTCCCGCAACCTAACCCTCGCCCTAGTGCCTAACCCTAACCTCTCGTACTTACCTCTGGCATCCGTTGGTCTTCTTACTGTCGGGATCCCTGTATTTTGACCAGATCCCAAACAGACCTTTATGTTAAATTATCAATTAGGTTGAGTGACTTTAGATATATTTTGATGCCTAGTATACAGTAGCTTGATTCATCATTGCCAGATGTGACAGATATAACACTGGTTGATAACCAAAATAAATAAATAAATACATAGTATAACAGGAGTAGCCTAAAGATAATCATTATTGTAAAGTCCCAAATTATAAGCCGTTCCATATTCATTTACCTTTATATAGAGCATTCAGTCAGTGGCTACTAGAATAAAGACATACTCAAAGATTCTTTTCCACCAGATCAAATCCAATTTATTCAGATATTTAGCATGATCCGGAGGTGTAAATAGACTGTATTGTCCATCACTGTGATTGTAGACTGCTTTATTAGACAACCAGCAAGCAGTTGTACAACCGCTAAACCCCTAATGGTGTGTTGCCTAATGCTGTATACACCAGATAGCAAGGCTAATGCAAATTGACCTCAAAAGACTGATCAGTATAATTGGATACTATGACTAACTGCACTGACTTTAAATACTGGATTTGCCCTGGATTCAACTTGCTGTATTTCTGCTGCGGGGTACACTGGGCTCCACAAGGATTGGACAATGGGGTGTAGAGTAGGATCTTGATCCGAGGCACCAACAGGCTCAAAGCTTTGACTGTTCCCAGAATGCACAGCGCTGCCTCCTCTATAACCCCGCCTCCCTGCACAGGAGCTCAGTTTTGTAAGTTGGTGCTGCAGTAAGCAGGCACTTAACAGAGGGGCTGCTCCAAGCAGCCCTAAGAAAATATTTTTATGAGGCAAAAAGTGAAGACTTCTTGTGACATTCACTGCTGCAGCTCCAGCTCTCCCCAGCGGCGCTGTACACTCCCGAGCCCTGGTTGCCGGGTACCTACAGCGGAGGCTCCTGTTTTCTTCACGTTAGACACACACGGCTGGGGCTCTCCAGGATCACGTGGCCACGCTTCGGGAGGTGGTAAGAGGGTCCCGCTTGCAGGACCCGGTCTTTATCGCGATCTGGCATGGTCAGTGGGAGGCGGTCCGCGCGCGCTGGCGGTGGACACTGTGGATACAGGCGATCCCACTAGATCATCAAGGCATGGGCGCAAGTCAGGTTTTCTCTCTAAACCAATTCTTATATCGCCCACAGTACCCGGTGGTTTTGCCAGCAGAGGGGATAAGGCTTAGACCTGAAGCTCCTCCCCCAGCCCCAGGGCGCCATTTCTAGCAAGTGTTCCCGCCCTGGAGCTGCATCTCTGTCTTTTCCACACTCCCTGTCAGTGTCTGCGATGCCATTATCCCTCAGCTCACTGTTCCTGGGACTGCTTGGGCAAATCCTCCTATGTAAAGCCGCCTGGTTCTCAGTGCTGTGACTTTACATGACACTTAAGTATTCTACCTGCCTTTTTAAAGAGTGCACTTAGTCAGGGTTTTATAGTACAATTATAAAGACTGTGATATACATCCAGTTCTTACTGTGTACTGTTATATCTATTGTTATATAGCTGTGTAAGCTAGTCCAGTGCAGTATTATTGTTAGTAATAACCTCTGCATTGTAGAAACTGTGACTATCTGTGTGTGCATCTGATAGCTGAGTGTTGTCCATTTCGTGTCTTTCACTCAACCTGCTATCCTTATATTCTATAACCTGAGGGGGCTTGGTGTGTCAGGTTTTATCTAATATAGGATTTTCACAAAGATATACTGTATTACGTATTTTTCTCTGTGATTTAGTCACCATATCTCTCCTTTATCTCTGCTGGTGCTGACTACACTGCGCAGGGTTTTGGGTTTAGAGGTATAGTGCTGCTGATAATTGTACTGTGTTACCTCATACTGCAAGTTATATCATGTCTGCTTCTGAGGGTAACGGTTCTGGGGCTGAACACACTGCCGGTGTTGCTGAAGCCACAGATCCATATGAGGAGAATATAGCAGCTGTGGGCTCTGGTTCTGGGGGCTCCTTGCCCCCCAGTGGGACTGTGGCAACGGAGGCACATACTGACCCACCGTGGGATGCTTTTTCCACGCTTCTGCATATGCTAGTTCATAAACTAACACCCCCTTCAACCATATGTGGTCCCTGCAGCTAACCCGCCGTGGGCGGACGATTTATCTGCTCAGTTAAAGAAGTTGAACCAGTCCCTGACTACTAAAAAGTCTGACCATCGCTCGCCTAAGTCCAAGGGGTCCTCTAAGTGAGCGCTTGTCTCCTCACAATCCACTGACACCTCGTCTGATGAAGACGGCACGTATACTGACCCCACAGGTTCTGACTCAGATACGGCTGATGGGGAGTGTAGTTCACATGTGGATGTTTCTGATCTTGTGGAGGCTATTAAGTTAATTCTACAGATTACGGATGATCCCGAGCCATCCGTCCCTCCTAAGAAACCAGATAGGTTCCAGCGTCAGAAGGTGGTTAAACAAGTTTTACCTCACTCTGACCACCTAGTGGATATACGTCAGGAACCCTGGGAAAACTCGGGTACGAAGTTTGTGCCTCACAAGAAAATGCTGGCTCGCTATCCCCTCGCGCCAGAGCTGTCTAAGAATTGGAAAACGCCTCCTCCAGTGGACTCACATGTGGCTAGGATGGTGGTTTCCTCAGCTCTGCCTGTCACTACCATCACGTCTCTAAAAGAGCCTACGGATAAGCATGTGGAGGGTTGTCTGAAAGCAATTTAAACCCTCACGGGTGCTGCGAAAAGTCCCACTATTGCAGCTACATGGGCTGCCGAGGCTATTGAAGCGTGGGCCTTGTAGTTAGATACTGAATTCTCCTCTGACCATGCTAGACAATGCTTGTCATATATTGTCACAGCTTCTCGCTATATTAAAGAGGCGGCTTCGGATGCCGATATCCTAGCAGCCAAGGCCTCTACTACGTCAGTCCTGGCTCGCCGGATATTGTGGCTGAGATCCTGGTCTGTGGATCTGGACTCTAGAAAAACCCTGGAGGTACTCCCTTTCAAGGGAGATATTCTGTTTGGGGAGGACTTTAACAAGATAGTGGCTGACTTGGCTACTGCCAAAACTGCCTGTCTACCAAATACCGCTCCTTCTGTGTCGAAGGCTAAAGGTACGTCCTTTCACCCCTTTCGCCCTTCAGGTAAAGCAAAAGGTCTGGCGTACCACAAGCAGGGCCGCACTTTCAAACCTGGTAAGCCGAAGCCCAAAAGAGCCTGGGCTGCCCGTCAGCCAGCTTCCAAGACCGATAAGCCTGCCGCATGACGGGGCGGGCCTCCCCCTGTGGGATCCCAGGGTGGGGGGCCAGCTTCTAGGGTATACCCAGTAATGGTTGAAGACCACTTTAGATGCCTGGGTACGGGAAGTCGTCACTCGAGGTTAGGCCATAGCCTTCAAAAACCGACCCCCTCATCGATTTTGCCAGACAGACGTCCCGTCGGACCAGACAAAGGCAAACACTCTGCATTTCGGTGGTACAGACCCTCCTGGATACAGGAGTCGTAGTACAGGTGTCTCTTGCTCAGAGGGGCCGGGGGTACTATTCTCCGCTGTTTCTAGTCCCAAAACCGAATGGGTCCTTCCAGCCCATTCTCAACCTCAAGGCATTGAACAGGTTTGTGAAGGTTTCCAAGTTCCGTATGGAAACCCTTCGCTCTATAGTTCTGGCCTTGGAATCTGGGGACTACATGGTCTCCCTGGATATACAGGATGCTTACCTGCATATTCCTATAGCAGCGTCACATCAGCAATACCTGAGGTTCGCTATTGGCAACCTTCATTACCAGTTTTGGGCGTTACCTTTTGATTTGACAACGGCTCCGCGAGTCTTCACCAAAGTAATGGCGGTGATGGCGGTGGTACTCCGCCGTCAAGGGGTCAGGATACTGCCGTACCTGGACGACTTGTTAATCCTGGCAAATTCCCCAGAACTTCTCCTGTTTCATCTGGATATGACGGTCCGGTTTCTACAAGCCCACGGGTGGCTCATCAACTGGAAGAATCCTCCCTGATCCCTGCTCAGAGCATGGTGTACCTGGGAGCGCTATTGGACACTCACAACCAGTGGTTGTTCTTGTCTCAGGAGAAAGTCCTAAAGCTTCAGGACAGGATTCGTTGCTTCCTTTCTCATCCGCAAGTGTCGATACATTCGGCAATGCAGGTGCTGGGCCTCATGGTCTCAGCATTCGACATGGTGGAGTATGCTCAATTCGGAAGTTCAAGCAAGAAAAAGGAAATCTGCTTCTCATAGCTCCGGCGTGACCCAGACGGCACTGGTTCTCAGACCTGCAAGGCCTATCGTCAGAGCGTCCACTTCTGCTTCCACAATGCCCGGACCTCCTCGTTCAGGGCCCTGTGTCTACCAGGACCTAGCCCGGCTGTCTTTGACGGCGTGGCTCTTGAAGCTTCCGTCTTGAGGGCTAAGGGTTTTTTCTGAAGAGGTCATTAAAACTATGTTGCGGGCCCGGAAACCGGCTTCTGCTCGGATTTACTATAGGGTCTGGCATTCCTACTTTGTTTGGTGCGCATCTAATAATTATGACGCTTCCAAGTTTAGTACAGCCAAACTTTTGGCTTTTCTGCAGCAGGGCCTAGATTTAGGCCTGCATCTGGCCTCCCTCAAGGTTCATATTTCTGCCTTGTCGGTGTGGTTTCATAGAAAAATTGCGACTTTACCTGATGTTCATACTTTCACTCAGGGTGTGTTGCGTATCCAACCTCCCTATGTCCCGCCTGTGGCTCCTTGGGACTTGTCGGTGGTTTTGGAGGCGTTGCAGGAGCCTCCGTTTGAACCCCTGGGTTCAGCTGACCTTAAGTGGCTTTCCCTTAAGGTGGTGTTCTTGCTGGCTATTGCCTCTGCTAGAAGAGTGTCGGATCTGGGTGCCTTGTCTTGTAGTTCCCCATATCTGATTTTTCACTGTGACCTGGCGGTTCTTAGGACTCGTCCCGGATATTTACTTAAGGTGGTTTCTTCGTTCCACCTTAATCAGGAGATTGTGGTTCCAGCCCTTGTTTCTCCTGATCTGTCTCCCAAAGAGAGGTCTTTGGATGTGGTACGGGCTCTAAGTATCTACGTGAAGAGAACTGCTTCTGTTCAAAAATCTGATTTTCTCTTTGTTTTGTTTGGATTTCACAAACGTGGCTGGCCTGCTCACAAGCAGACCCTGGCCAGATGGATTAGAATGGTGATTGCATATGCTTATGTGAAGGCAGGTTTTTCAGCTCCTACTCACATTACGGCCCATTCTACTCGGTCTGTTGGACCTTCTTGGGCGGCCCAACGTGGTGCGACCCTTGAATAATTGTGCAAGGCGGCTATGTGGTCCTCCGGGAACACGTTCATAAGGTTCTATGCCTTCGATACTGCCACTTCCCAGGATGCTTCCTTTGGACGACGGGTTCTTGTGCCCGCTACAGTGCGTCCCCTCCCATAAGGAACTGCTTTAGGACATCCCCATTGTCCAATCCTTGTGGAGCCCAGTGTACCCCGCAGCAGAAAACGAGATTTATGGTAAGAACTTACCTTTGTTAAATCTCTTTCTGCGAGGTACACTGGGCTCCACAGGCGCCCACCCTGACGCACTTAGCTTCTTTGGGTTGGTATGGCATTAGCCGCTGACACTTCTCTTGTCGTGAGAGTGTGGTGTATGTGGCTACTAACCGTTGTCGTCTCTTTTCCTGCTACTGCATTGGGCTGGTTAACTAAAAACTGAGCTCCTGTGCAGGGAGGCGGGGTTATAGAGGAGGCGGCGCTGTGCATTCTGGGAACAGTCAAAGCTTTGAGCCTGTTGGTGCCTCGGATCAAGATCCTACTCTACACCCCATTGTCCAATCCTTGTGGAGCCCAGTGTACCTCGCAGGTAGAGATTTAACAAAGGTAAGTTCTTACCATAAATCTCGTTTTTTTATCCATCCAATATTTGAAATCAATACCCTGAATACTAATTGTTCAGTCCTGAAGATCAATAACACAGAGCTCATTTGTTCATTTACTGCTGAAAATTAAGCAGCACAGGTTGCTCTGAAACTGATCACATGGGAGAACATTCACATTGAGAAATGAAGAATGCGGCGGGTACAGGTTACACCATGGAGGAGTAACCCACAAGATGGCATGACCCCCTAAGCTAGCACACAGCTTATTCAGAGCTTCCTGATAAACAAAATGGGCTGTAGCCCACCCCCATGCTTGGCCTTACTCCACACTTCAAGTAAAGGGGACCTAACCGATCTCATGGCGGCCCTTACTGTGAAAACTTTCTTAGATAATACACTTGGTGTTACTACTAAAATCAGAAGCTACTTAGGGGGTCATTCCGAGTTGATCGCTTGCTAGCAACTTTTTGTTGCGCTGCGATCAGATAGTCGCCGCCTATGGGGGTGTGTATTTTTGCTTTGCAAGTGTGCGAACACCTTTGCAGCTGAGCGGTACAAAAACAGTTTGTGCAGTTTCTGAGTAGCTCTGGACTTACTCAGCTGCTGTGATCACTCCAGTCTTTTTGGTCCCGGAATTGATGTCAGACACCCACCCTGGAAACGCTTGGACACACCTGCGTTTTCCCAAACAGTCCCAGAAAACAGTCAGTTGACACCCATAAACGCCCTCTTTCTGTCTATCACATTGCTATCGACTGTGCGAATGGATTCTTTGTTAAATCCATCGCCCAGAATCGATCCTCTTTGTACCTGTACGACGCATGTGCGCATTGCGGTACATATGCATGCGCAGTTTTGCAGAGTTTTAACCTGATTGCAGCACTGCAAAAAGTTGCTAGCGAGTGATCAACTCGGAATGACCCCCTTAGTAAATTCAATTTGGCCAAATTATCAGTATTTCCTTGCCAGTACTTACATTATTCACTTGTGGGTAGAAAGTGTCAACATACTTTGTGCCATCATATTGTATAAGTGTCCTTTTTCTACTCTATGGAACAGAGTATTCCTAACAATACACTAACAGCAGGTACCGTACAGAAACTATTAACATAATTATTAATGTTTTCTTCTCAATTGTAAAATGATAATGGCGCTAATTTAGGATTAATTCATTTTCTTTTCTGTAAAATGTATTTTTCTATTTCAAATACACTAAAAATAATAATGTATTATCTTTTTTAGTTGTGAAATACAGTAATGCCCATTTAGAGAAAAATGAATGTATGTACCTGATTGATCAGTATATTTAACAATAGCAGAGATATCAGCCCTTCTGTACCAAAATCAGAAGGTTATGTAAGTGATCAACACAAAAGCAGACGTCTCTGACCTTAGAATCCCTGCAGAGGGCAATAGGTAACTCATATACTGTATCTTGTTATCACTGCTAACAGCTGGACTTTTCCAGACACACAGTTAGGGACAACAGCACACCGTTATAATTATTTAGTCTGACTGTCAATTAGTTTTCACTTTGTAAATTAATCAAACAGTAATCTACAGAGGATTCACTGATTACCATTCCAATCTCTACCAAGAAGTCTGGATTTCATATCTCACTGGCTACATTTGTCCTCTTTGATCTTACATAGTGTGCTAATGATATTGCAAGTCTCACTTTCAGAAGGCCTTCTTCCATTACAACACTGCGCTAGCTACCTGGAAGCGTGCTGTACATTGCAGAAATGTAATGACATCATCAGAATAAGAAAGTGTTAAAATAGCAATAACGGAGTCATGGGAAAATATATGGTTTGCAAGGTTGCAGCCTAAATGTAAATTAGAATTGAGCCTTAAGGTATGAGCAACTTGAAATACACTAAATACGTGACTGCAGTAGAAGTAAAGATACGGCAGTAATCATCATTAACTTTCTGTATTTACTATTACCACTACAGCAGATGCATAATGAGCATGGGGTCTCCCTGCAAAAGCAGCAAACAGCAGATGGTTATGGCAGGTTAGGCATGTCACATTATAACAGGGAGATGTACAACATGTGGTTTCCTTTGTCACAAGGCAGAATTGGGTCCGCAACTTGCACAACTCTGTCCGAACAATCTCCATGCAGAATAACATAGCACTGGACTGGTCCTCTTTCTGCCACTCCTGTGGCCATGGCTCTGGTCCTCTTCCTGCCACCTCTGTGGCTATGGCTCTGGTCCTCTTCCTGCCACCTTTGTGGCTAAGGTTCTGGCCCCCTTCCTGCCACCCCTGTGGCTATGGCTCTGATCCTCTTCCTGCCACCCTTGTGGCTATGGTTCTGGTCCTCTTTCTGCCACCCCTGTGGCTCTGGTCCTCTTCCTGCCACCCTTGTGGCTATGGCTATGGTCCTCTTCCTGCCACCCTTGTGGCTATGGTTCTGGTCCTCTTCCTGCCACCCCTGTGGCTCTGGTCCTCTTCCTGCCACCCTTGTGGCTATGGCTCTGGTCCTCTTGCTGCCACCCTTGTGGCTATGGTTCTGGTCCTCTTCCTGCCACCCCTGTGGCTCTGGTCCTCTTCCTGCCACCCTTGTGGCTATGGCTCTGGTCCTCTTCCTGCCACCCCTGTGGCTGTGGTTCTGGTCCTCTTCCTGCCACCCCTGTGGCTATGGCTCTGGTGCTCTTCCTGCCACCCCTTTGGCAATGGCTCTGGTCCTCTTCATCCCACCCCTGTGGCTATGGCTCTTGTGCTCTTCCTTCCACCCCTGTGGCTATGGCTCTGTTTCTCTTCCTGCCACCCCTGTGGGTATGGTTCTGGTCCTCTTCCTGCCACCCCTGTGGCTATGGCTCTGGTCCTCTTCCTGCCACCCCTGTAGCTGTGGTTCTGGTCCTCTTCCTGCCACCCTTGTGGTTATGGCTATGGTGCTCTTCCTGACACCGCTGTGGCTATGGCTCTGGTCCTCTTTGTCCCACCCCTGTGGCTATGGTTCTGGTCCTCTTCCTGCCACCCCTGTGGCTGTGGCTCTGGTCCTCTTCCTGCCACCCCTGTTGCTATGGTTCTGGTCCTCTTCCTGCCACCCCAGTGGCTATGGCTCTGCTCCTCTTTCTGCCACCCCTGTGGCTATGGCTCTGCTCCTTTTCCTGACACCCCTGTGGCTATGGCTCTGGTCCTCTTCCTGCCACCCCAGTGGCTATGGCTCTGCTCCTCTTTCTGCCACCCCTGTGGCTATGGCTCTGCTCCTTTTCCTGACACCCCTACATACCCTCCAACTGTACCTTTTTAATAGGTACAGTACCTTTTTTTCATGGTCTGTACCGATTTTTGCCTCTCCAAACTTCCATTGAAAGTATAGGAAAAGGGGCGTGACCACGCCCCCTTTACACGCGGCCACGCCCCCTTTTCGGATTTGTACCGATTTTTCTGTGTAAAATGTTGGAGGGTATGCCCCTGTGGCTATGGCTCTGGTCCTCTTCCTGCCACCCCTGTGGCTATGGTAATAGCTTAAAGTCAGATAATCATTAAGTTTGTTTTGTAGATTTACAAGCACCTGCATGACAGTGATGCAGAGGATGTTGCAATGTTTCATTGTAAATAAATACTCAAATCCTTTTTTTTACTTTATCATTCATCTAAAATCTAATTCAATACAAAATAATATTTTGTATTGCAGTTGTTAAAAAAAAAAAAAAACCAACACATATTGACCTCATTTATGCATTTGCTGTGTGGCTCCACTAATAAGCAATTGTCATTCTCTGTTGTTGTTTTTTTGGTGTGTAATTACTTGGTTTACTGTGATGAGATGTGTGTACCCCTATTACTTTTATTGCATTGCTGGCAGTGGACTTTAGTGCCACACACTCCACATATACATTCACAGATATTGGTGACAGTTGGAGAAAGGGGTGGAGTGATATAGCCTGGAGTGATTTGTCCTGTCAGGGAAAGAAGTGCTGTGGTTCCTGTTTTATTCAATGGTGGAGCTCCAGCTCCTTACATTGGCCCTCATTCCGAGTTGTTCGCTCGGTATTTTTCATCGCATCGCAGTGAAAATCCGCTTAGTACGCATGCGCAATGTTCGCACTGCGACTGCGCCAAGTAACTTTACTATGATGAAAGTATTTTTACTCACGGCTTTTTCTTCGCTCCGGCGATCGTAATGTGATTGACAGGAAATGGGTGTTACTGGGCGGAAACACGGCGTTTCAGGGGCGTGTGGCTGAAAACGCTACCGTTTCCGGAAAAAACGCAGGAGTGGCCGGGGAAACGGTGGGAGTGCCTGGGCGAACGCTGGGTGTGTTTGTGACGTCAACCAGGAACGACAAGCACTGAAATGATCGCACAGGCAGAGTAAGTCTGGAGCTACTCTGAAACTGCTAAGTAGTTAGTAATCGCAATATTGCGAATACATCGGTCGCAATTTTAAGAAGCTAAGATTCACTCCCAGTAGGCGGCGGCTTAGCGTGTGTAACTCTGCTAAAATCGCCTTGCGACCGATCAACTCGGAATGAGGGCCATTGTCACCATTAGATGTGGGTGTTTAACATCCGTAGCGCATTCCTAGGGTGTCATTACCTGGGGAGGACTTGTCAGTAGCTGCCTGTCACCATTGAAGGGGCCGCCCAGATTCTCCTTTCCACTGACCCACTTCAAGGAAATCCCTATCTCTAGATGCCTGTCAGCGTGTGAGGGAACTGAATCTACAGGTGCTGTAGTTGGAGGAGAGTTAACTCAGCATAAGGGATCTCTTGTTTCCATGAACTCAGTGATGGCATGAGACAAGGCTGGCAGGACAGAGGCCAGTGGCAGCAGCTAATACAAGGGAGTACCATGATACCAATATACAGATAGAGGAAGAAGACTAGAGAGCGGCTGTGACAGAGTAAAATAAAGCACCATTCATGGACATCCAGAGCGGTCTGTAAAACTATACTGCACTGCACACACACAGTGAAGGGGAGGTAACATTTGATACAGCTGGCCAGTCTTCAATAGCATGGAAGCTCAGTACATTAAACATTACTCTAAGTGGAGAGTACAGAGGAGGAAACATAGGGCCCGATTCAGACCTGATCGCTGTTGAGCATTTTCGTGCAAATAGATCGTAAAGGCCAAACTGTGAAAGAATCCGGCCTCTTTTTTGATTGCTAGGCATACGCAAGGTGATTGATAGGAAGCAGATGTTTGAGGGTGGTATCTAGCCCTTTTCTGGAAGTGTCATGAAAAACACAGGCATTCTCAAGCGTTTTCAGGGAGGGTGTGTGACGTCAGCTCTGTCCCCGAACAGCCTGTTCCTTTCGCACTGTAGGAGTAGGTTCTGGGCTATGCACAGACTGGAAAAATCATTAATGGTGAATGAGTGGCGAACGGATTTGCAGCGCAGACTTGCACGGGCAGGTATTCACTCTGTTTGGTCAGCGATTATGTGATTGCAAACCTCTGAAAATTCGCAGAGTAGCGATCAGGTCTGAATCGGGCTCATAGCTGCAACTAAAATCAAGTCTGCAGCTAGAGAGAGAGGACATACATACTGTATAGTATATGCAGCTGTTCTATTCATATACGGACAAACAACCCTAAGGAGTTTACAGTTAATGTAGATATGCCAATATACATACTCTCAAAGGCGGTCAGAATACCGTCAGCGGCATCCCGTCCATCAGAATCCCGACAGCCCCCCAAAAAAGTACCCTAACCCTCACCTGCCCCAAAAATGGTCCTGTCACTTTTTACCGCATCTGCTACGGGGGCTCCTCGGGTAACGGCAACAACCATGGATTAATATTTACTTAAATTAAGACATCTCAAATTTATGGCTCTATAGATTTACCATATTTTTAACAATCATTTCTATTTATAACTGTGAAAATCAGAAAGAATGTGAAGAACGGGTAGAACAGCTTGTAATAGATATTTACCTCTGGGAGATATTTACAGTATGTAATTGTTGACACTTACCTTTGCATTCATAACCATGGAACCTAGGTGCAGAAGATGGAGAGTTCCAGAAAATAATAAATAAACTTTTATCTACTTTATATGTTATTACCATTAATGCAAATTAATTTATTGTGTCAGTTTGCCAGTTGAAAGAAGGTTTTAGAGTATATTTTCTAGGGTTTCCTAAGCAGGCCCTGTATAACATTCAGATACTGTAAGGTATTGCTTGGTTGAAGGCAGTTTAAGTGTTGGTAGCCTGCATATCCTGGGCAGCTTATAAAATGGGTTACATTTGTTATATCTCTTTTTACAATTGGACTACTTGACTTATTAAAGTGCCAGCAGGCCCAAGTGGTTATTTGCCACAAGGGCTTGCTGGGACTTGTGAAATGATTGTTTGGTAAGACAATGACATATGGCAAGTCTGACAACCAGGCTTGCTGACATCACTAGTTAACAACTGAGATACACATTACTTTTCAAGAACATAATTTTTTTTTTCATTTTTTTCACCAGTTGATAATCAGATTTTCATTTCCATATTTTTAGCCTTTCATGTTAAATTCATTTGTCATCTTCCCTCCATTGTTTTCTACAATAGTACTTCTGGGCAGTCATGGCTACTTTAACAGTGGGGTGCACGTACTAATCTGCAAGTTAGCCTGTTGTTACTGTGAAGCAGGAGGCGGCTGCCACATTAGGAGATCTATTTACTAAGCATTGGAGAGAGATAAAGTGGAGAGAGATAAAGTGCCATCCAATCGCCACTAAATTAAATTTCTCTCTACTTCGTCTCTCTCCAATACTTTACTATAAATAGCCCAGTTGAGGAGACAGTTTCTGCCTCTGCCCTGTGTGTGACTCACCTCTGTCTCATGTCCCATCCAGTAGGGATGGTCATCGACCATCAATGATTCAATCAAAGTTGTCAATCAAAGCCCAGCCCCGCCCCGCCCCCTGATCTTGCACAGAGATGGCAGCACCAGCAGCCACAAATGCGCAAAAACACGATGGTAAAACCATTGATGGTACCACACATGGTAGTAGTAGTTAGCTATCATCGATGGTTTGTGTAAACATTGCATCAATGGTATCCATCCATGGCACCTACACCGATGGCCATCCCTACCTTCCAGTGCAGCTGCAGCAGAGATATTTTTTTTAAACAAACTTTTTTTTGCTAGCTGTCCAAAGTGACAGAGATTACTTCCCTGCTTCTCCAGTTAGGAGAAGCAGATAATGGCTATCACATGTGGGGAAGCCACCGCTGGAGAAGACAGCTAAAGGTAAGTGACCTCTCCTCTTAGTAACACCTGGGACACTTAGCGCTGCCATAGGTGTCTATGGCAGTGCTATATCGTAGCCTCATGTTAGCTCTAACAGGCCGGAGGCAGAGAAAACCCTTTAGTACATAACGAGAAGCAGTATGTACAGGGATTATCTCTGCATTTTTCTTTTGGCTCCCTTATCAGCCCTTAGTATATGGACATGTTTGTTACAGTTGTCTGCAAATTTGTTAATCCTTATGATTGAGTCACACACGGGGCCATTTGAATGCTACATATTTTCAGCTGTTGCAGCAGTCATAAGAGCTCAATCACTGAATGGTGTCAGACTGAAGAGGGAATGTTTCTCCCCTGTGACAACAATGAAAAGATGCTGCAAGGAGAGTTCTCAGAGCTGGATGAGTCCTTTTCTGACAGACGGAGGTTTTCGACCTCCACTTCAAGCTATCACCATAGCAGTGACTGTGTCCCTCTGAGTGCTGCCCTTTCCTATCATAATAGAGCAGATACCATTTTTTTCATTTCTTATTAATAATGAATAGAGGAATTTACATTTAGTTATAGTAACTAGTATAGTCATTGCAATTAGCTAGGATACTCTTCTTCTTTGAGGTGTGTCTGTATGTCTCATTTAGAGGTTATATACTAAAGAATACTCACCTCTGTTGTCATTGACATAGTATTAATTGATTATGTTTGCAAAACATTTACCACATTATGTAGTTATTTAACATCTGTTTCTCCATAGACATGTTCTAACTACAAGCTGTTAAAGGATGGTGTCACACCGGGGCTTTTTATGCTACATTTAAAACACAGTATGTTAGCACTACAAATGATATATACTGTACATCAATGCATTTTATACTCAACCAGGCACATTTAGGAGTACATTTGCTAACACTTCTAAAAAAGAAAAGTAGCGGTGCTGCCCATATCAACCAATCAAATTCTATCATTTTCTAGGATGTAATAGAGAAATGATACTTAGGGCGATACTCTAGTGCTATATCGCGCCCGGTCTCTGATCTAAAGTGATGGGAGATCGTGGGTCGATATTCAATTCCACCGTTTTCGCACATATCGCGCCCATAGCAGCCGTAAAAAATGGCTAAACCCGATTAAACTATTGGGCGCAACGTGAAAAGTCCAGTTTCGGCACCCAAACGGGTCACTTTTCGTGCATTTCAGCTCGCTAACCCATGGGGTAGCGAGCTGAAATTATTATATTGCACCCATTGAAAGAAACAGTTGAGTAGCTGCCAGTGAGCATGATTGCGGGCGGGAGGGGTATTTGAATTCCGCCCCTAAAATCTGATTGCTTGCTATGGGAAACACCTCCACTTTTAATTTTTTATTGGTCAATCCAATTAACCTCAAATTCATTCATGGCGCAAGTACGTGCAGCTGTATGTCGCACTTATGGTACTGCCGGACTGGCAGATTTTTATTCGGGTTGCATGAGGGGAGGCATTACCAGTGCCTCTATGCTGTTGCAACAGCAACTCGCCCCCTTCACAGTTAATTGGATTGAACCATTAAAGACTTTAGTTAATCTACCCCTTATAGTAAAGTCTGCTGCGTAAATAGTCTTTTGAAATGGTATACAAAAGTTTGATATTGGCGATTTTAGAAGTTGTGCAGATCACAGAATGGCTTGCTAAGTATGGATCAGGGTACACAAATCTGCTTAGTTGTGCAGCAAGATAGAAAGATTAGACTTCATTTTGCAGGATGGGATTATTTCAATGAACTGGTAGGGATGGGAGAGGCATATTTTGTATGTGTTCCCTATTAACGTGGGGATTTAGAACATTTTGCTCACTGAAAGTACCTGATTTTTCTCTGACGTCCTAAGTGGATGCTGGGGACTCCGTCAGGACCATGGGGATTAGCGGCTCCGCAGGAGACAGGGCACAAAAGTAAAAGCTTTAGGATCAGGTGGTGTGCACTGGCTCCTCCCCCTATGACCCTCCTCCAAGCCTCAGTTAGATTTTTGTGCCCGGCCGAGAAGGGTGCAATCTAGGTGGCTCTCCTAAAGAGCTGCTTAGAGTAAAAGTTTTGTTAGGTTTTTTATTTTCAGTGAGTCCTGCTGGCAACAGGCTCACTGCATCAAGGGACTTAGGGGAGAGAAGTGAACTCACCTGCGTGCAGGATGGATTGGCTTCTTAGGCTACTGGACACCATTAGCTCCAGAGGGAGTCGGAACACAGGTCTCACCCTGGGGTTCGTCCCGGAGCCGCGCCGCCGACCCCCTTGCAGATGCCGAAAAGTGAAGAGGTCCAGAAACCGGCGGCAGAAGACTTTTCAGTCTTCATAAGGTAGCGCACAGCACTGCAGCTGTGCGCCATTGTTGTCAGCACACTTCATAGCAGCGGTCACTGAGGGTGCAGGGCGCTGGGGGGGGGGCGCCCTGGGCAGCAATGATAGTACCTTATTCTGGCTAAAAATACATCACATATAGCCCCTGGGGGCTATATGGATGTATTTAACCCCTGCCAGGTCTCAGAAAAACGGGAGAAGAAGCCCGCCGAAAAGGGGGCGGGGCCTATTCTCCTCAGCACACAGCGCCATTTTCCCTCACAGAAATGCTGGTGGGAAGGCTCCCAGGCTCTCCCCTGCACTGCACTACAGAAACAGGGTTAAAACAGAGAGGGGGGGCACTTATTTGGCGATATGACTATATATATTAAAATGCTATAAGGGAAAAACACTTATATAAAGGTTGTCCCTGTATAATTATAGCGTTTTTGGTGTGTGCTGGCAAACTCTCCCTCTGTCTCCCCAAAGGGCTAGTGGGGTCCTGTCCTCTATCAGAGCATTCCCTGTGTGTGTGCTGTGTGTCGGTACGTGTGTGTCGACATGTATGAGGACGATGTTGGTGAGGAGGCGGAGCAATTGCCTGTAATGGTGATGTCACTCTCTAGGGAGTCGACACCGGAATGGATGGCTTATTCAAGGAATTACGTGATAATGTCAACAGAGACGGCCGGCAAACAAAATAGTACCTGTCCAGGCGTCTCAAACACCGTCAGGGGCTTTAAAACGCCCATTTACCTCAGTCGGTCGACACAGACACAGACACGGACACTGATTTCAGTGTCGACGGTGAAGAAACAAACGTATTTTCCTTTAGGGCCACACGTTACTTGTTAAGGGCAATGAAGGAGGTGTTACGTATTTCTGATACTACAAGTACCACAAAAAAGGGTATTATGTGGGGTGTGAAAAAACTACCTGTAGTTTTTCCTGAATCAGATAAATTAAATGAAGTGTGTGATGATGCGTGGGTTTCCCCCGATAGAAAATTATTGGCGGTATACCCTTTCCCGCCAGAAGTTAGGGCGCGTTGGGAAACACCCCTTAGGGTGGATAAGGCGCTCACACGCTTATCAAAACAAGTGGCGGTACCGTCTCCTGATAGGGCCGTCCTCAAGGAGCCAACTGATAGGAGGCTGGAAAATATCCTAAGAAGTATATACACACATACTGGTGTTATACTGCGACCAGCGATCGCCTCAGCCTGGATGTGCAGAGCTGGGGTGGCTTGGTCGGATTCCCTGACTAAAAATATTGATACCCTTGACAGGGACAGTATTTTATTGACTATAGAGCATTTAAGGGATGCATTTCTATATATACGAGATGCACAGAGGGATATTTGCACTCTGGCATCAAGAGTAAGTGCGATGTCCATATCTGCCAGAAGATGTTTATGGACACGACAGTGGTCAGGTGATGCAGATTCCAAACGGCACAAAGAAGTATTGCCGTAAAAAGGGGAGGAGTTATTTGGGGTCGGTCCATCGGACCTGGTGGCCACGGCAACTGCTGGAAAATCCACCGTTTTTACCCTAAGTCACATCTCTGCAGAAAAAGACACCGTCTTTTCAGCCTCAGTCCTTTCGTCCCCATAAGAGTCATATCTGCCCAGGGATAGAGGAAAGGGAAGAAGACTGCAGCAGGCAGCCCATTCCCAGGAACAGAAGCCTCCACCGCTTCTGCCAAGTTTCTCAGCATGACGCTGGGGCCGTACAGGACCCCTGGATCCTACAAGTAGGATCCCAGGGGTACAGATTGGAAAGTCGAGACGTTTCCCCCTCGCAGGTTCCTGAAGTCTGCTTTACCAACGTCTCCCTCCGACAGGGAGGCAGTATTGGAAACAATTCACAAGCTGTATTCCCAGCAGGTGATAATCAAAGTACCCCTCCTACAACAAGGAAAGGGGTATTATTCCACACTATGTTGTGGTACTGAAGCCAGAAGGCTCGGTGAGACCTATTCTAAATCTGAAATATTTGAACACTTACAAAGGTTCAAATCAAGATGGAGTCACTCAGAGCAGTGATAGCGAACCAGGAAGAAGGGGACTATAGGGTGTCCCGGGACATCAGGGATACTTACCTCCATGTGCCAATTTGCCCTTCTCACCAAGGGTACCTCAGGTTCGTGGTACAGAACTGTCACTATCAGTGTCAGACGCTGCCGTTTGGATTGTCCACGGCACCCCGGGTCTTTACCAAGGTAATGGCCGAAATGATGATTCTTCTTCAAAGAAAATGGACGACCTCCTGATAAGAGCAAGGTCCAGAGAACAGTTGGAGGTCGGAGTAGCACTATCTCAAGTAGTTCTACGACAGCACGGGTGGATTCTAAATATTCCAAAACCGCAGTTGTTTCCGACGACACATCGGCTGTTCCTAGGGATGATTCTGGACACAGTCCAGAAAAGGGTGTTTCTCCCGGAGAAGAAAGCCAGGGAGTTATCCGAGCTAGTCAGGAACCTCCTAAAACCAGGAAAAGTGTCAGTGCATCATTGCACAAGGGTCCTGGGAAAAATGGTGGCTTCTTACGAAGCGATTCCATTCGGCAGTTTTCACGCAAGAACTTTTCAGTGGGATCTGCTGGAAAAATGGTCCGGATCGCATCTTCAGATGCATCAGCGGATAACCCTGTCTCCAAGGACAAGGGTGTTTCTTCTGCGGTGGCTGCAAAGTACTCATCTACTAATGGGCCGCAGATTCGGCATTCAGGAAGGGTCCTGGTGACCAGGGATGCCAGCCTGAGAGGCTGGGGAGCAGTCACACAGGGAAAAAATTTCCAGGGAGTGTGATCAAGTCTGGAGAATTCTCTCCACATAAATATACTGGAGCTAAGGGCAAGTTACAATGCTCTAAGCTTAGCAAGACCTCTGCTTCAAGGTCAGCCGGTATTGATCCAGTGGGACAACATCACGGCAGTCGCCCACGTAAACAGACAGGGCGGCACAAGAAGCAGAAGGGCAATAGCAGAAACTGCAAGGATTCTTCGCTGGGCGGAAAATCAGGTGATAGCACTGTCAGCAGTGTTCATTCCGACGCCCGGGAGAGTGGGGATTTCATCGGGAAGTCTTCCACATGATTGTGAACCATTGGGAAAGACCAAAGGTGGACATGATGGCGTCCCGCCTGAACAAAAAACTGGACAGGTATTGCGCCAGGTCAAGAGACCCTCAGGCAATAGCTGTGGACGCTCTGGTAACACCGTGGGTGTACCAGTCAGTGTATGTGTTCCCTCCTCTGCTTCTCATACCCAAGGTACTGAGAATTATAAGACGTAGAGGAGTAAGAACTATACTCGTGGCTCCGGATTGGCCAAGAAGGACTTGGTACCTGGAACTTCAAGAGATGCTCACAGAGGACTCATGGCCTCTGCCGCTAAGAAGGGACTTGCTTCAGCAAGTACCATGTCTGTTCCAAGACTTACCGCGGCTGCGTTTGACGGCATGGCGGTTGAACGCCGGATCCTAAGGGAAAAAGGCATTCCGGAAGAGGTCATTCCTACCCTGGTCAAAGCCAGGAAGGAGGTGACCGCACAACATTATCACCACATGTGGCGAAAATATGTTGCGTGGTGTGAGGCCAGGAAGGCCCCACGAAGAAATTTCAACTCGGTCGATTCCTGCATTTCCGGCAAACAGGAGTGTCTATGGGCCTCAAATTGGGGTCCATTAAGGTTCAAATTTCGGCCCTGTCGATTTTCTTCCAGAAAGAATTGGCTTCAGTTCCTGAAGTCCAGAAGTTTGTCAAGGGAGTACTGCATATACAACCCCCTTTTGTGCCTCCAGTGGCACTGTGGGATCTCAACGTAGTTCTGGGATTCCTCAAATCACATTGGTTTAAACCGCTCAAATCTGTGGATTTGAAATATCTCACATGGAAAGTGACCATGCTGTTGGCCCTGGCCTCGGCCAGGCGAGTGTCAGAATTGGCGGCTTTGTCTCACAAAAGCCCATATCTGATTGTCCATTCGGACAGGGCAGAGCTGCGGACTCGTCCCCAGTTTCTCCCTAAGGTGGTGTCAGTGTTTCACCTGAACCAGCTTATTGTGGTACCTGCGGCTACTAGGGACTTGGAGGACTCCAAGTTGCTAGATGTTGTCAGGGCCCTGAAAATATAGGTTTCCAGGACGGCTGGAGTCAGGAAAACTGACTTGCTGTTATCCTGTATGCACCCAATAAACTGGGTGCTCTTGCTTCTAAGCAGACGATTGCTAGTTGGATGTGTAGTACAATTCAGCTTGCACATGCTGTGGCAGGCCTGCCACAGCCAAAATATGTAAATGCCCATTCCACAAGGAAGGTGGGCTCATCTTGGGCGGCTGCCCGAGGGGTCTCGGCTTTACAACTTTGCCGAGCAGCTACTTGGTCAGGGGCACACCCTGACTGAGGAGGACCTGGAGTTCTCTCATTCGGTGCTGCAGAGTCATCCGCACTCTCCCGCCCGTTTGGGAGCTTTGGTATAATCCCCATGGTCCTGACGGAGTCCCCAGCATCCACTTAGGACGTCAGAGAAAATAAGAATTTACTTACCGATAATTCTATTTCTCGTAGTCCGTAGTGGATGCTGGGCGCCCATCCCAAGTGCGGATTGTCTGCAATACTGGTACATAGTTATTGTTACAAAAATCGGGTTATTGCTGTAGTGAGCCATCTTTTCAGAGGCTCCTCTGTTATCATGCTGTTAACTGGGTTCAGATCACAGGTTGTACAGTGTGATTGGTGTGGCTGGTATGAGTCTTACCCGGGATTCAAAATCCTTCCTTATTGTGTACGCTCGTCCGGGCACAGTATCCTAACTAAGGTTTGGAGGAGGGTCATAGGGGGAGGAGCCAGTGCACACCACCTGATCCTAAAGCTTTTACTTTTGTGCCCTGTCTCCTGCGGAGCCGCTAATCCCCATGGTCCTGACGGAGTCCCCAGCATCCACTACGGACTACGAGAAATAGAATTATCGGTAAGTAAATTCTTATTTTTTCACAGCTTCATACGATACAGTTTGCACTTTTCAGTTTTACCTTTACATAAAAATGCAAATTTAAGAATGGTAATTTAAACCTTCAGACACAAAATAGATAAAAGTTCTACAAAGTCCAGATGTTCAGACCCACTTTCTTGATTAATTTAAGACATAATTAAGGTTAAACTGATCAGTAGCACTTTTTAGGGACTATGTGCCTGATTCATAGTTCTACGGTATAAGACAGCTGCTGCGTTTTTATATGCAGTGGCTGTGCAATATTGTTCAACTAATATGTTATTACCACAGGAAGTGTCTGAAGAAAAAAGACGCCTCATTCCAGCATCATAGTTCTCAGTGCTGCGTCTGAAGATGCAACATCGGATCACCATCATTACCAGCCATCGGCCATATGAAGGAAATCTGCATCAAAAGACGGAGACCTGGCCTTGGCACACCTACAAAATGGGGGCAACATGTACCCATTTTATCGCCCCCCCCTCTCCCCCAAATAGGTGCAATATGATGAACATGCTGTGGGTTGGGGGAACTGTGTGGAGTCTCACAGAGCCCATTCTACGCATGTGCACAATGGGTCCAGCACATGCCCTGTCCGGCCACCATCGGAGTTGTTCACAGACTACAGGGTTTGCGTACAAATGTGCTTTGGCCAAAGGTATCAATCTACGTTTAAAAAACTTTGTAATCATTAAAAAAGTTAAAGTGCGTAATATTTAATGCACAATACAGCATAGAGCATAGTTTTAACGTGGCATATACAGAATATCTTATATTGACCAATAAGGTTAAAGTATTTTACTAACACACTGTGGATTAATATATCAGTTGGGTTTTACTTTGGTAAAAAATCCTATTCTGATTACATTAAAATAAAAAATCCAGAAATTCATATGTTGTATTTTTTCCAGTTAATTCTTCTTTTAAAACAGCTGTTACAATCTGAAGCACTAATACTGGCAACCAGTGAGGTACATCACAGATCAGTGCAAACATGTTACATGATGAGCAGCCCTACTGAGGACTTTCTGCTGGATGGATTCATAAACTATATATGAACCAACAGTTGTATTCAATCAAATGTATTTTATAATCAAAACAATGGGATATTTTAGGCAATATGCCTAATTGGGGTGTGGTATGGACGGTAGATAGTAACTAGGCCAACAGTTTCTAGGTCGACCACTATTGGTCGACAGTAACTAGGTCGACAGGGTCTTTAGGTCGACATGGTCTAGGTCGACAAGTCAAAAGGTCAACATGGGTTTTTTATGTTTTTTGGGTGTCGTTTTCTTCGTAGAGTGACCGGGAACCCCAATTAGTGCACCGTGTCCCCTTGCATGGCTCGCGTTTGGGCAAGGTGCCTCGCTCTGCTACCACTGCTCTCGGCACAGGTTACCATTCCCAATCGTAGTCCACGTGGATTGTTAAGTATGAAAAGGTTCAAAAAAAGAAAAAAATCGTGAAAAACTCATGTTGACCTTTTGACCTGTCGACCTAGAAACCCTGTCAGCTTAGTTACTGTCGACCGATAGTGGTCGACCTAGTTACTGTCGACCTAGAGACCGGATCCCGCCTAATTGTGATAGGCAACAATGGGCGATTATCCAAGCAATAGGACAAGCATTGCCCAAGCTATAAAACAACTTGCAATAACATTTACAAGGGAAGCCAATCCCTTTAGTATCTTCCTGATAGCAAACTCAGCATCTTGTGCTCTCTGCCATTTCCCTACACTGTTGCAGGGTAGTTTCAAAAAGAGTTTTGACATAGGGCTGGATTCTGAGTTGTGAATAATGGCCCTCATTCCGAGTTGCTCGCTCTCTAGCTGCTTTTAGCAGCATTGCACACGCTAAGCCGCCGCCCTCTGGGAGTGTATCTTAGCTTAGCAGAAGTGTGAACGAAAGATTAGCAGAATTGCGAATAGAAATTTCTCAGCAGTATCTGAGTAGCTCCAGACTTACACAGCCATTGCGACCAGCTCAGTCCTTTTCGTTCCTGGTTTGACGTCACAAACACACCCAGCGTTTGCCCAACCACTCCCCCGTTTCTCCAGCCACTCCTGCGTTTTGCAACTTGAACGCCAGCGTTTTTTCACACACTCCCATAAAACGTCCAGTTTCCGCCCAGAAACACCCACTTCCTGTCAATCACACTACGATCACCAGAACGATGAAAAATCTTCGTTATGCCGTGAGTAAAATACCTAACTTTTGTGTAAAATAACTAAGCGCATGCGCTCTGCGAACCTTGCGCATGCGCAGTAAGCGACTAATCGCAGTAAATTGAAAATCGGCAACGAGAGAACAACTCGGAATGACCCCCAAAGTAAGAAAGAGCAAGTGACAATGAGTCTGATTTAGAGATGTGCACTGATGCCGCCGCAGCTACCAATGTATATGCAACGATTGTGCAAGAATATGCAAATGCTGCAGCCACCTGGATTTGTATTGAGATGCCCACTGGTGGCTCTGCGAGTCCCACCTGCTGCAGAGCAGTTGGCCACAGGAGTATGATGCCAGTGCTATTCCAGCTGCATACAGGAATGCAGTCGTAGGCTGAAACATGCCACAAAAATGGTCATAACACGCCTGCATATTAAGCCTCGTACACACTGGACGATAACAGAGTACGATATGAACAATAACAATCTTTTTTAAAAGATCTATCGTATATCCAGTGTGTATTCCTGAACGATGCACGCACCCGCGGGTTGTTCACTTTCATCTATCATCTATGGAACTTGCAGTTCAGCTTTGACTACATCATTGTGCTGCATGTTCAGGGAATGCGGGGATGACGTCACTGAACTATATTATAATATTGTTCAGTGATATTGGGCCTAATGCAGTGCCAGCATACGCAGGCTGAAGCCCTGTGCTAAGTGTGCACGCGTTAATAATAGTGTTAATAATAATAATTTTATGTATATAGCGCTCTTTCTCCAATAGGACTCAAGGCGCTTATGTTATGGCATCTCACTTGTGCGATTGCCTCTGCCTGATTGACAAGCAGAGGCGGTCGCGGGGTGTGTTGACGGTGTCACGGACGCCTCGCGGTTGTGAGGCGTCAGCCGCTGTGACCCCAAACATGGCGGGAGCTACTTGGCAGGTGCAAAAGCATTGCCGCTGTGCGATGCTTTCACAAGTCTGTGCGGGGGAGGGGGGGGGCAGGACACGGCATGTGGGGTGGACTTGCCCTGTGCTGGGCATCCCCCCTCATGTCAAAGATTTTGATTGTAGATGTGCGTTTTTTCGCACATCTACGATCAGATCTGAAGTAGACCCATAGTTCAGTGTGTATGCGCTATACCGCTGAAAGATATATCGCTCAATGGTACAGCGATAGTCGCTCATTAGGGGAATGTCGCCCAGTGTGTACGGGGTTAAGACGCAATTCCTCCTAAATGGTGCCTCCTTAATTGTCAATAACTTACCTAATAAATTCTCTCTGCAACCACCATTGCAATACTATTGCAGCACATGCGCAGTGTGACTTAGATACATGCTCAGCCTGACGATAATTGCTGAACTGAGTAAAAATTGGGTTTGTATACATCTCTGTATCAGGCCCTGTGTACCTGTGCTCATTGACTAACCACTTTGCATTGCAGGGGGTATAAGTGTATACATGTTTGGGTATGTGGGGCAGCTTTTGCATGTAGCTGACAAATAATAATCTTTATGTTTACACTGCAATTTAGATTTCACCTTGGACACTCTCTTCTCACATCCAACTATGGGGGTCATTCCGAGTTGATCGCTCGTTATTTTTTTTTTGCAACGGAGCGATTAGCCGCTAATGCGCATGCGCAATGTTTGCAGTGCGACTGCGCCAAGTAAATTTGCTATGCAGTTAGGTATTTTACTCACGGCATTACGAGGTTTTTTCTTCGTTCTGGTGATCGTAATGTGATTGACAGGAAGTGGGTGTTTCTGGGCGGAAACTGGACGTTTTATGGGTGTGTGTGAAAAAACGCTACCGTTTCTGGGAAAAACGCGGGAGTGGCTGGAGAAACGGGGGAGTGTCTGGGCGAACGCTGGGTGTGTTTGTGACATCAAACCAGGAACGACAAGTACTGAACTGATCGCACTGGAAGAGTAAGTCTCGAGCTACTCAGAAACTGCTAAGTAATTTCTACTCGCAATTTTGAGAACCTTTCGTTCGCAATTTTGATAAGCTAAGATTCACTCCCAGTAGGCGGCGGCTTAGCGTGTGCAATGCTGCTAAAAGCAGCTTGCGAGCGAACAACTCGGAATGAGGGCCTATCTCTGCACATTACATCTGCCCCACCTGCAGTACAGCATGGTTTTACCAATCTGCACAGTTACTTGCTCTTTCTACATAATTCCCAACTCAGAATCATTCCCATAGTTGTAAATAAACACAACATTGTATTATGTAGTCACAGAAGCACAATAGTTTTTTTTTTAGCAGTAACAAGGAAATGTTACAGCATCAGTCTATCAGCATTGTAGATTAGTAGTATCATAGCACAGTAGTTTCACAGTATAGCAGGATCACAGCATATCACATATACGTACACCCAGGGCTAGTGAGAAGAGCTCAACAAAGGTATGCAATGCGGGATGGAGCCATGCTGGCCAGGCGCCGTCCCCGATCCACCAAACTATTTTTTAATTTCAAAGGACCAGTGAAAGAGAAGCTGCGGCTATATTTTATTTTGTGAGATGAAGCGCTTTGTCTCCATCGCATGTTGCTGCCACTGCGCTACCTTCAGGGGTTCGAACAGCCCAGATCGGTAGCCACAGCTGGGGAGCTGCTGCCTTTGAGTTCATTGCACTTCAGTGACCCGAACCAAGGAGGAGCAGAGGAGGACGAGAGTGTGCTCTGCCTGCATATAGGATGCGATCCTAGGAGCCCCCTGTGCCCTTGCTGTGCTCCTCTGCATTGTCTGTGGTGAATGTCATGGAGGGGGCATGGTTGTTGTTGCAGTGTGGGGGCGGAGAATACTTTTATATCAGTCAGAGAGATTAGAGAGTACTGTAGTCAGCTCTTCAGTCTCCATTCCAACCGCTGATCTCTTATGTAAGTACCGCACTCCTCCCGTTCTCCTCCCCTCCTGTGGGCATTATGTGTATAAGCAACATTATGTTGGGCATATTGTGTATAAGTGGCATTACTACTTTGGGCATTATGTGTGTAATCGGCACTACTACTATGGGCATTATATGTATAAGTGGCACTACTGTGGGCATTATGCGTATAAGGGGCAATACTACTGTGGCCATTATGTGTGTAAGGGGCATTACTACTGTGGGCATTTTGTGTGTAATCTACACTACTGTGGGGTTATGTGTATATGCAGCACTACTGTTGACATTAAGTGTAAGGGGCACTACTGCTTTGGGCATTATGGGGGTAATTCCAAGTTGATCGCAGCAGGAATTCTGTTAGCAATTGGGCAAAACCATGTGCACTGCAGGGGAGGCAGATATAACAAGTGCAGAGAGAGTTAGATTTGGGTGTGGTGTGTTCAATCTGCAATCTAATTTGCAGTGTAAAAATAAAGCAGCCAGTATTTACCCTGTACAGAAATAAAATAACCCACCCAAATCTAACTCTCTCTGCAAATGTTATATCTGCCACACCTGCAGTGCACATGGTTTTGCCCAACTGCTAAAAAATTTCCTGCTGCGATCAACTTGGAATTACCCCCTATGTGTTTAAGCAGCACTACTATTGTGGGCATTATGTGTAATGGAAACTACTACCTTGGGTATTATGTGTGAAAGGGGCATTACTACGGTGGGCATTATGTGTGTAAGGGGCATTACTACTGTAGGCATTATGTGTGTAAGCAGCACTACTTCTGTGGCCATTATGTGTATAAGCGCGACTACTGTGGACATTATGCATATAAGGGGCACTACTGTGTGTTGTTATGTGAATAAGGGACACTACAATGTGGTGTATTATGAATCAGGGGCACTATGTGCGGTGTAATGTGAATAAGATTGTGCTACTGTATGAGGTAATTTGAAATATGGGTACTATTATGTGGCCACACCCCTTTTTTGTGACATGCACCGAAGGCGGTCCCTTTGTAAAGTATGTGAGGGAGGGAGCTTATTTATAGTTTGCAGTGGGGCACCAAACATCCTAGCACCGTCCCTGGGTTCCTCAGTATAGATGTTCTTTCTCCATTATACAACAAACACAATTCAATTGCCAGGTTTTAAATAGTTCTTGAATTAACCATGTATGCAGCCAACACCTGAATCCTAGTTGGATAACTACTTCCTAACATGGTGGATAACTACTTCCTCACATGGGGTGGTCTGTCACTCTGCCACACACACCAACTGATATCTGTCATTTCTCTGCCCTCTCATTCCCAATATGTCAGAAAGATCTTTTATGGTAAGTGTGGTATTGTGACCCATTGGTACAGAGTATAATATATGCTTCCAGACTTACACTTACTCTACTGTTGTGGCTGACATGCTGAAATATACAACTTAAGGACTTGTCTGATTTTAACAATGAATTAAGGGGCTAATTCAGGTTGGATTGCAAATTGCAATCCATCCGGAATTTTTGTGATCGCCCCATCCAGCACATGCTCCCGCACTTTCTACGGGGGGGCCACAGAAATCAGAAATCTGTCAATCAGGCAGAGGCGGTCGCGGGGCGGGGAGGGAACGGCAACACTCCATTTCCAGGGTGGAGACGGAGTGCTGCGGAGTTGGAGGCGGCCAAACGGGTTGGGGTGGGGAGGTGCGGCGCGAATGGGGGTTGTCGGGGGCATGATCGCAGTGGCTGCATGACATCACACATGATCAGGATAATGGCAGCGGGCCTCCTGCGGGCGCAGCTACGCTGCGCCGGCAGGATGAATCCTCTATTTTTGCTAACAAGCAGAAATTACGATGCGTTCACAATTTCTTGTTGAAGGGGGGGGGAGGCGGCAGTCAGCATGCTGGGCGGCCTTGCCCTGCGATGAGCGGCCCCCAGCATGCTAGCAGAAAGATTGCAAATTCTGATAATTAACAGAATTTGCAATCCTTACTGATCAGGCCCTAAATCATCAGAGGGAACTTTGTAAATTTAGTGGAAAGTTTATTTCAAATAATTTTGTGGCAGACGATTTAAGATCCAAGTGTTGTCATATGTGAACTGTAATGAAAGAATATATTTTTGTATCACTACAAATGTATGGTTGATACCATTTAAAACTTACTGTAACAAATTCACTGTGGAACAGACAAACCTCAATCACTGAAGAAAATAAATAACGATGATGATGAGGAGGCTTGTACCACTTTATAAGATCACTAAAATTAAAATCCAAGTTAATTTTTATATACAGTTATGCAAACAGTTCTAGAACTCATTGGGGATGTTTGTACTTTGTACAGTAGAAGTACAACTGATGGTCATTTCAATACATTTATGGTACCTCAAATGGCTGACAACAGAAGCCAACCCTTCACCATTGGAAAATACAAGGTTAGGCCAAGGCAAAGGCATTAGAGACATCCCTTTTGGAACCATCTACTTCTCCTATTTATGCACTATGATGATTGCAGCAGCAAGTTGTCCTCGTGCTGAGTGACTTTTTTTCTTTTTGGTAAAAGATTACTGGAATCCAGGAGGAGGGTGAAGTGCTGACATACTTCAGAACTCTGTATATGGGTGGTCATTCCGAGTTGATCGCTAGCTGCATTCGTTCGCTGTGCAGCGATGAGGCAAAAAATGGTACTTCTGCGCATGCGCGACGTACTAATACAATAAACGATGTAGTTTCACACAAGGTCTAGTGAAGCTTTTCAGTCGCACTGCTGGCCGCAGAGTGATTGACATGAAGTGGGCGTTTCTGGGTGTCAACTGACCGTTTTCAGGGAGTGTTTGAAAAAACGCAGGCGTGCCAGGAAAAACGCAGGCGTGGCTGGGCGTGTTTGTGACGTCAAAACAGGAACTGAACAGTCTGAAGTGATCACAAGTGCTGAGTAGGTTTTGAGCTACTCTAAAACTGCACAAAAAAACTTTGTAGCCGCTCTGCGATCCTTTCGTTCGCACTCCTGCTAAGCTAAAATACACTCCCAGTGGGAGGCGGCATAGCATTTGCATGGCTGCTAAAAACAGCTAGCGAGCGATCAACTCGGAATGACCACCATGGTGAGCAGTTCTCCCGTAGCCAATAGTTGCCTCCCACGGTAATTGTTGGCACACACCTCTGATTGGCTTGTGCCCTAAGTCATTAGTGCTGATTTGCAGCATTGAATTGAATAATGAAATGAGTATAGGTAGCAAAGAGTTTCCCCAGAAGAGGCGTAACTAGGGTAGGGCGAGTGGGGCACGTGCCCTGGGCGCCTTGGCAGGCCCAGCAGATGGGGGCGCCGCCGGCGGCGGCCAGGGCATCATGCCCACTCACCCCCGTCACACCGCAATGTGAGGGGGAGGAGAGCGCAGCGTCTCTCCCTCCCCTCAATGTCCTCATCGCCACTGCCAACAGCGCTGCAGCAGCTCTGCCAGCAGCGATGCGTGTGTCCAGTCTCCGGCGGCCAATCAGAGCTTGAGGACCGGCTCCTGATTGGCTGCCGGTCCATGAGCTCTGATTGGTTAGCGAACCGGCACCACATAGCCACCACCAGAGACCTGGACCGTTGAGGGGCAGGAGAGGCGCTGCGCTCTCCTCCCCTCACATAGCACAGACACAGAGGGAACGGGAAGGAAGCGGTGAGTGACCGGGGGGGGGGCATTTATCTGGCACTGTGGGCAATGTAACTGGCACTGTGGGGCAATGTAACTGGCACTGTGGGGCAATGTAACTGGCACTGTGGGGCATGTATCTGGCACTGTGGGGCATGTATCTGGCACTGTGGGGCATTGTAACTGGCACTGTGGGGCATTGTATCTGGCACTGTGGGGCGCTGTATCTGTCACTGTGGATCTGACACTGTGGGGCATTGTATCTGGCGCTGTGGGGCAATATGTATCTGGCACTGTGGGGTGCTGTATCTGTCACTGTGTATCTGGCACTGTGGGGCACTGTGTATCTGGCATTGTGAGGCAATTGTGTAACTGGCAATGTGTAAAAAGGGGACTCTGCATGCGTACTGTGCAAAAATTGAATGAAGGTGTGCTGAGAGACACTACACAAGGGGTAGGTGATAGTGTGCTGAGAGGCGACACAGGGGGTAGGTGATAGTCATGTTGGCACGCACCATTTTCAGTGGCCACACCCCTTCTGGTGTGTGACCACACCCCTTATGGTGCATGGTCACGCCCATTTTTCACCGCACGCGCCTTTGGCGCGCTCACATACTTCTTTTCGTGTGTGTTTTTTTTCTTTGGGGGGGGGGGGGCACTTTTCATCCTACCCTGGGCTCCGAAAACCCTAGTTACGCCTCTGTTCCCCAGCTAGCGTTCTCATTGCTGAAATTCAACATTGTTTAACTTTAGTACTCAAAATGCTGATTGTCAGAGAGATATAATGACAGTAATCATTAGCTGAGAAGATGGGACAGCCTTGCAGTTATCATCGGGTTCTGCGTCTGTAAATAATCTGGTTGGTAAGGGCATTTGTTTGACACTATGGGCCTAATTCAGACCTGATCGCTGCTGTACGTTTTCGCACAGCAGCCGATCAGGTAAGAACTGTGCATGCCAGACAGTCGACGTCCATCTCAGCCCTGCGATAGCCTCTGCCTAATTGACAGGCAGAGGCGGTCACTGGGTGGGAGTGGGTGGGCCGGCGGCAATTTTAGGCAGGCATGCCGGACCGTGCGGGGGGGGGGAGGGCCGCGGTGGCTGCATGACTTCACATGCAGCCGCAGCAATGAGTAGCTCCCTGCCAAAGCGCAGGAGCTGCGCTGGTAGGAAGCTACTTGTCAAGTACAAAAGCATTGCCGCTGTGCGATGCTTTTGTACTTGTGCGGCGGGGCAGAGCCAGACATGCGGGGCGGACTAACCCTGTGCTGGGCATCCCCCCGCATGTCTGAGTAACTGATCGTATCAGGTCTGAATTAGGCCCTATATTATATCCAGTTCTGGAATTCTATGTGATCACCAAACAAACAATACAAACATAATGCAAAATACATAGTCATATAAAGATGAGTCTTCATACACCCAGCATCTATATGCCATACAGCGTGAGACACCCAGTGCGACTGAGGTGCTCTGAGAGATGTAGCATACAGTATTTTCCTTACAATTTTGCATTGTATTTGCATTGCAGACGCAGCAACACACCACTCAATGTACTACAGATGCTGGGCTACAAATTAGTTTTAAACACTTACAAAGTTGCAGGTGATGCAAAAGGGAACTTACACGCAAACAAACCTTGGCCGCTGCATCGCAGAACTTTGTGTACAGATACGGGGGTCTATTCATGAAGCAGTGAAAAGCGTAGACAAGGGGGAGAAGATGGGAGGCAAGTGTAGTGATGTCAAGAGGGAGATGAGTTATAATATAAGAAAAGGGGAACGCCAAAATGACAGGGAGCAACGCGTGGAAACATGAAGGTTGGAATTTCTGGTCCGACATGCAGTGAAGTCTTCCATTTCGTGTAAATAAATAGCTTATCTTTTCCATGCATGCAATGTACCATATAAAGGATTTAACAGAAGAAATGAAAGACGGGTCACTCTGTTCCCGGGCCTTGGCTAGAAAGACGGGTCACTCTGTTCCCGGGCCTTGGCTATGAGGCATAAGAATATGGAAGACTTTGCGTTGCATTTTTAATGGGTCGTTTCACCATTTTCGCCTTGCATGATTTCAGATAGAAACTTACAGTTTAAAGTTTTGTCTGGCTAAAGTATCATATCCATGACTCATGTGAAAGAAAAATGTAATTCATGTTATCTTTATGTATTTGAATTGAATCCCTAACCACGCTGACATTTGAATTCCAATACAGAGATATACAGAGTGCTGCATGAATTTTAGCTTTTCATGTATGATTACTAGAAGGCGATGAGGACATGGGAAGCATAATCTTCTCAATCTTCTTTCTTGAAATGGGATGCAGTTAAAATGCCGTCTGTCTGGATCCCAGTGTTCAGGATACCGACATTGAAATCCCGCCAGCCAACAATGTCGCCAGCCGGAATCCCGTAGCGCCAGGACTATTCCCACTCGTGGGTGACCACGACACCAATAGAGTGGAAATAGATCCTGTGGTGAGCACAGGGAGCCCACAAGGGGACTCTTAGCGCTAGCCTCGCTGCCGGCATTCTGGCTGGCAGGATGTTGCTGTTGGGATATTGACAGCTGGCATCCCGTCTGCCCGGATAATGTATGTAATCCCTTGAAATGATCTCAAAAGACATAAAGCTATATCGCTATTCTGGACGGCAGCGTCCACAGACTGACCAGGGTTCTCCTTCATTACAGAGACAACAAGCATGCAAAATAACAACTATACTGCATTTGTAATGTGGTAAGTATTCCTGCCTTTCACATTATAGACCAGGGTTCAATTTTCAGTAGGTGAGGCCATCTTTTTTTTGATAGAAGCTTTTTTACATTTATCCATTGTGGTAACGAAATCCTGCCTCATATACAACCATTTCTTCTCAATTAATTGGTCTGTTCTCAATGTATGTATACTACTAAAATGGTCATCATGTCCAAAAATAAGAAATTGGTTTGATTATTTACATTTGAAAGCATCTGCATGAGCGGGATCAGTACGAGATACCGCCGGTTGGGATCCCGACCAGCACAATCCTGACAGGGGGGCGAGTGCAACGCAGCCACATGCGGGCTCGCTGCGCTCGCCACACTGTGGGCACGGTGCCTCGCTACGCTTGGCACACTAATTTATTCTCCCTCTATGGGTGTCGTGGACACCCACAGAGGGAGAATATGTCTGGATTGTGGCGGTCGGGATCCCAGTGTTGGTATTCCAACCACCGGGATCCCGTCCAGCGGGATCTTGACCGCATCCCGCATGAGCAATATTCTATTTTATCCATGTGTATGGCCAGTGTGGAAATCATTTTTATTATCTTATATTTTTGTATGAACAAAATAAGAAAAAAGTGTCTTACAGTACAGAACATTGCAGGTCACTATTTAGAAACACTGCTGCATCAGCAGTCTAACTATTCAAGTGAGCCGCAGGGTGACAGAACCCAAAGGTTAGGTGCCATTGCAGGCATTGGGGAGGAGATGATAGTATAAGTGACAACAGGAAAAGCACATGTGGGAAGAGAGCCCTGCTCTAAAGGAAATTAATCTTGTTGCTGACGTTCAAGCTGAGTATTGGGATTTTAACATTCTTTCTAGATGTTGACCGGCACTGTGCTGACAAACAAGCAGTTAAAGAACATCAGCAGCATGTGGTTACAGGCATTATAACTAGCCAAAGTCAAGGATTACATAGTCAGAACAATCCTGGCGAGTACACAGAGAATAAGACAAGATGTATACCTATAAACACTGAATTTAAACAAAGTAAAGAACCTTTTGCTGAGACAGTAAAATTCAGACTTAGGACCTTATTTAGTAAGGATTGTAAAATTTGCAATTCACAATCCGGCCAATTATCAAATGATTGTACATGCGCAGCATTCGCATTGCTAACAAATTAGCAAAAATAGCGACAGAAATTGAGTACAGATCGTGATCGCAATGCAGCCTCTGTTTGACTGACAGGTAACCTGCCACTTTCTGGGTTTGTAAGAAAAAACGCAGGCGTGCCCAGGCGTTTTTAAGGAGGGTCTCTGACGTCAGCGATGACCACTTCCAGCCTCTTATGTTGCAAGAACTGTGGATTGCCTGGCGCAGATAGGAAAAATCTTTGATATTCTGGTAATTGCATATGGTTTTGCGATCAGACCGCATATTCGGATGCATTCACAATTTCTACAATGGGCGTTTTTCTCTATTTCTGGGTGGCAACTATTTAATCGCAGCATTTGCTTTTTAGCAGAAATTGCAATCCTTGCTGAATAATGTCCTTAGAGTCAGGGATGTGCAGTCAGGGGAGGCAGGGGAGGCAGTGCCTCCCCTGTGATTAATTATTAAAATAATATAAAGAAGATACTTATGACACATATTCTGTGTCATAAGTATCTTCTTTATTTTATTTAAATAATTGTAGGTCCTTCAAGTACTTTGGGAGGCACTGATAGCAGTGCCTCCCGTGGATAATGGGAACGGGACAGAGCGGGGGGGGGGGGCAAGCACGGGGCTGTAAAACCCCATTAAAAAATATATGGAAAGCGGCACTTAAACAAGTGCCTCGCTGACAGGGACACCACCCCTATGTCAGCGAGGCACCTGTGATTGGACAGCGGATCCAGTGCTGGATCCGCCGTCCAATCATACACATGCGGCGCTGGAGGCGGTGAGCGAAGCTGGAGGTAGCCGGGAGGGAGCAGTGCCGCTGGAGTGTGTGCGGCTCTCCTCCGTCCTCCCGCTGACCCAAGCGGTGGTGTGTGCTGTGCGGCTCTCCCCATCCTGCGCCCCCCCCCGCTGACCGGACTACTCTCTCTCCCTCTCCTCCAGCAGCGTGCGGCTTTCAGCAGGTAGGTGTAGTGTGTGTGTGTGTGTGTGTGTGTGTGTGTGTGCCCCTACATGTGTTGCCTGATACTCATTTTTTTTAAATTTTAATCAAGCTGCACATCCCCCCCACACACCTTTTCCCCGTGTTTAATTAACCCCCAGCCTGCTACGCTGTCACGTGCACCTGTTACACGTGACTTCTGCATGACACCTGCTCTCATAGGTAGCCTATTGGTCCACCGCGGGCACCATATGTACGGGTTCACTACGGCTGGCCGACGGTCGGGCTCCCGGCGACCAGCATACCGGCGCCGGGAGCCCGACCGCCGGCTTACCGACAGTGTGGCGAGCGCAAATGAGCCCCTTGCGGGCTCGCTGCGCTCGCCACGCTACGGGCACGGTGGCGCGCTAAGCGCGCCACACTATTTTATTCTCATTCCAGGGGGGTCGTGGACCCCCACGAGGGAGAATAAGTTTTGGTATGCCGGCGGTCGGGCTCCCGGCGCCGGTATGCTGGTCGTCGGGAGGCCGACCACCGGCATACTGAAGACCACCCGTATGTACCAATGTACAGGACCCATCACCTCCGATCATTAAACAATGGCACATATGCCTGGAGGCGACGGGTCCTGTACGTTCATACATACAGTGCCCGTGGTGGAATAATAGGCTACCTATGACAGCAGGTACAGTGACGAAGAAGTCACGTGTAACAGGAGATGCGGAAGCAACTGACAGCGCAGTAGGCTGAGGATTAATAGAACATATGGGGAAAAGACAACGGGCCGGTAACAGGTTTTACCGCTATATTACTGCTTAGTACATCCCACCCTCACACTCTCTCTCGCTCTCAGTTTGTAAGTATAATGTTCATTTTTACAGGTGCCCCTACCCTATTGGATTCTACTGGACAAGTGGACGTGATCGGCGTGGGATGTAGGTAAGTAATCTGTCTCTCATTTTTACAGGTACCCCTATTGGATTCTACTGGACAAGTGGACGTGACCGGCGTGGGATGTAGGTAAGTATGTGTAAGTGTGTTTTAATAAATTTTTACTTTCACGGTGTGTGAGTTGTGTTTTTATTTGGGTATTTTTTGTTGTTGTAGAACTACAGGTACCTGCGGGCCCGTTATTTCCCCGCATGCTGGTACTTGAGGTTCTCCAAGTACCAGCAAGCGGGGGAGGCTTGCTGGGCCTTGTAGTTCCACAACAAAAAACAATATTCTTTTTTTTACACACATGGCTATCAGCCCGGCACCCACCGCCCAGGGTTGCTGGGGACAGCCTCGGGCTTCACCCCTGGCCCTTGGGTGCCTGGAGGGGGGGTGACCCCTTGATTTAAGGGGTCCCCACTCCTCCAGGGAACCCCGGCCAGGGGGGGACTAGTTGGGGGGGTGATGTCACGGCCGCAGGGACCTACATAAATGTGTCCCCCGGCTGTGGCATTATGTCCCTGGCTAGTGGAGCCCGGTGCTGGTTTCAAAAATACGTGGGACCCCTACATCTTTTGTCCCCCGTATTTTTGGAACCAGGACCAGACTAAGAGCCCGGTGCTGGTTGTCAAAATACGGGGAACCCCTGTCCAATTTTTTCCCCAGTATTTAAACAACCAGGACCGGCTCAAAGAGCCCGAGGCTGGTTATACTTAGGAGGGGGGACCTCACGCATTTTTTTTTTTACATTTTTTTTAACCCATTCAGACCCTTCTCCATTAAGTTAATGGAAGCCCTGGACAACAAAATTGCATTCATGTCCTCCCCCCCACTCCCTTCCCAGTCCCAAACACTAATTTTTATTTTCTATAAAAATGTACAATATACAACAAGTATGATGAGCAGGCAGGCAGAAGGCATTGGCGACATCGGACTGAGATGCAAATTAGTGGAGGAGGCCTGGGTCAGTTGATGGTGGGCGAGCTTGTAAGCCATTGGCGGTGGCAGCGGGCATCGGCTCAGAGGCAGTAGCGGGCATTGGCTCGACGGCGGTAGGGATCAACGGCAGGATGTGGCGGACATTACGGCTGTAGTGCCTCACCAGCCACTGACCTCACCGCACGCCACTGCTTAGAGTGGTATCCAATTAGCCACAAAAAACATTTTGGAAGTGAAAAAAGGGGGGGGGGGGGTTAAAAACATTTTTGGATGTCATTTTTCCCCAGACTTTTCTATTAGCCCCCATTTTTACCATCTGGAAAATGTTAGTTTTTTATGCGAAAAAAAAATAGCAAAAGTCATGGACCTATAGGTTTTCGCGGCCATGATCATGGAAAAAAGGCTGCTTACCGTGAATTTTGTTTTCACCTGCCTGAGGCAGCCGAAACCAAATCCCTGATAAGTACCAGCATTTGGGCTAATTGAATAGCCCTGGGCAAGCTAATTAGCAGCGATAATTTACTGAGCTAATAGGGTTGCAGGATAGGAAACAGACAGTTGTAGTAAATGGAGTGCAATCTATGGAGGGAAATGTTACCAGTGGAGTACCCCAAGGATCTGTACTCGGACCAGTTCTCTTTAATATCTTTGTTGGTGACATTGCAAATGGTATTGAAGGGAAAGTATGCCTTTTTGCAGATGATACAAAGATATGCAACAGGGTAGACACACCAGGAGGGGTAAAACAAATGATTGATGGCCTAGCTGTTAGGCGCCGAGGGTCCGCTCGTCAGTGCGGCCGGCGCCTAGCAACGGGGACGCCACTGTCGGATCGTGTTCCCCGTTGCTGGGTCTAAGTTTATATCATCACTGGTTTCCTGGCTGTGTAGCATGCAGCTGCACGGCATGTTGTAATTATCACTCATCTGTTTCCCTGGCCATGCAGCTTGTCAGCTGCATGGCATTTAATCCAATCAGCCTCCAAACAGCTGATTGGAAGACTCTCTGTTAAAAGCACTCCCAGGACTCCTCACAGACGCCGGTGATAGCTTCCTGTTTGCCTGATTCTGCTGCAGAGAGAGTTCCCAGTCCCGGTCTGTTCGTTTGTTCCTGTTCTCAGTGATCCAGTACTCGGAAGTTACCATCTGTTCCTGGAGTCTGACCGAGCACCTTTAACATCTGGTGGTGTTCGTGAGTCGCGGCGCAGCCGTGTGTTGCGGCTTGTCCGCTACTATTTATTATTGTGTTATTTTGAGTTCTGGTGCTTTGCGGAGGATTCCGCTTCCACAAGATCCACTCTGGTGTCCAGCGGTGCCGGATAGGAGTGTCGGATCCGTGGATCCTTGGTTGTCCTTTTCCCTGGCGGCTAGTCCGCACATACCTTTTGATTTAGTTAAGTTAGCTTGTAACCCCTGGCTTGGTTGCTTAGTCAGAGGGCCCCTTGTTATCTCCCTGTCTCGGACTTCCCCTTGTCTCCCTTTAAGACCTGCGGGGGCATCGGGGTTGGGCAGACATAATCCGCCCTTCGAACGCGGCTGCCATGGGCTCAAGCAACCATAGTCTCGCAGGGGATTTCTGATAACACGGGCGAGACAACGGAGTTAGGGCGCCAGGGGTTACTAGGCTCTCCAGCTCCCACAACCTGTATTTCATTCCTGTACTCAGATCTCTGCCATAAGATCTTCTCCAGTCTGGAGTACAGGAATCGTAACATTATCACCGGCCAGACAAAAGAAAAAATTTCAACAGGAGTTAATTTTTTCACTTATCCAGTAGGGAGAATTTTGTCGGCCTCATGAATCCCACCGGTGTTGGGCCAAATCCTGGCCAGTTTTTGGTTAGTCAGATTCAGGAACTTACCCAGATGGTTCAGGATCTGTCCCTCCGGGTGAGCTCACAGGAAGATCTGTTATGGACTTCCCCGAGGGTCATCCCTGAACCAAAAATGCATCTGCCTGACCGTTTTTCTGGGGATAGAAAACAGTTTTTTAATTTTAAAGAGTCTTGTAAACTGTATTTTCGTTTAAGACCAGTTTCCTCAGGTACGGAGGCTCAGCGGGTTGGAATTATAATTTCTCTGCTTCAGGGGGATCCTCAGACCTGGGCTTTTGGTTTAAAGACAGACGATCCGGCCTTATCGTCTGTAGACGCTTTTTTGAAATCTTTAGGGCTATTGTATGACGACCCTGATAGAGAGGCATCCGCAGAAAGTCAGTTGCGTGCTCTAAGACAGGGTAGGAATCCTGCAGAGAATTATTGTACGGAGTTTCGCCGTTGGTCGAACGACTGTGGCTGGAATGATCCTGCCCTGCGCAGTCAGTTTCGCCTCGGCTTATCTGAATCTATAAAAGACAGCCTCCTTCAGTATCCCGCTCCTGAGAACCTTGATAAACTCATGGAGCTCTCTATTAAAATAGATCGTCGGCTCAGAGAGCGGAGGACTGAGAAAGGGGCATCTGTAGTTTCTTTTCCCTGTGTTTCTTCCGTT
Source organism: Pseudophryne corroboree (assembly GCF_028390025.1). Taxonomy (NCBI): domain Eukaryota; kingdom Metazoa; phylum Chordata; class Amphibia; order Anura; family Myobatrachidae; genus Pseudophryne; species Pseudophryne corroboree. The sequence continues at coordinate 488,853,122 of NC_086444.1, read as the reverse complement.
CCGATAGACATGGAGGAGCCTATGCAGATTGGTCTCTCCAAATTGTCTCCGGAAGAAAGAACCAGGAGGCAAAATTCTGGTCTGTGTTTGTACTGCGGAGGTAAGGGACATTTTGCCCGTAGTTGCCCAAACAAGTCGGGAAACTTCCTGACCAAGTGAATAGTGAGGGGGTTCACTTTGGTCTACAGCTCATCTCCTCAAATAATTCACTATTGGTTCCTGCTAAAGTTTCTTATGACAGCCTCTGTTCCTCGGTCTCTGCTTTTGTGGACAGTGGAGCTGCAGGAAACTTTATGGACTTAACATGGGCCAAGGCCTTAGGTATTCCTCAGTTAACCTTAAGTAGGTGTATCACCATGCATGGTTTAGATGGGAGTCCCTTATCCAATGGGGTTATTTCTCTATGTACACCTCCTGTTTTGCTCTCGGTGGGAGCTCTACATTCTGAAAAGATTGAGTTTTTTCTTACCCATTGTCCAGCAGTTCCTGTGGTTCTGGGTCACCCTTGGCTGGCCTTTCATAATCCCATCATAGATTGGCAGTCTGGGGAGATTCTACAATGGAGTACCATCTGTGATAAAGAATGTATTACGCTTCCTATCCGAGTAGCTGCTGCCAGGCCCGCACATATTCCTGGAGAGTACCAAGATTTTTTGGATGTGTTTTCCAAGGGCAATGCGGATATTTTGCCTCCCCATAGGCCTTATGATTGTACCATAGAGTTAATTCCTGGTGCCACGTTGCCTAAAGGAAGGTTATATGCATTGTCTGGTCCTGAAACTGTGGCCATGAATGAGTATGTGAAAGAAAGTCTTGAGAAAGGGTTTATCAGGCCATCTAAATCCCCTTTAAGTGCAGGTTTTTTCTTCGTAGAGAAGAAGGATGGTTCCCTCAGACCCTGCATTGACTTTCGAGCCCTGAATAAAATCTCAGTAAAGAATACTTACCCTCTGCCTCTGATCTCTGTCCTCTTTGATCAGCTACGTTCGGCTGTTATTTTTTCCAAGATTGACCTGAGAGGAGCATATAATCTCATTAGAATCAGATCGGGGGATGAGTGGAAAACGGCATTCAGTACTCAATCAGGTCACTATGAGTATCTGGTCATGCCTTTCGGCCTATCTAACGCTCCGGCAGTCTTTCAGGATCTCATTAATGATGTGCTCCGTGAGTTTCTGGGAAGATTCGTTGTGGTCTATTTAGACGACATTTTGATTTATTCTGACTCTATAGAACAACATGTTACCCAGGTGTGTCAGGTACTTAAGAAATTACGTGAAAATCACTTGTATGCCAAACCGGAGAAGTGTGAATTTCACGTCACGGAGGTATCCTTTTTAGGGTACATTATTTCCCCTCGGGGATTCCGAATGGAACCTAAGAAGCTCCAAGCCATCCTGAGTTGGGCGCAACCCACCAACTTAAAAGCAATTCAGCGCTTTTTAGGGTTTGCGAACTACTACAGAAGGTTTATTCACTCTTTCTCTGACATAGTTGCTCCCATTGTGGCACTCACTAAGAAGGGAGCAGATCCTACCAATTGGTCATGTGAAGCTAAAGTATCTTTTCAGGCCTTGAAACAAGCCTTTGTCTCAGCCCCTGTCCTTAGACATCCCAACCCAGAATTGCCTTTCATCGTTGAGGTAGATGCCTCGGAGGTTGGTGTAGGGGCTATCCTTTCTCAGAAGGATCCAGATTCCCTTGAGTTACATCCTTGTGCCTTTATGTCCAGGAAATTCTCATCTGCTGAATCCAACTACGATGTTGGTAATCGGGAGTTGCTGGCTATTAAATGGGCTTTTGAGGAGTGGAGACATTGGCTTGAAGGAGCGACCCATACCATTTCTGTTTTGACAGATCACAAAAATCTTCAATACATTGAATCAGCTAAGCGACTGAATGCCCGACAGGCTCGTTGGGCTTTATTTTTCACTCGTTTCAAATTCATTATCACCTTCAGACCTGGTTCCAAGAACACCAAGGCAGATGCCCTCTCACGCAGTTTTCTTCCCGCTCAAGACAACAGTCCTGTTACTCTCATACTTCCGCCTTCAGTCATTCAGGCAGGTCTCACACAGGATGTTTTTTCTCAATTGAAGCTGCTTCAACATCAAGCTCCGGGAAATACTCCTGCTGGTCGTCTTTTTGTTCCTGAGTTTTTGAGAGCAACTGTTTTGGAGGAATTTCATGATAGCAAAGTTGCAGGGCATCTGGGAGTCGCTAAAACTTTTGAATTGGTATCCCGCGCAGTGTGGTGGCCTGGTCTTTCTAAAGACATTAAAGAGTTTGTTTTTTCGTGTCAGGTCTGTGCACAGCATAAAGTTCCCCGTTCTTTGCCTATTGGTCAACTTATGCCATTGAATGTTCCTCTTAGACCATGGTCGCATATCTCCATGGATTTTGTGGTGGATCTCCCTCTGTCAGCTGGATGCACAGTCATATGGGTGGTAGTGGACCGTTTTAGTAAGATGGCTCATTTTATTGGTCTTCCCCGATTGCCATCTGCCCAGGGATTGGCAGTCTTGTTCCTCCGTCATGTTTTCAGACTCCATGGGTTACCCACTGATATTGTTTCTGACAGGGGTCCACAATTCATTGCACAGTTTTGGAAGTCTTTTTGTGCTTCGTTAAAAATGAAATTATCATTAACCTCCGGTTATCATCCACAATCAAATGGACAGACTGAGCGAGTGAACCAATCCTTAAAACAATATTTGCGTTTGTACTCGGCCAAACTCCAAAATGACTGGTCTGAGTTTCTTCCATTGGCAGAGTTTGCTTATAATAATGCCTGTCATTCCTCTACCAATGTGTCTCCATTTTTTGCAGTTTTTGGTTTCCACCCCAGAGCTAATTCATTTTTCCAACATTCCTCTGTCTCCTCTCTGGCCCTGACCTCTCATCTTAAACTTATTTGGAAAAAAGTGCACATAGCTCTCAGAAAAGCAGCTTTCAAGGAAAAAGATTTTTCGGACAGGTTCCGGCGGCCGTGCACTTTTAGAGTAGGAGACAGGGTGTGGCTGTCGACTCGCAATATCAAACTTCGACAAACCTCAGCCAGATTGGGTCCTAGATTTATTGGACCATTTCTCATTATCAAAAAAGTCAATCCAGTTGCTTTCCGGTTACAGCTACCAAAAACGTTACGAATCGGAAATACCTTCCATTGCTCTTTGCTCAAACCATATGTTTCATCTAGCAGATTTCCTCGTAAAAAACCTCAGGGGAGATCACCAGTTAATGTACAGGGTCAGCAGGAGTTCGTGGTTGAGAAGGTTCTCGATTCCAAGCTGTCCCGGGGTCGGCTTTATTTTTTGGTGCATTGGACAGGTTATGGTCCTGAGGAAAGGTCGTGGGTCCTAGATGAGGACCTTCATGCCCCAAGGCTCAAAAGGGCATTTTTTCAAGAATTTCCTCAGAAACCCGGATTTAGGGGTTCCTTGACCCCTCCTCAAGGGGGGGGTACTGTTAGGCGCCGAGGGTCCGCTCGTCAGTGCGGCCGGCGCCTAGCAACGGGGACGCCACTGTCGGATCATGTTCCCCGCTGCTGGGTCTAAGTTTATATCATCACTGGTTTCCTGGCTGTGTAGCATGCAGCTGCACGGCATGTTGTAATTATCACTCATCTGTTTCCCTGGCCATGCAGCTTGTCAGCTGCATGGCATTTAATCCAATCAGCCTCCAAACAGCTGATTGGAAGACTCTCTGTTAAAAGCACTCCCAGGACTCCTCACAGACGCCGGTGATAGCTTCCTGTTTGCCTGATTCTGCTGCAGAGAGAGTTCCCAGTCCCGGTCTGTTCGTTTGTTCCTGTTCTCAGTGATCCAGTACTCGGAAGTTACCATCTGTTCCTGGAGTCTGACCGAGCACCTTTAACATCTGGTGGTGTTCGTGAGTCGCGGCGCAGCCGTGTGTTGCGGCTTGTCCGCTACTATTTATTATTGTGTTATTTTGAGTTCTGGTGCTTTGCGGAGGATTCCGCTTCCACAAGATCCACTCTGGTGTCCAGCGGTGCCGGATAGGAGTGTCGGATCCGTGGATCCTTGGTTGTCCTTTTCCCTGGCGGCTAGTCCGCACATACCTTTTGATTTAGTTAAGTTAGCTTGTAACCCCTGGCTTGGTTGCTTAGTCAGAGGGCCCCTTGTTATCTCCCTGTCTCGGACTTCCCCTTGTCTCCCTTTAAGACCTGCGGGGGCATCGGGGTTGGGCAGACATAATCCGCCCTTCGAACGCGGCTGCCATGGGCTCAAGCAACCATAGTCTCGCAGGGGATTTCTGATAACACGGGCGAGACAACGGAGTTAGGGCGCCAGGGGTTACTAGGCTCTCCAGCTCCCACAACCTGTATTTCATTCCTGTACTCAGATCTCTGCCATAAGATCTTCTCCAGTCTGGAGTACAGGAATCGTAACACTAGCTAGGCTTGAAAAATGGTCAAGAACGTGGCAACTACAGTTTAATGCTAAAAAATACAAAAGCGTGCACTTGGGTCTCAAAAACCCAAAGGCTAAATATAGTATCAAGGGTTCTATAATGGAATCTACTGAGGAGGAAAGGGATTTAGGAGTCACTGTTTCAAGTGACTTGAAGGCAGGAAAGCAATGCAAAAAAGCAATGAGAAAGGCAAGTCAGATGCTTGGTTGCATAGGGAGAGGAATCAGTAGCAGGACAAAAGAAGTAATAATGCCACTGTAGAGGTCATTGGTACGGCCTCATCTGGAATACTGTGTCCAGTTCTGGAGACCATATCTCCAGAAGGATATAAATACATTAGAGAGTGTAGAAAGAAGGGCACCTAAAATGGTGCATGGCCTAGATCACAAAACTTACCCAGAAAGGCTAAAAGATCTTAACATGTATAGTATGGAGGAGAGAAGGGAAAGGGAAGACATGATAGAAACTTTCAAATATACCAAAGGTTTTAACAAAGTTCAGGAGGGAAACATTCTTCAAAGGAAGAGAAGTATTAGAACTCGAGGACATACACTGAAACTATAGGGAAGCAGGTTCAGGGGAAATGTAAGGAAAAATTACTTCACAGAAAGGGTAGTGGATAAGTGGAATAGCCTCCCATCAGAGGTGGTAGAGGCTAAGACTGTAGATCAATTTAAACATGCTTGGGATAGGCATATGAATATCCTTACTAAGAATTAACAAATAATTAAGTTTCAAAAAGGGTTGAGATTACCTAAAGGATAACAAAAGGGACAGACTAGATGGGCCAAGTGGTTCTTATCTGCCATCAAATTCTACGTTTCTATGTTTCTATGATGCAGGGGATGCAGTTATAATGCCGGCTGTCGTGATCCCAGCGTTCAGGAACCCGACGCCAGAATCCAAACAGCCAACATATTACCGGAATGCCGACGCCTGCCCATAACTCCCACTCCGTTGGTGGGTCTATGCCAGCGTAGCTCGCAACCGGGCCCGGAGCTTGGCAAGTGCACTCGCTGCCTCACTGCCAGTATACTGGCAGACAGGATGTCGCTGTCGGTATACTGACAGCTGGCATCCCGTCAGCCGATATATCATCCCCATTCCCTTGGGAAGAGATGAGATCTGAGAAAAAGGAGCAAGTGCAATTCTAGAGTGAAGAGAGAGACAGCAGCAAGGGTGTACATGTTTGAGAACCTAGGTGTGAATACAGTAGGACCTAGAAAAGAGGTTGATCTAAATTACATTTTTGGAACAGAAGATGGCCCTGAATTTCAGATGCTATGGGACCACAAACATTACAGTGATTAGACAAAACTGTTTCCCATAAGAAAGATTGGAGTAAATATATTATTATTTTCACGTACCTGTTGATTTTTTCATGGGAACAATGATAAAAGGATGCTTTTAGAAGGATGAGATGTTGATCACAAAGGATTTAAAAAAAAGACATCTAAAAGGAAAACTGAATTGGGGAAACTGTATTACGTATAGACTGGGAAATATGCCTCCATGTCTTTACAAAGACCAGGCCAGCAAAAATCCAATGTGTAAACTCTAAGGTTGTCTTAATTGTTAGAGAAGACAGCTTTTCTTGTTATGAAAAGATGGCTTGAACAACCAATCAGGAACCATCCACTGAAAGACAAGAATGGTTTGGATGTTGCAAATTTGGATCAAATAAAACTTTCCTGAAGCTATCTGCAGTCCAGCAAATTAAGAATGTAATCCGAGCCAGATTAAGGGAGGGGCGACAGGGTGGCTGTCCCAGGCCCCTACACATTAGTGGCCCCACAGACTGCTTTTAAATTGGAGCATTCTACCTCAACAGCCCTTCACTATCCTGCGAGACACTGACTGAGCCGCCGGCGTGTGCTGCTGTGCTGCTCCGTGAGTGGTTGAGTGTGAGTGGGTGCAGGTGAGTGAGTGAGTGTGTGTGTGTGTGTGTGTGTGTGTGTGTGCGTGCAGGGGGGGTATCTTTGGCCGCAAGTTTAGTAGTGGGTGCCTTCATGCGTTCGTTGGTCAGGGCCCCACCAGTGTTAATCCGTGAATAAGACAATGCTGTTTTTTCAAAGATGCTGGAACACAGTTTTTACATGATACATTGTTTTCATCTGTAAAGCTACTTCTTGTAGGACTTCACAGTACAAGAGAAGCCAGCAGCTGGTGTGGGTATTCCTGAGGATTGCCCCTCACTGATGCTTTATGCCCATTAGAGAGGCTATTGGTTGGATGGTGACACTTGACTGTCCGATAACTGTGGACCGCAGTGATTGGGATACTTTGGGGGCAGAGCCACAGTTGCTCTGTGTACAGTGCAGTCACAGCTGCTCTACAATCACTGGGTGGTGGTGCTGCAGTCGGTATGCCCTATCACTGTGGCCAGCTATGATTGAGACACACAGAGGGCAAAGACAAAAGTGCAGGTGGGCCGGAAAGTCTCTCGGAGATTGTCGGCTGCTGGAAGTTTCTTCTGACAGCCACCCAGTGGGTATTTCTGACTGGTCACACCTGTTGTGACCATGCCAGGCAAGTGGTTAACAAGAGATCTGCATTGACTGGAAGTGTAAATTTGTTAATAAACTCACTTTGTTGGACATGGCTAGAATTTGTTCGATGGACAGCAGAGAGACCTGACATCTGGGAGAACTGGTTACTGGTGTACAACTTCATTATAAAGGACTATGAGGTGGTAGTGTGATGTTTCAGCCTTCCAATTACAGAACATAACTGCATAAAGAGGATAAGGAGATGGTTGAACAAGAGGAAATTACACAAAGATGGATTTCGTTTTTGCTAGGCATGTCCAGAAACGAAAACTGCAGCATGAGAGTTGTTTGTTTGGAATTCCAGTTCAATGTTTCTGATGACAGAAAAATTACTCTGCCTGCCACAGGCTGTAGTAATAACATCAAAATTAAAAATTTTCTTCATGAAGATATGGGAATTTATTAGTGAGAGAAAAGATTTGGAGATGAATAGAGCCACCAAAAGTCTAACTACCATTGATGGCATTAATGTTTTTTCTGAGGAATGGCAAAGTTTTGAACTAGGTATTATTCGATAAACTTTAAATGACCCCTAAGTCCAGGAGAGCAGCGATAGAGAACATAGTTGTAAGAGGTGGCCACATGCCTTATCAACGTCCGAGAAGTTTTATTTATTTGAGCTTAATTAATATTCCTTTTACAGTCATTCCAATTCAGCAGGCATGAGTTCAGGTTTTTCTTCATCCCACAATAGATATGGAGGTCGTGGAATCTTCTGATATAATACTTCTAAGTTTGATCTACCAGAACAGGTTCTTCAGCAAGAGCAAACAACACAAGCTGCTAAAAGTTTGGAGCTAAATGAATGTGTACTAGTCTGTTAGCACAATCCTTTGGCAGCATTCTGTGCACATTTATCATGTTACACAAAGTGATAAGATCGCTAAATTAATACAAAAAGATCAAAGGCTACAAATCTAACTTTTATTTGTTCTGAGAGTCCCTGCCAAAATCCTGCAACCAGGACCTCATTATTCTAGCCTACTGTATCAGTGTGACTTATCTGATCTGTAACAGACTGGCAGTATCAGATACAACCCAACCAGATTTCTCAAATATCTGTTAAAATGTTGAGATAATACAAGATGAATTTTAAAAGAAAAGATGGATATTTTTCACTCAAGGAGAAAGGCCTGACCTGCGATAAATTTCCATGTATAAGTTTGGATTAGATACAGTATTTATTCAAAATAACCCTACAGACTTACTATTGGTTCTAAATTAGACAGGATTAGCACATGCAAACATAATACTAGATAGAATGGCCAGGGAGACCTGCACTGCATCCTTGCGGCTAGAGATACTTTGCAGAAATTGACATTTGATCCTGTTTATTTCATTGCATCTTAACTCATGAGGATGGAACCTGCTCTACTGAAGCTGAAAGCGGAATGTCAGTATTATCCATGACTGGAGCAGACTTTAATTTTTGATCCAGGTGTATACCTACTATGCTTCTATTGATTTCCACTAGCTAACCTAGAGAGTGCAATCTAATAGAATCTCCTACATTCTCCGGGAATCCCTGTCATAATGAAACATTAGATGTCTTTCAAGACTTGTATAGCTAAGCAGCTGCTAAATAATAAATGAATGATAAGATAGAAGGCTGAGATCTAGCTGGCAGTACAAAGTCAGTATAAATAGGCAAAGGTCAGGGTAGGAAGCACTGGTTCACAAATGGTAAACAAGGCCAAGGTCAAAATCAGACAAGATATGTGGAAATGTATAGGACAAACAAACAAGGTACATAACCTGTTGCCCTGAGGAACACAATGAGAGCAAGATTAAATAACCTAGTGAGTTATGTTGTCACAAGTGTGTCTGACCAAATCTAACTCCACATCACAGTATGCACTTAATTACAAGCACTTATAGAAAAAGTGACATCCAGGTGCATGTGCATAAGGTAGAGGTGCTTGTTAGACGGTCCCACGTAGGGAGCATGGCAGGTGTCTTACAGAGATCAGCTCACGGATTTCAAATATTCTTATTACACGTAATCATCTATAGCCTAGGTTGGTTTTTCCAACCTCAGTCCTCATGGCACACTAACCGTGCAGATTTTAAGGATATCAATACTTGAGCACAGATGGTTAAATCAAAATAACCGAGGTCCTAATTACGTAACCTGTGCTCAAGTAAGGCTATCCTTAAAAGCTGAACTGTTATTGGGCCTTGAGGACCGTGGTTGGGAAATACTGGCCTGGGCCCTGGTCAGTAAATGGCTGTATAAATATAGGAATAATGATCAATTGTCTATTCATTTATTCATTTCATGTTTAGCGTACTGTTGTTTTCTCTATATGAAGTTTATAATCACGGTGAATGGATGTGTGATCATGTTGCATGTATATACAATGACAGTAATATTCTGCTCTTTACTGTTGAATGGATTTTTACTACCCTTTGATGTAGCTCTAATATATATCAAATCTGGAAATATTTGCTTGGCAGTAACACAATGCTGCATCAATGCTCGGACATCGTTGACTTGGATCACCAACCAGGGTTCTATCTGGAGTATGTAGAGTCTCACTGTGTATGCGTAGGTTTGCTTCAGTTACTACAGACTCCTCCCCCTCTCCAAAAAAAAACACAGAAAAATCCAGTGTAGATTAATTAGCTGCTTTTTAAATGGAACCTAGTTTGTGTGTGTTATTTTGCCAGCTAATTAGACTGTAATCTCCAATGGTATAGACACTGGTGTGAATGACAAATATTATCTGTACTGAGCTGCATAATACTGTGGTGCTATATAAATATACACCAATAAAATAATAAAATATCCCTTTCAGTTTCCTGTTGTAGATAAGACATATGCTATATTGTAAATGAAACGGCATAGCAATAAATATGCTTTGTAGGAACAAAGAGAGTTCAAAAAAATGTATCCTTTCTGCAAAATGTTCCTTGGTCTTCATCCAATTTCTCATTTAAAAGTTATGAATTTTATAATATTCATAACAGACATGATGATGAGTAAGTTTTGAGAACATCTTTGGCTTAAGTGTCAAGATTATAAATAAATTAGATGAACAATAATAATATGATTACACTTGACCTGCACTAGTAACAGTGAAGTGTACATATGCTTTCAGAACATTAATTGTTTCTAACTCCATTCATTTTATGCCAGTGAAACCAAGAATATATAACGATGTTCTGTTATTTCTAAGAAGATAAGTGGAAACTTTCCGAAAGACATTTTACTGGAAAATAAAAATGTGCTTAAAGTGTACCCTACACACTATGGCAGCCATTTGTGTGTGATATTCATGAGAATGCAGTCTATCAGTTCACTAAGAACCTAAGGGGGGTTTCAATTAGCCGCATGCAGGGTTTATCTCATGACTATTTGCCAACAAATAGCCTTTTCCCCGCACAAAAAAATTGGTATTCACGCACGAAAACCCACTGATTCTGTGTTAACTGCAGAATCAATGGATTTTTCTCCCTGCGTGTCGATTTTGTGTTTTTTTAGTTTACTTTTTTTTATTTATGTTCAGCTCCTTGAACTTCAATGTTCAGTCCAACTCTGGGGACTCACACAGTTAATTGATACCCCCTATGCCTTCACAAAGGGGCAAATTCATATATTGTGAGTACTATATGAGCAACTTTCAGCACCAGGTAAAGTAGATGAGTGCGCAAAAAGTTGGGGTATCAGGATAAAACATTAACCCCATGTGATAAACAAGATTGCTATTTGACCAAACGTGCTCAGACAATTCATCATCACAAAGCTGTCCAGAAAAGAAAGTGTGTCATGGTGCTCAGAAGACAATAAAACAGTAAGTGTGACAAACATGACACTTTTAAACAAGGATAAGCAACCTATGTTTGCAGCCAGTGGTGACATCCCTTCTGAACATCTATATTGGGTACAGTGTGTGTGGTGCACATGGGCCCCTGAGTCTTAGGGAACCGACACTGCACTCCCTGCAGCCATTCTTTCAACACTCACCTCTCTGGAGTCCCCCACCCTCGGCAACATCTCTCCACAAATCTCTGTGTAAATGGGGCGGTCCCATTCTCCCAAAGTTTTGCGCATGCGCAGTAAAGGAAATCTCTTGGAAAATGGGCGCCATGCCATTTACCTAGAGGTATGCGCATGCACAACAGATTCTGTGCCCCTCTAGTGCTCAGACTCTATTGCACTGCCGGGTGCTTGCTACAGAGGAAGGGGCCCTCATGGACGAGGTTGCAGACAGGCCTCCTCTGTTAATATGCCCCTGCCTCTCAAATTCATAAATGAATGAGAGGCACATGTTGCTGCTTACTTGTGCTGCTATGTCTTGTGTTGTTTTATTACAGTCATGGCCGTCCGGCTCAGCAGTGATCTCCAGCATCTTGTCTTCTGCAAAAGGGAGGGGAGGTGACAGTGAGTGTCAAAAGCAGCTGTGGCAGCCTTAAGGCCTGGAAGTGTGAGGGTTGGTCACAGTAGGTTTGGGTCTGCGCAAGCAGTGGATAGAGCTAATTGGACTCACAGCCATCAACAGTGCATTGAAAAGAAGCATTCGCAACTTAGGCTGGGGGGCCCCCTGAGAGTGGAGTATTGGGCCCCCCTGAGAGAGGAGTGTCCCTTGTGCCTGCCCCCCCCCCTTTAATTTGACTTTGCTCTCAGGAAAAATCCAAAAACTTTTATTGAGGCTGCTGAATATTAAGCGGCCATATTGGGCCTATTAATTACTCAAGCGCATTGCTTAAAACATGTGGAAAGTAGCGTTTTTGTATGTGTACTGGGCATAGGGGCAGACTAGATGGGCCAAGTGGTTCTTATCTGCCAAATTCTCTGTTTCTTCTATCATTTAACTTATACATTTTGAAATACATAGATAATAATTATTATTAGTGTTTAATATAAAAATAAAATAAAAAGAAAAGCTAAAAGGGAAAATCCATTTATTAAATGCACCTTCAGTATACCATACCTCACAACTGTCCGAAATTTTTTGGGGGGACTGTCCCACCACTAGGCTACAGTGTCCCGCTGTGTGGGGGAAGCCAGTTTGGAGACTCCTGTCACTCGCTACTCTGCTGTAGAGTAGTGGTGAATAGACGCTGTGCACATGTGCACAGCATCTATTCACATGAGACAGAGACTGGTGGCATGGCTATCAGCTCACAGAGCGCTGGTCGTGCCCCCTCAGTGACGGAAAAGGGAGGCGTGGCAGGCAGTTGCGGCATTCCCGTTAAGCTACGCTCCTTTTACAGAGGTCACGCAGAGGAGTCCCGAATCTAAAATATTAAAAGTTCGGAGGTGTGAGCATACCCTACTAACATAACCTTATTTACAAAGTGCACTGGTTACACACAGGGAATAAAGCACCCAGAATTGTTCTTCTCTGTCAAAGTACAACTGAAAAGTGCAAAATGTGTACTTTTAAAAGCACTGAATGAGATTCTATTTCAGCCAACTTGAAAAGAAGACAAAATTGGGGCAATTTTTTTTTTGTGTCTATCTAAAAGCATAACACCACTAAAATGTGCCCTTTTAAACACCTTTTTTTATTTCATCAATCCAATCCTACAAATGATGCACTGGAACCAAAGAGTATTTTATTTGCTCTGCTGTGCTTGATTTGTGCTGCAAATGTGGGGTCCAAAGTAGGGAAATGTAATATATTCTATAACTAGAAGTGATGTATGGGATGTATTCTATAGCTAATAGCCTTAGTTGCATAACTCTGGGTTCAGGTAATCATATTATACCTTCTAGTTTTGTTTTTCTACAAAATACAATATTAAAATTTGGAATTATTTGTAAAGCGCAACAGCTGGAAATGTTAGAGCATATTCACAAACATTTCTTTACAGCCTGTCTTAGCTTTTTCCCCCAAACAATGAAAGCGTGGAACATGCTAGTGAATGAATGTCAACCCTCCACTTCCGCTCCATCACACATGGACGCTGTGATCTTATTTAGTCAGAGCCAGCAAAACAGTCTCTAATAAAGGCTTCATCTCCCAATGTATTTGGTTACTCAGTTGTAATTGGATAATAATAGGTAATAGCAATGCCATTGTTCCTTCCTGCTCCCCCATACACTTTACAGCCTTCAGGCAAATCAAAAATTAGACTGCATACGTGTTTCTAATTCTAAAGCAAATGGGTTTCAGTGGGAAACATTTTAAGCTATCTCCTTACAAAAGCAATGTTTATTACTAGAACGCACACATGACATTTCAGTAAACATTTCACAGGTGATAAATGAAGAGTTTTTGTAGTGCTTTGCACTTATCATTGTTTAGAGAAGCCTTCAACAAGGATTTATTTTGGGAATGGTAGGGCAAGGGAATTCCACTGCAAACCACATAGCAATTTTATTATTGTTTAAACATTTTATGTGCTAGAAACCAGTACAGTTTAAAAATCAGTCCAGAAGAAGGAATGACATTCAGAGTTTCCCATTATTCTTGGAAATTAAAATAATACGTTTGCCAAGAACTAGGGTATAGTCATGCTTCACTGAGTTTTCTCAAGAAAAAAAAAAAAGGAGTATAAAACCTTGAAAACCTGAGACCATTTTAATTAACAGTGCTCTACTAACTGAAAAAACATAAAAACATACAGGACACAGTGACCCTTTATTGTATTATCTTATTCTGCAGTAAAGATAGTATAATTGTTAATGCAATTTTTAAAATAAACATTGAAAATATTTTGGCTGGGTCTAAAACAAACATCAGCGTAATGAGCTTAGAAACTAGAAAAGAAGCAAATATGATGTTTTTGGCAGTTTGTACTCGCTTGTTTTTTTTTGAGTTTTAATCTAATTGATTTGATGATGCCACTTTTTATTTACAAGGAATGTGTGTAACATTCTAAAGCAACTATCTCCAGCTGGATAATTAAAATAAATTAGTGTCACTGCAGCTCTGTTATAGTTTTAAATAGGAAGGAAAAAATGTTAACAATACGCTGACAAAAAAGATCAGTAGCACATTGTTCAACAGTGAAAACCTCAAGTGAAGTTAGACCCAAAAACATCTTTTGAGGTTTCTCACGATATGGCAAAATTACAGATTGCTGGAAGCTAAGCAAATTAATTTGGGAAAATTTTAAAAAGTAGTGATCAGACTACATAGCAATGACACATCGGCTGGCCAGTTTGCCTTTTTATCAACAATATCTTTGTTTAAGCTCAGATCAAAAGGATCTGCATATGTTTTCATTTTAATCTACCCAGAAAACGACATCCAGATGTGTTAAGCATTCTGTTAGTTTTGCAGCATTGATTAGATATGTTGGTACTGTTTGCTTACAAGTGTAGTCGGATCATTAACCATTACAAAGAAATACTTGCAATGAGTTGCTAAGTAGGTGTTCTGGAAACGCTCCATGTTCAAGAACATTTTGAACCATGGCCAAAGAAATGCAAAAAAATAGTTGTGCTTGGGAAGTAGTTTTCTGATCCTGGGAAAAAAAGGCGTTTCTTGTTTCTAATCTGGCTCTGCCTACAGGGGATATAGCAGTTATCCTTAAGAGCTGGTGTGCAACCAATTTAGAAACACAGAAAACACACTCTTTCTCAGTTAACAACTACATTAGGCTTTTCATAAACATTAATATATTTAATCTATCCTTCTGATAGTAGTTTATTAGGGAGAAGCAGCAATTAGGAGTTTTTTTTCATGAAGTGTAATTTGTCAGATATATAATTTTCTATCATGATATGCCTGGTTCTGCCTTTAAAAAAATCATAATCATAATTTAAATAACACAGCAAAAGTTGCAAAAAATTAGCAATTTTGACAAATTGTACTTCACTAACCACAGGCTGGGATTTCCTTGACATGGTCACATCTGATGTGATCAGTCAGAAATGTCTAGTGGGCGGCTGCCGGAAGATAATTTTCTAGCAGCCACCAATCTCAAGGGAACCTCCCGACTTCTCTGCCTGCTTTCCAGCTGATCACTGCTGATCAAGCAGTCACCGGGGAAATGTAAATGAAGCATCCCCAGCTTCCCAGCCACCGGGGAAATACAAAATTGCGGCATCGCAATGCTGATCATTGATGCTTTTATATATCAGCTATTAATGGTTTTAAGAATTTTAAAAATGTTTTTTTTTTTAAATCGTTGGATAAATTTGAAATAGATATTCTTAACTTAATTCAATCATTAAAAAAAAAGAACAATTTATTTATTTATGGTTTTTGGAAAAAATCGTAGCCACTTACGTGGTTAAATAAACCCCTTGGTTTGTGTTTATATTATGTTCACCTAAGTATGGAAATGATTATATTTATTTGTTTGAAGGTAAATAGGACAATGAAATTGTTTTAATATGGTTTGGTTATATATAACAATTCACTGTTATTCCTCTATCTACAAACGTTAGGGACATAGCAAATGACATGTTTAAATGGCAATTTTCTCTTACCATATAATGTTAACATTTTGTTATAAAAATTTAAACTTGTGCAAATAAGTACTCTTTAAAAACTTAAAAAACTTTGTTGATTCTCAGTTAAATTTAAATATCATGTTTATGGGATATTTTTTAAGACACTTCTTGCAAATCTTTCATTCTTGTCACATATCCAACCATCTCCATAGACACAGCACAACTCAAAATATTAGTTGGAAATCACTTCTAATTTAAGTGGGGAACAAAAATGTTTGTTTATTTAGCAGCGGAATGTCATTTATTGAAAACATACAGAGTTATTTGGCTAGAGTTGAAGTTATGCCTTCATAGATGGTAACTGATCATTTTAGTATAATTATTGGAAAATTATTTTTCTTTTAACTGTGTGTAAGATGAAAAAAGGTGTTAGAGATGCAGCCCATTTACTTTGTGTTCCTTACAGTTAGTTGTTTTAGACTTTCCGGCTCCATACTGATAACCTTGTAGGTGTAGTGTCACCTTTCTAAAGATGCTTGACAGTGTTCATGACCGGTATAATAAAGACCACCTGCTACCACATTATATATTACTACTTTCATAAGTTGATTCAACATTAGACAGACATTAACAGAAAAAAAAATCAGTGCTGAGACTACTAGGTAAATAATATGTCCCAAATGTATTAAGCCTTAAAAAGTGATAAAGTGGAGCTGGATAAAGAGTGATAAATGGCCAGTCAATCAGCTTCTAACTGCCATGTAACAGGCTGTGTTTGAATAATGACAGTTAGGAGCTGATTGGCTGGTCATTTATCACTCTTTATCCGTTTCCACATTATCACTTTTTATGGCTTAATACATTTGGGCCATATATCTCATATATACTGGGATCAGGGTAAATTATGTAGTACATTTGCAGAAACCCTGCTATACAGTTTAATATCATGCGGGGTGCATGACATGAAAATTACCACAATGGCCAATAAGGATCCTATTCAAAATGTAAGAGGTTCTAATGAATTGATCTTATTTGCTATGGCCACTTTCCTGTGTTGTAATATTGGGAATTAATCATATTGCAGAGTGCTTGCTTTGAGATTCAGGTGTGGCCTATGCATAGTCGTCTTAAAAGGTACAGCAAGATTAGAGACCAATACATTAGAACTCTAGCAAATTCAGGTGACCTTGCCTGCATCTCTGTAAACCCCACTGAGTCACACATTTCTCTAGAGTATTAAAGAAATGAGCTGTCTGCAACATAATGAAGTGTGCTAGATTAAACATTAAACCACCAAAAACAGAAGCTTCAATTTCAAGTATACTTGAATCTTATACTTGAATCTTGACATGTTTCATTACAATTTTAATCACATTTTATATAGCAAGCACACAGAAACTATAGATGTCCTCTTAGTAAAAATCTATTTGTCCTCTTATTAAAATGCAATATAAATGTGATAAGCGTTGACATCACATTGTATGCAGAGTGGGACATATGCCATATTGCATAGCTTTTCTTGCGTTAAATATCTCTGAAATGCACAGAAAGTAAGTATACACATATGTGCCTATATACTGGCATGGTGGAGAAGGCTGAGTGCAAGTAATACAGCTCATAGAGACCTGTAGAAACACACCTTTACTTCTGTTGGAAGACATATCTTTTGCACCTGCTACAGACAGGTGCAATACATGCTAGTGGCAATGACTTGTAGTAAACCAGGTGCGTATGCTGTTGATGTGGAAGCAGACGCATCTCAAGATGAGCACAGCTCTGCATACAGTATGTGTAAAAACAGGCAATTTTCCCATGATCTTTTTATTTGCCTATTTTATGCCCATTTTGTCCATGCTGTGGCTAATGCAGAGCAGAATGTAAGCCTGTTTGCAGAGCGTATCTTGCTTGTTTTCACACTGCACATTCCCCCGTAATAGAACGCATGCAAATATGGGCAATGCACAATGATATTTCAGTTGCGTCTACACTTGCAACTGAAGAGATGTACCTGTGTTGTAATGGGGCATTCTTATATAGGTAATGTTCAGAGACAACTGTCAGAACCATGGGCAAAGCAGAGTTGAATGTAAGGGTAATAGAGGGGAGGTGCAAGTGCTCACTGATGATGATGATGATGATGATGATGATGATGACTAGTAGCAAACCAAGCGTTCACAAATGAGGCAGGTGCACTGTAAAAGTTGCATTGCTCTTCATACAGGTGAATACAGCCATGTTTTTCTGTGCACACAGTTTGGGAGCACATGCACCCATTTTCCTTCCAAGTATGCATCAGACTCACTGTGTTTACTACTCTGGTGTAAAATTATATTAAAAATCTGCAAAAAAAAATGCAAATGGCACCAAGCCATTTGCTGGGACCTTGTCTGATTCCACATGGTGCTGTGTGGTGTAAGACCAGATAATAATACCTACACCCATACCATTGGCAGCATGCCTTCTTAGTTTAATCTTCCTAATGCAGTGTGATACAAGCCAGTGGAATGTCTATAATGTGTGCAAGGTGTTCAGTGTACACAGGTCCCTGGGTCAAGGGGGGCACGGTGCTACACACCCTGCAATCAGAATAGACCCCACTGTATGCTAAGCCGTGATTCCCCCAACCCACCCCCATACCTGCTACCAGCCTTAATCTTTCAGGTGTCACATATTCAGAAAGATGGTGACAGCACAGGAGTTCCAAATAATCTGGGCAGGGCAATTGTAATCTTTTGTGCATGTGCCAACTTTATATATTATGTATTTATGAATACAGTTAGTTCCTCAATGACGCCAGTGGAGAATAAGGTCAGTATGGATTAACTCTATGAAAAGGTGCCTTCTCTTGCTAAGAAAAAGGCAAAGCATATTAGGATGGGTGCCATCTCTCCTACTCTCTATGGTGTAATTTCCAAAGTTCTCTCCAATGTCATGAAGAGATAGGTAGGCTTAGGGAACTTGTAGAATATGTACGTCTTGTAGGGATATCTCTCTTGTACTTCTACAACTGATGACGAGCCATAGGTTTTCTAGGGGAGGCAGGGGCAGACGCAAGATTTTTACTGGGGAGTGTGTGTGTATACACGACTCCAAAATATGCCGGCACTCCAATAATGGTGTATTTCAGCATGCACCGATGCCTGTTATTACTGCCATATTTTTCCTAATGAATGGCCCACAGGGACCACATATGCAGGTGATAGACATGTATAACCCTTGATGAAGGGGCTATAAACCTTGAAACGTAGGTGAAATACATTTTGCCGCAAGGAGGCATGGCCTGATAACAGCAACTCGCTACCATTAAGAAAAGAATAGTGAAGTCTGTCACGGGGGTCAGAACGCCCCCCCCCCTATGTGCGCTACTGGGAGGCATTCGATATGCTGGCTGTCGGGATCCTGGCACTCAGCATACCAGCACCAGGATCCCGACAGCCGGCATACCGACAACTATTCTCCCTCTTGGGGTGTCCATAAGGGAGAATAAATAGCGTGGTGCACGTAGCATGCCACCATTCCCACAGTGTGCACGAAAGGGGCTCTTTTGTGCTTGCCCCGCTGCCAGCATGCCACCTCAACTTATTTATTGACCCTGTGTATTTATTTGCCAGAAGAATTTCAATGGTGTTTTACATTTTTACCGATGTACATTTCTTTATTTAAATTAAGCCACCACAGGATAGAGAGCAAGTGACAACTGGACTATATACTCCAAGCGACAGCTGCTGTGTGTCTCACAACACTTTTCAATGTAAATGGAGATACAAATCCTGTTAACCTATGAACTTCCTAAGTAGGAGTAAATACATAGGCAGTGGGCACACATTCTTCACACCTCCTACATTGAATTGTATGTAATAACAGAGCAGAGTATAGACAACAAATTTGGTGCCACGTGGTATAAAGTCCTGAAGTTGGCCAAATCACTTAGTATATTTACATTTTGTGTGATTTATTAAAAGACAAAAGTAACACACACTATATTTGTGTTTACCTTATGAACAAAACGTGTCAAGACATGTTCTCTTTTTTATACAAACAAGTGTCAATGCTGTCTTACCTCCAACACTGCAGTAAACCAGTTAATTGGGTAATTTCCTACAATTAGGGATAAAAATTAAGATGTGTGCAAACACCTTCTTTACACATTGTACCTTACCTCATTCTGTCCATGGACTTGTGGTTTTGAAACCATCCCCAGCAAACGTAAAACATTTCAAAAAGATTATACAATTTTTTTTAAGTCTAATTAATTAAGTATAAAAGAAACAATTAAAAAAAAAATGTGAATGAAAATGGTGGCCTTCTTATAGCTTATATCCCTAGGTAGGTTCCTCATCTCCCATTTCCGGTTCACCCGTTCCTCTTTCTGTCTCTGCGCATCTCTTCTATAAATAGTGGTGCCATATTTGTTATCAACTATTATATGTGACTTGATCATTGACGGTACTGTTTAACATGTAGCCTTTGTAAAAATGGGGCCAACATCAGATTAGGGTTTAACTTTTATGTATTTTTTTTTCACTTTTTTATAATGTAGTCTTATCACTTTATGATAGCTACATAGTTCAGTATTTTCCCTAATGGGTTAATATTTCAGCATGTAATAGGCCACATTAGTCATAAATTAATGAAAGTGGTATTTGATTCAAACACTCTGCCCACAGTGAGGGTATTTATAACATTTAATATGACATTTAGGTATGGCTAGTTATTGGGGGTCATTCCGACCCGTTCGCACGCAGTGGATCTTCGCTGCAGTGCGAACCGGTCTGGAATGCGCACTGCGCACGCGCGTCATTGCCCGGCGACAGGGGTCGCTGGACAATGAAGCGGGTTACGAAGAAAGCGGTCGCAGCGGCGACCGCAAGAAGATTGACAGAAGGAAGGCGTTCCGGGGCATCACCTGTCTGTTGGCGGCCGTTTTCGGGGAGTGGTATGTAAAACGCAGGCGTGTCCAGGTGAACGGAGGGTGGATGTCTGATGTCAAAACCAGCCCCATCATCGCTGGATCCGTCGCACAGGGTAAGTATGTCCAGGGCTGGTCTTGTTTTGAGTGAAACTTTTTTAGCATAGCAGGGCTGCACAAGCGATCGCAGCCCTGCTATGCTAAAATACACTCCACCATAGGTGGAGATTAGTTGATCGCACTGGGCGCAAAAAGTTGCTTGGTGCGATCAACTCGTCTCTAGTATTAACAACAGGTCCTAATCTTTGTAATTTATTGATTATTATAAACTTTAACTTATGTTGAAATATAGTATATTTATATACACACAAAAATCATCTTTATTATGATATTTGGCCACCTTTTTCCCAGTGGAACGCAAACAAACATGGCGCTGGAACACATACACTTCTGGTTCCAGCGTCATGTTATAACACTAAGAAGCATCGGTGGTGACCTGCGGCCACCACAGGTTTTATTACCACTCTATGGGTGTTGTGGACACCCACAAGTGGTAATAAAACCAAGGGGGAGGGATGTAGGGCGAGGTATTGTGACCGCCGGTCACATAACTACATCCCGTGCCGTATAAGGGGATAAGTACACACAGTATAAAAATTCACAAGTATAGCCTAAATAAAATAAAGTAAACATTGAGGAGGAGCTGTACTAAACAGTGAAAAGAGTGGAGAAGTTAACCATTGGAGAAGTTGTCAATGGCATCCATTCAGCATTGAAATAACTTTTATAATTTGCATACTATAAAATTATACAGAACCGCTGATTGGTTGCCATGGGCAACTTCTCCACTGGCTCACTTCTCCAGTCTTTTCACTGCTCATCTCCCCCTTAGTATAATTACTTATTGAAGATAAGAGGTAAGAAGAGTGGGGAGGGCCTTGAAGTTACCATACTGGATATGGCAGTTCCATAGGTTCCTGTACACAAGCATTATCATAAATAACACTTATGCCTTATAACAGCCAAGTAACTAGAAGAGCATATTCAACCTTTTTATAAATAGATTTTTTGTTACTTATTGCTGGTCAACTATTGTATTGGGAATAGTACATTTAATTTAACTACTGGCAAATTGTTGCCATTTGTTTTTAGTTTTAAAAGCTTCTCCTTAATTGGAGGCTGATGGTAAAACGCTGGCCTTCCAGCCCTCTTTTTTATTAGAGAACCCAAACATCTCTACTTTTTATGGGTGTGGTTTGTTGGGTTGACAGTAACTAGGTCAACAGTCATTAGGGCGAACATGAAATAGGTTGACATGGGTTTTTAGAAAAAAATAGTGTTGTTTTCTTCATAAAGTGATGGGGAACCCCAGTTAGTGCACAGTGTCCCCTCGAATGGCTCACTTTGCTCACCATGCTTCGGGCAAGGTGCCTCGCTCCACTACTGCTGCGCTCAGCACAGGTTACTATTTCCAATCGTAGTCCACATAGATCGTACAGTATGAAAAAGTTCAAAAAAAGTGAAAAACTCATGTCGACCTTTTTGATGTGTCGACACTTGCCATGTCGACCTAGTGACCATGTTGATCTAATGACCATGTCGACCAATAGTGGTCGACCTAATGAGTGTCGACATAAGTGTTGTCAACCTAAAGACCGCATACCACTTTTTATATGCACTAATTTGTCATTGCACAAACATGGACTATTTTATATGTCACTTGTTATCCATATGAACTGTGACTATTGTTGGACAAATGTACAGAATAAATAAATAATGATAATAACATTAATATTGTTGTAATATTTATTAGATTCATATTTTCTGAAAAATGCAAGAGCTGCTTGCAAAAACAATTAAGCCTGAGGTACAGGATATTATATAGACTTAATGAACTTTAGAAAGTTTTTTTTAAAGATATTTATGTGGTTCACATTACTTTTTGCAGTACCAATTACCTTACCACATGCAATTTTATCTGATATAGAACTTTTCCTGGATATATTAGTAATAAGTAGAACAATTAGTATTTTATTAATTGATAAGCATCTTAGGCTTAATCATGAAATAAGAACATGCTATGTGCAAACTTTAATCTTCATCCTTTTGTTCAAAACCTGTGCCATAACATTTCATAAGGGAACAACAGGGGTGCCAATAGGGGGGAAGCGGTTACTTATTACCCTGTTCCAGGCCTGTTGAAGGGGTCCAGTCAGGTACCCCTTTTGCAGCATTCAACTCCGCATCTTGGAGCAGTCATCGGTTTTTTTTTTTGGAGGGGGCATGACTATACTTCATGGATTTGGCTACACCCCCTTCAGTACCTGGGCCACGTGGCTGTCTCAGTGGCCATGGTAAGAAAAAAAATATGGTTGGTCAATTAAATGGAGCCAATGCCAAAGAGTTTGCCCAGCTCAGTACTAAATATGTGCACAGTATCTGTACAATTATGCACCTCTTATGTTTAGCCATTTTGCCTCCTAAAATCAAACTTGCCTACTTTCAGGATGAACAGCAGGCAGCGGTTCAGGGGGCTTGGCTTAATATGAGAGGCAGCGCACGAGTGTCACACATTAAAGGGGGTCGTGCAGTGGGTTTAGCTGTGGATCGCGTCATTGTTGTCACGCCCCCTGCTATGCAATGCCAAGATAACCGGCATTGTAAAGTGGGGGTGGGGCTATGATGGCACAATTCAGAGTGAATCGCATCATCTGCTCCCCTGCACCACCCACTTTGCGGAGGCTGGAGGTGGGTGCCGGGAGTTGCAGGTGGCGGAGGCCGGATCCGGGAGACTTGCCTTCTCTTCCAGGGGTCGGGTTCGCCACCCAATTTTTGGGAGCCTTCTGGCTGTTTTGGTAAGGTAGCCAAGTATGTATAAAATTTGATGCCAAATAGGAACCACTTGGCAAATCTAGTCTGCCCTGCACACACTAGGGTTATTTTTTTTGTGTTGGGAGCCTGTTAAACTTATCAGTATATTTTTGGAGTGTGGGAGGAAACCGGAGTAGCCCTTCACACAGTATGAGCCATGGTGAGAACGGAACCCATGATTTCAGTGCTGTGACGTAGTAAGTCTAACCATTACACTAACTGTACTGCCCTATAGTAACTTGCCCATAAGACAGACCATCTTCCTGCATCTATTTAGTTACCACCCAGTCACTGCCTCCCAATCACAAGTACCATTTGTCTCTATTGAAAAAGCACCATTGTGTCTATACTCTGTGTAACGCATGCGCCGAAGGAGTTTTCAGGTATTTTTACACATGCATAGTAGTAAATAAATAACTCATCTACTTGAACTTTGGCATGCAATTCAGGCTCTTTGGGGTATTTTTAATAAAGGTCGATTTTGGCAGATTTTGTGTATTTCCACAAATTTTTGGCCAATTTTGCAAATCCTGGATTTGCTAAAGGCAAAAACCAGCTGAAAAAATTGAATTGCACGTGAAACAGATCATTGTAAAAACATTGGTACTTTCTCATGGAACTCAAAGCAAATGAGAGATTTACTAACAGTCGGTTTAAAAATCAACCAAAAATCGAACACAATATCTACCAGGCATTTTTCAGTTCTAAAACTCATTCTTTTGCCTAAACCTTCATTATGATATAAAAGTATAGATGATGAATGCAGATGTTTTTGCAATTGAGGGATTATCAGTAAATTGTGCATGCATATGCTACACACTGCACATGCACTAAAGTCGAATGGCGATGTCTTTTACGCAGCGCTACTTTCACGCAAAGTGATTAATAGTCAGGCACTATTTGTTGCCATTGATTTAGGAGTGGTGGCAAAAATGCCTATTTAGGCTGCCATACTGCATGGCCATTGGTTTACTCAAGCTGATCATTATCAAAGGATGTGTGTGTGTGCTGGGAATGTGTACACAGTTGCTGTGCCTTGCAATGGCCCCGGTGGGCATCTCCATACTTTTCAGGGCTGCTGGTTTTTCACATAATTTGGCACATCATCAGCATACACAAATGCAGCTGCAATCGTCTCTTTCCACCAATACATGGGTTAGGCTGAGACTACTCTAATTGGGTCATTAGCTCCACCAGTCCAGGTGGGCCTGTTTGTTGTGTCATTGGTATGGGAAGTGCATACCTTGAGTGGTGGTGATGGGTTGGCAGTTGGCCTCCCATTTAGGCCTACGGAGTGTGGAGTTGGTGATCTTGCTTAGTGGAGCCATTCATTCTTTGCCACCATACTTTATCGATCCTTTTCTCCCCCCTTGCCCAAGTATTTAGCTGGTTAGCTTATTATATATTTAATTGTAAAAATGCTGACCTTTCTTTTCCACATATATATGCTTCTGTGTCATTATATTATTATAGGTAATGTTTGAGATGTTTACCTTGAATTGGAACAGGGCGGCCACATATCAGATGATAGGGCATTAATGCACTTTTACATATTTACTTAGTCAATTATCAGGTATGCAATATAGATTTTCTACTTAGGTTGCCAGAATAACTTTTGTGTTTGAATAGTGATAACTATATGGCTTTCTTTCTCTTTTATATCTAAACTTTCACATTATATATAATTATAAAATACCTCACAACAATATAAGCTGTATATCCTTCTGTAGGAACACACAGTAATGGATGGATGATTAACAATTAAAATATTGTTACTGAGCCAGATAATTTTAATGGTGTCCTTGATGGTAATGCTTTCTACGACATTGCTTTGTACAAACATTATTGAGCATGTGCAGAAATGTATTACCAACGCTTTCACAAATGCTCTCATATATGTGCTTAGTCATTATTTGTATTGTTTTTTTATGACCATGAATCACAATAGTATAAGTTAAGATTTTATTAGTTTCCTCCAGATTCATTAAGCATTTTCACTAAAAAACAAAGTACTTTTCAAAGCTATTGTGTCTTTGGTGGTTTCTGTCACTGTATTTAAATAAGCAATAATATTAAATAAAAGTGCACTTGTTTTTTTAATTTAATATTAAGACGCTGCAGCTTTGAAAAGCACCGCTTATTAAATGCACCCACGTGTGTCTATAAACAATGGGCCCGATTCAGACCTGATCACTGCTATGCGTTTTCGCACAGTGGGTGATTATCGATTCACTGCGCAAGCATATGCACTGCAATGTGCACGCGTGTGCGCCAAACAATAACAGGCAGGCACCAAACAGCGACAATCTGGTGCAAAACTTTCGATTGCACAGCCATTGGCAAGCTGATTGACAGGAAGAGGGCGTTTGTTTTTGGTAACTGACCGTTTCCTGGGAGTGTCAGGAAAAACGCAGTCGTTCCCAAGCGTTTTCTGGGAGGGTGGGTGACGTCAGCTCCGGCCCGATCAGCCTGTTCTCATCGCACTGTAGGAGTAAGTCCTGGGCTGCGCACAGACTGCACACAGTGGTAAAATCATTCGATGGTGAGTGAGGTGTAAACAGATTTGCAGCTGTCCACTGACTGAGGGGAATTTTCACACGGCGTACACATGCGATCACACTTGCATGGGCGAGTTAACACTCCCCTTGGGTGGCGAATATCTAATCGCAGGCAGCAAAATTAGCAGCCCAGCGATCAGGTCTGAATTAGGCCCCTTATTTAGATATGGCAACAGAAAGCAAGCACGATAATGTGTTATCCCATGTAAGCCTTCCTACTAATTACCTTTACTCTACACAGTCCGCACATAACCTTACATATGTTCTTTAACAGTCACACATTCCGCTGACCCCAGGCCAACATTGCTGTGTGACTGGATACTATGGGAGTCATTCCGAGTTGATCGCTAGCTGAAAATGTTCGCAGCGCAGCGATGATGCAAAAAAATGGCACTTCTGCGCGTGCGTATGTGGCGCAATGCGCACGCGCGACGTACTTTCACAAAGGCCGATGTATTTTCACACAAGGTCTAGCGAAGCTTTTCAGTCGTATTGGCTGCCGCAGAGTGATTGACATGAAGTGGGAGTTTCTGGGTGTCAACTGACCGTTTTCAGGGAGTGTTCGAAAAAACGCAGGCGTGCCAGGAAAAACGGAGGCGTGGCTGGGTGAACGCAGGGCGTGTTTGTGATGTCAAATCCAGAACTGAATGGTCTGAAGTGATCGCAAGCGCTGAGTAGGTCTGAAGCTACTCTGAAGCTGCACAATATATTTTTGTAGCCGTTCTACGATGCATTCGTTCGTACTTCTGCGAAGCTAAGATACACTCCCAGAGGGCGCCGGCATAGCGTTTGCACGGCTGCTAAAAACTGCTAGCGAGCGATCAACTTGGAATGACCCCTTATAGCTCTCCAAGAACCATTGCAATCTGGCTGGACCAATTAAGAAATTTGTGACACTAATCCTCATGTATTAAAGTCCAATTTTCCTATAGCTTGTAAACTTGCAAGCAGGGCCCTCTTACCTCTTTGCCTGATATTGCCTAGTCTTGTTTTATTACTTGTATTATTATTATTATTATTATTATTAATAGTAATAATAATAATAATAATAACAACCTTATTTTACTGTGCTGTCTCCTCTACAAGAGGAAAACAAATTAAATGTTTTTTTCTTAACGTTTACTCCTCATTAATTTCTTTCAGAGCATCAAATAACACAAAACATGCTGTTGTTGGTCATATTCACTTTCTGTTTTACTTCGCATCATAAATGACTGCCCCTGTAGTAACAAAAATACTATCACACTTATAGTAAGAGACGTTTGCAGTATGTGCACTTGTGTAAGGGACAATGGCCCTCATTCCGAGTTGGTCGGTCGCAAGGCGAATTTAGCAGAGTTGCTCACGCTAAGCCGCCGCCTACTGGGAGTGAATCTTAGCTTCTTAAAATTGCGACCGATGTATTCGCAATATTGCGATTACTAACTACTTAGCAGTTTCAGAGTAGCTCCAGACTTACTCTGCCTGTGCGATCAGTTCAGTGCTTGTCGTTCCTGGTTGACGTCACAAACACACCCAGCGTTCGCCCAGGCACTCCCACCGTTTCCCCGGCCACTCCTGCGTTTTTTCCGGAAACGGTAGCGTTTTCAGCCACACGCCCCTGAAACGCCGTGTTTCCGCCCAGTAACACCCATTTCCTGTCAATCACATTACGATCGCCGGAGCGAAGAAAAAGCCGTGAGTAAAAATACTTTCTTCATAGTAAAGTTACTTGGCGCAGTCGCAGTGCGAACTTTGCGCATGCGTACTAAGCGGATTTTCACTGCGATGCGATGAAAAAGAACGAGCGAACAACTCGGAATGAGGGCCAATATACTGTATATTGCTTACTAGCTTCAAGTCATTATGCTCTTCCAACAGCAGAGAGTAAAGTTTCAGTTCTATTGATTAATTATATTTTGATAAAAGACATACAGTTTTACATTGCACAGTTACCCTGCCCAATCGAGCTTGTAATCTAATATTGATGATTGAGACACAGAGAGACAAAGTGACTTGTTTATGGTTCACAGGGAACTGACACTGGAGACTGAGCCAAAAACTCTAACAGGTCTAATTGTTACTCAGTCAGCGCATTTAACCACTGAGCTATGTTACTAAAGATCAGTTACACTGGTCAGGAAAAATGAAACAGAACTTTAAGGAAAGGTAATACATCTTTCTTTCATGTAGGAAGAAGCACATAACGGTCCCAGTGTAATTTCTGTGCTAACTGAAACCCAACTAATTAATTGTGCAGTACTCACAAAAAGAAAGGACACTTATATTGTTAAAGATATACTGTATCTACATTACATAATATAATACTGATTTTGATTTATAACTCTTACCCGATTTACATAAAAATCACAAAGCTCTTTTCGACATATATATAAAAATACTTCTTCAAGATTTAAGGGGTTGCATTGCATTTTCAAATGTACTAACCCCCGGCCACCAGCTTTACGATGTGGAAGGTATGGCGATACCCTATAGAACGCATCCACAGTGGCGTAACTTCATCCCAGTAGCCCGGAGGCCAGATAGATGTTGGTGCTCCCACCGCCACATGCTAAATAGGGACAGCACCAAAAAAAGGTGTGGTCTCATCGTGAAGGGGGGTAGCCACACAACAGTACCCCCAATTCAAAGTACGCCACACAGTAGTGTAACCTTATTTTCATTACACTGCAGCACATACATTCACCTTATTCCCCCCCGCAGCACATACAGACACCTGCTCACCCCCAACTGCAGCACATGCAGTCACCTGCTGATCTCCCCTGCAGTACATACAGTCACATAGACCCCCCACAGCACATAGACACCCGCTCACTCCCCCTCCCCGCAGCACATACAGTCATCCACTGACCTTCCCCACAGTCACCTGCTCACCTCCCCCCGCAGCACATACAGCCACCCGCTCACCTCCCCTGCACAAAACATAGACAGTCACCCGCCCCCTACAGCACATAGTCACCCGCTCACCTCTCCCCCTGCAGCACATATAGTAACCCGATCACCTACCCGCATGCAGCACATATAGTCAGCTGCCCACCTCCCTCCTTGCAGCACATATAGTCACCTGCTCACCTCCCCCACTGCAGCACATATAGTCACCCACTCACCTCCCCCCCTGCAGCACATATAGTCACTCGCTCACCTACCCCCCAGTAGCACATATAGTCACCCGCTCACCTCCCCCACTGCAGCACATAAAGTCACCCGCTCATCAAACCCCCCCTCCGCAGCACATATAGACATCCGCCCCCCCAAGCACATAGTCACCCACTCACCTACCCCCCATTTGGTGCAGCTGCTGCTACTGCTCTCACTTCTCCCAACTCCCGTCCACACACAGACAGCCACGCAGCTCTTCTCTCTGAACAGCCGAACACTTCAGTTTTTCCCGGCTCCTTGGCACATCCAACTCCTCAGCGAGGCAGTCAGATGTTACGTGACGTCTGCGACCCCCAAAGCACTGTGTCCAGGAGAAGCACTGCGATGATGATGCTCAGAGCTCCGCTCGGCAACTCCTCTAACAGGAAGGACCCACCAGGCTGTCAGCGCACTGAGCGCAGCACGGTAATTTAGACTGATGTGGAGTCTGACTGAAGGTATTGCGCCACTCTGACGGAAATGCCCTCCGTACCAGAGGGTGCCTTTCCGACACTACATAGACAAAGTGACAATGAAGGAGTCAGGTGCCCCCTTCAGGGCTGAAGCCCGGCGGCAATAGACTCTGTTGCCTCCGGGACTTCCGCCCTTGCACATCCAGCTGCCGCATCCCGCCACCCCACGCCACTCGCGTCGCTCCCCCCAGCATACCTGTGTGCAGACAGCCTATGGTCCAGGAACCCAAACTCCTCCTCCCCCAGCAACACAGCCAGAGGTCCTTCCGGCTGCAGGGAGGAGGAGCCCAGGACTGACTGCTAACGTCACCTCCCGGGGCACACTTTCTGACAGGTATCGCAAGGGGCCTCTGTCACCACATTGCGATGTTAATCTCATATGTTAGTACATATGCGATCAGCATCGCTGCGGTGGCTGGCAATGCATTTTAATACATCCCGCCCAAATACTTATAAGTTTGGTACACTGCCATTTTTGTGATGAATGCTGGTCACTTATTCATCTACGCACACACTTAACACGAAAACTTGTCTCTTACCACATTTTTTTTATTTGGCATCCTCACAGTTATGGAAATGATGTTTAGATATCAGATACGCAACTGGTGAATATTCAAACTAACAAAATAACTGTGCAAGTTACAGGATACGTTTTAACTTTCCAAGCATTACACTAGTATTTAGGAAAGCACAGTGGTGCAATGGGTTAGATTCCCACCAAGGAGTTTGCATGTTTTCCCATGTTTGTGTCGGTTCCTCTGGGTACTTTGGTTTCCCACCGCAATCCAAAAATAAATTGGTAGGTTAATTGACTTCTAACAAAAAATGACCATAGTGTATGGTTTAACATATGGTACATGCACTGTACACAGTAAGATTATGCGTTGACTTGTTTCTTCTAAGGCATTGTATTTTAGTACATACAGAAGTCATTGTAACACATGAAGGTCTACTTCCAAGTAATTTATTATGACTAAGTATCATCACCCATTATTAATCCATGGAATCAATATTTGTCTGGACTTCTTTTTCTTGCAAATCTAAATTTTAAACTGTTTGGGCAGATGAAGTCCGTCTAAAGGGATGTAGTCATGTGACCGGCGGTCAGGAGACCGACAGTCACATAACCTCCCCCTACATCCCGCCCACTCACAATCACTGTGGTCGGCATGCCGACCAACAGGGACTTTTCCCACTCGTGGGTGTCCACGACACCCATATAGTGGGAATAGAAACCGTGGTGACCGCCAGGGGCTTGCTGCACTCACCCCCCCACCAGGATTCCGCAGCTGGGATCCCGGCATCGGTATGCTGGCCGGCAGTCTCCTGATGCATACCACACCCCTTCTAAATTTAAGAAATTACCTTATATATGAGTACATATTGCTTGCAATATTATTTGCTATAATAAATAAGTAACATGATTTGTAAAACATCCTAGTAAATTAATTTTGTGCCCAGAAAACATAGAAAATGACTTAACTATTTTTATTTGATTAACAACTTGCCCGGCATAGTCCTGGTAGCATTTTATGCATCCATATCAGGCTGGGCTTTCTCTGACATGGTTGCATCTTCCAGAAGTTGCCAGGATTTGGCGCCTGGCTGGCACCTCAGTTGCAGTGACAACCACCTCCAGTCTCTTCCTGCCAGCCGGGCTGTGTACAGAAGGGGGTTGATCCTAAAAGCAGCTGCAGGAAGCTGCAGGACGACAGTCTTCCTGCAGCTCAAGCCCAGATATATCAGGAAAGCTGCAGCTTCCCTTCTCTCCCCCAGCTACAGGCGCTGATGGGGGAAGGGGCAGTTGTGCTAGATGATCCTAATAGGATCTGACTGTGCGTGTCTACCTGCCCCTGGTCTCTCCCCCTCCCAGCTAGGAATGATTGATGGGTGATCCTTAGGATCTCCTCCTGCTGCTGGATGATCTTCTTGCAGGAAAGTGAAATCTTGCAATCATGCGAAAGGAAACTAATAAAGCTATATTTTTCCAAAAATGTCCCCATTTTTTGTTTTAAATGATTAATGTAAGTAAATAATACATACTTAACCCTTTTTCGGTGTGGTTTTATTAGCACAGCTGCATATTTGTTAATAAAATTATACTGAGTCAGGTTTAAATAGCTCTTATTCACATTATTTGGTACTAAAATTATTTTTTACAACTTTGGGGACATTTTTGAAAAAGATATTAGCTAGTTAAGAGGCAAAAGTAAGGCAGTCTTAAAGATGACTTGTCAGGCTTTGGCTAGAGGACATTTTGCATAATGCATTCTGCACGATGAATGTCATAAATAGTATAGCAAGAATGTCGTTTCTCGTGGGTTCAAGTGAATTTCTTTCAGTAATAGGAGATGTCTATCACTTTAATGGCAATAAATGTCTTCTAAAGGTGTGATGATTTTTTATTTATTTATGTCTCCATTTAGAGAGCAGATGAGACTTCATATAGGAAATTCAATTGTTTCTATATTTACATACAAGTAAAAAAAACCTTTTCTATGGTCACAAGCTGCTCAATCAAGGTACTTCAAAGGTGACTTTTGGCTTAACAGAACCTGTCTGTGGGGCTAATTCAGGTTGGTTCACTCCTGTGATCCCCTGTGCAGTTTCCCCGTTATCAGTAAACTGCTCATGCACAAGACCCATCCTGCGCATGTGCAGAACGGGCCTTGCAATTGCATTGCACGATTGCAAAGACCTCTGCCTGATTGACAGGCAGAGGAAATCACGTGGAGGGACGGGGGCGGGGCGTTGCTGGAAACGGGGTCGTCCCCGTTTTCCGGGATTGCAAGGCCAAGAACTGCTTTGCAAGATGCAATTTCCTTGGCCCTGCATGTCGCCATGAGGCTTACTCATCTGGCAGTCTGCGTGGAACATCGCAACCATCGGTCGCTATGTTGATCCCAGGCTGCAATGCGGTCACATCATTAGGATCGGAAATGCAGCAAGCAACACCTCCAACTGCATTTGCATTGCTATGGATTGCATTGGCAATTGCAATCCATGCTGAATTAGGCCCTATGTCTGAATACTGTATTTACTGAAATCATTTTGATGTGCTGTCAGTTGCAATCTAAGTCAGCCTGCTGTGTCTTCAATTCTCTGCTGACCCTGCCCCCACGGTCCCACGTGGTTAGACATCTCCCAAAGAGAACTGCTCCAGTTAAGGAACTAAATGAACCAGTCTAACGCTTATTATAGAGGCTGTGACAATATGAGGCTGGGCACATCTATAGATGCACACTTTACAAAGTGTAATTAGAATTTAAAAATAATTTTGATGTTACTCAGATATTAAACTGAAGGAAAACAGAAAGAAAACATTCTAATCAAAAATCAGAAATACATAGAAACTGCAATCAAACAGAAAATGTGAGTTTACTTATACCCCTATTCCACCTGTAGCACGGGTCGCAGCCGGGAGCCTGACACGGCTGCGACCGGTGCTACAGCCCCCTTTCCCACAGTGCTCACCAACCCGGCATATTGCCGGGTTGGTGACACTGCTGCTGACGCAGCAGGGGTGGCGATGGGAGATCACATGATCTCCCAGTGCCGCCCTTCCATTCACTGTGAACGGGAGCCGTGTCGCCTCGACACGGCTTCCGTTCACACTACACAGTTTACCGGGTTGAACACGTGTTCAACCCGGCAAGATACCGGGTAGGATTCCTGAATCACTTGATCCGGGAATTTGCCAGGGGGGGGGGGCGTTTCCACTAGGAAAAAACATGGGTAAATGCGCGCCCCCACGCATTTACCCGTGTTTTTAAAGGTAGTGGAAAAGGGGTATAACTCTTCACAACAAACACCTCCTATCTGTATAACCTGGACTGGAGATTTACAACCCTTTAGAACTCGTGGCACACTGAACAAGATTTAAATATTGCTAAGGCACACTCAAATATAATGGTGATGCATGGTGCAGTTGTGTGTCCTAGGATGTCATGTCGCAGCTTCTCCATAGGTAACGCCTGAGCTACATATGAGAAAGCTAGTGATGTGCACCGGACATTTTTCGTGTTTTGTGTTTTGGTTTTGGATTCGGTTCCGCGGCCGTGTTTTGGATTCGGACGCGTTTTGGCAAAACCTCCCTGAATTTTTTTTGTCGGATTCGGGTGTGTTTTGGATTCGGGTGTTTTTTACAAAAAACCCTCAAAAACAGCTTAAATCATAGAATTTGGGGGTCATTTTGATCCCATAGTATTATTAACCTCAATAACCATAATTTTCACTCATTTCCAGTCTATTCTGAACACCTCACACCTCACAATATTATTTTTAGTCCTAAAATTTGCACCAAGGTCGTTGGATGACTAAGCTAAGCGACCCAAGTGGCCGACACAAACATCTGGCTCATCTAGGAGTGGCACTGCAGTGTCAGACAGGATGGTCGATTTAAAAAATAGTCCCCAAACAGCACATGATGCAAAGAAAAAAAGAGGTGCACTGTGGTCGCTGGATGACTAAGCTAAGCGACACAAGTGGCCGACACAAACACCTGGCCCATCTAGGAGTGGCACTGCAGTGTCAGGCAGGATGGCACTTCAAAAAAATAGTCCCCAAACAGCACATGATGCAAAGAAAAATGAAAGAAAAAAGAGGTGCAAGATGGAATTGTCCTTGGGCCCTCCCACCCACCCTTATGTTGTATAAACAGGACATGCACACTTTAACAAACCCATCATTTCAGCGACAGGGTCTGCCACACAACTGTGACTGAAATGACTGGTTGGTTTGGGCCCCCACCAAAAAAGAAGCAATCAATCTCTCCTTGCACAAACTGGCTCTACAGAGGCAAGATGTCCACCTCCTCCTCATCGTTCGATTCCTCACCCCTTTCACTGTGTACATCCCCCTCCTCACAGATGATTAATTCGTCCCCACTGGAATCCACCATTTCAGGTCCCTGTGTACTTTCTGGAGGCAATTGCTGGTGAATGTCTCCACGGAGGAATTGATTATAATTCATTTTGATGAACATCATCTTCTCCACATTTTCTTTAAGTAACCTCGTACGCCGATTGCTGACAAGGTGAGCGGCTGCACTAAACACTCTTCCGGAGTACACACTGGAGGGGGGGGGGGGCAACTTAGGTAAAATAAAGCCAGTTTCTGCAAGGGCCTCCAAATTGCCTCTTTTTCCTGCCAGTATAAGTATGGACTGTGTGACGTGCCTACTTGGATGCGGTCACTCATATAATCCTCCACCATTCTTTCTATGGTGAGAGAATCATATGCAGTGACAGTGGACGACATGTCAGTAATCGTTGGCAGGTCCTTCAGTCCGGACCAGATGTCAGCACTCGTTCCAGACTGCCCTGCATCACCACCAGCGGGTGGGCTCGGAATTCTTAGCCTTTTCCTTGCATTCCGCTTGACTTGACAATTTTCTCACCAGCAGGTCTTTGAACCTCTGCAGACTTGTGTCTGCCGGAAAGAGAGATCCAACGTAGGTTTTAAATCTAGGATCGAGCACGGTGGCCAAAATGTAGTGCTCTGATTTCAACAGATTGACCACCCGTGAATCCTGGTTAAGCAAATTAAGGGCTCCATCCACAAGTCCCACATGCCTAGCGGAATCGCTCTGTTTTAGCTCCTCCTTCAATGTCTCCAGCTTCTTCTGCAAAAGCCTGATGAGGGGAATGACCTGACTCAGGCTGGCAGTGTCTGAACTGACTTCACGTGTGGCAAGTTCAAAGGGTTGCAGAACCTTGCACAACGTTGAAATCATTCTCCACTGCGCTTGAGTCAGGTGCATTCCCCCTCCTTTGCCTATATCGTAGGCAGATGTATAGGCTTGAATGGCCTTTTGCTGCTCCTCCATCCTCTGAAGCATATAGAGGGTTGAATTCCATCTCGTTACCACCTCTTGCTTCAGATGATGATGACAGGGCAGGTTCAGGACTGTTTGCTGGTGCTCCAGTCTTCGGCACGCGGTGGCTGAATGCCGAAAGTGGCCCGCAATTCTTCGGGCCACCGACAGCATCTCTTGCACGCCCCTGTCGTTTTTTAAATAATTCTGCACCACCAAATTCATTGTATGTGCAAAACATGGGACGTGCTGGAATTTGCCCAGATGTAATGCACGCACAATATTGCTGGCGTTGTCCGATGTCACAAATCCCCAGGAGAGTCCATTTGGGGTAAGCCATTCTGCGATGATGTTCCTCAGTTTCCGTAAGAGGTTGTCAGCTGTGTGCCTCTTCTGGAAAGCGGTGATACAAAGTGTAGCCTGCCTAGGAACGAGTTGGCGTTTGCGAGATGCTGCTACTGGTGCCGCCGCTGCTGTTCTTGCTGCGGGAGGCAATACATCTACCCAGTGGGCTGTCACAGTCATATAGTCCTGAGTCTGCCCTGCTCCACTTGTCCACATGTCCGTGGTTAAGTGGACATTGGGTACAACTGCATTTTTAGGACACTGGTGACTCTTTTTCTGAGGTCTGTGTACATTTTCGGTATCGCCTGCCTAGAGAAATGGAACCTAGATGGTATTTGGTACCGGGGACACAGTACCTCAATCAAGTCTGTAGTTGCCTGTGAATTAACGGTGGATAACAGAAACACGTTTCTCACCGCCCAGGCTGCCAAGGCCTGAGTTATCCGCTTTGCAGCAGGATGACTGCTGTGATATTTCATCTTCCTCACAAAGGACTGTTGGACAGTCAGTTGCTTACTGGAAGTAGTACAAGTGGTCTTCCGACTTCCCCTCTGGGATGACGATCGACTCCCAGCAGCAACAACAGCAGCTCCAGCAGCAGTAGGCGTTACACTCAAGGATGCATCGGAGGAATCCCAGGCAGGAGAGGACTCGTCAGACTTGCCAGTGACATGGCCTGCAGGACTATTGGCTTTCCTGTGTAAGGAGGAAATTGACACTGAGGGAGTTGGTGGTGTGGTTTGCAGGACCTTGGTTACAAGTGGAAGGGATTTAGTGGTCAGTGGACTGCTTCCGCTGTCATCCAAAGTTTTTGAACTTGTCACTGACTTATGATGAATGCGCTGCAGGTGACGTATAAGGGAGGATGTTCCGAGGTGGTTAACGTCCTTACCCCTTCTTATTACTGCTTGACAAAGGCAACACACGGCTTGACACCTGTTATCCGCATTTGTGTTAAAATAATTCCACACCGAAGAGGTGATTTTTTTTGTAATTTGACCAGGCATGTCAATGGCCATATGCGTCCCACGGACAACAGGTGTCTCCCCGGGTGCCTGACTTAAACAAACCACCTCACCATCAGAATCCTCCTTGTCAATTTCCTCCTCAGCGCCAGCAACACCCATATCCTCATCCTGGTGTACTTCAACAGTGACATCTTCAATTTGACTATCAGGAACTGGACTGCGGGTGCTCCTTCCAGCACTTGCAGGGGGCGTGCAAATGGTGGAAGGAGCCACCTCTTCCCGTCCAGTGTTGGGAAGGTCAGGCATCGCAGCCGACACAATTGGACTCTCCTTGGGGATTTGTGATTTAGAAGAACGCACAGTTCTTTGCTGTGCTTTTGCCAGCTTAAGTCTTTTCATTTTTCTAGCGAGAGGATGAGTGCTTCCATCCTCATGTGAAGCTGAACCACTAGCCATGAACATAGGCCAGGGCCTCAACCGTTCCTTGCCACTCCGTGTTGTAAATGGCATATTGGCAAGTTTACGCTTCTCCTCAGATGCTTTTAATTTTGATTTTTGGGTAATTTTACTGAACTTTTGTTTTTTGGATTTTACATGCTCTCTACTATGACATTGGGCATCGGCCTTGGCAGACGACGTTGATGGCATTTCATCGTCTCGGCCATGACTAGTTGCAGCAGCTTCAGCACGAGGTGGAAGTGGATCTTGATCTTTCCCTATTTTACCCTCCACATTTTTGTTCTCCATTTTTTAATGTGTGGAATTATATGCCAGTATCAATAGCAATGGCCTACTACTATATATACTGCGCACAACTGAAATGCACCACAGGTATGGATGAATAGTATACTTGACGACACAGAGGTAGGTAGATCAGTGGCCTACTGTACCGTACTGCTATATATTATATACTGGTGGTCAGCAAACTGTGCAAAACTGAAATGCACCACAGGTATGGATGGATAGTATACTTGACGACACAGAGGTAGGTAGAGCAGTGGCCTACTGTACCGTACTGCTATATATTATATACTGGTGGTCAGCAAACTGTGCAAAACTGAAATGCACCACAGGTATGGATGGATAGTATACTTGACGACACAGAGGTAGGTAGAGCAGTGGCCTACTGTACCGTACTGCTATATATTATATACTGGTGGTCAGCAAACTGTGCAAAACTGAAATGCACCACAGGTATGGATGGATAGTATACTTGACGACACAGAGGTAGGTAGAGCAGTGGCCTTCTGTACCGTACTCCTATATATTATATTCTGGTGGTCAGCAAAATTATGCACTGTACTCCTACTATATACTACAATGCAGCACAGATATGGAGCGTTTTTCAGGCAGAGAACGTATAATACTGGTGGTCACTGGTCAGCAAAACTCTGCACTGTACTCCTCCTATATAATACTGCTGGTCCCCAGTCCCCACAATAAAGCAGTGTGAGCACAGATATATGCAGCACACTGAGCACGGGTATGGAGTGTTTTTCAGGCAGAGAACGTATAATAGTGGTGGTCACTGCTCAGCAAAACTCTGCACTGTACTCCTCCTATATAATACTACTGGTCCCCAGTAGAGATGAGCGGGTTCGGTTCCTCGGAATCCGAACCCGCCCGAACTTCATGTTTTTTTTCACGGGTCCGAGCGACTCGGATCTTCCCGCCTTGCTCGGTTAACCCGAGCGCGCCCGAACGTCATCATGACGCTGTCGGATTCTCGCGAGGCTCGGATTCTATCGCGAGACTCGGATTCTATATAAGGAGCCGCGCGTCGCCGCCATTTTCACTCGTGCATTGAGATTGATAGGGAGAGGACGTGTCTGGCGTCCTCTCCATTAGAATAGAGATAGATTAGATAGAGAGAGAGAGATTGTGCAGAGTCGCAGACAGAGTTAGTTTACCACAGTCAGTGACCAGTGCAGTTGCTAGTTAACTTTTATTTAATATAATATATCCGTTCACTTCTCTCTGCTATATCCGTTCTCTGCCTGAAAAAAAAAACGATACACAGCACAGTCAGTCACACAGTGTGACTCAGTCTGTGTGCACTCAGCTCAGCCCAGTGTGCTGCACAGTCATCAATGTATAAATTAAAAGCTTATAATTAATTGTGGGGGAGACTGGGGAGCACTGCAGGTTGTTAGCAGGAGCCAGGAGTACAATTATATTAATTAACAGTGCACACTTTTGCTGCAGGAGTGGTGACCAGTGCCTGACCACCAGTATAGTATTGTTGTATACTACTAATATCTCTTTAAATATCAACCAGTCTATATTAGCAGCAGACACAGTACAGTGCGGTAGTTCACGGCTGTGGCTACCTCTGTGTCGGCACACGGCAGGCAGTCCGTCCGACCAGAATTGTATTATTTATTATTATATACCTACCACCTAACCGTGGTTTTTTTTTCATTCTTTATACCGTCATAGTGTCATCCTAATTGTTACGAGTATACTACTATCTCTTTATCAACCAGTGTACAGTGTGGTAGTTCACGGCTGTGGCTACCTCTGTGTCGGCACACGGCAGGCAGTCCGTCCGACCAGAATTGTATTATTTATTATTATATACCTACCACCTAACCGTGGTTTTTTTTTCATTCTTTATACCGTCATAGTGTCATCCTAATTGTTACGAGTATACTACTATCTCTTTATCAACCAGTGTACAGTGCGGTAGTTCACGGCTGTGGCTACCTCTGTGTCGGCACACGGCAGGCAGTCCGTCCGACCAGAATTGTATTATTTATTATTATATACCTACCACCTAACCGTGGTTTTTTTTTTCATTCTTTATACCGTCATAGTGTCATCCTAATTGTTACGAGTATACTACTATCTCTTTATCAACCAGTGTACAGTGCGGTAGTTCACGGCTGTGGCTACCTCTGTGTCGGCACACGGCAGGCAGTCCGTCCGACCAGAATTGTATTATTTATTATTATATACCTACCACCTAACCGTGGTTTTTTTTTTCATTCTTTATACCGTCATAGTGTCATCCTAATTGTTACGAGTATACTACTATCTCTTTATCAACCAGTGTACAGTGCGGTAGTTCACGGCTGTGGCTACCTCTGTGTCGGCACACGGCAGGCAGTCCGTCCGACCAGAATTGTATTATTTATTATTATATACCTACCACCTAACCGTGGTTTTTTTTTCATTCTTTATACCGTCATAGTGTCATCCTAATTGTTACGAGTATACTACTATCTCTTTATCAACCAGTGTACAGTGCGGTAGTTCACGGCTGTGGCTACCTCTGTGTCGGCAGTCGGCAGGCAGTCCGTCCATCCATAATTGTATTATTATTATAATATATACCACCTAACCGTGGTTTTTTTATACCACCTAACCGTGGCAGTCCGTCCATAATTGTATACTAGTATCCAATCCATCCATCTCCATTGTTTACCTGAGGTGCCTTTTAGTTCTGCCTATAAAATATGGAGAACAAAAAAGTTGAGGTTCCAAAATTAGGGAAAGATCAAGATCCACTTCCACCTCGTGCTGAAGCTGCTGCCACTAGTCATGGCCGAGACAATGAAATGCCAGCAACGTCGTCTGCCAAGGCCGATGCCCAATGTCATAGTACAGAGCATGTCAAATCCAAAACACCAAATATCAGAAAAAAAAGGACTCCAAAACCTAAAATAAAATTGTCGGAGGAGAAGCGTAAACTTGCCAATATGCCATTTACCACACGGAGTGGCAAGGAACGGCTGAGGCCCTGGCCTATGTTCATGGCTAGTGGTTCAGCTTCACATGAGGATGGAAGCACTCAGCCTCTCGCTAGAAAACTGAAAAGACTCAAGCTGGCAAAAGCACCGCAAAGAACTGTGCGTTCTTTGAAATCCCAAATCCACAAGGAGAGTCCAATTGTGTCGTTTGCGATGCCTGACCTTCCCAACACTGGACGTGAAGAGCATGCGCCTTCCACTATTTGCATGCCCCCTGCAAGTGCTGGAAGGAGCACCCGCAGTCCAGTTCCTGATAGTCAGATTGAAGATGTCAGTGTTGAAGTACACCAGGATGAGGAGGATATGGGTGTTGCTGGCGCTGGGGAGGAAATTGACCAGGAGGATTCTGATGGTGAGGTGGTTTGTTTAAGTCAGGCACCCGGGGAGACACCTGTTGTCCGTGGGAGGAATATGGCCGTTGACATGCCAGGTGAAAATACCAAAAAAATCAGCTCTTCGGTGTGGAGGTATTTCACCAGAAATGCGGACAACAGGTGTCAAGCCGTGTGTTCCCTTTGTCAAGCTGTAATAAGTAGGGGTAAGGACGTTAACCACCTCGGAACATCCTCCCTTATACGTCACCTGCAGCGCATTCATAATAAGTCAGTGACAAGTTCAAAAACTTTGGGTGACAGCGGAAGCAGTCCACTGACCAGTAAATCCCTTCCTCTTGTAACCAAGCTCACGCAAACCACCCCACCAACTCCCTCAGTGTCAATTTCCTCCTTCCCCAGGAATGCCAATAGTCCTGCAGGCCATGTCACTGGCAAGTCTGACGAGTCCTCTCCTGCCTGGGATTCCTCCGATGCATCCTTGCGTGTAACGCCTACTGCTGCTGGCGCTGCTGTTGTTGCCGCTGGGAGTCGATGGTCATCCCAGAGGGGAAGTCGTAAGCCCACTTGTACTACTTCCAGTAAGCAATTGACTGTTCAACAGTCCTTTGCGAGGAAGATGAAATATCACAGCAGTCATCCTACTGCAAAGCGGATAACTGAGGCCTTGGCATCCTGGGTGGTGAGAAACGTGGTTCCGGTATCCATCATTACTGCAGAGCCAACTAGAGACTTGTTGGAGGTACTGTGTCCCCGGTACCAAATACCATCTAGGTTCCATTTCTCTAGGCAGGCGATACCGAAAATGTACACAGACCTCAGAAAAAGAGTCACCAGTGTCCTAAAAAATGCAGCTGTACCCAATGTCCACTTAACCACGGACATGTGGACAAGTGGAGCAGGGCAGGGTCAGGACTATATGACTGTGACAGCCCACTGGGTAGATGTATGGACTCCCGCCGCAAGAACAGCAGCGGCGGCACCAGTAGCAGCATCTCGCAAACGCCAACTCTTTCCTAGGCAGACTACGCTTTGTATCACCGCTTTCCAGAATACGCACACAGCTGAAAACCTCTTACGGCAACTGAGGAAGATCATCGCGGAATGGCTTACCCCAATTGGACTCTCCTGTGGATTTGTGGCATCGGACAACGCCAGCAATATTGTGTGTGCATTAAATCTGGGCCAATTCCAGCACGTCCCATGTTTTGCACATACCTTGAATTTGGTGGTGCAGAATTTTTAAAAAAACGACAGGGCCGTGCAAGAGATGCTGTCGGTGGCCAGAAGAATTGCGGGACACTTTCGGCGTACAGGCACCACGTACAGAAAACTGGAGCACCACCAAAAACTACTGAACCTGCCCTGCCATCATCTGAAGCAAGAAGTGGTAACGAGGTGGAATTCAACCCTCTATATGCTTCAGAGGTTGGAGGAGCAGCAAAAGGCCATTCAAGCCTATACAATTGAGCACGATATAGTAGGTGGAATGCACCTGTCTCAAGTGCAGTGGAGAATGATTTCAACGTTGTGCAAGGTTCTGATGCCCTTTGAACTTGCCACACGTGAAGTCAGTTCAGACACTGCCAGCCTGAGTCAGGTCATTCCCCTCATCAGGCTTTTGCAGAAGAAGCTGGAGGCATTGAAGGAGGAGCTAACACGGAGCGATTCCGCTAGGCATGTGGGACTTGTGGATGCAGCCCTTAATTCGCTTAACAAGGATTCACGGGTGGTCAATCTGTTGAAATCAGAGCACTACATTTTGGCCACCGTGCTCGATCCTAGATTTAAAGCCTACCTTGGATCTCTCTTTCCGGCAGACACAGGTCTGCTGGGGTTGAAAGACCTGCTGGTGACAAAATTGTCAAGTCAAGCGGAACGCGACCTGTCAACATCTCCTCCTTCACATTCTCCCGCAACTGGGGGTGCGAGGAAAAGGCTCAGAATTCCGAGCCCACCCGCTGGCGGTGATGCAGGGCAGTCTGGAGCGACTGCTGATGCTGACATCTGGTCCGGACTGAAGGACCTGACAACGATTACGGACATGTCGTCTACTGTCACTGCATATGATTCTCTCAACATTGATAGAATGGTGGAGGATTATATGAGTGACCGCATCCAAGTAGGCACGTCACACAGTCCGTACTTATACTGGCAGGAAAAAGAGGCAATTTGGAGGCCCTTGCACAAACTGGCTTTATTCTACCTAAGTTGCCCTCCCACAAGTGTGTACTCCGAAAGAGTGTTTAGTGCCGCCGCTCACCTTGTCAGCAATCGGCGTACGAGGTTACATCCAGAAAATGTGGAGAAGATGATGTTCATTAAAATGAATTATAATCAATTCCTCCGCGGAGACATTGACCAGCAGCAATTGCCTCCACAAAGTACACAGGGAGCTGAGATGGTGGATTCCAGTGGGGACGAATTGATAATCTGTGAGGAGGGGGATGTACACGGTGATATATCGGAGG
This sequence comes from Pseudophryne corroboree, assembly GCF_028390025.1. NCBI lineage: Eukaryota > Metazoa > Chordata > Amphibia > Anura > Myobatrachidae > Pseudophryne > Pseudophryne corroboree. Next base: position 488,810,154 of record NC_086444.1, on the reverse strand, counting down.
GTGAAGATGAGGTGGACATCTTGCCTCTGTAGAGCCAGTTTGTGCAAGGAGAGATTAATTGCTTCTTTTTTGGGGGGGGTCCAAACCAACCCGTCATATCAGTCACAGTCGTGTGGCAGACCCTGTCACTGAAATGATGGGTTGGTTAAAGTGTGCATGTCCTGTTTTGTTTATACAACATAAGGGTGGGTGGGAGGGCCCAAGGATAATTCCATCTTGCACCTCTTTTTTCTTTTCTTTTTCTTTGCATCATGTGCTGATTGGGGTGGGTTTTTTGGAAGGGACACCCTGCGTGACACTGCAGTGCCACTCCTAGATGGGCCCGGTGTTTGTGTCGGCCACTAGGGTCGCTAATCTTACTCACACAGCTACCTCATTGCGCCTCTTTTTTTCTTTGCGTCATGTGCTGTTTGGGGAGGGTTTTTTGGAAGGGACATCCTGCGTGACACTGCAGTGCCACTCCTAGATGTGCCCGGTGTTTGTGTCGGCCACTAGGGTCGCTAATCTTACTCACACAGTCAGCTACCTCATTGCGCCTCTTTTTTTCTTTGCGTCATGTGCTGTTTGGGGAGGGTTTTTTGGAAGGGCCATCCTGCGTGACACTGCAGTGCCACTCCTAGATGGGCCCGGTGTTTGTGTCGGCCACTAGGGTCGCTAATCTTACTCACACAGCTACCTCATTGCGCCTCTTTTTTTCTTTGCGTCATGTGCTGTTTGGGGAGGGTTTTTTGGAAGGGACATCCTGCGTGACACTGCAGTGCCACTCCTAGATGGGCCCGGTGTTTGTGTCGGCCACTAGGGTCGCTTATCTTACTCACACAGCGACCTCGGTGCAAATTTTAGGACTAAAAATAATATTGTGAGGTGTGAGGTATTCAGAATAGACTGAAAATGAGTGTAAATTATGGTTTTTGAGGTTAATAATACTTTGGGATCAAAATGACCCCCAAATTCTATGATTTAAGCTGTTTTTTAGTGTTTTTTGAAAAAAACACCCGAATCCAAAACACACCCGAATCCGACAAAAAAAATTCGGTGAGGTTTTGCCAAAACGCGTTCGAACCCAAAACACGGCCGCGGAACCGAACCCAAAACCAAAACACAAAACCCGAAAAATTTCAGGCGCTCATCTCTAGTCCCCAGTCCCCACAATAAAGCAGTGTGAGCACAGATATATGCCGCACACTGAGCACAGATATGGAGCGTTTTTCAGGCAGAGAACGTATAATACTGGTGGTCACTGGTCAGCAAAACTCTGCACTGTACTCCTCCTATATAATACTGCTGGTCCTCAGTCCCCACAATAAAGCAGTGTGAGCACAGTTATATGCAGCACACTGAGCACAGATATGGAGCGTTTTTCAGGCAGAGAACGTATAATACTGGTGGTCACTGGTTAGCAAATCTCTGCACTGTACTCCTCCTATAATACTGCTGGTCCCCAGAATAAAGATATTTGCAGCCCCCTGAAACAAAGTAAGAGGACGCCAGCCACGTCCTATCACTGTCATTTCCAATGCACGAGTGAAAAATGGCGGCGACGCGCGGCTCCTTATATAGAATCCAAATCTCGCGAGAATCCGACAGCGGGATGATGACGTTCGGGCGCGCTCGGGTTAACCAAGCCATACGGGAGAATCCGAGTCTGCCTCGGACCCGTGTAAAATGGGTGAAGTTCGGGGGGGTTTGGATTCCGAGGAACCGAACCAGCTCATCACTAGAGAAAGCCAGAAGAGCCCAACACTGCTCGAGCCCAAAATTAGAACTGGCTCTGCAACCACTAAACCAGGCTTTTTCAACCAGTGTGCCGTGGCACACTAGTGTGCCGCGACCAGTTACAAGGTGTGATGTGGAGCCAGAACAGCTTCCTGCACCTTCAGAGTGTACTGTTGGCCCAGGCTCTTCTTAGAGGATTAGTTGTGCTCCGGCTGTGACCTATGCCTTGAAGACGCAGTGTTATGATATCATAGGTCACGGCCGCCACATCTCACCACCCAGCCAGCCCACCCGCCTGCATACACATCTTCCAGTTCCTGCCTGCAGAGGCGTAACTAGGGTTTTTGGAGCCCAGGGCAAGATCAATAATGGCGCCCCCCCCCCCCCCCCCAAAAAAAAAATAATAATAATTTTTTCTTAATAAAAATAATAAATTAATAAAATGATAATAAAAAAAAAATACAAAAGGAAAGTATGTGCAGACGCCACCGGTGTCACTGCATATAAAGATGTCAGGGTGTGTATGTATGTGTATGTAGGTGCAGTGGTCGAAGTTGAATTTTTGAAGGTGGAATGAAAGAGTGCAGATAGCAATTATGCGCGCGCCGAAGGCGCGCGCGCTCCGGAAAAGGGGCGTGGTCACTCAAAAGGGGCGTGTCCTTCAGTGTAGTAGGACCCCTTATACTATCTAGTACTGGTGCCCCTTTCACATTATAGCACACGGTATGAGCCGAAATTCACATTATAGCACACAGTATGAGCCGAAATTCACATTGCCCCACACGGCATGAGCCGAAATTCACATTATAGCACACAGTATGAGCCGAAATTCACATTACCCCACATGGTATGAGCCAAAATTCACATTATAGCACACGGTATGAGCCGAAATTCACATTATAGCACACGGTATGAGCCAAAATTCACATTACTCCACATGGTATGAGCCAAAATTCACATTTCCCCACATGGTATGAGCAGAAATTCACATTACAGCACACGGTATGAGCCGAAATTCACATTACAGCACACGGAATGAGCCAAAATTCACATTACCCCACATAGTATGAGCCGAAATTCACATTATAGCACACGGTATTAGCCAAAATTCACGTTACAGCACATGATATGAGCCAAAATTCCCATTATAGAGTTAGGGGATCCTACCCCCAGAATTAACATGGCCTGTGGGGCACTATGATGAGGGGAGCCCGCCCCCTTAATAGACTAATTGCAGAGTTTAGCAGCGGAAGGGCTGCAGCGGTTTCTCACCCCAAGCTGCGGCGCTTCTGCCACCTCCGACACTCCACATCTTCGGCACCACCCGGGATGCAGAGCACCGCACCGGGTATGCACCCTTTTCTGTGTGGCCTGCTGCGCTCCGAAGGGGTTCTTGTTTCATGCTGCAGGATCCCGATGTGCGCCTTCCTCCCCGCTGTTACTGTCACGGTAAACATTAGTATCGTTTACCGCAGAGGCCATTTTCTGAGGCATATGTGTTAAACCTCAGGAACTGAGATGCCCTTCTCACCATACAGCTGTGTGGCCGAGCCGGGCGGGGGGACAGCCAGCAGCAGCATGCCGGATATCAGCAGCAGAGGGTGCGGGCTGTACATACTTGAGGCAGCTGGATATTCAACAGTGCTGAAAGCCTCCGGAGCCCGCACCCCCGGAGCTGCAGTACACCGGCAGAGGACACCCATCCCCCGAACCCTGCGTAGCCCAAAGCCGGAGATCAGCAGCATGTTGAACGCGGAAGCAGAAGCTGCTTATTGCCGGTCAGCATGCTGCTGATCTCCGGCTTTGGGCTCCGCATGTGCATTACAGCCCCCACCCTCGGCTGCTGATATCCGGCATGCTGCCACTGCTGCTGGCTTTCCACCCGCCCGGCTCACCCACCCAGCTGGATGGTGAGTGAGAAGGGCATCTCAGTGCCCGTGGTTTAATACATATCTCTCTTCGGTAAATGGCCATTAGTACATCCCACACACACTGATTACACACACACAGACTGGCCACCCCCAAATCCTACACACACCCACTCAGACCACACACACATTCTCATACTTTCCTCTCCCCCACACACACACACTGGACTGCAAAAATTTACACACACTGACACTGTTCCACACACACACAATTAACACACACTCACACTGTCCCACACACACAATTAACACACACGCACACTGTCCCACACACCAGTGGCGTGCGGTGAGGTCAGTGGCGTGCGGTGAGGCACTACAGCCATAATGTCCGCCGAATCCTGTCGATGAACCCTACCGCCAATGAGCCAATGCCCGCCACTGCCTCTTAGCCGATGCCCGCTGCCACCACCAATGGCTTACAAACTCGCCCACCATCAACTGACCCAGCCCTCCGCCACTAATTTGCAACTCAGTCCAAAGTCGCCAATGCCCGCTGCATGCCTGCTCATCATACTTGTGATATATTGTACATTTTTATAGAAAAAAATAATAATCAGTGTTTGGGACTGGGAAGGGAGTGGGAGGAGGACATGAATGCAATTTTGTTGTCCAGGGTTTCCATTAACTTAATGGAGAAGGGTCTGAATGGGTTAAAAATGTAAAAAAAAACTGCGTGAGGTCCCCCTCCTAAGTATAACCAGCCTCGGGCTCTTTGAGCCGGTCCTGGTTGTTTAAATACTGGGAAAAAATTGGACAGGGGTTCCCCGTATTTAGACAACCAGCATCGGGCTCTTAGTCCGGTCCTGGTTCCAAAAATACGGGGGACAAAAGATGTAGGGGTCCCCCCGTATTTTTAAAACCAGCACCGGGCTCCACTAGCCAGGGTCATAATGCCACAGCCGGGGGACACATTTATGTAGGTCCCTGCGGCCGTGGCATTACCCCCCCAACTAGTCACCACTGGCCGGGGTTCCCTGGAGGAGTGGGGACCCCTTAAATCAAGGGGTCACCCCCCCTCCAGGCAACCAAGGGCCAGGGGTGAAGCCCGAGGCTGTCCCCCCCATCCGTGGGCTGTGGATGGGAGGCTGATAGCCATGTAAGTAAAAAAAGAATATTGTTTTTTGTTGTGGAACTACAAGGCCCAGAAAGCCTCCCCCGCTTGCTGGTACTTGGAGAACCTCAAGTACCAACATGCAGGGAAATAACGGGCCCGCCGGTACCTGTAGTTCTACAACAGAAAAATGTCGAAGTCAGAAAAATGTCTCTATGCACGTTGCCATATTTGCACCGCACACTGGTCCGTGCTGCGCATGCGTGCGCTCTCCCGTGGAGGCGCATACCCGCAATAGCGTGCACTCGCAGGCGCGGTATGCGTATTTACGGTAGAGTTTACGTAGTCGTAGCGTGCGACCCATTCGTTACAACTGTTCACAATTAATGTAGTTTATAGATCATGGTCCCTTTGATAGATTCTGAAAGTTTGGTTAAAATAGAATGTCCCTGAGCTGAGGAATCCCTCTTTGCATCGTACGAAGGGTCTAACAGGAATCATACAGCAGTGTTTGGTACCCATCGGAAGAGTATTTAATTAGCAATATTCCGGTGTTGGTTTGGAGCGTATTAATCGCTCGTGCGAATAGTTATGGACATAAGAAGTTATGTCCATTTATTTATTATTATTTGTTCTTACTTAGTCATGCATCTGAACAGTTGGAGACAGGCATCAGTGGGTCTCAAATGTCTCTTTGACCTCAGAGATCCCCCAAACAATAGTTTGCATGTTAAGAGGGCCTCATATCTACACATGCATAAGGTAAACACAGGAATAGTAATTGAAGATCAATTGTACTCCAAATCAGTATCTTTCCCGCAGACGGAGTACAATAGCCTTTAATTACACTGAGTTTTTGAGACTCAATAAGGAGGGCCAACACCTGTGTTTACAAATGGGGCTGGATTTGTATACAGGAGAATGAGGGCTGAGATGTCATTGTCTCAACTGAAAGTGGACATCATGAATATAGAACAGAACCCAGACAGGATTCTGTTTTGTATTCGCCAAACAATCGCTCTCCAGAAGACAGGAATGTGTTAGTCATCACCCATTATTTTGCATAACCAGGGTCACTGATATGAATCAACTTATGACCTTTTGTTATGATGCAGGGCCGAATTCCTTCGGCCAATGAACAATGGGATTGTAGGGACTATGAGATTGCATTGTGTGTGGGGCATAAATAGGCAGGCCGACCATATCCAATTTCACTCACTCTCATCAACGGTTATCTGCTGATAGCCGGGAGCTGGATATCGAGGCGCAGGCGATCATACCCTTTGTGCGTAAGTTTCTCTCCGTAATCATTGTCTTTCTGTGAGCCAATTTCTCTCTCTCTCTCTATCTCTCTCTCTCCTCTTTTCTCTTATATCTCTCATAGTATTATAGTATTGTACTGTATTGCATTTAGGTCAGTGTAGTATTGTCTTTTTGTATTTATTGTTTAGTTCTGTGGTTAGGAAGTCCTTGTTATATTGTAGTGTATCATTTGTACTGTTATCCCCTTTTACAAGTATATTAGATATAATACAGTTAATAGGCTTTGGAACCTAAACCAGTATCTGTGTATTTTCTATAGTGTTAAGTGTTCACTTGAGCGTCGGTGACGCTCAAGCAGCTTTGTAGTTAGTCAGGTTACACAAGGTTGCACTTACACCCTGTACTCACATTAAGGTATTCAGTGTATTTCATTGGTATAAGGTTTTAACATAAAGGTATAGTGTTGTGAGCGTCTGCATCGCTGGTGACCTCCTCGTGGTCTCGAGCGTAAGCTACGCCATAGCGAATCATTACCCTAGACATAACCAATAACGTGTCCTGTGATCGCTGGGCCGCGAGCGAACGTGACGCTTGAGCGTCTCGCCTACGGCCGAGCGATCGTTACGCCAACAGCGTACCATTACGGTACTTCTTAAGTAAACAGCGTACAGTGTTCTTAGCTTCATAAAGGGTTGTTTATACGACAAAGGAATTTAGCATTGTCAATTGGGAACTCGTCCTATACTTCTCACATCTGCACTAGGTAGATCAGCAGACATTATCCCCCAGCAAAGGGTGGGAGATTGTCTCATAGTGCTGGCGGGATAAGCGTCTGCTTCGCTTAGATAAAGAGTGCTGAAGGAACCCGGTAACCGGAAGTAAGAACAAAACGCTTGTGTCTTTTTAAAACTGTTTATTTTTCTTTTGTCTTGCGTACGCACGCATATATCTGCATTTCTGTTTCATTTTCGTATATCACTATTCCTGTTTGCCAATTTTATAGTTGATAGAAAGTGCTAAAAAGAGATTTGCTGTTATTTCATAGTAGAGGTAATAGTTAAAGTATAGAACAAACACACGGTTTGTCTGAGATACAAGGCAGTCAGTGTGGATTGCGGTAGATGATCAGGGATCATTTACATTGATAAAAATATATTGTGTTACGGTGGATCTTTGCATTGCGTACACGTGTCGCTAACAAAGACTAGCGTACGCAATCCAAAGGCAGACGCAACGTAGCGTCCGGTTACGCCCACGTAGCTCAAGTTGTGATAAAGTGAAGTAACGCAAAGGCGATAAGTAACGCACAGCGGTAGATAACGCGACGCGGAAAATAACGCAAGTCTATTTTTGGAGAATCTGAAATTTAGTTTAACAGATCCTGCTCCTAATTGGTAACACTGTTGGGCTAAAGACAAATTTCTGCGCAGAAATAGATATAGAAACAAAAGTGTACATGTGTTGAGTGAGTGTGTTTTGTATACAAAAGTTTATATAACTGTAAGGTGGAACCAAAAGGAAAGCCGGGTACTCGTCAAGGGACATACGTGTAAGTGACATATACGGTGGCTAGGGAGGCATCCCTGGTTAAATAATATTTGAGCATTAGAGTATAGCGGACCATAAGGTAACAGACCAGGAGGTCATAAGGTAACAGACCAGGAGGTCATAAGGTAACAGACCAGGAGGTCATAAGGTAACAGGTAAAATAGACAAAGAGGTCCGCTATAAAAGTCCAGTGGCACAACGCCTGGGGTGTTGGTGCAGAACCCATATAGGCCATAAGCTCTTGCTGAAGGAATCGCGGCCGGAAACATCGATTCCATTGATCTCTCAATACATAACAAGTAGTGCTTGTGTACTGAACGATTGGACCACACGTAATTGTGTGCAGTAGTTAGTAATCTGACCTAATACCATTAGAGTAAAGTGGTCACAAACGCTATTTGTACATTCTGACGTGATTTGTGTAATTTTTTATTTTTGGAAGGGAAGTTCGCTGGTCACTCAGGAACTATCCAACAACCGATACTTGCTGGGGAACGCGCCCCAGTAAATAAAGGTTCACAGGGGCCCTGGGTTGGGTACCGCAGCTCTGGATACAGTGATTGCAGCACAGGCCAACGTGGGCGAGAAGTAAGTGGGGTACTTGGTAAACCGCCACCGCCGGCCTGCCCAGGACTTCTTGGTTTGTTTGTAAGGGTTCGCTGAAAGCCTTGATATTCAAGGAGGAATAAGCAACGCCTGCAGATTATGGGGGCCAGTTGTTCAGGTAGGGGGCGATCAACCTCGGTTCGGGTTGATTCAGAGAACCGATCAATTGGGTCGGCAAGGTACATCATGTGTGAAAAATACGGAAGTCACACAGAAATTTTATGTGATGAATGGGAGAGAATGACTGTACAAGACAGGGACAAATTCCCAAGAATAGGTAGCTTCAGTCCAGTAGTGTTACAAAATTTAAGGAGGAGGATAAGTCTCATTGAACCAACGAAGAGACAAAATAAACATTATGAATATTTACAGTTATGGCAACAGGAAAGTGAATTACAAAAAGAGTCTATTGACTTTTCTGACTCTTATCTTGAGAGGAGAGACAGTGGCATCAGGAGAGGGGTTGATTGCGGAGAGAAAGACACAAGGGTGAACAATAAAAACGCTCTTAGCAACTGTAATATAGATTATAAGAATAAGTGTAATAAATGTAACAATGATTATTGTAATACTGTTGAATGTACAACTATTAACCTGTGCAAGCTGCACCCCATGTCAAACCTCCCTCAGGAATACAAACAAGAAAGTGAGCCCAGAACGATGTCAGCACCTCTTCCAGCAACCATCACAAAAGCCATCCAGGTGGACGCGACAAAATTGGTAAAGGCAATAATCGAACCCCCTAACGGAGGGTCAGGTGAGGTCGTGTCCACAGGTACGTACAATGTTTCATATCACGCACAAACAGATGTACCCCATATTGTAAGACCAACACAAGATGATGTAACTGAGCTCGATCTGGCCAGGGTGATCTCAGTCCCCAATGGGAAGACTGACGGTCAGGGAATCATTCCCGTCAAGGACAGTGCAATGCGCTGTCTCTTGTCCCGGACCGAATTGAGATCAATTATGTCTGAATTTCCTGATCCGAGGAAAAATCTAGCCAAATGTCAAAGGTTTATTAAAGAACTAGGAAACGCCACAGAACCCACCAACAAAGAGTGGCGGACAGTGCTGAGGGCATGTTTGCCCTCCAGTGTTGACCCTGAAAAATTCATTGCTGATTGTAAATTAAACACGGAGGTACCCTGTATGGAGGAACACAATCAGGAATGTATTAGGCAAATTAACCGACAGTTAGGAATATATTTCCCAACCACTGTCAAGTGGAATGAAATTTTCTCCATAAGGCAAAACGAAAAGGAAAATGTTTCTAATTATTTCAATCGAGCACTGCAAATAATGGCTAGAAACACTGGGATCGCAGACATCAAGACAAATGCACAACATAAAGGAATAGCGGTTAAGGTATTAATGAATGGTTTAAAGGATGAATTAAAAACAAGGGTACAGACCACCAACCCAAACTGGAGAGAGATCTCGGTGGCCGCACTAAGAGAGGCCGTCATTAATCATGACCAGAATATCACCAGGTACAGAGAGTCACTAAGAGATAAGTTAATGGCAGCAAATATACAGGCCCAAACCACAAGACCACCCCAACAAAAGCCACACACCCCTGCGAGAAATCCAGATATGGAAATCTGTTACAATTGTCATAAAAAGGGACACATTGCAAGAGATTGTAGATCAAGAGAAAGACAACACCATAATCATAAAATCCAAGGAATCAGGGAAGTACAGGGGAAACGATTGATGATGATGAGCATCCGAGCGTTTGAGGAGGCATCAAATCAACCAAAACCTCAGGTCATGGACACGTGGAGGAAGCCCAGGATTTGTTATCAGTGTAGGAGAGAAGGGCATTGTGCTAGCAACTGTAATAACCCACATAAAGTTAGACCCCCTAGACCAAGAAATGAGCAAAATTACAATACACACCATTATAATCAAGGATCACATAGGCAGGAAAGGTGATTATTAGGAATGGAGGCAAGCCTGAAGTAACGGTTAATGAAGTGGGAGGTCATTCACTAAAGACACAGGAATGACCAGGTGAAAAGTTGTAAATGTATTTGTGAAAAATGTTTTTCTCTCCCTCTCTCTATCCCCATCTCTGACTAGTAGTGGTAAGAATTCACACATTGCATATCCACTTGGTCCTTGCAGAAGTCTACCAAACCCCAGCATGACCTCCGCCACAATGTATTTCTGGCCAGATACAGACAGTGGAGTAATGCAGGTGCTGGTGGGAAGGGACTGCTCAGGGAGACCATTAGACACATAGATATGACAGCCTAATAAGTCTGACAATGTTTTTCTAATGCTAACAATGTTTTCTTACAATGTTTAAAAATGCTTTGTTTCTCTTTTCTTATTGATGGTTATTGTCGAGTTATGTAATGTATATATGCACATGAATTGTTCTCTATCTCTTTTGTTTTTTTTATTTTCTCTCTCTTCTCACTCATGTTTCCATGGTTTAAAGATGGTATGTCACCCCTCAGTTGGACCAATGGTAATGCCAGATTTTTGCTCCTTACAGAAAGATCGTCGGTTAGGAAGGAATATTGCATCACCAGAATGATCGTTTTTGAAGACTGAGAGACAGCACCTTTGAGAGGACAGCAGAACAAGAAGAACAACAAGACGAGAGAACTTATTATCGTAACGAGTTCTCCCCCCCCCCTCAAACTGTTTTCTTATACCCCCTTTACAAATTTCGTCTTTTCTCCTCCTGTAAGATGGACTTGCCCCAAGAGACTGCGATATGGATTTTCCCGTTAACCATGATGTTGACCAGAGCAGTCTGTTTCGGTGAGAGTACCAGTGAGGTCGAGAAAGGATCCAGAAAGGCTCTAATGACTGAGACGGAGGTGTAAATTTCCAATAGCAACCCAATCACCAAGCAAAGGCGAGTACCGGGCACGATCTAACAACCATGTTATCTGTAAACATTTTCTTTGAAGGATTGTTAGCTCAAAAAAAGAAAACTGTATCAGTAGGCTCGGTAACAATAATGCCAATCCAGTTTTAATAACCATAGGGACCGGCATCCATTGAGTGACTATCACTCCTTAGTGGGTAGCGTGTTAAATGAGACAGATTTTTGGGTATGTTCTCAAGTACCTCAAGGGCATAGCAAATCAGGGCTAGTACCATTTCCTTTAACGTTAGGGGAGGTACTTGAGCTAAGTGGTGGGAGACCGGTGGACCGGAGGTTTAACATCTCCAGCCCTCCTAGTTTGAAGCTCCACCAATACCATGTGGATAGGTCCCTCATATGTTTTAATATCTCCAATCCCCGTAAGCCGGGAAATTGGGAAGTGTCATGGAGCAACCTTACCATGACCTTTTCACACAGAGCAGATAGAATGCCTACAGATACAGAGCTGGTACGCCACATAGCCAGTAGAGGAAAATCTTTCCGGTATCGATATACCTTAGGAAATAGGATTACTAGAGTTGGAGAGGTATCACCAGGATACTGTGCACATATCATACAAACTGATACGTGCATTAAGCAGATGGAAGAATTAGGGTCAGGAGATTTCACCTGGAAGGTTTGTAACATGGTCATGTCCTTCTCCGTCCCCTATGTTCTCCCCGATGACGCATATTTCATATGTGGGAGAAAGGCGTACAAGTGGCTTGCCCCAAACTCTGAAGGATTGTGTTATATTGGAAAAGTATTGCCTGAAGTGATGACTGTTACACATGACAAAATGAAGGACATACACCGTGGTGCCCAAGCTCCTTATACTCACACTCATTACGAGCACCGAGTTAAAAGACAACTGTCAGAAAGGTTAGAGCATCCGGCCTCTGATCTTATCCATGAATCCACCGGGATTCAGGTTCTGGTAGCGTTAGATTTCACTCGTACCGCTCGGGGAGTGATGAATTATAGATACATTTCCGCACTCGCCAATTTGTTAGATAATATCACTGAAATGTATGATGACACGTTTAGATACACTGGAAGAGAACTTCAAGCTTATAAAACAGAACTAGTTCAGCATAGGATGGTTCTTAATTATCTTACAGCAGTAACAGGCGGATATCGTGTTACATTGGCAACACAGTACGGCATAAAGTGTTGCACGTACATCACAAATAGCACAGAGGATCCGGTAGAGGTCATAGACCAAAAGATGGATGATATTCTCCAATTGAAGTGGGAATTTCGTCGAAAACACAATCTCACCCTTGCTGCTGTAGGTAATGAGCTGACTAGTTGGGTGTCATGGTTGAACCCGCGAAATTGGTTCTCCGGTTTAGGAGACTGGGCTCAAGGAGTCATAATGGATGTTGGAAAGTTTCTACTATGTATCTTGGGTGTCGTTATATCGATTGGATTGATATTTAGATGCGGGCAGGCTTTAATGAGGTGCAAACAAAGTACAAAAGTGATGAGCTTGAGGAGCGAGGAAACTGTAATTAACCTGGATTTGATTTATGACCCAATGATAGAAACCAGAATGTGATGAAAATGCGATTATACGGTCCGTTTCTTTCACCTGTTTTTCTGCTTTTCTCCAAGATACAAAGACCCCTTGGACGAGGAAGTTGACGAGACGGTATACAGACAAGACAACAGACAAGCACCAAAGATGAAGTTTTGACAACCTATGATATGGACACTTGATGAACTTTGCCATGGATCCCCAGTTTCCCTAGTACTTTTAAACTCACGCTAGCCCAACATTTTTGTAAATCTGATGGCTCAGACAAAGCTATTTGCTCATGCCCAAGGAGCAATACAGCGCAAAGAAGACGACTCTCAACAGATACCGAACACAACTTCAACAACAGATGTACATTTCCCTGACATAGAATATCATTGCATTTTTCGTAAGTGTTCTTTATCTTCATCTCTACAACCCCCAGGTAACGACACACATAGACGATAGGGAATACAGGCACAGATAGCAGCAACCACATACCTCCCCCATTCATGTATCATCAACTAAAATGTGCATCCCCATTTTGTTACAACCACAGCCGAAATGAGCTCGGTAGAGTTTGACAGCCCATCCACAGACCTGTACCACAGGATAAGAAGGAATTCAAATGTATACTTCGCAATACCTCGAAGCTTGATTTACCACACGTACGGCACGATGATACATGACCCTCCAAACATGGACTCATACACACATGCTTCTACTCTCTCACCAGGTCATACCCTTTTCACACCTACTCCTCTCTTCTTCCTTACCCCACCATGGAAATCAATTAACCCCTGACTTACATTTTTCTCCTTAAACGTTTTGTGGCAGTTATTATTGACTGCCAAAGGGTGGACTGTCGAAGTCAGAAAAATGTCTCTATGCACGTTGCCATATTTGCACCGCACACTGGTCCGTGCTGCGCATGCGTGCGCTCTCCCGTGGAGGCGCATACCCGCAATAGCGTGCACTCGCAGGCGCGGTATGCGTATTTACGGTAGAGTTTACGTAGTCGTAGCGTGCGACCCATTCGTTACAACTGTTCACAATTAATGTAGTTTATAGATCATGGTCCCTTTGATAGATTCTGAAAGTTTGGTTAAAATAGAATGTCCCTGAGCTGAGGAATCCCTCTTTGCATCGTACGAAGGGTCTAACAGGAATCATACAGCAGTGTTTGGTACCCATCGGAAGAGTATTTAATTAGCAATATTCCGGTGTTGGTTTGGAGCGTATTAATCGCTCGTGCGAATAGTTATGGACATAAGAAGTTATGTCCATTTATTTATTATTATTTGTTCTTACTTAGTCATGCATCTGAACAGTTGGAGACAGGCATCAGTGGGTCTCAAATGTCTCTTTGACCTCAGAGATCCCCCAAACAATAGTTTGCATGTTAAGAGGGCCTCATATCTACACATGCATAAGGTAAACACAGGAATAGTAATTGAAGATCAATTGTACTCCAAATCAGTATCTTTCCCGCAGACGGAGTACAATAGCCTTTAATTACACTGAGTTTTTGAGACTCAATAAGGAGGGCCAACACCTGTGTTTACAAATGGGGCTGGATTTGTATACAGGAGAATGAGGGCTGAGATGTCATTGTCTCAACTGAAAGTGGACATCATGAATATAGAACAGAACCCAGACAGGATTCTGTTTTGTATTCGCCAAACAATCGCTCTCCAGAAGACAGGAATGTGTTAGTCATCACCCATTATTTTGCATAACCAGGGTCACTGATATGAATCAACTTATGACCTTTTGTTATGATGCAGGGCCGAATTCCTTCGGCCAATGAACAATGGGATTGTAGGGACTATGAGATTGCATTGTGTGTGGGGCATAAATAGGCAGGCCGACCATATCCAATTTCACTCACTCTCATCAACGGTTATCTGCTGATAGCCGGGAGCTGGATATCGAGGCGCAGGCGATCATACCCTTTGTGCGTAAGTTTCTCTCCGTAATCATTGTCTTTCTGTGAGCCAATTTCTCTCTCTCTCTCTATCTCTCTCTCTCCTCTTTTCTCTTATATCTCTCATAGTATTATAGTATTGTACTGTATTGCATTTAGGTCAGTGTAGTATTGTCTTTTTGTATTTATTGTTTAGTTCTGTGGTTAGGAAGTCCTTGTTATATTGTAGTGTATCATTTGTACTGTTATCCCCTTTTACAAGTATATTAGATATAATACAGTTAATAGGCTTTGGAACCTAAACCAGTATCTGTGTATTTTCTATAGTGTTAAGTGTTCACTTGAGCGTCGGTGACGCTCAAGCAGCTTTGTAGTTAGTCAGGTTACACAAGGTTGCACTTACACCCTGTACTCACATTAAGGTATTCAGTGTATTTCATTGGTATAAGGTTTTAACATAAAGGTATAGTGTTGTGAGCGTCTGCATCGCTGGTGACCTCCTCGTGGTCTCGAGCGTAAGCTACGCCATAGCGAATCATTACCCTAGACATAACCAATAACGTGTCCTGTGATCGCTGGGCCGCGAGAGAACGTGACGCTTGAGCGTCTCGCCTACGGCCGAGCGATCGTTACGCCAACAGCGTACCATTACGGTACTTCTTAAGTAAACAGCGTACAGTGTTCTTAGCTTCATAAAGGGTTGTTTATACGACAAAGGAATTTAGCATTGTCAAAAAATACCCAAATAAAAACACAACTCACACACCGTGACAGTAAAAATTTATTAAAGCACACTGACACACTCACACATACTTACCTATATCCCACGCCGGTCACGTCCACTTGTCCAGTAGAATCCAATAGGGGTAGCTGTAAAAATGAGAGACACATTACTTACCTACATCCCACGCCGGTCACGTCCACTTGTCCAGTAGAATCCAGTAGGGGAATCTGTAAAAATGAGAGACAGATTACTTACCTACATCCCACGCCGGTCACGTCCACTTGTCCAGTAGAATCCAATAGGGGTACCTGTAAAAATGAGAGACAGATTACTTACCTACATCCCACGCCGATCACGTCCACTTGTCCAGTAGAATCCAACAGGGGTACCTGTAAAAATGAGAGACAGATTACTTACCTACATCCCACGCTGGTCACGTCCACTTGTCCAGTAGAATTCAATAGGGGTACCTGTAAAAATGAGAGACAGATTACTTACCTACATCCCACGCTGGTCACGTCCACTTGTCCAGTAGAATCCAGTAGGGGAATCTGTAAAAATGAGAGACAGATTACTTACCTACATCCCACGCCGGTCACGTCCACTTGTCCAGTAGAATCCAATAGGGGTACCTGTAAAAATGAGAGACAGATTACTTACCTACATCCCACGCCGATCACGTCCACTTGTCCAGTAGAATCCAATAGGGGTACCTGTAAAAATGAGAGACAGATTACTTACCTACATCCCACGCCGATCACGTCCACTTGTCCAGTAGAATCCAATAGGGGTACCTGTAAAAATGAGAGACAGATTACTTACCTACATCCCACGCTGGTCACGTCCACTTGTCCAGTAGAATTCAATAGGGGTACCTGTAAAAATGAGAGACAGATTACTTGCCTACATCCCACGCTGGTCACGTCCACTTGTCCAGTAGAATCCAGTAGGGGAATCTGTAAAAATGAGAGACAGATTACTTACCTACATCCCACGCCGGTCACGTCCACTTGTCCAGTAGAATCCAATAGGGGTACCTGTAAAAATGAGAGACAGATTACTTACCTACATCCCACGCCGATCACGTCCACTTGTCCAGTAGAATCCAACAGGGGTACCTGTAAAAATGAGAGACAGATTACTTACCTACATCCCACGCTGGTCACGTCCACTTGTCCAGTAGAATTCAATAGGGGTACCTGTAAAAATGAGAGACAGATTACTTACCTACATCCCACGCTGGTCACGTCCACTTGTCCAGTAGAATCCAGTAGGGGAATCTGTAAAAATGAGAGACAGATTACTTACCTACATCCCACGCCGGTCACGTCCACTTGTCCAGTAGAATCCAATAGGGGTACCTGTAAAAATGAGAGACAGATTACTTACCTACATCCCACGCCGATCACGTCCACTTGTCCAGTAGAATCCAATAGGGGTACCTGTAAAAATGAGAGACAGATTACTTACCTACATCCCACGCTGGTCACGTCCACTTGTCCAGTAGAATTCAATAGGGGTACCTGTAAAAATGAGAGATAGATTACTTACCTACATCCCACGCCGATCACGTCCACTTGTCCAGTAGAATCCAATAGGGGTACCTGTAAAAATGAGAGACAGATTACTTACCTATATCCCACGCTGGTCACGTCCACTTGTCCAGTAGAATCCAGTAGGGGAATCTGTAAAAATGAGAGACAGATTACTCACCTACATCCCACGCCGGTCACGTCCACTTGTCCAGTAGAATCCAATAGGGGTACCTGTGAAAATGAGAGAGAGATTACTTACCTACATCCCACGCCGATCACGTCCACTTGTCCAGTAGAATCCAATAGGGGTACCTGTAAAAATGAGAGACAGATTACTTACCTATATCCCACGCTGGTCACGTCCACTTGTCCAGTAGAATCCAGTAGGGGAATCTGTAAAAATGAGAGACAGATTACTTACCTACATCCCACGCCGGTCACGTCCACTTGTCCAGTAGAATCCAATAGGGGTACCTGTAAAAATGAGAGACAGATTACTTACCTACATCCCACGCCGGTCACGTCCACTTGTCCAGTAGAATCCAATAGGGGTACCTGTAAAAATAAGAGACAGATTACTTACCTACATCCTACGCCGATCTCGTCCACTTGTCCAGTAGAATTCAATAGGGGTACCTGTAAAAATTAAAATGATACTTACAAACTGCAATCCACAGGAGGAGAGAGAGAGAGAGAGAGGGGGGGGGGAGAGACTAACCTGCCGCTGCTGCTGGGGAGACCGGCACACACTGCAGGGCCATGACGGGAGGACGGAGCCGGCGGAGGAGGGGGAGAGCCGCACACCGCCGCTCCTGTCAGCGGCAGCGGAGGAGGATGGGGCGCACACTACAGACGCCAATAACCGCCGGGACAATTAACACACACACACACACACACACACACAATTAACACACGCACACTGTCCCACACACAATTAACACACACGCACGCACACTGTCCCACACACACAAATAACACACACGCACACTGTCCCACACACAATTAACAAACACGCACTGTCCCACACACACACAATTAACACACTCACACTGTCACACACACACACACACACACACACTTAACACACGCACACTGTCCCACACACACACAATTAACACACACGCACACTGTCCCACACACACACAATTGATACACACGCACACTGTCCCACACACACACACAATTAACACACACGCACACTGTCCCACACACACACAATTAACACACACTCAAACTGTCCCACACACACACAATTAACACACTCACACTGTTCCACACACACACACTCACACACACACACACACACACACACGCACACAATTAACACACTCACACTGTCCCACACATACACAATTAACACACACGCACACTGTCCCACACGCACACAATTAACACGCACTCAAAACTGTCCCACACACACAATTAACACACTCACACTGTCACACACACACACACAATTAACAAACACGCACTGTCCCACACACACAATTAACACACTCACACACACACTGTCCCACACACACAGTCACACACACACACAATTTACACAAACTGTCCCACACACACAATTAACACACTCACACTGTCCCACACACACACAATGTCCCACACACAACACACACGCACACTGTCCGACACACACACACTTAACACACACACACACACA
This sequence comes from Pseudophryne corroboree, assembly GCF_028390025.1. NCBI lineage: Eukaryota > Metazoa > Chordata > Amphibia > Anura > Myobatrachidae > Pseudophryne > Pseudophryne corroboree. The sequence continues at coordinate 488,791,784 of NC_086444.1, read as the reverse complement.
CAAAATGTCCCGCACCCCCTTCCCGCTCACCTGCACTCACTGCTGTTCAGGGCAGGGGCCGCACGCCCCCCCGAGGTCGCGCACGCGCATGCGCGCACCTCCGCGGTCGCGATCGCGCACGCGATCGCGTACACACAGTCACTCACTTTACAGGGGGGAGTAGGGGGAGGCTCCTGGCTGCCGCTGCCTGTCTATTGTGACAGGCACAGCAGCCGGGGAGACAGGGAAAGCGCCGCGGGTAGCGCCGGCGGAATCCCTGAAGCATGGGGCGAGTGGGCCGTGCAGGTGCCGGTGGCGCCCCCCTCTGTTGGGGCTGCCATGGCGCCCAGGGCACGTGCCCTGCTCGCCCCGTGCTAGATACGCCTCTGCCTGCCTGCATACACAGCTTTCCTTGCCCACCCACATCCACATCTGCCCATTGCTCAGTATTCGCAGCACTCCACTATGAACAACCCCCCACCACTGAGGGACAGGAAGGAGGACAGCTGACCGGTAGGGGCTAATATTTGTTATTTTAGTTCTCCTGTGGGGAACAATAGGATTTATGTGCGAGAATAAGGATTTATGGGTGAAGCAATGTGAATAATTCATGTGGGGAGCAATAGGATTTATGTGGGGAGAAATGTGATTGGTTTATGTGTGAGCAACATGATTTTGTGGGGAGCAATGTTATTGATTTACGTAGGGAGCAATATGATTTATGTATTGAGCAACATGATTTATGTGTGGAGCAATGTGATGTTTTTTTCTGTGTAGGCCAATGCAGGGCCGGATTAACAATGGGGCGGATGGAGCTGCAGCTCCAGGCCCCCCACTGAAAATAGGCCCATAGGCTCCAATGCAATGCAGCCAGTGTTGACAGGAAAATATATTCCTGTCATCACCAGCAGCACAGCTCCCTCATCTCCCGGCTGCTCAGTTACTTCCATACCAAACCAGCTGGGCGAAGTTCAGTTCAGACCACGAAGCTGGCTGTCCCACTCCCTGCTTTAATCCCCGCCCCCGGACCCAACCGAGGCTCCGCCCCACCCACCCCGAAGTTCCTGAGGCTCCACCCCCACCCGTCCTGAAGCTCCGCCCCCTTATCTGATGGGGCACTGGCTGCACAGTAGCATATTCACCATTTACCCTGTCTGGTGGCACAGCACATAATGAATGTAATAGGACAGCAAAAGAGCAAGGTAGGTGGTGGGGTGGTGTCAGTACTTCAGTACATATATAATGTAACAGGACAGGGGGCATAAGTTAAATAATTATATTATAAAGAAGGGGACAGGAAACTCAATATATATAAAGAAGGCATCATTTGCATAAGTGAAATAAACATATAAGGCGGCACAGGCTCACAAGTTCAATATAAAGGGGGTCAGCAGGTGCAACTAAAATATAAAAGTGGTGATGTGGTTATAGCATGAATAAATATAACTGGGGCAGGTGACAACATAAATATGAAAGGCTAGTGCCACACATAGCGGCCGCGAGGAGACTGCACATCATACTTGCCTACTATTGAAAAAGCATTTCAGGGAGATGTGACAGTAGCACCTACCAGCGCGGGCGTGTACTGCTACATCTGAGAGGCGTGTCATGAAAATGACTTACATCCAAATGTAAATGAGCCCCAAAGTCAGTAAGAGCTATTTGTTGAAGAAAAGACTCATATTTTGCAGGATTTGTCTGTGTATTGTGTTTTACAAGAGCTTCCATATACTGTAAGTGGCCACAAGAAACCTTTAAAATGCATGTAGCCTTATAACCAATACAGGGAAATGGCACTGATGATACCATTTAAATGTATGTATCTATGATTTATTTTTTTCAGGGAGATTGAGGGGCCATTCAGGGATTGAGGGAGATTGCTGCTATTTCAGGGAGTCTCCTGCAGAATGAGGAAGGGTAGGCAACTTTGCTGCACATGGGTGCCTATGCAGGTGCCCACACATGTGCAGCAGTCCCACTGCCGCCAGGATGACAGGACGGCGGGATTTCAATGTGAACACAAACATTTCAATGTATGTGTTTACACAGTGCGGCTGAAATCCTGTGTGTCACTGGCCGGATCCTGTTCTGCAGCATCGCGCAGAACAGGATCTGTGTGTGCACACAAAATCCCCTCCCGGGTAAGCAGGACTCGCTTGGCCGCTATGTGTGGCCCTTGCTAAGGGCTCATGTGGCATAAATTAATAAAATGACCATTAATCAAAGATGGCTCCATTTATTCACAGCACTGAGGTTGTGAGTTTGATTCCCACCTTGGGTCTGTGTGGAGTTTGTATATTCTCACCTTGTGTGGGTTTCCTCCGGGTACTCTGGTTTCCTTCCACAAGTTGTTTCCCTACATAAATTAACCTCAGTGTGTAAGTGTGTGCATGTACTGTACATGAAGTAGGGAACATAGACCGTAAGCTCCACTGGGACCAGGACTGATGTGGATGGCCAAATACCGTATATACTCGAGTATAAGTCGATCCAAATATAAGCCGAGGCACCTAATTTTACCACAAAAACCTGGGAAAACTTATTGACTCGAGTATAAGCCTAGGGTGGGAAATGCAGCTCTAGCCGTACACAGCCCTCATAGTGCCAGATATGCCCTCATACTGCCAGATATGCCCCCATAGTGCCAGATGTTCCAGATATGCCCTCATGCTGCCAGATATGCCCCACAGTGCCAGATATGCCCTCATGCTGCCAGATATGCCCCACAGTGCCAGATATGCCCTCATGCTGCCAGATATGCCCCACAGTGCCAGATATGCCCTCATGCTGCCAGATATGCACCACAATGCCAGATGTGCCAGATATGCACCACAGTGCCAGATATGCACTAATGCTGCCAGATGTGCCAGATATGCCCCACAGTGCCAGTTACCGTACTTACCCTCTGTCGCTCCCGCGCTGTCCTCTGAAGGAGGGACACGGAGGGCACAGCGTGCGGTTCTCCTGTGTCCCTCCTGCGTCTCCGGCGGCAGCGGCGTGTGTGTTAAAGGAAGTGCCAGTTCGTGCACTTCCTTTAACACATACATGCCGCTGCCGCCGTAGACGCAGGAGGGACACAGGAGAGCCGCGCGCTGTGCCCTCCGTGTCCCTCCTAAATACTGACTCGAGTATAAGCCGAAGGGGCTTTTTCAGCACAAAAAAAGTGCTGAAAAAGTCGGTTTATACTCGAGTATATACGGTAGGTATGGTTTCAGATTCATTTAAAATTCATTTAAAAAAATTGTAAAAATCAATAAACATTGACAAAAAAAATCTATATTTATTTGGACCCGTTTACAATCCAAAACCAGAGTTCTGTTTTTAAATCCAAGTTCCAAACTGACAACAGACAGTGATGGAGGAGGGGAGGTGTATGAGTATGAGGGATGGAGGCGATGGGGGGCCGGAGTGTGAGGGAACAAGCAGGTGATGGAAGAAAGGAGGTGCCAGAGTATGAGGGATGAAGGAGAGGAGGTGCCGAAGTATGAGGAATGGAGGTGAGGGGGAGCCAGAATGTGAGGGATCAAGCAGGTTATGGAGAAGAGGGGGAGCCAGAATGTGAGGGAACAAGCAGGTTATGGAGAAGAGGGGGAGCCAGAATGTGAGGGAATGAGCAGGTGATGGAGGAGAGGAGGTGCCAGAGTATGAGGAATGGAGGAGAGGAGGAGCCGTAGTATGAGGGATGGAGGAGAGAGGGAGCCAGAATGTGAGGGAATGAGCAGGTGATGGAGGAGAGGAGGTGCCAGAGTATGAGGAATGGAGGAGAGGAGGAGCCGTAGTATGAGGGATGGAGGAGAGAGGGAGCCAGAATGTGAGGGAATGAGCAGGTGATGGAGGAGAGGAGGCGCCGCAGTATGAGGGATGGAGGAGAGGGGGAGCCGGAGTGTGAGGGATGGAGGAGAGGGGGGGCCAGAATGTGAAGGAAGGAGCAGGTGATGGAGGAGAGAAGGTGTCGGAGTATGAGAGATGAAGGAGAGGAGGTGCTGGAGTATGAGGGATGGAGGAGAGGGGTAGCCAGAATGTAAAGGAATGAGCAGGTGATGGAGGAGAGGAGGTGCAAGACTATGAGGGATGGAGGAGAGGGGGGGGGGGGTGCGGAGTGTGAGGGATGGAGCAGAGGGGGAGCCAGAATGTGAGGGAACGAGCAGGTGATGGAGGAGAGGAGGTGCAAGACTATGAGGGATGAAGGAGAGGAGGTGCCGAAGTATGAGGGATGGAGGAGAGGTGGGGTGGAGGAGAGTGTGAGGGAGGGAACACGTGATGGAGGAGAGGAGGAGCTGGAGCGTGAGGGATGGAGCAGAGTGATGGAGAAGAGGAGGTGCTGGAGGCCATAGGGGGATATGCGGGTCATGGGGCAAAGTCTCAGCTTTAGCACATTTTTTATATGCCATCAGACCATTCAGATGCCCCTTACATACTTTCAGACACCTTCATATGCCCATATATGTCATTACACATTTTCACATGCCCCTTATATACCATTAGACCCAACTAGGTATGCCATCAGACTCTGCCCCCTCATAGACTCTACCCCCTGTTTAGGGCTACTTCAGAAATGTCCCTGGCTGGTTTTCCATCCCAATACGCCCCTGCCTCCATGAATGTCAGAGCAAAGCAGGTGTGCAAAACCCGGCGAGTTGCAGCATACACCAGGCCCTGGGGTCTCCTCTCCCATATTTAAGTGGTGTCTGTCGGTAAGTTTATCTGTGTTTTGTGTATGTGTCTGTCAGTAAGCGTTGTCTGTGTCAGTAAGTTTATCTGTGTTGTCTTTGTCAGTAAGAAACATCTTTCAATAAGTGCGTGTGTTAGTAAGTGGAATCTGTGTCAGGAAGGGGTGTCTGTGTTAGTAAGTGGTATCTGTAAGGGGTGTTTGTGTCAGTAAGGGTGTCTGTGTCAATAAGGGGTGTCTGTTTATGTATGTGTGTCTGTTAGTAAGGGATGTTTGTGTCAGTAAGGGTGTCTGTGTCCGTAAGGGCTGTTTGTGCCAGTAAGTGTGTTTGTATTAGTAAGTGTGCCTATGTCAGTAAGTGTGCCTGTGTCAGTGCATTTGTGTCAGTAAGAGGAATCTGTGTTAGTAAGGGGTGTCTGTGTCAGTAAGTGATATCAGACAGTCAGGGGTGTTTGTGCCTGTATGTTTGTGTCAGTAAATTGTATCTTTCTCAGTAATGGGTATCTGTCATTAAGTATGTATGTGCCAGTAAGCGATGTCTGTGTTCATAAGGGCTATCTGTCAGTAAGTGGTGTCAGTGTCTATAATTGTGTGTATCAGTAAGTGTTTGACAGTAAGTCTCTGACAGTGGTGTGTGTCAAGTGGTGTGTGTCTGTGTGCCTGTATCAGTGTGTCTGTCAGTAAGTGGTATCTGTGTCGATAAGTGTGTCCCAGAAGCCCTCATTTGCCGGTTTACTCTGTATAGCCACACTCATGGCACAGGCCACACACCCTATTTATACCAAACTGGTCACATCACTAGTCACACCACAGTAGCGCTTCTCACACCTCCTTCCGAGGCACACAATAGGCCCTTCATAAGTTTCAGCTCCAGGCCCATGTGGACCTTAATCCTGCACTGGGCCAATGTATGTGTGGATTTTTTTTTACTGTGAGGGCCAATGTGTGTGTTTTGTTTTTTTTCTGTGGGGAACTTATGGTGTGCCTTGGCATTTTTAAAATATTGTTCGGTATGCCGTAAGTAAAAAAAGGTTGAAAATCACTGCACTAAACCCACCAGTATTGATCAGTCCAGGGTCTCAGTAGCGGCAAAACACTGACAGGCCTGGCTCTGCTTCAATGGCGGCACACCTGGAGACTGCTCAAGGCACACTAGTGTGCCATGGCACAGTGGTTGAAAAATACTGACATGGACACTCAGCACTGAACTCCCTGTTTTGGACACTGCAAGAACTTTCCACTTCACCTACTATTATTTCAGCTGTGCCAACATTTGAAAGTCCAGTCTGAATTACCATTGCCTTTTGCCTACCCTTGCATTCTCTGCTTTCCAACACAGACTACTTTAAAGTTCATTTTATGCACCAATATAATCTTTACATTTTTTTCCACTTTAAATTAAATTATTGCCATTGAGCATACACATTTACCAACACTGTACTTGCACCTGCATTTCTGTAAATCTACTGTTCTGTCTCTGTCATGGAGCCTTCCATTATTTTTCCCAGTTTTCCTCCACCTATTTACCTCATCCACACAATGTCCAAGTTTTCTTCAACTCTGTTACACAAGCCCAGCAATCCTCTAGTCTCCTGCGTACTAAAGCTTTACCTTTAGCAGCCGCCTTTCCTAGGAGGATTAGGTCCACCCAGTACGCTTATGCTCCCAGGTCTTAATGTGGACAAGAAAACTATTGTAGGCTGGGCAATTGCAAGGAAAATATGCTGGAGTAGACACCCACCTGGCACAGAGTGGGTTGAGGCTTGACAGACGGGTACATACAAGACAAGGACTAGACAAAATTGGACTGGCAAGTACTGGTGAATAGTAGGAGTATGAACATACAGTGGGACCAGAACTGGATAAGACAAAACTGGAGTGGTAGGTACTGGGAAAAGCAGAAGTATAAACACACAGTGAGATGAGGACTGGATAAGACAAAACTGGACTGGCAGGAACTGGTGAATAGCAAAAGTAAGAACACACGGGCCAGTATTTACTAAAAGTCAGAGTTTGGTCGTTTTGTGTTTTTTTTTCTAAGTCCCAATCCGGGAATTCACTAAGCACCAATCTCGACAGTGTCTGGTCTATTCGTAATGGTTTGAATGACAACGTCCCGAAATACGAATGAATAGACCATCGGTCAAACACGGCTGTTATTTCATAGAATACGGGAATTCACTATTCATTCGTATTTGCGGTCGTATTTTTTTGCGATTCGTTAAAAAAAGCGGCAAAAAAATAGACCTGCTTTTTTCAGTCATGTTTACATGTGTTGCAAATAAAAAATCACTCACACCTGAATTAGGATGCCTATAAAAGGATGTTAGGCCCATTTCAATACACCTACACTCAGAAATGGCAGCAGGACTGTGGGCCAGTGATCTTTTGTGTGCTGTGGGATTCCTCAGACTCAGACATCAGCCTGTAAGTACCCAGGGCCAAGAAACTCAACATGGTCAGCAGGTTGTACAGGTTCCGCGGAGACTGCGCAGGCCTCGTTTTTTTAGGGGGCGTTTAAACTTGAACACATTGTCCGATGATAAGGTCATACAGATGTTCCGTCTAAATCGTAACAACATTTTCCGTCTGTATGACCTTGTCAAACTGGGCCTAGACCCTGAGACAGCACGCTCTCGCCCTGTCTCAGGCCTGCACAAACTCTTGGCTGTGTTGCACTTTATGGCTACTGGCAGCTTTCAGGCTGTGTCTGGGGATGTCATAGGAATCTCACAGCCCACATTTTCCAGAATCTTAACACAGGTGATGTATACCTAACAATCTCTTCTGTTTTGTGTTTGTTTTAATTTCTCGGTGGCCAGTTCTGTCCTAAAATCTCAAGTTTATTGTTCTTTAAAATGTTCACACAGGTTTTGGCTGTTTTGCAGCCACACATCGAGGCCACAATCTGCTTCCCTACCCAGGAGTCTCAGTGGCATGCCATCAGGGTAGATTTGTATGAGCTGGCTGGCATGCCCAATGTGCTTGGAGCCATAGATTGCACACACATTCAGCTGAGACCACCTAGGGGCAGGCAGCACATATATACAAACCACCATTTTGAACACTCCACAAATGTGCAGGTGGTTTGTGATGCAAATCTCAAAATAATGAGTGTTGTTGCTGGTTACCCTTGGGGCTGCCATGACTCCTTCATCCTCAGTCAGTCATCCCTCTTTGATAAGTTTGAGGACGGACAAATGCCAGATGGATGGCTGCTGGGTATGTAATTTGATATGTGTAGGCCTGCGTATACTTTGTCCAAATACAGGTGCAGATGTATTAACCTGTAGAAGGCATAAGGAAGTGAGAAACCAGTGATCTGTGCAAGATGTTAAAGGCACCAGCCAATCTGCTCCAATATGTAAATGAACATTTAGGATCAGATTGTCTGCTGCCTTTATTACCTTGCACATATCACTGGTTTTTCACTTCCTTATGCCTTCTACAGGTTAATAAATCTGCCCCACAGTGTGTTACTTATGCGTTGCTGTATCTTCACATGAATCACGTTACTATATCTGTCTTTTAGGTGATGGAGGATATGGCTGTTTCTCTTGGCTTCTAACTCCATTGTCCCGACCTGATACCCCTGCTGAACACAATTACAATAATGCACATAAGTCCACGCGGAATGTGATAGAAAGATGTTTTGGTGTGCTGAAATCTAAATTTCGGTGTCTGGATAAGTCTGGTGGGCTTTTGTTGTATAGTCCCTCCAAGGTGACTCAAATTGTGTTCTGCTGCTGCTTTCTTCATAACATGTGTTTGCAACAACATCTGCCACATGTTGAGGAGGAGGAGGAGGAGGAGGAAGAAAGCAGCCAGCAAGCAGAGGAATTAGAGACATATGGTGATACTTGGAGTACTGATGTAGGGAGGCAGGTTAGGCAACAGATCATCAATAGCTATTTCTAAGGTAAGCTTGGTTTGCTTATTTCATTTGTTGTGTCTACATAAATAGATGTTTTGTTTTTTTGGTCAAAATCCATTACTCAGAATGTATCTGTCTCCTTGACACATGCAAACATACCCTCGCTATATGGTCATCAAATGTTGCATGTGTATTGTGTGTCTTTTTAATATCAAAACAACAGATTATGAGTGGCATGCATTAAGTCTGGATAAGTGTTCGAAATCTTACAGTGCTAATTTCTTACAAGCCCACATCATCCATTTAGTATTTCACTTTATCATTGTGTGTAATGTCCTAATGCACAGTTTCACAAACTCGGCCCCCAGGCCCACACACAGTGCATGTTTTTCTCGTAACCCAGTAGAAGCACAGGTGTATGAATTACTCACAGACATATGTAAAAAGGTTCACAGGTGGAGCTAATTATGTCACTTGTGATTCTGTGAGTAGACCTGCAAAACATACACTGTGTGGGTTCCTGATGGCCGAGTTTGAGAACCTGTGTTCCCAAAAAACTCTCCTCAACATATAATATGTTTGCCTTGAGGAATACATGTGTCCCTATGTGTGACGCAACATCATATTTAAGACTCACAAACTTACTGTAATCAGGAATAATTTATTTCCTAATGTTTGATGCTGTAAACTTGATGATGTGTAAGTAAATACACAGTTTGCCACACATATACATTATTATAAACAGATTTTTTTTTAAAGTACATATTTGTTTGTTTCAGCATCATGTGTAAAAACATGCTTAATCATTTTTAGCACACACAAACCTGTCCCAACAATACTGACATTCATTTGGACAATGTTTTTCAAACAAAACAAAGGCAACATATTACAAGCTTTTTACGCAACTCAATTGTGTTAATCTTGTAATGTTGTATAGATAAGATAGCTAAGATATGTATCACTAACATTGTAATTTGGATTGTCTGCAGGCAAAGAGAATGTTTGGAATCTAGAAAGAGTAATGATTAGAAAAAAATCAAGTGGTCAGTTTACTTCCTGCTAAAGACATTCTGCCTGGCTCGCAATTATTGTATCTGCATGCAAAGAGAATGTTTGGAATCTAGAAAGAGTAATGATTAGAAAAAAATCAAGTGGTCAGTTTACTTCCTGCTAAAGACATTCTGCCGTGCTGGCAATTATTGTATCTGCAGGCAAAGAGAATGATTGGAATCTAGAAAGAGTAATGATTAGAAAAAAATCAAGTGGTCAGTTTACTTCCTGCTAACATGTATGTGTGGCTCCATCAACATTTTCCTTCTCCAATACCCCCCCCAAAAAATGAAAAGGAATAAATGTGCGTACTATTTTTAACAATTAATTTGGTGCACTTTTAATTAATGATGTTTAAAAAAGGGGCAAGGAGCTAAGTGTGATATTTTGTAAAGCATCAAAAACACTTGCTAACTTTACTTGTCACAAATGTCTAAATTTTTTTTGTTACGTTTTTTTTGGTGGCTGCTTGTCCTGCCCTTTGCCTTTAGCACTGTCATGTTGGCGTGCTCTGGTGGACCATCTTGGTGGTGATGAGACTGGCGTGATATTTGGAGTAGTCGTACCAGAACTGCTGGTTGTTTGCTGTTGGTGCATGCATCTGAGTGTTTCATTCAGGTTAGTGAGGGTGGCATTGAGTTCACGTGTAGCAGCATTTTGATTGTCTACTATTCTGAATAAGCTTTCATTAATCTTTTGACTGTTTTGAAAAATGCTCATATAACTTTGCTGTTGTCTGTGCTGTTCTTCCATTAGTCTGTGCTGTTCTTCCATTATGGGGTCCTGCACCCCGGACCCATACCTAATATTAGGGACCCCCAGTGACGGAGAGGCCTTGTCGATCGGCCTGGGGGCTTAACCCTATATCTGCAGATATACGCAACCAAGATCTCCGTATTATCTGACTATTATGTAGGAATATTATTCACTCAGTGTGCATTAGGGAACCATTGTTTTTTCCTTCCATTAGTCTGTGCTGTTCTTCCATTATGCGCTGTAAGTTGCCCATGACCTGTGTAATGTCTGTACGCATGAGTTCCAAGGTATTGCCTATTCTGGTTGTTTGCTAATTTTGTCGACTCAGATTTCTGGAGATTCTTCTGAGGTAAGATGGTAGGCTTGCAAACATTTGTGTCTGCTTATGCAGGCAATCTTCATTAGTGGCCTGCTGTCTAGCCCAAATAGTCCAAAACACCTGATCAGGGCCTTGTGTTCCTGGTGTTGTTAGGCTGTGTTGTGGTGGGGGTGGTGTGCTTTGCTGTGTTGGTGTATTCACAGGTGCTGGGGGGCTCATTCCTTGCATTAATGGCTGCATTTCTAAGATGTTTGTCTCCTCCATGTCACTGTGTTGGTGTTGTTGCGGAGGGATGCTGTTCCCAGGACTCGAAGCTGAAATGTTAAACATATCTCCGTTAGCTATCCATATGGTTGTGAAATGAAAAAAAAAAAAACACTACACATGGAACACATGTCATTCACTGTTGCTTTAAACTATTCTGCCTAGCAACATCATCACTCATAGCTTAAATACATACATATGCCAGCTTGTGGCAAATGTGTCTGGTTACTTAATTGTGAAAGCAAACACTTTAGTTTTATTGTAGCTCACACATACTCCAGCATAAAAAAAACATTGTAATACATAATGTGTTACCTTATAGCTTTGTTCAAACAAACATAGTAATGTTTTTGTAGGAATTTTGCAATGTTACCTTAAGCACACATGAGATTTTTGGAAAAACAAACTTACTTTTTACAAACAAACCAACATGCTTTTTTGTTGCAGCATTTTACACCCAATGTCATACTGTATGACTCAAGTGGACATACATTTCTTTACTGGATGTGGATAAGGCCATTTAGTTTGGATTCCATTTCAGCTTTTACTTACTGCGGTAAGTATTTTTGTTTTGGATGTGTTTGGACTTAATGCGGTTATGACTGATTATGATTATGTTCTGACATTTTACACTTTTTTTCCAGTTTGATACTCACAATCAAGATGAGGGGAGTGTGGATGACGTCTTGGAGGTGTGTCCAAAATTTGGAGTGGGGGGACAGAACATACGGACGATAATTTTCGTGGCGGGGTAGCCTGCTGTGTTTGTGGCGGGACAGACGACCTTGCTTTCTTTTCAGCCACAGGTTTCTTGTGGTGATGTCTAACTGAAGAGCCACTTCTGCTGCTTCATACTTCTTTTGATGGACCTTTTAATGAAAGTGCAATTTTGTTATGCCCATTCCTTTACAAGCATACCCTATACTACAATGGACACTTTACCTGCTTCCGCAGCGTCACCATCATCAGATGTGTTAGGATTTACTGGCCGACGAGCAGTACTGCTTTTTCCCGACACTGTATAAAATGAGATATATTCATAAATCATGCTATTGTGTATACATCCACCCATTATGCTTATAAACATTTATACCTTTAGAAATGCTTGGTTTTTATTTTAAAAAAACATAAGGACCAGAAATACCAAAATAAATAATTAAAAATGTAAAAATATGCACTATGCCAACATCAAGACAGGCAAACATGTACAGGACACTGACATAGGCCACAAGTTAAAGGAATTGGTTTTTTTTTGTAAAAAAAAAACACAAATTAATTTTGAATTATTTTTAAAAATAATACAGATGCAATATCTAATTGGCTCTGTGATGTGGCACTCCAAATACACATTACCACTATATGACCACAAAAAAAACCCAGCAAATGTTAAGATTTAAAAAAATGCAGTATGGTGTCACGGAACAAATACAAGCAAAAAAAAATTATTTTTAAAACTTATATAAAAAAAAAAAACCCTTCTGTAAAGATGACATTACACATGTAAGTGGTTTACAAACCACTTTCCAGTACTCCAGCCTCTAACATGACAGCGACTTATTTTAATTAAAAAAAACATGGATCACTTATATATAAAACATAGTCATATTTTTTTAAGAAAAAAACGCCCAAAAGGAAAACATTATTGCAGGACAAATCAGAGACACAACAAGTCCAAACTACACATGCTAAATATCTGTGTGAAAAACACATGACATACAATAAAGTAAGATGTTACATTGGCTTTTAGCTAACACATGACCCAAAACAATGTATTTGCAAACACACACTTGAAGATGGGAGTAATATGCAACGTCACATGACACAGATTACAAAATACAACTTATAAAAAAAAAAAAAAAACATGCTCACCATTCTTCCTTGGCCTATCTGAATCCCGGACATGGGTTGCAGAGACAACTTCAGGAGGTATGACACTCCGCATGGGCTCTTCATACTCCAGATTTCTTGCAATATAGGGCTGCCCACCACCGGTTTGCCGAGCCGACTTGGCCTCCTTGGCCATTGTGGACTTGACACGTCGCTTTATGTCATAGTACCGTTTGCGGCATGTGTCCTCCGTCCGCTTGACCACCCGCTCACTATTGACAGCAGCAACTACTTTCGCCCACAACACCGTCTTCCTCCGTGTTGGCACCTTGGCGGACTCAGGTCCAAATAGCTGCCTCTGATACTTCATCAGCTCACGCACCAATGCCACATTTTCAGCAAAACTATACTTAACATTCCGCCCAGTCTTAGTAGTGGTGCGTGGCTGCGGAGCACTCTGACTGTCACTGTCACTTGAGGCTGCTGCAGCAACCTCACCCACCTCCTCCACCTCACTAACCTCACTAACACTCACCTCCTCCACCTGACCGACCTCCTCCCCCTCACTCACACCCTCCACCTCTGAGTCACACATAATTGTGTGTCTAAACAGTTAACACAGGGAAAAAAAAGACAAAAACACACTCCTCCACTACTCCACTACCACTACACACACACACACACACACACACACACACACACACACACACACACACACACACACACACTGACAAGGGACTATAAAGAAAAATAACTTGGACTAAAAATGAGACAAAACCACAAAATACAAGACAACAAGAATGACAAGACGACTTTCAAACACAATACCACACTCAGAAATCGCTACCAACACTCCTCTTCAAACCACAAAATCACCTACCTCCACAGCACAACCTCCCTCCTCCTCACCACTAACTAAACCCGCGAGGTGCAGACGGTTTGGGGCGTATTTATATGGTTGCGCACAGACACTCCTACCATCTGAAACACAACCAATCACGAACGGGGATGAAAATCGAAACTGAAAGTGAAAATGCGGCCGCGGGAAAAAAAAAATACTGCCGCGTTTAACTTAGTGAAAAAAACAGCAAATCCAACAAAAACACGTACGCAAACGACAATGACGGCCGTAAATGTGGCAAAAAAACCCGACTGGCATCGACATCGAAAAACACGAAAACAATAAACTCGACTGCTTCGTAACTTTGCGTATATGGATTCAAAAAATTGCATGAAAATGCACCCGATACAAAACGAGTTTAAACACTACACAAACCGACTTAAACACGAATATTAGTAAATATTGCCCACAGTGGGACTAGGACTGGATAAGGTAGCACTGACAAGGGTAATAGCACAAAATCAAGGGACTGCTTCTAGAAGCAGGTGAACAAAAACTGAAAGACTGGAAGTGATGCTATGGACAAACACACGTAGGCCAAAACTAGACAAGACTGGAGAGGCAGAGTTTGAACTCAGAGTCCAGAGGCTGTACTTGGGAGCAGCTCACTTTCAGATAGACAGCCTGGAGCTTGTGAGACATTGCAGGAAGAATTTGCAGATTGAGATTACAGGCTAACAGGCTGAAGGTCCAAACACACTGCTTGGTGGTGTTTTGCAGATAGCTGTGCAGACAGAAAGCCTCGGATACTGCAGGTAATGACAGGATTAAACAACTCAGAAACTTGGAGTAAACTGACAGACAAGGTATCCTCAGGTTCAAAGACAAGAGCACGGCTGGAACAGGGTTCATACACAAGGCAGAAACGTTATAGTAAGGTAAAGGGCAGGCTGTTTAATATTAGGAGCAATTCCCATTCAAAGCAGCCAGGGAGAACAGGCCCTCTTATTAGGAGACTCAATGCACCTGTTCAGACACACACACACACACACACACACACACACACACACACACACACACACACACACACACACACACACACACACACACACACACACACACACACACACACACACACACACACACACACACACACACACACACACACACACACACACACACACACACACACACACACACACCTGCTCATTATACTGCAGCTGAAGTGGAACACACAGGAAACATGATGGAATCTGAAATAAACTGGGAATGCTGGAAAACATGGCATGTTGATCCAAAAGAAATCAGAACATGAGCAGACCGCATGCTGCATTTGCAGCTTGTAACACTCCCCCCCATCACTCAGTGTTTATCTAATCTTAATTTTGCCCCAAGTTTTCCAAGTCTATCATTTCCCCCTAGTCTACTATACCTCCACCTTTCTCCCCCTCCCTGCTTCTGTGTCTCTACATTTGAGGTCCATGCTATATGTAAATTCAAACCGGTTCACCTTCAAGTAGCTGTCATTTACCGTCTACCTGGTTTTCCCTCCACATTCCTAAACAACTTTCTCTATTCAAATCTTCCCTCCATTATCTCAGGTGACTTTAACATCCCTATTGATATTCCCACAGAGTCCTCTGCTCTAAACTCCTTACCCTCACCTCATCATTTGGTCTTTCCCAATGGACCTCCTCACCCTCCAATATGAGTAGGCACTCAGTTAATCTGGTACTCACTGTTGTGATATTTCTGATTACTCCAACTTTTCATTCCCCCTCCTCTTCACCCTATTACCTCCTGCCTCCTCCGCTGCCTCTCTCTTTCCCACCTCTTGAATCTCTACTTCTCATCTCTACCTTCAAGAATGCCCCTGTCTCCCCCATTCTTAAAATACCTATACTTGATTTTAGCACTCTTTCCAATTATCGTCCCATCTCTCTCCTCCCTTTTGCCTCCAAACTCCTTGAGCGTATTGTCTACAACCACCTTACCACCTTTCTTTCTTCCCACTCCCTGCTTAACCCATTTCAGTCTGGCTTCCATCCTCTCCATTCCACTACCCTCCTCTCCAATCCAATCCACTCCACTCCACTGAAACTGCCCTCATGAAAGTAAGCAAGGAGTTCCTTGCTGCCAAATCAAAGGGACACTACTCTGTGCTTGCTTATTCTCCTTGACCTCTCTGCTGCTTTTGAGACTATGGCCCTCATTCCGAGTTGTTCGCTCGCAAGGCGAATGTAGCAGAGTTACACACGCTAAGCCGCCGCCTACTGGGAGTGAATCTTAGCTTCTTAAAATTGCGACCGACGTACGCGCAATATTGCGATTACAAACGAGTTAGCAGTTTCAGAGTAGCTCCAGACTTACTCTGCCTGTGCGATCATTTCAGTGCTTGTCGTTCCTGGTTGACGTCACAAACACACCCAGCGTTCGCCCAGGCACTCCCACCGTTTCCCCGGCCACTCCTGCGTTTTTTCCGGAAACGGTAGCGTTTTCAGCCACACGCCCCTGAAACGCCGTGTATCCGCCCAGTAACACCCATTTCCTGTCAATCACATTACGATCGCCGGAGCGAAGAAAAAGCCGTGAGTAAAAATACTTTCTTCATAGTAAAGTTACTTGGCGCAGTCGCAGTGCGAACATTGCGCATGCGTACTAAGCGGATTTTCACTGCGATGCGATGAAAAATACCGAGCGAACAACTCGGAATGAGGGCCTATAACCACTCTCTTCTACTGCAAACCCTTCACTCCCTTGGTCTGTGTGATACTGCCATCTCCTGACTGTCCTTCTACCTCTCAAACTGTTCTTTCAGTGCTTTCCTAAACTCAACATGTCTAAGACTGTGCTGATAATCTTCCCACCCTTCCACCTAACCTCACCTCTGACAATTTAATTATTTATTGACGGGTCAACTATCTCCTTTAGCCTCCAAGTATGCTGTCTTGGACTTACCATTTCCTTCAAACCATCCATTTAGTATCTTTTGCAGTCCTGCCATTTCAATCTCAAAAATATTTCCAGGATCAGACCCTTTCTCACCCTGGATGCTAATAGGACCTTCATGAACTCATTGGTCATATAAAGATTGGACTACTGTAATCTCATTCTATATAGCTTCCCTGACTACCTCCTCTCTCCTCTCCAATCTGTCCTCAATGCAGCTGCTTGACAAATCTTCCTCTCCAAATATACGAGTCTGCCATCCCTGTCTTACAAGCCCTGCACTGGCTCCTCTTACTGTTCAAAATCCAATTCAAGCTTCTTACACTCACTTACCTAGCCATCACCCATTCCTCTCCTATTTACATCTATTATTATTACACCTTATTTATAAGGTGCCCAAAGTGTTTTGCAGCGCCATACACAGGACAGCACAGGGAGACCTCTTGCACTCCCACCCACACTCTTTCCTCCACAAATGGATTGTGCCTCTCCTGCCTACTGATAACCTCCTCCTCCTACTACCTCCAAGTTTTTGCATGTGCTGATCCCTATTTCCGGAATTCTTTGCCTCCCTCTATAAAACTCTCCACCTCTCTATAAAACTTGAAGACCCACTTCTTCATCAAACCCAGCCATCTCTCATCCTAAAAACAACAACAACAAAGGAGGCTGCGCTATAGTATTGTAATATAATGAACAATGTCCAGGAGCGAATTCAATTCCTCCAATTAAACAATTTAATATTAAAAATAAATTTTTCTTTTTTCCATATAAAAAAAATACATGTAACATATATATGAATTCATGCATGCATAATTAATATATTGTTACCCAATACATGTGTCAGGAACTGGGTTGTGTATAGCTGGAGGAGTCCATTCCTATAATAACCCCTGTATCAAGAGTACTTATCCAGACAGCAGTAGTCTATGCAGGGATAAGAGTCCAATTGGAGGTGTGTAGACAATTCACTGTTAGAGGAAAATCAGCTCCAGTAAGTCCTTTTTGGATGAGCTCCTCATGCAATACGGTATAGATAGTCCTTTTATTGCAAATGTCTGTTTTATTTATATTTATTTATATTAGTTTACATTTTTTAATTCGCCATCAGACACCTTAAGATCTCACCTAATTTTTCTTTTGAGATATATATATATATATATATATATATATATATATATATGTATATATATATATATATATGTATATATATAACAGTAAATACAGAGTGCGCTATAACAATACAACTGGTTGAAAAATAATCGCTTCCAGATTCAAGGGAGGGACTTCTCTTGAATTCTTTTCCCCTTATGGAACTCCTGATTGGGGCCTATAGAGAAACCCTCTCACCAGAAAAATCACCCGACAAGAATTCACAGTTTAGTAGAAGAAATTCTTTATATAAAAATGATTTTGAATCCATAGTCATACATTTGACCATATATATGCATACATACATGTGCTGCTGTCTGGAGGGCCCAAGGTGCTCATGCTGCTGCCTGGCCGCCTCTGTACCCGCTGTTCTGCTGCTGTCATTCGTCCTCCTGCAGCTCTGTATTGAAAATGTCCCTCTCAAAATGGCCGCCGCCTCAAAGGAGACAGTTATTAAAGATACTAGAGGGCTCCTCTAATATCTTGAATAACTGTCTCCTCTGTGGCGGCGGCCATTTTGGGAGAGACATTTTTCAATACAGAGCTGCTGGAGAATCGGAGGACAGTGGCAGAACAGTGGGGATGACAGCAGAACGGTGGGGATGGCGGCGGGCGGGCAGGCGGCTGCATGAATATCCTGAGCCCTCCTCTCTCTTCAGAGAGGCTGGGCCCAGGACAGCTGTGCCCCCAGCACTTCCCAGATGGCGGGTCTGGTAGTAGCAGCAGCAGTAGTAGTAGTAGCAGCAGCAGCAGCAGCAGCAGCAGCAGTAGTAGTAGTAGCAGTAGTAACAATAGTAGCAGCAGCAATAGTATCAGCATTAGTAGTAGCAGCAGCAGTAGTAGTAGTAGCAGTAGCAACAGCAGTAGTAGTAGTAGTAGTAGTAGTAGCAGC
Source organism: Pseudophryne corroboree (assembly GCF_028390025.1). Lineage (NCBI taxonomy): Eukaryota > Metazoa > Chordata > Amphibia > Anura > Myobatrachidae > Pseudophryne > Pseudophryne corroboree. The sequence goes on along the minus strand of NC_086444.1, from coordinate 488,773,212 downwards.
AGCAGCATCAGTAGTAGTAATAGTAGTAGTTGTAGCAGTAGTAGTAGTAGCAGCAGCAGCAGCAGCAGTAGTAGTAGTAGTATTAGCAGCAAAAGTAGTAGTTGCAGTAGCAGTATTAGTGGTGGTGGTAGTAGTAGTAGTAGTAGTAGTAGTAGTAGTAGCAGCAGCAGCGGAGCAGTATTAGCAGCAGTAGTACCAGTAATCGCAGTAGTAGCAGTAGCAACAGCAGCAATAGTAGTAGTAGCAGCAGCAGCAGCAGCAGTAGTAATAGTAGTAGTAGCAGCAGCAATAGTAGCAGCAGCAGCAGCAGCAGTAGTAGTAGTAGTAGTAGTAGTAGTAGCAGCAGCAGTAGTAGTAGCAGCAGCAGCAGAAGTAGTAGTAGTAGAAGTAGTAGCAGCAGCAGCAGTAGTAGTAGTAGAAATATCAGCAGCATTAGCAGCAGCAGCAGTAGTAGTAGCAGTATCAGCAGCAGTAGTAGTTGTAGTAGTAGTAGTAGCAGCAGCAGCAGCAGCAGTAGCAGTAGTAGCAGCAGCCATAGGAGTAATATCAGTATCAGCAGTAGTAGTAGTAGTAGTAGTAGTAGTAGTAGTAGTAGAAACAGTAGCAGTAATAGTAGCAGCAGCGGTATCAGTAGCAGAAGTAGTAGTATCAGCAGCAGCAGTAGTAGTAATATGAACAGCAGTAGTACAGTAGCAGCAGTAGTCATAGTAGTAGCAGCAGCAGCAGTACTAATGGTAGTAGTATTATTAGAAACAGTAGTTCCAGCTGTAGTAGTATTAGTAGTAGTCCTATAATTTGTAAGCTTGCATGCAAGGCCTTCTTATCTCTATTTCTGTCTGCTTTTGCCCAGTTTTGTTCTATTACTGTTGTTCTAATTGTAAAGCACAACGGAATATGCTGCGCTATATAGCTAACTGTTAATAAATAATAGTAGCAGCAGCAGTAGTAGTAGTAGTAGCAGCAGCAGCAGCAGCAGTATTAGTAGTAGCAGCAGTAGCAGAAGTAGTAGCAATAGCAGAAGCAGTAGTAGTAGTAGTAGTAGTAGTAGCAGCAGCAGCAGTTGTAGCTGTAGTAGCAGTATTAGTAGTAGCATTAGTAGTATTATTATTATTAGCAGCAGTAGCAGCAGTAGTCACAGCAGTATTACTAGCAGCAGTAGTAGTAGTAGTATTAGTAACCGTATTTGCAGCTGTAGTAGTAGTAGTCATAGTAGTAGTAGTAGCAGCAGCAGTAGCAGCAGTAGTAGTAGTAGTAGTGTTATTATAAGTAGTAGTATTAATAGCAGTAACACCAATAGTTGCAGCTGTAGTAGTAGCAGTAGTAGTAGTAGTAGTAGTAGTAGTAGTAGTAGTATTAATATTTTCTCTGACGTCCTAGTGGATGCTGGGAACTCCGTAAGGACCATGGGGAATAGCGGCTCCGCAGGAGACTGGGCACAAAAGAAAAGCTTTAGGACTACCTGGTGTGCACTGGCTCCTCCCCCTATGACCCTCCTCCAAGCCTCAGTTAGATTTTTGTGCCCGGCCGAGAAGGGTGCACACTAGGGGCTCTCCTGAGCTTCTTAGTGAAAGTTTAGTTTTAGGTTTTTTATTTTCAGTGAGACCTGCTGGCAACAGGCTCACTGCATCGAGGGACTAAGGGGAGAAGAAGCGAACTCACCTGCGTGCAGAGTGGATTGGGCTTCTTAGGCTACTGGACACCATTAGCTCCAGAGGGACCGAACACAGGCCCAGCCTCGGAGCTCGGTCCCAGAGCCGCGCCGCCGGCCCCCTTACAGAGCCAGAAGCAAGAAGAGGTCCGGAAAAATCGGCGGCAGAAGACATCCTGTCTTCACCAAGGTAGCGCACAGCACTGCAGCTGTGCGCCATTGCTCCTCAGCACACTTCACACTTCGGTCACTGAGGGTGCAGGGCGCTAGGGGGGGCGCCCTGAGCAGCAATAAAAACACCTTGGCTGGCGAAAATACATCACATATAGGCCCTCATTCCGAGTTGATCGGTCGCAAGGCGAATTTAGCAGAGTTACACACGCTTAGTCTACGCCTACTGGGAGTGTATCTTAGCATCTTAAAAGTGCGAACGAAGTTTACGCAATATTGCGAACAAAAAAAACTTAGCAGTTTTAGAGTAGCTCCAGACTTACTCTGCCTGTGTGATCAGTTCAGTGCTTGTCGTTCCTGGTTTGACGTCACAAACACTCCCAGCGTTCGCCCAGACACTCCCCCGTTTCTCCGGCCACTCCTGCGTTTTTTCCGGAAACGGTAGCGTTTTCAGCCACACGCCCATAAAACGCCGTGTTTCCGCCCAGTAACACCCATTTCCTGTCAATCACACTACGTTCGCCGGTGCGAACAAAAAACCGTGAGTAAAAATCCTTTCTTCATAGCAGAATTACTTAGCGCAGTCGCAGTGCGAACATTGCGCATGCGCTCTAAGCTGATTTTCACTGCGATGCGAAAAAAAAGAACGAGCGAACGACTCGGAATGAGGGCCATAGCCCCCAGGGCTATATGGATGAATTTTAACCCCTGCCAGATTCCACAGAAAAACGGGAGAAAAGGCCGCCGAGAAGGGGGCGGAGCCTATCTCCTCAGCACACTGGCGCCATTTTCTCTCACAGCTCCGTTGGAGGGAAGCTCCCTGGCTCTCCCCTGCAGTTACTACACTACAGAAAGGGGTTAAAAAAGAGAGGGGGGCACTAATTAGGCGCAGTATAACAATACAGCAGCTATAAGGGGAAAAACACTTATATAAGGTTATCCCTGTATATATATATAGCGCTCTGGTGTGTGCTGGCATACTCTCCCTCTGTCTCCCCAAAGGGCTAGTGGGGTCCTGTCCTCTATCAGAGCATTCCCTGTGTGTGTGCTGTGTGTCGGTACGTTGTGTCGACATGTATGAGGAGGAAAATGAGGTGGAGGCGGAGCAATTGCCTGTAACAGAGATGTCACCCCCTAGGGAGTCGACACCTGAGTGGATGAGCTTATGGAAGGAATTATGTGACAGTGTCAGCTCTTTACAAAAGATTGATGACATGAGACAGCCGGCGACTCAGCCTGTGCCTGTCCAGGTGTCTCAAAAGCCATCTGGGGCTCTAAAACGCCCGTTACCGCAGATGGCAGATACAGACGCCGACACGGATACTGACTCCAGTGTCGACGATTAAGAGACGAATATGACTTCCAGTAGGGCCACACGTTACATGATTGAGGCTATGGAGAATGTTTTTACACATTTCTGATAATACCAGTACCACTAAAAAGGGTATTATGTTGGGTGAGAAAAAACTGCCTGTAGTTTTTCCTGCATCTGAGGAATTAAATGAAGTGTGTGATGATGCGTGGGTTTCCCCCGATAAAAACTGTTAATTCCTAAAAAGTTATTAGCATCATACCCCTTCCCGCCAGAGGATAGGGCACGTTGGGAAACACCCCTTAGGGTGAATAAAGCGCTCACACGCTTGTTTAAACAGGTGGCACTACCGTCCCCGGATACGGCCGCCCTTAAGGTACCTGCTGACAGAAAGCAGTAAAATATCCTAAAATGTATATACACTCACACGGGTGTGATACTGCGACCAGCAATCGCCTCAGCCTGGATGTGCAGTGCTGGGGTGGCTTGGTCGGATTCCCTGACTGACAATATTGATACCCTAGATAGGGACAGTATATTAGTAACTATAGAGCATTTAAAAGATGCATTTCTATATATGCGTGATGCACAGAGGGATATTTGCCGACTGGCATCAAGAGTAAGTGCGCTGTCCATTTCTGCCAGAAGAGGGTTATGGACAAGACAGTGGTCAGGTGATGCTGATTCCAAAAGGCATATGGAAGTATCGCCTTATAAAAGGGAGGAGTTATTTGGGGTAGGTCTAACAGACCTGGTGGCCACGGCAACGGCTGGAAAATCCACATTTTTACCCCAGGTAGCTTCTCAACCTAAGAAGACGCCGTATTATCAGGCGCAGTCCTTTCGGCCCCATAAGGGCAAGCGGGCAAAAGGCGCCTCATTTCTGCCCCGTGGCAGAGGGAGAGGAAAAAGGCTGCAGCAAACAGCCAATTCCCAGGAACAAAAGCCCTCTCCCGCCTCCGCAAAGTCCTCAGCAAGACGCTGGGGCTTTACAAGCGGTCTCAGGCACGGTGGGGGCCCGTCTCAAGAAATTCGAGATGTCTCCCCCTCGCCGTTTCATAAAGTCTGCTTTACCGACGTCTCCCTCAGACAGGGAGACAGTATTGCAAGCCATTCACAGGCTGTATTCCCAGCAGGTGATAATCAAGGTACCCCTCCTGCAACAGGGAAAGGGGTACTATTCCACACTATTTGTGGTACCGAAGCCGGACGGCTCGGTGAGACCAATTTTAAATCTAAAATCCTTGAACACTTACATACAAAGGTTCAAATTCAAGATGGAGTCACTCAGAGCAGTGATTGCAAACCTGGAAGAAGGGGACTATATGGTCTCTCTGGACATCAAAGATGCTTACCTACATGTCCAAATTTACCCTTCTCCAAGGGTACCTCAGGTTTGTGGTACAGAACTGTCACTATCAGTTTCAGACGCTGCCGTTTGGATTGTCCACGGCACCCCGGGTCTTTACCAAGGTAATGGCCGAAATGATGATACTCCTTCGAAAGAAGGGAGTTTTAGTTATCCCTTACTTGGACGATCTCCTGATAAGGGCAAGATCCAGGGAACAGTTGGAAGTCGGGGTAGCACTATCTCAGATAGTGCTGCGGCAGCACGGTTGGATTCTCAATATTCCAAAATCGCAGCTGATCCCGACGACACGCCTTCTATTCCTAGGGATGATCCTGGACACAGTCCAGAAAAAGGTGTTTTCACCCGGAGGAGAAAGCCAGGGAGTTATCCGAACTAGTCAGAAACCTCCTAAAACCAGGCCAAGTGTCAGTGCATCAGTGCACAAGGATCCTGGGAAAAATGGTGGCTTCCTACGAAGCAATTCCATTCGGCAGATTCCACGCAAGAACTTTCCAGTGGGACCTGCTGGACAAATGGTCCGGATCGCATCTTCAGATGCATCAGCGGATAACCCTGTCACCAAAGACAAGGGTGTCTCTCCTGTGGTGGTTGCAGAGTGCTCATCTTCTAGAGGGCCGCAGATTCGGCATTCAGGACTGGGTCCTGGTGACCACGGATGCCAGCCTGCGAGGCTGGGGAGCAGTCACACAGGGAAGACATTTCCAGAGCTTGTGGTCAAGCCTGGAGACATCACTTCACATAAATATTTTGGAGCTAAGGGCCATTTACAATGCCCTAAGCCAAGCAAGACCTCTGCTTCAAGGTCAGCCGGTGCTGATCCAGTCGGACAACATCACGGCAGTCGCCCACGTAAACAGACAGGGCGGCACAAGAAGCAGGAGGGCAATGGCAGAAGCTTCAAGGATTTTTCGCTGGGCGGAAAATCATGTGATAGCACTGTCAGCAGTGTTCATTCCGGGAGTGGACAACTGGAAAGCAGACTTCCTCAGCAGGCACGACCTCCACCCGGGAGAGTGGGGACTTCACCCAGAAGTCTTCCACATGATTGTAAACCATTGGGAAAAACCAAAGGTGGACATGATGGCGTCCCGCCTAAACAAAAAATTGGACAGGTATTGCGCCAGGTCAAGGACCCTCAGGCAATAGCTGTGGACGCTCTGGTAACACCGTGGGTGTACCAGTCAGTGTATGTGTTCCCTCCTCTTCCTCTCATACCAAAAGTACTGAGAATTATAAGACGGAGGGGAGTAAGAACTATACTCGTGGCTCCGGATTGGCCAAGAAGGACTTGGTACCCGGAACTTCAAGAGATGCTCACGGAGGACCCGTGGCCTCTACCTATAAGAAGGGACCTGCTCCAGCAAGGACCCTGTCTATTCCAAGACTTACCGCGGCTGCGTTTGACGGCAGGGCGGTTGAACGCCGGATCCTGAAGGAAAAAGGCATTCCGGATGAAGTCATCCCTACCCTGGTCAAGCCAGGAAGGATGTAACCGCAAAGCATTATCACCGCATTTGGCGAAAATATGTTGCGTGGTGCGAGGCCAGTAAGGCCCCGATGGAGGAATTTCAACTAGGTCGATTCCTGCATTTCCTGTAAACAGGAGTGTCTATGGGCCTAAAATTGGGGTCCATTAAGGTTCAAATTTCGGCCCTGTCAATTTTCTTCCAGAAAGAACTAGCTTCACTACCTGAAGTTCAGACGTCTGTAAAAGGGGTACTGCATATACAGCCTCCCCTTGTGCCTCCAGTGGCACCTTGGGATCTCAATGTAGTTTTGGGGTTCCTAAAGTCACATTGGTTTGAACTAGAGATGAGCGCCTGAAATTTTTCGGGTTTTGTGTTTTGGTTTTGGGTTCGGTTCCGCGGCCGTGTTTTGGGTTCGAACGCGTTTTGGCAAAACCTCACCGAATTATTTTTGTCGGATTCGGGTGTGTTTTGGATTCGGGTGTTTTTTTCAAAAAACCCTAAAAAACAGCTTAAATCATAGAATTTGGGGGTAATTTTGATCCCAAAGTATTATTAACCTCAAAAAACATAATTTACACTCATTTTCAGCCTATTCTGAACACATCACACCTCACAATATTATTTTTAGTCCTAAAATTTGCACCGAGGTCGCTGTGTGAGTAAGATAAGCGACCCTAGTGGCCGACACAAACACCGGGCCCATCTAGGAGTGGCACTGCAGTGTCACGCAGGATGTCCCTTCCAAAAAACCCTCCCCAAACAGCACATGACGCAAAGAAAAAAAGAGGCGCAATGAGGTAGCTGTGTGAGTAAGATTAGCGACCCTAGTGGCCGACACAAACACCGGGCCCATCTAGGAGTGGCACTGCAGTGTCACGCAGGATGGCCCTTCCAAAAAACCCTCCCCAAACAGCACATGACGCAAAGAAAAAAAGAGGCGCAATGAGGTAGCTGTGTGAGTAAGATTAGCGACCCTAGTGGCCGACACAAACACCGGGCCCATCTAGGAGTGGCACTGCAGTGTCACGCAGGATGGCCCTTCCAAAAAACCCTCCCCAAACAGCACATGACGCAAAGAAAAAAAGAGGCGCAATGAGGTAGCTGTGTGAGTAAGATTAGCGACCCTAGTGGCCGACACAAACACCGGGCCCATCTAGGAGTGGCACTGCAGTGTCACGCAGGATGGCCCTTCCAAAAAACCCTCCCCAAACAGCACATGACGCAAAGAAAAAAAGAGGCGCAATGAGGTAGCTGACTGTGTGAGTAAGATTAGCGACCCTAGTGGCCGACACAAACACCGGGCACATCTAGGAGTGGCACTGCAGTGTCACGCAGGATGTCCCTTCCAAAAAACCCTCCCCAAACAGCACATGACGCAAAGAAAAAAAGAGGCGCAATGAGGTAGCTGTGTGAGTAAGATTAGCGACCCTAGTGGCCGACACAAACACCGGGTCCATCTAGGAGTGGCACTGCAGTGTCACGCAGGATGTCCCTTCCAAAAAACCCTCCCCAATCAGCACATGATGCAAAGAAAAAGAAAAGAAAAAAGAGGTGCAAGATGGAATTATCCTTGGGCCCTCCCACCCACCCTTATGTTGTATAAACAAAACAGGACATGCACACTTTAACCAACCCATCATTTCAGTGACAGGGTCTGCCACACGACTGTGACTGATATGACGGGTTGGTTTGGACCCCCCCCAAAAAAGAAGCAATTAATCTCTCCTTGCACAAACTGGCTCTACAGAGGCAAGATGTCCACCTCATCTTCACCCTCCGATATATCACCGTGTACATCCCCCTCCTCACAGATTATCAATTCGTCCCCACTGGAATCCACCATCTCAGCTCCCTGTGTACTTTGTGGAGGCAATTGCTGCTGGTCAATGTCTCCGCGGAGGAATTGATTATAATTCATTTTAATGAACATCATCTTCTCCACATTTTCTGGATGTAACCTCGTACGCCGATTGCTGACAAGGTGAGCGGCGGCACTAAACACTCTTTCGGAGTACACACTTGTGGGAGGGCAACTTAGGTAGAATAAAGCCAGTTTGTGCAAGGGCCTCCAAATTGCCTCTTTTTCCTGCCAGTATAAGTACGGACTGTGTGACGTGCCTACTTGGATGCGGTCACTCATATAATCCTCCACCATTCTATCAATGTTGAGAGAATCATATGCAGTGACAGTAGACGACATGTCCGTAATCGTTGTCAGGTCCTTCAGTCCGGACCAGATGTCAGCATCAGCAGTCGCTCCAGACTGCCCTGCATCACCGCCAGCGGGTGGGCTCGGAATTCTGAGCCTTTTCCTCGCACCCCCAGTTGCGGGAGAATGTGAAGGAGGAGATGTTGACAGGTCGCGTTCCGCTTGACTTGACAATTTTGTCACCAGCAGGTCTTTCAACCCCAGCAGACCTGTGTCTGCCGGAAAGAGAGATCCAAGGTAGGCTTTAAATCTAGGATCGAGCACGGTGGCCAAAATGTAGTGCTCTGATTTCAACAGATTGACCACCCGTGAATCCTTGTTAAGCGAATTAAGGGCTGCATCCACAAGTCCCACATGCCTAGCGGAATCGCTCCGTGTTAGCTCCTTCTTCAATGCCTCCAGCTTCTTCTGCAAAAGCCTGATGAGGGGAATGACCTGACTCAGGCTGGCAGTGTCTGAACTGACTTCACGTGTGGCAAGTTCAAAGGGCATCAGAACCTTGCACAACGTTGAAATCATTCTCCACTGCACTTGAGACAGGTGCATTCCATCTCCTATATCGTGCTCAATTGTATAGGCTTGAATGGCCTTTTGCTGCTCCTCCAACCTCTGAAGCATATAGAGGGTTGAATTCCACCTCGTTACCACTTCTTGCTTCAGATGATGGCAGGGCAGGTTCAGTAGTTTTTGGTGGTGCTCCAGTCTTCTGTACGTGGTGCCTGTACGCCGAAAGTGTCCCGCAATTTTTCTGGCCACCGACAGCATCTCTTGCACGCCCCTGTCGTTTTTTAAAAAATTCTGCACCACCAAATTCAAGGTATGTGCAAAACATGGGACGTGCTGGAATTTGCCCATATTTAATGCACACACAATATTGCTGGCGTTGTCCGATGCCACAAATCCACAGGAGAGTCCAATTGGGGTAAGCCATTCCGCGATGATCTTCCTCAGTTGCCGTAAGAGGTTTTCAGCTGTGTGCGTATTCTGGAAAGCGGTGATACAAAGCGTAGCCTGCCTAGGAAAGAGTTGGCGTTTGCGAGATGCTGCTACTGGTGCCGCCGCTGCTGTTCTTGCGGCGGGAGTCCATACATCTACCCAGTGGGCTGTCACAGTCATATAGTCCTGACCCTGCCCTGCTCCACTTGTCCACATGTCCGTGGTTAAGTGGACATTGGGTACAACTGCATTTTTTAGGACACTGGTGAGTCTTTTTCTGACGTCCGTGTACATTCTCGGTATCGCCTGCCTAGAGAAGTGGAACCTAGATGGTATTTGGTAACGGGGGCACACTGCCTCAATAAATTGTCTAGTTCCCTGTGAACTAACGGCGGATACCGGACGCACGTCTAACACCAACATAGTTGTCAAGGACTCAGTTATCCGCTTTGCAGTAGGATGACTGCTGTGATATTTCATCTTCCTCGCAAAGGACTGTTGAACAGTCAATTGCTTACTGGAAGTAGTACAAGTGGGCTTACGACTTCCCCTCTGGGATGACCATCGACTCCCAGCGGCAACAACAGCAGCGCCAGCAGCAGTAGGCGTTACACGCAAGGATGCATCGGAGGAATCCCAGGCAGGAAAGGACTCGTCAGACTTGCCAGTGACATGGCCTGCAGGACTATTGGCATTCCTGGGGAAGGAGGAAATTGACACTGAGGGAGTTGGTGGGGTGGTTTGCGTGAGCTTGGTTACAAGAGGAAGGGATTTACTGGTCAGTGGACTGCTTCCGCTGTCACCCAAAGTTTTTGAACTTGTCACTGACTTATTATGAATGCGCTGCAGGTGACGTATAAGGGAGGATGTTCCGAGGTGGTTAACGTCCTTACCCCTACTTATTACAGCTTGACAAAGGGAACACACGGCTTGACACCTGTTGTCCGCATTTCTGGTGAAATACCTCCACACCGAAGAGCTGATTTTTTTGGTATTTTCACCTGGCATGTCAACGGCCATATTCCTCCCACGGACAACAGGTGTCTCCCCGGGTGCCTGACTTAAACAAACCACCTCACCATCAGAATCCTCCTGGTCAATTTCCTCCCCAGCGCCAGCAACACCCATATCCTCCTCATCCTGGTGTACTTCAACACTGACATCTTCAATCTGACTATCAGGAACTGGACTGCGGGTGCTCCTTCCAGCACTTGCAGGGGGCATGCAAATAGTGGAAGGCGCATGCTCTTCACGTCCAGTGTTGGGAAGGTCAGGCATCGCAAACGACACAATTGGACTCTCCTTGTGGATTTGGGATTTCAAAGAACGCACAGTTCTTTGCGGTGCTTTTGCCAGCTTGAGTCTTTTCAGTTTTCTAGCGAGAGGCTGAGTGCTTCCATCCTCATGTGAAGCTGAACCACTAGCCATGAACATAGGCCAGGGCCTCAGCCGTTCCTTGCCACTCCGTGTGGTAAATGGCATATTGGCAAGTTTACGCTTCTCCTCCGACAATTTTATTTTAGGTTTTGGAGTCCTTTTTTTTCTGATATTTGGTGTTTTGGATTTGACATGCTCTGTACTATGACATTGGGCATCGGCCTTGGCAGACGACGTTGCTGGCATTTCATCGTCTCGGCCATGACTAGTGGCAGCAGCTTCAGCACGAGGTGGAAGTGGATCTTGATCTTTCCCTAATTTTGGAACCTCAACTTTTTTGTTCTCCATATTTTATAGGCAGAACTAAAAGGCACCTCAGGTAAACAATGGAGATGGATGGATTGGATAGTTTACTAGTATACAATTATGGACGGACTGCCACGGTTAGGTGGTATAAAAAAACCACGGTTAGGTGGTATATATTATAATAATAATACAATTATGGATGGACGGACTGCCTGCCGACTGCCGACACAGAGGTAGCCACAGCCGTGAACTACCGCACTGTACACTGGTTGATAAAGAGATAGTAGTATACTCGTAACAACTAGTATGACACTATGACGACGGTATAAAGAATGGAAAAAAAACCACGGTTAGGTGGTATATATTATAATAATAATACAATTATGGATGGACGGACTGCCTGCCGACTGCCGACACAGAGGTAGCCACAGCCGTGAACTACCGCACTGTACACTGGTTGATAAAGAGATAGTAGTATACTCGTAACAACTAGTATGACACTATGACGACGGTATAAAGAATGCAAAAAAAACCACGGTTAGGTGGTATATATTATAATAATAATACAATTATGGATGGACGGACTGCCTGCCGACTGCCGACACAGAGGTAGCCACAGCCGTGAACTACCGCACTGTACACTGGTTGATAAAGAGATAGTAGTATACTCGTAACAACTAGTATGACACTATGACGACGGTATAAAGAATGGAAAAAAAACCACGGTTAGGTGGTATATATTATAATAATAATACAATTATGGATGGACGGACTGCCTGCCGACTGCCGACACAGAGGTAGCCACAGCCGTGAACTACCGCACTGTACACTGGTTGATAAAGAGATAGTAGTATACTCGTAACAACTAGTATGACACTATGACGACGGTATAAAGAATGCAAAAAAAACCACGGTTAGGTGGTATATATTATAATAATAATACAATTATGGATGGACGGACTGCCTGCCGACTGCCGACACAGAGGTAGCCACAGCCGTGAACTACCGCACTGTACACTGGTTGATAAAGAGATAGTAGTATACTCGTAACAACTAGTATGACACTATGACGACGGTATAAAGAATGAAAAAAAAACCACGGTTAGGTGGTATATATTATAATAATAATACAATTATGGATGGACGGACTGCCTGCCGACTGCCGACACAGAGGTAGCCACAGCCGTGAACTACCGCACTGTACACTGGTTGATAAAGAGATAGTAGTATACTCGTAACAATTAGGATGACACTATGACGGTATAAAGAATGAAAAAAAAACCACGGTTAGGTGGTAGGTATATAATAATAAATAATACAATTCTGGTCGGACGGACTGCCTGCCGTGTGCCGACACAGAGGTAGCCACAGCCGTGAACTACCGCACTGTACACTGGTTGATAAAGAGATAGTAGTATACTCGTAACAATTAGGATGACACTATGACGGTATAAAGAATGAAAAAAAAAACCACGGTTAGGTGGTAGGTATATAATAATAAATAATACAATTCTGGTCGGACGGACTGCCTGCCGTGTGCCGACACAGAGGTAGCCACAGCCGTGAACTACCGCACTGTACACTGGTTGATAAAGAGATAGTAGTATACTCGTAACAATTAGGATGACACTATGACGGTATAAAGAATGAAAAAAAAAACACGGTTAGGTGGTAGGTATATAATAATAAATAATACAATTCTGGTCGGACGGACTGCCTGCCGTGTGCCGACACAGAGGTAGCCACAGCCGTGAACTACCGCACTGTACACTGGTTGATAAAGAGATAGTAGTATACTCGTAACAATTAGGATGACACTATGACGGTATAAAGAATGAAAAAAAAACCACGGTTAGGTGGTAGGTATATAATAATAAATAATACAATTCTGGTCGGACGGACTGCCTGCCGTGTGCCGACACAGAGGTAGCCACAGCCGTGAACTACCGCACTGTACACTGGTTGATAAAGAGATAGTAGTATACTCGTAACAATTAGGATGACACTATGACGGTATAAAGAATGAAAAAAAAACCACGGTTAGGTGGTAGGTATATAATAATAAATAATACAATTCTGGTCGGACGGACTGCCTGCCGTGTGCCGACACAGAGGTAGCCACAGCCGTGAACTACCGCACTGTACACTGGTTGATAAAGAGATAGTAGTATACTCGTAACAATTAGGATGACACTATGACGGTATAAAGAATGAAAAAAAAACCACGGTTAGGTGGTAGGTATATAATAATAAATAATACAATTCTGGTCGGACGGACTGCCTGCCGTGTGCCGACACAGAGGTAGCCACAGCCGTGAACTACCGCATTGTACACTGGTTGATAAAGAGATAGTAGTATACTCGTAACAATTAGGATGACACTATGACGGTATAAAGAATGAAAAAAAAACCACGGTTAGGTGGTAGGTATATAATAATAAATAATACAATTCTGGTCGGACGGACTGCCTGCCGTGTGCCGACACAGAGGTAGCCACAGCCGTGAACTACCGCACTGTACACTGGTTGATAAAGAGATAGTAGTATACTCGTAACAATTAGGATGACACTATGACGGTATAAAGAATGAAAAAAAAACCACGGTTAGGTGGTAGGTATATAATAATAAATAATACAATTCTGGTCGGACGGACTGCCTGCCGTGTGCCGACACAGAGGTAGCCACAGCCGTGAACTACCGCACTGTACACTGGTTGATAAAGAGATAGTAGTATACTCGTAACAATTAGGATGACACTATGACGGTATAAAGAATGAAAAAAAAACCACGGTTAGGTGGTAGGTATATAATAATAAATAATACAATTCTGGTCGGACGGACTGCCTGCCGTGTGCCGACACAGAGGTAGCCACAGCCGTGAACTACCGCACTGTACTGTGTCTGCTGCTAATATAGACTGGTTGATATTTAAAGAGATATTAGTAGTATACAACAATACTATACTGGTGGTCAGGCACTGGTCACCACTCCTGCAGCAAAAGTGTGCACTGTTAATTAATATAATTGTACTCCTGGCTCCTGCTAACAACCTGCAGTGCTCCCCAGTCTCCCCCACAATTAATTATAAGCTTTTAATTTATACATTGATGACTGTGCAGCACACTGGGCTGAGCTGAGTGCACACAGACTGAGTCACACTGTGTGACTGACTGTGCTGTGTATCGTTTTTTTTTTCAGGCAGAGAACGGATATAGCAGAGAGAACTGAACGGATATATTATATTAAATAAAAGTTAACTAGCAACTGCACTGGTCACTGACTGTGGTAAACTAACTCTGTCTGCGACTCTGCACAATCTCTCTCTATCTAATCTATCTATCTCTATTCTAATGGAGAGGACGCCAGACACGTCCTCTCCCTATCAATCTCAATGCACGAGTGAAAATGGCGGCGACGCGCGGCTCCTTATATAGAATCCGAGTCTCGCGATAGAATCCGAGCCTCGCGAGAATCCGACAGCGTCATGATGACGTTCGGGCGCGCTCGGGTTAACCGAGCAAGGCGGGAAGATCCGAGTCGCTCGGACCCGTGGAAAAAAAAGTGAAGTTCGTGCGGGTTCGGATTCAAAGAAACCGAACCCGCTCATCTCTAGTTTGAACCACTTGAATCTGTGGAGTTAAAATATCTCACGTGGAAAGTGGTCATGTTGTTGGCCCTGGCCTCGGCCAGGCACATGTCAGAATTGGCGGGCTTTATCCTGTAAAAGCCCTTATCTGATCTTCCATTCAGACAGGGCGGAATTGAGGACTCGTCCTCATTTTCTCCCTAAGGTGGTTTCAGTGTTTTATCTGAACCAACCTATTGTGGTACCTGCGGCTACTAGGGACTTGGAGGACTCCAAGTTGCTGGACGTAGTCAGGGCCCTGAAAATATATGTTTCCAGGACGGCTGGAGTCAGAAAATCTGACTCGCTGTTTATCCTGTATGCACCCAACAAGCTGGGTGCTCCTGCTTCTAAGCAGACTATTGCTCGTTGGATTTGTAGTACAATTCAGCTTGCACATTCTGTGGCAGGCCTGCCACAGCCAAAATCTGTAAAAGCCCATTCCACAAGGAAGGTGGGCTCATCTTGGGAGGCTGCCCGAGGGGTCTCGGCTTTACAACTTTGCCGAGCAGCTACTTGGTCAGGGGCAAACACGTTTGCTAAATTCTACAAATTTGATACCCTGGCTGAGGAGGACCTGGAGTTCTCTCATTCGGTGCTGCAGAGTCATCCGCACTCTCCCGCCCGTTTGGGAGCTTTGGTATAATCCCCATGGTCCTTACGGAGTTCCCAGCATCCACTAGGACGTCAGAGAAAATAAGAATTTACTTACCGATAATTCTATTTCTCGTAGTCCGTAGTGGATGCTGGGCGCCCATCCCAAGTGCGGATTGTCTGCAATACTTGTACATAGTTATTGTTACAAAAATCGGGTTATTATTGTTGTGAGCCATCTTTTCAGAGGCTCCTCTGATATCATGCTGTTAACTGGGTTCAGATCACAGGTTGTACGGTGTGATTGGTGTGGCTGGTATGAGTCTTACCCGGGATTCAAAATCCTTCCTTATTGTGTACGCTCGTCCGGGCACAGTATCCTAACTGAGGCTTGGAGGAGGGTCATAGGGGGAGGAGCCAGTGCACACCAGGTAGTCCTAAAGCTTTACTTTTGTGCCCAGTCTCCTGCGGAGCCGCTATTCCCCATGGTCCTTACGGAGTTCCCAGCATCCACTACGGACTACGAGAAATAGAATTATCGGTAAGTAAATTCTTATTATTAGCAGTAGCACCAGTAGTTGCAGCTGTTGGTAGTAGTATTAGTAGCAGTTGCAGCAGTAGTAGTTTAAAAAGAAATAGTGTCCCACAATGGCGCTACCAAAGCTTATACTAATACCGTGTTTCCTTTCCCTGATAATAAGACACCTCCTCTTCATGGCGCAATAGTCTCCAGCATAGTTCTAAATTAATTTAATGATAGATACTGGAAACCACTATCCTATTTTAATGTAAACTATTTTAAATAAAATATTGTAAAGTTTCCAGTGGGAAGTTTTTTCTCACATGTAAATCTCGCTTATGCCAATTCAAACCACTGTGGTTTTTAATCATATTTAATGGGTCTATGAAAACCACATGATGCCTATGGCTCCACCAATTACTTATGCAAGTCTGCACTTGTTTTTTTTACTATATATTGTCTGTCCTATCCAAAATACCCAAATCTGCATTTAAACATGTAAACTTAAATGTGCACACAGGGCCGGTGCAAGGGTGTTCGGCGCCCCCCTGCAAACTATAAATTTGCGCCCTCCCTCCCATACATAACAAAGTGACTGGTGGAGTGTGGCCACACAATAGTACCAATATAGTAGGTTGCAATGGTGGTGGCACTCATGGTCATGCAAGAAACGTGCTATACAGTAAATTGCTTCTACGTTTCGGTTTTAATAAAAAAAGTCACAATTCCTGACAATGATTTTTTAATAAAAGCAAAACGTAGAAGCAATTTATAGCACATTTCGGAGTGCCGCCATTGCAACCTACTCAATATTTACACTGGAGGGCACCGGGCAACTACTTTTATACACAGATTGGAGTGCCGGACTTACAAAAAAAAATATATATATATATATATATATATATATATATTTTACAAGCTCTGGTGCCCTCCTAGAGGGCGATGGCTCCCACACACATGCAGTCCATGATCGGGCAGGACTCAGAGACTGGACATTGGTGAATGCAAAAAACCCTGCAGTGTGTGTTTAATTAAATGGTGACTTTTCGCGAACTTGCCTTCTTTAGACAAAAATACAGTACAAAGTGTGACAATAAATACAAGCCGGCGGCATCACGGACCATACTTGGGGAGGAACAGGAGGGGGGTGAGTTATTGCTCATTACCTCTTGCATTTATTATCACACTTTGCACTATATTTTTGTCTGAATAAGTGGACAAGTCCCTGGAACGTCACCATTTGATTAAACACACACTGCAGGTTTTTTTTGCGTTCACCAATGTTCAGTCTCTGAGTGCCGCCCACTCTATGGAATAGATATATATATATATATATATATATATTTATTTTATATACACATATAGTATATTATCCACCCCCATGTATATAGAGATTGCTTGATATAGGCAGACAGAGATAGATAGATAGATAGATAGATAGATAGATAGATAGATACTGTACAGAGACAGACAGACAAATAGATAGATAGATAGATAGATAGATAGATAGATAGATAGATAGATAGATAGATAGATAGATAGATAGGGTAAGATAGATAATCACACAGAAAACAAACTCACCCAGTTGAAGTTCCTCACACACTCACAGCAGGGTCCTGGGCTGTCTCTCTATCTATTGTTCCTTCAGGCAGGTGGAGATGGGGGCATCTAGTGGCTCCTGGCAGTACTGCAGTCTGCAGTAACAGAAGCTGTCTGCTCCCGGAGCCATCACTAGTTACATCCAACCCTTCTGGCTCCCCCTCTCCTCCCGCTAGCGCCACTGAACTGACACAATGATCAGCGGCATGGGTGGATTGGAGGATCCGCGCCTCATGCCATGGCTCCGCTGTCTGCCACAGTGTGACAGGCGCAGTGGCAGCCGACAGAACAGTGCACAGCACAGGGATGCAGAGCAGGGAGAGCGCCTCTCCTGCCTCGCGCCTCCCTGCTTTGCGTCCCTTTGCTGAGCGGGTTCCGCCGGCACTGTGTGCATACACAGTCTGAAAGCTGTACCACTTGTAGGTGGCTAAATTGGACTAGATTCAGCCATTCAGACACTCAGGCTGAGGGGTCTATTCATGAAGCGTGAAAATAGTGGAGAAGTGAGACTGAGGAGAAGTTGTCCATTGCAACCAATCAGCTGCTCCATACAATTGTATTGTATGCAAATGATAAATGTTACTTCAATGCTGATTGGTTTCCATGGGCAACTTCTCCACTGACTCACTTCTGCACATTTTACACTGCTTCATGAATAGACCCCTTAGCGCTTAGATCAATTCTGACATCATTGGGTTCTTTAAGGGCTCACAGAAAGCAATCACATGCACAGCCTTAGGGTGCATACACACGGTGAGATTCGGACTTATCCGATTCTCACCGTGCGACAGGGGGCCGGGTCGGCACTTAGCCAGTATCGCAAGCACATAATAACTGTGCTTGCGATGCTGGCTATGTGCGATTTCAATCCTGACTATCTCTTCTATAGAGATAGTCAGGATTGACTTGCCTGCACAGCCTATTTTTTCTGCCGATGCCGACCGCGCGGGGCCGCGCATCGGCATCGGATCGGGATCGCAAGGTGACTGTCACCTTGCGATCTGCACTATATTTTCTTCCGATTCTGACTATATAGTCAGAATCGGAAGAAAATATCTTACCGTGTGTACACACCTTAAGATCCTTGGTCATCTTATGAATGCATTTAAGCACATTCCAGCATTAATACTATCAATTTTCATAGAATGACTGTCGGGTATTAATGTTCATTTTTAGATCATACATGCTATGGTATGGAGCACATCGCTGCAGGGACGTGCAGTCAGGGGAGGCAGTGCCTCCCCTGTCATTAATGAGTAAAATAATACAAAGAATATACTTATGACACATAAGTATCTTCTTTATTATTTTACTCATGATTAAAGTGTGTAAAATTAGTTTGGGAGGCACCGATCGTGGTGCCTCCCGTAGTGATTGATAAAAGATATGGGAGCAGGGGGCGGGCGCGGGCGGGGCCTAGCAATGGGCAGGAAAAGCCCATTGAAATTGCATGGGAAAGCGGCACCATTAGAGGTGCCGCTTTCCTACATAGGTTGAAAGCACGTCCCCTGTCAGTGAGGCCACAGTGATTGGCCAGCGGATCCGTCACTGGATCCGCTGTCAATCACTGTGTGGGCGTCGGTGGCGGCGGAGGTGCGGGCGGCGGAGGTGCGGGATGCGGCGGAGGTGCTGGCGGTGGAGATGCGGGCGGCGGTAGCGGCGGCGGAACGCGGCAATACGGACAGTTCAGCAGAGTTTGGCAGCGGAAGTGGTACCCATTTCAAAAATGGCGCCTCAGCAAAATTCAAGATGGCCGCCGCGAGCCAATCATGGCTCGCAGCGTCATCGCCCCGCCCCCTTATATAAGTCAGCGCGAGGCAGCGGCTGTCAGTCCGACGGCGGAGGAGGAGCTGAGAATAGCTCCTGAAGACCGAAGACGCCGGAAGTCCTGGATGGGCGGCGGCTATGCAAAAGAGCTTAGCAGCCGCCGCCCACCAGGTGAAGATGCTGGAAGTCCTGGGAAGGCGGCGGCCATGCAAAAGAGCTTAAAGGCCGCCGCCTCCCAGGTGAAGACGCCGGAGGAAGACGCCAGAAGCCCTGGGGAGGTGGCGTCCCCCCAGGTGAAGACGCCAGAAGCCCTGGGAAGGCGGCGGCCACGCAAAAGAGCTTAAAGGCCGCCGCCCCCCAGGTGAAGACCCTGTTTAATAAAGATTTTTTTTTAAGTACGTGTAGTGTTTTTTTAATATTTTCTTTACAGGTGGACTACAGGTGCCAGCGGGCCCTTTATGTTCGGGCATGCTGGCACTTGTGGTTCTCCAAGTGCCAGCTTGCTGGGGCAGGCTTGTTGGGACCTGTAGGCCACCTGTAAAGAACAATATTACTATTCTTTACAGGTGGACTACAGGTGCCAGTGGGCCATTTATGTCCGGGCATGCTGGCACTTGTGGTTCTCCAAGTGCCAGCATGCTGGGAAAGGCTTGCTGGGACCTGTAGGCCACCTGTAAAGAACAGTATTAGCATACAATGAACCCCGCACCCACCGCCACCAGGGGTGTGGGGCATAGCACTGGGCTATCAGCCCATTGCTGGTTATTGCTCGGGAGGGGGGACCCCATTTTAATTTTTTGGAGGTCCCACTTTCCGAGGAATACCAGCCCTGGGCTGACTGGTTTGGGGGGTGTTTAATGGCATGGCAGGGGGACCCCACACTGAGTGTCTCCCCTGCTATGGCATTACCCCCCCTAGCTGGTTCTGCCTGGTGCTGGTTTTAGCGGTGTGGGGGGACTGCATTTTTTCCCCCGGGGGGGTGGGGGGGTTTAGCTGCAGTGCCTCCCCAGCTCCTGACCTCACCGCACGTCACTGCATCCCTGGTATTGAGCCCATATGAGGTTCTACATTGTAGCATACGTACATTGCCATCATTACTCTATTGCCCAGGTTTTTTGTTTTAAATATTGGTTAACGCTGTTTTATAATCTTATAATTATTATTTTATAAATGTATCATGTAACAATTTGTAGACACTCTTACTCACTTTGGACATGCTATTTGATTAACTAACATGTAACACCTGGTTTTGCTCAGTTTTTCTTACACGCTGAATACTTGTCACTATTCTTATCACATTCCAAGCCTGCTCATCAATGTGTTATGCATGAAATGCAACATATGGTGGATGTTAATTTGTAAAAGTCATCTTAAACTCGAATGCTATGATTATTTGTACAATGACAGTATATGTATTAATGGCTGGATGGTGTAATGGTTAGCATTACTGACTCACAGCACTGAGGTCATGGGTTCAATTCCCACCATGGCCCTAACTGTGTGGAGTTTGTATATTCTCCCCGTACTTGCGTGGGTTTCCTCCGGGTTCTCTGGTTTTCTCCCACAATCCAAAAATATACTGGTAGGTTAATTGGCTCCCAACAAAATTAACCCTAGCATGAATGTGTACATGTGGTAGGGAACATAGATTGTAAGCACCACTGGTGCAGGGACGGATGTGAATAAGCAAATATTCTCTGTAAAGCGCTACAGAATATGTGTGCGCTATATAAATAACTGGTAATAATGTATATATATATTTACTCACACACACATACTATCTCACATTTATTATAGTACTGTACGTCATCTTCCATTCAGCAATCATCTTGCTTCCTACATTCCTATCTATACAGCTCAAGTATACAACATCTGTATGAATATTGTTTATGTGGAAAGAATGTTTGATGTATCATTCTTTTAAACAAGTCTTTCATTGCGGCAGGGTGAGATGGAAGAGAATTATTTATTGTGTTTGGTTGTTAGGTTAAAGGTTGTGGGCCTGTGACCTGCAGTTCAGTGTGTGAATTCAGTTGTAGTTTTCTCTTCCTTCAAATAAATATCACTAGAATCAGCTTTAACCACAGAACAATGCTCCATTATCTAAAGTGAAACAATCCTTTTGAAGACATTTCTTTTCTTCTGGCTGCCTAACTGTGTGAGCTGTCACACTAAAGCTACTGATTAACTGTGACTTATTGGACCTTCACACAATGGGCTCTGTTTCTTAACCCCTGTAGTTCTGAGCCTGAATCCTATGCATGGGAATGCTTTTGCAGTTCAGGAAGGGTTACAACGTGTTCTGTATAGCTTTAAGAATACTTATTTATGTAAAGCTGAAGGAAGCCAAGTGTTTCACTGGAAATGGTTCTACTTTATGCAAACATTTTATTTTTCATGTGTGCGTGAAGGTAATAGGGGGTTTTAGTTGACAGATCTGGCAGAAATTTGACCACTATGCAACATTTCGGTTACATTATCATAATTCCTTTAAGAAGTTTTATTATAAAATAAAGTGTTACATATGCCAGCTAATGCTGTGTCATGCTTTCTCTGAGCACATCACAATGATTCAGAAGCTTGGCAAAGATACTGTAAACCTCTAATGCAGGCTTATCCAACCTGTGGTTCACAAGGCAGCCAGTTAACTGTATTACAGATTGCAAATAATGCTGGAAGTAGACGCACAACCAGAGCTGGAGAGCAGCAGATCATCCCCTTCAACATTTATTGACATAATGTATCATATTTAATTCTGCTTTTAACTGATTATGTGATAACGACTGAGTAATTATACTGCGTTCACTTCTATTAACTGTAAGTGCTTTCTTATCAGCTTTATTAAAACCAGTAACTTGGGAAACACAAATAAGACGTGAAACCTTACTTGCTGTGGCTGCCATATCCCACCCGTGTTCCAACTAATAATGAGTATGCTAACTGCACAAGAGGATAAGTGGAACTTTTGCATTTCAACGACAGAAATAAAGCCCAGGGGGGTTTAATCATGTTCTGGTTTCGCCCCTGCTGTAGTCGGTGAACTTCAGAAGAAGTGGCAAGCTGCCACTGGCACTTTAGAAATGTGTTTCAAAACACTGACAAGTATTAGAGAAATGTTGATGAATGTAAATAGTCTGCCTCAAGCAATATTACCTTTGTTCAGATCATCTGTATTCAAGTTTGCTTCTATGGCTACAAGTATGTTTTTTTTTAAGCCAACTCCTATCTGATTGCATAGATTTGAATAATTTAAAGGCATGATATGAGTATTGCTCTAATTACAAAGTAACATTTCAAAATATATAAATTAATCAAAACCCTTTAGTTTAATAAAATAATTATCCAATACTAAATGTTTTCAATGGGCTATTTACTAAGATTATCACTTTGTTTTTACATGTTTAGTGCCTATTATTATTATTATTATTATTATTATTATTAACTTTTATTTATAAGGCATCAGAAAATGTTCACAGAACCAAACAGGGTAAACATAGAAAACTTTTCTCACAGGGTATTAGAGTACTTAAGTACAAGTCCCAATGGTTTGTCATAACATAGGTAAACAGCATAAATACCAAGCATCAATAGCTAACTATAGACTGCAAAGGACAGATAAATGGGGCATGGATAGGGTAATTCATACCATGAGTCACAGAAGGCATAGGCAAACACTTGTGGGAATGTGGTGGTGGTGGTGGTGGTGGGGTTCTGGTTGCCCGGAAACCCCCTCCTCTCGGCCAGCAGCTCAATTTATGACAATAGCAATAGTATTTAATACGATTACTAGAGCTGCTGCCACAACATGCAGTTTAAGTGACAGAGCAAAGCTGTTGCACTTGCCCAGTGGTAGCAGATTCTCAAGTTTGCTGTGTTTGTAGATCTGAGCCCTCAATCAGTGCACTGGACCAGAGAGTAGCTGTCAGGTAGAAGAGACAAATGCCTTACCATGATGTGGGAGAATGTGTTCTTAGAATTGCAGATCTGTCTCTACTAGTTCTATTATGTATGTTTGTGTATTTATTTATTATGGGGTTTTTAACCTCTTACTGACCACTTATTTTATTTATATTAGTTAAATATTTCTGCTACAGCCTATATTATAGACCATCTATAGTGTTAAATTAACTAGTGTATTCCACACAGAGTCCAGTGTATAAAAAGACCAATATGTACATTAATGTCCAGGTTTGTTACTAAGATCCTTTACCACTCCCCGAGACTCCCACACTTGCTCCAATGTTCCGCAGAGTGGGAGATTGTGGATTGCGTTTGGAAAACCCCTGTAGAAATCTTATATTTGCCCCTGAAAGGGAATCAATTCAATACTCAGTGATCCTGTACTCAACGTAAGTGCAAGCAAACAGAGGAGTGCTGATGGAAAGAAGGAGACAAGGGTGTAAAGCACATGGAGGGCCTGATTCAGAGGTGAAAGCAGATGCCAACATTGGTCGCTCCATCGAAACTTTCACCAGCCCTATGGCAGGTGCACATTTACAATCTGCAAATGGATTCCAAACTTGAGCGACTTAAACAGTTCAGCAACAATCCCATAACACACCCATAAGATGGACCATTTAAGTGCATCTGTTTCGCCACTGCCTCCATTCGTCTTAGTCATCTCAATCACAGTAAGTGCTTTTGTGCGTAATACATGCGTCATAGGAGTTTATAGGGATTTTAGTACAGTTTAAAAAAATGCTCAACTATGTGAATTTCGACATTGTGTGTGACTCTGAATTAGGCACAGAGAGTCTAAGGGAGGAACAAAATGGAGGAAGGACTGCCCATCAAAACTACAATATAAAGGGGAAGGGATGAACAGTTGGAAAGGGAATTGGGAACATATGTTGTGGAAAGTTGGAGAAGTATTGAGATATGAGGAGGACTGGCTTGAAGAGGGTTGAGAAGACAGTAAGTAGAAAACATTCATCTACCGAAGCTTGGAAGCATAAAGGAAGAGAGAGATAGAGTGGTTACTAGCAAAAATGTATCTGTCAAGTGAGAGTTTTATTAAATTAAGGTGGGTGAGATTAGGGTGCGTTAGAAGGAAGAGGGGACAGGCTGGGAGAGAGAGACAGGTTGAAGACATGTCCAAGGTGGAATAAGTATCTGGAAAGAGAGAGTGGAGGAGTTGGAATAGTATGGGGTCAAGAAGACAGGTGTAGGTGGAAGATGATGAGAGGAGGACACAGACTTCATTTGTAGTGGTGGGGGAGTATGCAGACAGGGTGGTAAGGCAAGTGATAGGGGTTGTTGGGGGGGGGGCTGGAAAGAGAATATAGCATAGCAGATCATTTTAATTTTAGTAGTATGTAGAAGGATGGTAATAGAGGAGTGGGGGAGTTGAAGGTAGTCAGTGTGAACACATGAGAGTAATGACAAAGAGTCTAGACTCTGCGGTTGTAAATGTAGAGTTGTAAAGTGTTACAGTTTGATCAGGGTAGAAGAGGATGAAAATGGGAGATAGCGGGTTGTCCGTTGAGGATAATAAGGTGTAGTAAAAAGCAAAAAGGTGAGCATAATCTTGGGAGGAAGAGGGTTTGAAAGTGGAAGGAATAGGACAATTGAGAAAAGATGGTGGGCAAAGAAAGCAGGGTAAATTAGTGAAATCAGATATAACACAAGTTTGGAAGATGATGACTAGGTCATCTGAGTAACCACTAGAGTGGGTGGAGCAGAAGGTCCATTGGGTGTGGTCAAAGGTGGAGGTGAGGGAGAGTACCTTGTCAGCAGAATCCATGAAATAATTCAATTAGAGTCACCCAGGATAAGAGATAGAAGGTCATAGGAGAGGAAGTAGGGAAGCTTCTCAGCAAGTTATCTAGGAAATGGAAATGGTAGATGACTGTGTCACAAAAGTGATTAGGATTGAAGAGGTAGATAGATTGGACCTCAGTGGAAGAAAAGGAGATCGAGGATTCATGTGGATAAGACAGTAAGGAAAACATTTATTTGGTTGCTGTAGCTGAGAAAAGATTTGCACATTTTAGAAAGGTTATTAAATAATTCTCCATATGCTAAAAAAGGAATCTGCATAATAATTGCCACAAATATGCCACTACATTGTTGTTATGTCCTGCTTTCCCCTTGACTCCATATTATGACAAAAAAATGAATTAATAAATAAAAGTTTGTACAGTCTGTCAATTAACTTGACAACAAATCTTCCAGTACTTGTTGGCCATGCAAATGTGAATCTTTATTCCGTACGATCATTAATACAGATAAATAGTGATTGCAAGAAATGATTCTATATTGTATATGCATGATTTCAGATAATGCCTTGCAAGGAAAAATTGTGAACTACATGGAATCTTAAGTGAGACTTGTATACCGTATACCCAGCGTTACACTAATGTCAGTGCTATGTGATTGGTGTGATCAGTCACATGCATTGACAGAGCGGTACCTCTAAATATCTATTTTGTCCTTCTACTATACTTTTGCAGCAGCTGGTCCGATTTGGGGGGTAATTCTGAGTTGATTGCAGCAGCAAGTTTGATAGCAATTGGGCAAAACCATGTGCACTGCAGGGGGGGCAGATATAACATTTGCAGAGAGAGTTAGATTTGGGTGGGTTATTTTGTTTCTGTGCAGGGTAAATACTGGCTGCTTTATTTTTACACTGCAATTTAGATTTCAGTTTGAACACACCCCACCCAAATCTAACTCTCTCTGCACATGCTATATCTGCTCCCCTGCAGTGCACATGGTTTTGCCCAACTGCTAACAAATTTGCTGCTGCGATCAACTCAGAATTAGGCCCTTGGTACTAGCTACATGTATCGCACTATTTGCTGACAATATGGGTGATGTAGTATGCTTCTCTCCAAAGTGTTGCCAGAGATTATGATATGCGTAGCTAGTCCCAAAGAGGCCTGTTACATTTTGATTACAGCAAACAAATTATTTTTGACCTGGAGGCTCTTGCCTTTGAGCAACATTTTCACATGTTCAGACAGTAAAAGGGAAAAAGCTATTTGTAAACAGGTTTTTTCCCCCTTATGCTATAAAACCTTGTGCAGGCTTCACATTAAAATGAGATTGCTTTTGGCATATTCCCAACTAATAGCTTTAATCTTGTGTATGCATTTTTACCTTATTCAGTAGTAGTTAAAGCGTCTTCAGATCTACAGTCGTAATTACCAGCTCAGTGTGATTTTCATAACAGTATCACTGCAAAGTGAGAATAAACATTAATTAGTGGTCTCAGAAGAAATAAAGTTTTTCTTAAACATTACTCAAAATGGCACTTGAAGCCAGGGGCGGATTGGAAACAAAAAGAGGCCCTGGAAAAATTTGTACTAGTGGCCCCACATGGGCAGCACCAGAGGTGTAAGGTCTAGCCATGGGCCATGGCAGCAGCACACTCCCCCCAATACTTTCTAGATAGTGGGCATATCTAGCATCAAGGGGGAAGTTAAAAGGAAATTAAATTAAATATTATGAGCACATTATGTGATACACCTTTAGATTTAGGAAACTATATAATTCTTTAGAAAGATATATTTTCTTGCTTATTACACCAACCGTATCCCAATCACTATTCACTCAATCTTATATGTCAGCCAAGCAGGCAGACAGAGCATACACTAGATCATCTGCAATCACAGGCTAAGTGGCAAAGTAATTTTCATATATGCAAATTATTTTGCATCTTATTCATTATGTCTATAAATAGTACCACATGTCCTCAAACAAAACAGGCCCCGCGGGTGCGTCGGCCCACCGGGAATCTTCCCTGCAAACCCTATGGCCAATCCGCCTCTGCTTGAAGGTTTCAATGTAAAGGAAGTATTTAAAAGATAGAAAATTGTCAGTTGTCACTAGTGAAGGCAAAGGACTCTTCAATGTCTTCTGGAACGGTGTATACACTCGCTAAGAGGCAACTGGGGTTTATTATGTCTAATTTATAGTTCCACGATGGGAGACATTAGAAGTCTGTTCTAAGAAGTCTGTATATTCTCCCTTTGTTTTCTTGATTTTCCTCTAGGTATTCCAGTTTACTCCCATACTCTAAAAGCATACAGGCAGATTAATTAACTTCTGATACAAAATAACTTGTAGTGTGTGTCATGCTTGCTGACTTTGGATGGTTGGTCTCCGGGAGAAAGACATCCAGATGAGCAGGGTGGGGGTGTGGTGGCACAAAATACATTATTGCTGCCCCTCTCCAGCATCACGTCAAGGGATGGAGCTCCGATGATGTAATTCATAGTGAATCGCATCATCATGCCCATAGTTCCACCAAAATTTGTGAGTCTTCCACAATTCCAGTAGAGTGGGCAAGCATGGTGTGAGTGTCCATGTGGTTTGGAATATAACTTATAAGCTCCACTGTGTCAAGGAATGATGTAAACTGCTATTTGCTGTAAAGTGCTGTAGTATATGTACATGCTATTTAAATAAAAATAACTGTTAATAAATTAGTGTTTGTGAATTCCAGGTACTGTAAACTACATTGCATTTTCAGCAACCTCAGATTATGAGAAACATACAATCATCAGTTCCTGCCAAAAATCAGAGCCATGCAGCCAAAACCACAAGAAGAGAACAGGAGAGAGAGAAGAGAGGACGAGGAAGGAGGAAGCATGGCTACAGTGCCTTCGTTAGCCTTATTTGGAGCTACCACATAAAACCAGGGGTGTGATATGGCTGACCGGTGGTCAGCATACCAACGCAGGGATCCCGGCGGGGAGGGGCGAGTGCAGCAAGCCCCTTGCGGGCTCGCTGCGCTCACCACGCTGCGGGCTCGGTAGCGACCCGTGGTCGCCACAGGTTCTATTCCCGCTCTATAGGGTGTCCTGGACACCCACGAGTGGAAATAGTCCCGGTCACATGAATACCACCCTAAAACCAGAAGCAAGTCTGCTTAGAAGGCAGCTAATGTGTTATAAACAGCGCAATTGCCTTACACAGTAGTTGGCACTTCAAGCTCCTATCCCTAGCTCTGATAAAATAAGTACACAAAGAAGAGGCATTGGTGGAAGCTTGTGAGAGGTTGCTGTAAAGAGCTGCTATTTTAACTATCAATAAAAAGGATCCAAGTAGGAAGACTTAACAAAGAAAATCTAAAGGTTATATCACTCAATAAATGTTTTCATAGTTGTTGTTAAGAGGAATCATTGCAAACAACACCCACTCAAGTCACAAGGTGTCACGTCCCATAGAATACTGCCCTTTATTCCAATAATGGGCCTAATTCAGAGTTGATAGCAGCAGCAAATTTGTTAGCAGTTGGGTAAAACCATGTGCACTGCAGGGGAAGGCAGATATAACATGTACAGAGAGAGTTAGATTTGGGTGGGGTGTGTTCAAACTGAAATCTAAATTGCAGTGTAAAAATAAAGCAGCCAGTATTTTCCCTGCACAGAAACAAAATAACCCACCCAAATCTAACTCTCTCTGCACATGTTATATCTGCCCCACCTGCAGTGCACATGGTTTTGCCCAATTGCTAACAAATTTGCTCCTGCAATCAACTCTGAATTATCCCCTATGTGTCAAGTGGAATCAGTATGTTGATAAGAAAACTGGAAATATGTGATAAGTCTAAATACATCAGTTATACCTGTCTCCCCTACATGGAGCACTTGGGGACTATATGGGTTCCAAATGTATAAATGTGTTATGTCTTTATAATTATGTGTAATATAAATAATGGAACTGAGTAGGTTATTCAGAATTGTTAGCAAACCAAAAAAGCAAGCACATGGGCAAAATCATGTTGCACTGCAGGTGGGGCATATGTAACATGTGCAGAAAGATTTAGATTTGGGTGGGTTATATTGCTTCTGTGCGGGGTAAATACTGGCTTCTTAATTTTTACATCTGCCCCACCTGCGTGCAACATGGTTTTACCCATTTGCTTGCTTTATTGGTTTGCTAACAAACCTGAATAAGGCCATGAATGTTGTGATGTCTTTATTTGGGGTGTGGTATGGTGACATCCAGTCTGCATACCTCCGCCGGTATCCTGGCAGCAGAATGCCAGTGTGGGGGGGGGGGACACGAGTACAAGAAGCCCTTTGTGGGCTCGCTGCGCTCGCCACGTTGCGGGCTCGGTGGCAACGTAGATGCCTGTATTGTGACCGCCGGTCTCCTGTCCGTCGGTCACATAACTACATCCCCTTTATTTGTAGCTAGACAGTTTCCTAGTGATCCAATCTCTTTAATATTAACTATAAATATTGTATAATATTCTGTAACATTTTACCTCTTCGTTGTCACATACATGCTATGGACTGTCTGCATAGTTATAACATGAGATATGATATAAAGGAATTAGACAGACCACACTATGCCATAATAATAGTATCATAGCTTAGTTACTTCATACTAGTTCCTATCAGTGCTAGTTCTTTTCTTAGTGCTAAATTTGTAAATCCAGCAATTAGGTCACCTAAAGTAACCAACTTTCTTCATTTTTCTTTTTATATTGCTATTTGCTAATCATGGTGTTGCCAGTTTTACGCAATGTGTTTGTCAGACTATAAACATGTAACTAAGATAGCAGTAACTACTAGATATATAATATTGCTAAGTTGCTATTACCAAAGGGTAATTTAGTTAATTATATGGAAAGGCAACATTAAGTTGTGAGAAGTGCCAGAGGAAGAGAGGACAGCTGTTTCAGACAAAACATGTGAGCAATAGCATGGGGGTGTAACTCAATCTATATTGCAAATAGGCCAAACTGCTTCCTTTGCCGTAATTGAAGATAAATCACTGTACTGTGCTCAGCAAGAATAAACATATCTAGGAGTAAATGACTCAGAGTATTTGTGACCAAGCCCTAGTTACCCGTTGTTCTAGGATTACAATAGAATAGGGTGAGGCTGAAACTTGAATCTTACCTACAGTATGTAGTGGTGGCTTCCCATCATACACACAAGGGGTCATCTGCAAATGTGCAATAACCCACAGATACCATCTCTGCATGTCTGTGATCTTTGACTAATAATCTACTGTGAGACAACTGAAGCAAATGTCTGCAGTTGCCATAGGCTACTGTAGCTTAACACCTTTGGACTGTGCAACTCAATAATTCCTTCCCCATTATGCAGCAGCAGCAGCAAATAATCTTTACCTCAAGTTCTTATCCTTTACTTACTTTAATAATCCTCAACTGCCCAAATCCTACAGTTTTTGGCCACCTTCATACTTATCTCAGTGTTATCTACTGATGTAGTTATGCTTAGTTACCCTGTACTTGTCCTATATTGGGCCTTAGGGTGTGTACACACGGTGAGATCCTTGCTATGCCCGATTTTCACTTGCGATTTCCCTTGAACTCCCTGGAACCCAGATAGCACAGATTTTGACTAACTTTTCTTGAGATATGGACTATGTGTGCTTACGATTTTGGCTTATGTGAGATTTTGGCTTATGTGAGATATCATTGACATGTGAGATGAACCAGACAGTACACCGATCTAGCAGGGATTGACTTGCCTGCACAGTCTATCTTTTCTTGCGATGCCGACCTGGCGGGACCGCGCATCGGGATCGAATCAGGATCGCAAGGTGACTTTCACCTTGAGATCTGTACTAACTTTTTTTGCGATTTTGACTATATAGTCAAAATCTAAAGAAAATATCTCACCGTGTGTACACACCCTAATTCAGACCTGATCGTAGCAGCAACTCTGTTAGCAAATGGGCAAAACCATGTGCACTGCAGCGGGGGGGGGGGGGGGGGATATAACATGTGCAGAGAGAGTTACATTTGGGTGCGTTATATTGTTTCTAGGCAGGGTAAATACTGGCTGCTTTATTTTTACAACGCAATTTAGATTTCAGTTTTAACACACCCAAATCTAACTCTGCACGTGTTATATCTGACCCCCCCCCCCCCCCCCCGCAGTGCACATGGTTTTGTCTATCTGCTAACAAAGGTGGTCATTCCGAGTTGATCGCACGCAACAACTTTTTGCTGCTCGTGCGATCCCAGCTGTGACGTCAGACATCCCCCCTCCAAATGCCTGGACATGCCTGCATTCGCATTACTACACCCGGGAAACGGTGAGAAGACGCCCCGGCCCTCCTTCCCACTGTCAATCTTCTTGCGATCGGGCCTGCGATTGCTTTCTTCAGTCCTGGCATCGTTGCCCGGCGACTGCCTTCGCTGGGCAACGACGCATGTGCACAATGCGGACGCCGCGCAGCCGCACTTCTGACCTGTTCGCATAGCAGCGAAGAACCGCTGCGTGCAAACGGGTTGGAATGACCCCCAAAGTTACTGCTACGATCAGGTCTGAATTTGGCCCATTGTCTTCAACTGTAAGTCGCTGTTTTCCTGTTTTGATTATGTGCATATGTACTCTGTAATTGGGTGCTGCGGAACCCTTGTAGCACCATATAAATAAAGGATAATAATAAAAATAATTGGCAACGATGTATAAATATTGCTTTATTCTGATCAAAGGAAATGTGTGCCCTGAAAGCATACCCCAATGTTTAATCATTCAGTTACAATGCTAAAGAGTTGTGCCTAATAAACTGTAAACTGTAAGTAATTACTTAGCTACCATCATTATAGGAATGATAACTACAAGCAGTAGTTCTTACTATGGGGGTCATTCTGACCCGATCACACGCTTCAGTTTTTTTGCAGCGTAGCGATCGGGTCAGAGCCAAGCATGCGCCGGCGGCGCAGTGCGCCGGCGCATGGCCGCCCGTCGCTGTGCTACGATTGCCTCTGCCTGATTGACAGGCATAGGCGGTTGATGGGCGGGAGGGGGTAAAACGGCGGCATTTGGCCGCCGTTTTGTGGGCACGGTCCGGCCATCGCAGGCGTGGCCAGACCGTGCGGGGAGTGGCCCACAGCGGCTGCGTGACGTCACACTCAGCCGCTGCGGGCCGGGGAGTGAAGAGTAGCTCCCGGCCAGCACGCTAAAGCTGCGCTGGCCGGGAGCTACTCTTGAAGTGCAAAGGCATCGCCGCTGTGTGATGCCTTTGTGTCCCCCTAAATACCCACCTATGCTAGTAAATGTTACCTGCACAAATCTATTATTTAAGTTGGGCGTATATTGAACAATTATCTGGGCAATCTGCTTGATATCAGTCAGAGCCGATGCTAGGGTGTTTAGTGCCTCCTTGCAAACTATAAATTTATGCCCTCCCATACATAATAAAGGGAAAGTGCATGCCGGAGGTCATAAAAAGAGGTGTGGTCTCACAAGGAAGGTGCGTGGCCACATAATAGTACCCTCAATTTAAATTATATCACACAGTAGCACAATCTTATTCACACTACACCGCACGTTCTGTCCCTGATTCATATTGCACTACATATTCACATTACAACACACAGTAGTACCACTAATTCACGTCACAACATCCAGTAGTGCCCCTTGTTCATGTTACATCACACAGTAGTGCCCCTTAGTCACGTTAAGCTACACAGTAATGCCTTTAATACACAATGTCCACAGCAGTGCCCCTTATACACATAATGTCCACAGTAGTAGAACCCCTTACACATAATGCCCACAGTAGTCGTGCCACACAAAATGCCCACAGTAGTAGTGCCCCTTACATATAATGCCCACAGTAGTAGTGCAACACATAATGCCCACAGCAGTAGTGCCACACACAATGCCCAGAGCAGTAGTAGTGCCCCTTACACTTAACAGCCACAGTAGTAGTCCCACACATAATGTCTACAGAAGTAGTGCCCCTTACACATATGTCCACACTGACACCGAGAGCCGTGCTCCCACTGTTAGTGCCACTGCCTGTCATACATTGTGACAGATGCATCAGCAGCCAGCAGCAACAGCAGGGTAGCAGAGCGGGCAGAGCACCTACTCAGCTCGGCGCCTCTCTGCACCGCATAAACTTGCTGAGTGGGTTGCACCGGCTCTGTATACAGTGTATGAATGAATGCAGCTTATGTGAAAATCTTGGTCTGTCAGCCATGCCAAATTATATAGCATGTCTATCCAATGAAAGTATGTACTGTCGCAACAGACCGACTGAAATGTTTCCTCCCCAGGGGAGGAGCGCAGATATCTTTTGGTCTTACATGGTCAGAGATCTCACAGTGTAAGCCCATGATATTTGCTGAAAGGTATTTTATCTGGCTGTGTATGCCAAGCATAAGGTTTACCAAATACCCATCTACTTTGTAATCATTTAATATCCTGAAAGGAGGATTATGAGGGTCATTCCGAGTTGATCGCTCGCTAGCAACTTTTTGCTGCGCTGCGATTAGGTTAAATCTCGGCAAAACTGAGCATGCGTATGCACCGCAAGGCACTGGCGCGTCATACGGGTACAAAGAGGATCGGTGTTGGGCGATGGATTTAACAAAGAATCCATTCGCACAGCCGATCACAAGGTGATTGACAGAATGAGGGCGTTTATGGGTGTCAACTTACCGTTTTCTGCGAGTGTTTGGAAAAACGCAGGCGTGTCCAAGCGTTTGCAGGGCGGGTTTCTGATATAAATTCCGGGACCAAAAAGACTGAAGTGATCACTGTGGCTGAGTAAGTCCAGAGCTACTCAGAAACTGCATAAAACTTTTTTTGTGCCGTCGGCTGCAAAAGCGTTCGCATACTTGCAAAGCGAAAATACACTCCCCCATAGGCGGCGACTATCTGATCGCAGAGCTGCAAAATGTTGCTAGCAAGCGATCAACTCGTTATGACCCCCT
Source organism: Pseudophryne corroboree (assembly GCF_028390025.1). Taxonomy (NCBI): domain Eukaryota; kingdom Metazoa; phylum Chordata; class Amphibia; order Anura; family Myobatrachidae; genus Pseudophryne; species Pseudophryne corroboree. Next base: position 488,739,644 of record NC_086444.1, on the reverse strand, counting down.
TTGTTCTAGTCCCACAAAGATAAGCAAGTTAGTATTGCTCCCATGAGTGCAGACAAAATCCTGGTAAATTTTATGCACACCATTTTGCTTTTCTGAATGTGATGTTTATTATCCTAAAACATCCTTTTGAGGTTTCTAATATTTTTGACTGCATAAAAATATCCACATTGTCAACTGGATAAATCTGTTATGCTAAAGTGTTTATGTAGTCTAAACTCACTGACCCCTAAATAGGCACAAATTTTTTAGGCTATTTTAAGCATAGTAAAAGTTTGTTTAGGTGTTTCCTATTTAAGAATGATCAATGTGCAAATTAGAAGGAATTATGTGACTGATTTTCTCCAGCCCAGCCTCTAATCTACTAATTTAAGCAAATCCAGTTTTCTCTTGTTGTGGTGTAAATGCAGAAATGTATCATACTGAATAACTCTCTAACCTTCTATGAGGCTAAAAGCTCAAAGACCTGAGCTGGGCCTAAACGGGTGGAGAGCCCGCTCTCTCTTCTCATATCTTACCCCTGAACCCTTATCTGGCTCATAGTAAATAGCTCATTCAGACCGCCTGAGGCGGGTCACACCTAAAAGCCTGACACAAGTGCTTCAAGGGTGCGACAACCTCAGGCCACTTTCTTGATCTCCAAGCGCCGCACGTCCACACAGAGTGAACAGGAAACGGGTCGCATCGACCTGGCTCTCGTACACATAGCACAGCTTGCCGGCTGCTTGCTACCCAAGTTGTAAAACCGGGTCGCTCGACCTGGATTATACCAACTGGGCCCTTTCAGACTGCACAGGAACATGGGTTATGCGCGTTCATGTGCAATAACCCGTGTTACAAGCTGGTGGTGTGAAAGGGGTATAAAAAACTAGGGGCAAATATACATGCCTTCCTCCGCTATTCCAGTGATCTTGTCACACATCCCCCTCCTCCCAATTTCCACCTAGGGGACAGAACACTTGTAACACCTAAACAGAAGATGCGAGACAATGCATTCGTATTGGTTACTTGTGCCCCAGGTCTATGCTCGACAGTAAACGTAAAGCCTTGCAAGGCTAAAAACCACATTGTTTCTCTAGAGTAGGCAGGGGGTAAAACTTAAAGTGGAGCAAATAGTTTGTGGCTTTATCTTTTCTATACCATTTCATGGTTAAACATCTGAAAACTGAATCCTAAGTATGGACAATGTAATTATAAATTGTATGTTTACTGAAATAATAATAGTGCCAAAATCATGAGACTTAATTTTACCCTTAGCCCCCACTAGGTGCATATCATTAATGCTTCTTACTAGTGCTAATGTTGCTTAGAAAACAAAGTATTCTTCAGTAAAATACACTGCTCTTCCAACCTGTATGAAAAGAAAGATACAGGGTGCACAGAGCAGGGCCAATTACCTTAGAGGTCTAGGTCCAGGAGCATCTCATTGGAATGAGGTTCTTTAAAAAAAAAAAATGCTAGGCTGGTTTTATGATTCAATGAAGTCAACAATAAATAAATGTTTCTTTCTTATGTTAGGAAAACACACTTATATAGAACATACAAACTAGTCTGAACAGTGACGACAGCTCAAAGACTTATGGTTAAAAACATCTTTTGTGAGCTCTATAATTTTCAATAGATCAAAGCACATGTAAATAATTATTGCTAATTTTTTTGAAGTTTGAAAAAATCTTATGTTCCGTGCATGACACAAGATGTACCTACATCTGTATAGCTTAATGACATGCAGGCACTGGGACTAAAATTTGGGCCTGGCATTTTAAGCACACAGGACCACCTCAGCGATGACTTCTGGCTCCTAGCATCCTCCTCTTGGCCCCTCAAGTGGCTCTCAGCCTCTCCAAGAATGCGCATTATGACTTCATTATATCACCTTACATCCATTCCGCCAAGCAGAGCACCGGTGGAGGAGATGATTGGCCAGACTTACAAACTGCTTTGCATCTAACTGTCTGCTGGCCAGCCCCATTTCCCAGGCCTGATGAGAAGAAGATATGAAAATTATCAAACAGGCACTTAACATTCTTCACTTTAGTTATCCTGTCTTTTATTGAATCCCTAATCAAAGTCACTGTGATGGAAATATGGTAGAAACAGCATGGATGCTGGAGGAATGTGGCTGCAGTAGGGTGCAGCTATGCCCCTTATATACATATTACTATGGTGCACACTGCTGCATGATCGTGGCATCGAAGGGCAGCATTGTTATGCTTGCCTTGCATTCCAGGTCCACTGTAGAGGCCCAAGTTATCCGTGCACACTCCTCCCATCTCTCATCCACCACTAGCATAAAAAATAAGAGTTATGGTAGACTTACTATAGTTAACTTTTTTCTTGAAGGTCTATAGGAGCCACATGAAATACCTTGAGGTGTAGGTGGTTGGAGAGGAGGGGGCACCAAACAGTTAAAGCTTTTGAATTTCCAGGATGCTCTAGTCCCTCCTCCCCTATACCCTGCCCTCAGCCAAGGCTAGCCAGTTTTGTGAACAAACCTAAGGCCGGAGCAGCATGGGAGAGAAGGAAGATTGATTCACATAAGAAACACTCACACAGTAGAGTAGGTGACCAAGAGAAAAAACCCATAGAAGCCAGGTGCATCATGATGGGCACCCTGTGTATCCTATGGACCTCAAAGAAAAAGAGTTAACTATGGTAAGTCTACCATAACTCTTATATTCTTCTTCAGGGTCCATAATCTCCACAGAGAATACCTTAAGGATGTCCCAAAGCAATTTTCTTAAGGGAGTGGATCCTCCTGAGCAGAGAGGAGAATCTGGCGCCAAAAGGAAACATACTGAAAGGCAAAGGTATCAAAGGCATAGAACCTAACAATGGTGTGGACAGAGGACCATGTGGCCGCCTTGAACAGATGTTCAGCAGAGAAGCCACATCAGTCTGCCCACAAAGGACCCACAGAGCGAGTAGACTTGGCAGAGACTGTATCTGGTACACGGAGGTCAGCCTTCGTGTAAGCCTGTGAGATAGTCATGCAAAGCCATCAGGCTGTTTGTTAGCTGGCCAGCCTCTCTTGTAGAACCCATATAGTACAAAGAGGGAGTCCATTTTCCTGATGGAGCTGATATGATCCATGTAGATCCAAAGAGCATGGACCACATTCAAGGAGGCTGGGGATTGGAAGGCTGTTACCACAATATCTTTGTTAAGGTGAAATTTAGATACCACCTTGGGGAGGTAGCAGGCCTGGGTCTGTAGAACAGCCCTGTCTGAATTAAAGCTCAGAAAGGGGGACCAACAGGAAAGTGCCCTTAAATCCGACACCTTCTGGGCCTAGGCAATGACAAGAAGAAAAAGTGTTTTTGCCATCAGCCATTTGAGGTCCACTGAGTCCAGAGGTTCAAACATGGGCTCCTGTAGAGCCCGGAGAATGAAAGACAGATCCCACGGAGCCACTGGAGGGAAAAAGGGAGGTTGAATGTGAATGACACCCTGAAGGAAGGTTTGTGCATCAGTCAGTGGAGCGATTCTTTGCTAGAACCAGACTGATAGAGCAGAGACATGCACTTTCAAAGATTCCAGGTAGAGTCTGAGCTCTAATCCATCTTGGAGAGTGGCAAGCACCCTGAAAAAATCAGAGGGTCATAGCATCTTGCAACACACCACTGGAAGTAAGCATGCCAAACTTGGTAATAGATACAGGATAAGGAAGGCTTCTGTGCCCTGAGCATCGTTGGAATCATAGAGTGGGAGAAAGTTTTGGATCTTAGGATGGATGACTGAAGAGAACACTGTCAAAGACAGATGCACTAGGTCCGGGTGCAGACAGGGACCTTGAGACAACAGGTCTGGTCTCAGAAAAAGTGGAAGTATCTATGGAAACACTCTGATGATCAGTGAACCCATGACGCCTGGGTCAGGCTGGAGATATCAACAGGATGGTGCCTCATTCTTACTGGAATTTGCAAAGAGCGAAGGAGGCAGACCGGAGTGAAGAGGTACACCAGATGGAAGCTACACTTCACTGACAGAGTGTCCATTAAGTCTGCTTCCTGGACCCTTATAAGGGAACCTTGTGGAAGTGTCATTAAGCCATGAGGTCTATATCCAACAGGTCCCATTTGTCCGCTAGAATCTGAAAGACTCCTGAGTATAGAGCCCACTCTCTTGAGTAAATGTCATGATGACTGAGGAAATCCACCTCCCAGTTGAGGATCCCTGGGATTAACACCTCTGAGATGGCCAGAAGATGATGTTCGGCCCATCTGAGATTGTGCATCAATTCTTGCATTGTCAACAAACTGTGAGTGCCTCCCTGATGATTGAGGTAAGCCACTGCAGTGACATTGTCAGATTGGACTTGGACAAGCCTGCCCTGGAGAATGTCCCATGCCAAAGTGAGTGCTCTGTAGACAGCTCAAAGTTCCAGGATGTTGATCGGCAAACAACTCTCAGTTGGCGTCCAACGGCCCTGAAAAGAGTGTTGGCTGGTTACTGCACCCCAACCCCAGAGGCTGGCATCTGTGGTAAGGAGCACCCAATCTGGAATCCAGAAGTGGCAATCCTTGTCCAAGTGTGATGTCTGTAGCCACCAGGAGATGGACAGGCAAACTTGTGGAGACAGGACCATCATCTGGGACCAGATCAGATGATGTTTCCCATTCCATCTTGAGAGGATCGTATGTTGATTTGGACTGGATTGGAATTGGGCATATTCCATCATGTCGAAGACGGAAACCATGGACCCTAGGACCTGCATTGCTGAGTGAATGGATATTAGGCAACTGTGAAGTGAATTTGTCTGCTGATAGGAAAATCCATTGTACCTGAGAATCCAGGAAATCTCCCAGATGCAACATCCATTAGAAAGTAATCAGGGAGGATTTTCTCCAATTGATGAGTCAACCGTGTGTTTGCAGAAAGGCAATGGTCGTTTGAAGATAGAGGTGAAGGACCTCCAGAGAGTGTGCCAAAATCAGCAGGTCGTCCATGTATAGGAGTATTCTGACCCCCTGATGTCAAAGATGGGCCGCCATAACAACCATGATTTTAGTAAAAGCTAGAGGAGTTGTAGAAAGACCGAAAGGCAGTGCCCAAAATTTAAAATGTTGCTGGAGGACAGCAAACCAGAGAAACCGTTGATGAGAGAGCATAATGGGAACATGCAGGCAGGCATCCTGAATGTCCAGAGACACCATAAAGTCCCCAGACTCCATTGCGAGGACAATGGAGTAGAGGGTTTCCATATGAAACCTGGGCACTCGGATAAACCTGTTCATTGATTTGAGATTGAGAATAGGTCGATGAGACCTATTGGGTTTCTGAACCAAGAAAAGGGCAGAGTAAAAACCCTTGATGTGCTTAAGGGATAGGGATTACAACCCCTGAGTGTAGCAGAGACTGAATGGCTTCCTGGAGGGCCAGGACTTTGGTCAGATCTGTTGAAGGGACTGGACAAAAGAACTGCTGGGGACGCGCCTTAGGAATGTGAGAGCGTACCCATGAGAGACCACTTCTCGCACCAAGGCATCTTTGGTGGTATGACGCAGCCTCCCACCCTCCAGGAGGAGACTTGCCCAATCAGGAAGAGGGTTTGTCATCAGACTTGGGGGCTTGACATTTGGTACCCCAAGCCTGCTTAGCACGAGGCTTGGAGGCCTTAATGGAAGTAGACTGCCGAGGGAAGGACTGTCCTTTAGATTTACCTTGGGTGCAAAAGGACTGAATGGAAGATGTCCTAGGCTTCAGGCTAGTTGCTGAGGGCAAGACAGCAGATATAAAGGTTGCTAGAGTAGCCACTATTTTCTGTGCCAAACAGAATGTTCCCAGAAAAGGGCAGGGATTCAAGAGCTTTCTTGTAGTCTGTATCTGCTTACCATATAGAGATGAGCGGGTTCGGTTTCTCTGAATCCGAACCCGCCAGAACTTCATGTTTTTTTTCACGGGTCCGAGCGACTCGGATCTTCCCGCCTTGCTCGGTTAACCCGAGCGCGCCCGAACGTCATCATGACGCTGTCGGATTCTCGCGAGGCTCGGATTCTATCGCGAGACTCGGATTCTATATAAGGAGCCGCGCGTCGCCGCCATTTTCACACGTGCATTGAGATTGATAGGGAGAGGACGTGGCTGGCGTCCTCTCCATTTAGAATAGATTAGAGAGACACTTGATTTACTAATTTTGGGGAGCATTAGGAGTACTCAGTACAGTGCAGAGTTTTGCTGATAGTGACCACCAGTTTTATTTATAATCCGTTCTCTGCCTGAAAAAAGCGATACACAGCACACAGTGACTCAGTCACATACCATATCTGTGTGCACTGCTCAGGCTCAGGCCAGTGTGCTGCATCATCTATTATCTATATATAATATTATATATATCTGTCTGACTGCTCAGCTCACACAGCTTATAATTGTGGGGGAGACTGGGGAGCACTACTGCAGTGCCAGTTATAGGTTATAGCAGGAGCCAGGAGTACATAATATATTATATAGTGAGTGACCACCAGACACACAGTGCAGTTTATTTAATATATCCGTTCTCTGCCTGAAAAAAGCGATACACACAGTGACTCAGTCAGTCACATACCATATCTGTGTGCACTGCTCAGGCTCAGGCCAGTGTGCTGCATCATCTATATATATTATATATCTGTCTGACTGCTCAGCTCACACAGCTTATAATTGTGGGGGAGACTGGGGAGCACTACTGCAGTGCCAGTTATAGGTTATAGCAGGAGCCAGGAGTACATAATATTATATTAAAATTAAACAGTGCACACTTTTGCTGCAGGAGTGCCACTGCCAGTGTGACTAGTGACCAGTGACCTGACCACCAGTATATATAATATTAGTAGTATACTATCTCTTTATCAACCAGTCTATATTAGCAGCAGACACAGTACAGTGCGGTAGTTCACGGCTGTGGCTACCTCTGTGTCGGCACTCGGCAGCCCGTCCATAATTGTATATACCACCTAACCGTGGTTTTTTTTTCTTTCTTTATACATACATACTAGTTACGAGTATACTATCTCTTTATCAACCAGTCTATATTAGCAGCAGACACAGTACAGTGCGGTAGTTCACGGCTGTGGCTACCTCTGTGTCGGCACTCGGCAGCCCGTCCATAATTGTATATACCACCTAACCGTGGTTTTTTTTTCTTTCTTTATACATACATACTAGTTACGAGTATACTATCTCTTTATCAACCAGTCTATATATTAGCAGCAGACACAGTACAGTGCGGTAGTTCACGGCTGTGGCTACCTCTGTGTCGGCACTCGGCAGCCCGTCCATAATTGTATATACCACCTAACCGTGGTTTTTTTTTCTTTCTTTATACATACATACTAGTTACGAGTATACTATCTCTTTATCAACCAGTCTATATATTAGCAGCAGACACAGTACAGTGCGGTAGTTCACGGCTGTGGCTACCTCTGTGTCGGCACTCGGCAGCCCGTCCATAATTGTATATACCACCTAACCGTGGTTTTTTTTTCTTTCTTTATACATACATACTAGTTACGAGTATACTATCTCTTTATCAACCAGTCTATATATTAGCAGCAGACACAGTACAGTGCGGTAGTTCACGGCTGTGGCTACCTCTGTGTCGGCACTCGGCAGCCCGTCCATAATTGTATATACCACCTAACCGTGGTTTTTTTTTCTTTCTTTATACATACATACTAGTTACGAGTATACTATCTCTTTATCAACCAGTCTATATATTAGCAGCAGACACAGTACAGTGCGGTAGTTCACGGCTGTGGCTACCTCTGTGTCGGCACTCGGCAGCCCGTCCATAATTGTATATACCACCTAACCATGTTTTTTTTTTCTTTCTTTATACATACATACTAGTTACGAGTATACTATCTCTTTATCAACCAGTCTATATATTAGCAGCAGACACAGTACAGTGCGGTAGTTCACGGCTGTGGCTACCTCTGTGTCGGCACTCGGCAGCCCGTCCATAATTGTATATACCACCTAACCGTGGTTTTTTTTTCTTTCTTTATACATACATACTAGTTACGAGTATACTATCTCTTTATCAACCAGTCTATATATTAGCAGCAGACACAGTACAGTGCGGTAGTTCACGGCTGTGGCTACCTCTGTGTCGGCACTCGGCAGCCCGTCCATAATTGTATATACCACCTAACCGTGGTTTTTTTTTCTTTCTTTATACATACATACTAGTTACGAGTATACTATCTCTTTATCAACCAGTCTATATATTAGCAGCAGACACAGTACAGTGCGGTAGTTCACGGCTGTGGCTACCTCTGTGTCGGCACTCGGCAGCCCGTCCATAATTGTATATACCACCTAACCGTGGTTTTTTTTTCTTTCTTTATACATACATACTAGTTACGAGTATACTATCTCTTTATCAACCAGTCTATATATTAGCAGCAGACACAGTACAGTGCGGTAGTTCACGGCTGTGGCTACCTCTGTGTCGGCACTCGGCAGCCCGTCCATAATTGTATACTAGTATCCAATCCATCCATCTCCATTGTTTACCTGAGGTGCCTTTTAGTTGTGCCTATTAAAATATGGAGAACAAAAATGTTGAGGTTCCAAAATTAGGGAAAGATCAAGATCCACTTCCACCTCGTGCTGAAGCTGCTGCCACTAGTCATGGCCGAGACGATGAAATGCCAGCAACGTCGTCTGCCAAGGCCGATGCCCAATGTCATAGTACAGAGCATGTCAAATCCAAAACACCAAATATCAGTAAAAAAAGGACTCCAAAACCTAAAATAAAATTGTCGGAGGAGAAGCGTAAACTTGCCAATATGCCATTTACCACACGGAGTGGCAAGGAACGGCTGAGGCCCTGGCCTATGTTCATGGCTAGTGGTTCAGCTTCACATGAGGATGGAAGCACAAAGCCTCTCGCTAGAAAAATGAAAAGACTCAAGCTGGCAAAAGCAGCACAGCAAAGAACTGTGCATTCTTCGAAATCCCAAATCCACAAGGAGAGTCCAATTGTGTCGGTTGCGATGCCTGACCTTCCCAACACTGGACGTGAAGAGCATGCGCCTTCCACCATTTGCACGCCCCCTGCAAGTGCTGGAAGGAGCACCCGCAGTCCAGTTCCTGATAGTCAGATTGAAGATGTCAGTGTTGAAGTACACCAGGATGAGGAGGATATGGGTGTTGCTGGCGCTGGGGAGGAAATTGACCAGGAGGATTCTGATGGTGAGGTGGTTTGTTTAAGTCAGGCACCCGGGGAGACACCTGTTGTCCGTGGGAGGAATATGGCCGTTGACATGCCAGGTGAAAATACCAAAAAAATCAGCTCTTCGGTGTGGAGGTATTTCACCAGAAATGCGGACAACAGGTGTCAAGCCGTGTGTTCCCTTTGTCAAGCTGTAATAAGTAGGGGTAAGGACGTTAACCACCTCGGAACATCCTCCCTTATACGTCACCTGCAGCGCATTCATAATAAGTCAGTGACAAGTTCAAAAACTTTGGGTGACAGCGGAAGCAGTCCACTGACCAGTAAATCCCTTCCTCTTGTAACCAAGCTCACGCAAACCACCCCACCAACTCCCTCAGTGTCAATTTCCTCCTTCCCCAGGAATGCCAATAGTCCTGCAGGCCATGTCACTGGCAATTCTGACGAGTCCTCTCCTGCCTGGGATTCCTCCGATGCATCCTTGTGTGTAACGCCTACTGCTGCTGGCGCTGCTGTTGTTGCCGCTGGGAGTCGATGGTCATCCCAGAGGGGAAGTCGTAAGCCCACTTGTACTACTTCCAGTAAGCAATTGACTGTTCAACAGTCCTTTGCGAGGAAGATGAAATATCACAGCAGTCATCCTACTGCAAAGCGGATAACTGAGTCCTTGACAACTATGTTGGTGTTAGACGTGCGTCCGGTATCCGCCGTTAGTTCACAGGGAACTAGACAATTTATTGAGGCAGTGTGCCCCCGTTACCAAATACCATCTAGGTTCCACTTCTCTAGGCAGGCGATACCGAGAATGTACACGGACGTCAGAAAAAGACTCACCAGTGTCCTAAAAAATGCAGTTGTACCCAATGTCCACTTAACCACGGACATGTGGACAAGTGGAGCAGGGCAGGGTCAGGACTATATGACTGTGACAGCCCACTGGGTAGATGTATGGACTCCCGCCGCAAGAACAGCAGCGGCGGCACCAGTAGCAGCATCTCGCAAACGCCAACTCTTTCCTAGGCAGGCTACGCTTTGTATCACCGCTTTCCAGAATACGCACACAGCTGAAAACCTCTTACGGCAACTGAGGAAGATCATCGCGGAATGGCTTACCCCAATTGGACTCTCCTGTGGATTTGTGGCATCGGACAACGCCAGCAATATTGTGTGTGCATTAAATATGGGCAAATTCCAGCACGTCCCATGTTTTGCACATACCTTGAATTTGGTGGTGCAGAATTTTTTAAAAAACGACAGGGGCGTGCAAGAGATGCTGTCGGTGGCCAGAAAAATTGCGGGACACTTTCGGCGTACAGGCACCACGTACAGAAGACTGGAGCACCACCAAAAACTACTGAACCTGCCCTGCCATCATCTGAAGCAAGAAGTGGTAACGAGGTGGAATTCAACCCTCTATATGCTTCAGAGGTTGGAGGAGCAGCAAAAGGCCATTCAAGCCTATACAATTGAGCACGATATAGTAGGTGGAATGCACCTGTCTCAAGTGCAGTGGAGAATGATTTCAACGTTGTGCAAGGTTCTGATGCCCTTTGAACTTGCCACACGTGAAGTCAGTTCAGACACTGCCAGCCTGAGTCAGGTCATTCCCCTCATCAGGCTTTTGCAGAAGAAGCTGGAGGCATTGAAGAAGGAGCTAAAAGGGAGCGATTCCGCTAGGCATGTGGGACTTGTGGATGCAGCCCTTAATTCGCTTAACAAGGATTCACGGGTGGTCAATCTGTTGAAATCAGAGCACTACATTTTGGCCACCGTGCTCGATCCTAGATTTAAAGCCTACCTTGGATCTCTCTTTCCGGCAGACACAGGTCTGCTGGGGTTGAAAGACCTGCTGGTGACAAAATTGTCAAGTCAAGCGGAACGCGACCTGTCAACATCTCCTCCTTCACATTCTCCTGCAACTGGGGGTGCGAGGAAAAGGCTCAGAATTCCGAGCCCACCCGCTGGCGGTGATGCAGGGCAGTCTGGAGCGACTGCTGATGCTGACATCTGGTCCGGACTGAAGGACCTGACAACGATTACGGACATGTCGTCTACTGTCACTGCATATGATTCTCTCAACATTGATAGAATGGTGGAGGATTATATGAGTGACCGCATCCAAGTAGGCACGTCACACAGTCCGTACTTATACTGGCAGGAAAAAGAGGCAATTTGGAGGCCCTTGCACAAACTGGCTTTATTCTACCTAAGTTGCCCTCCCACAAGTGTGTACTCCGAAAGAGTGTTTAGTGCCGCCGCTCACCTTGTCAGCAATCGGCGTACGAGGTTACATCCAGAAAATGTGGAGAAGATGATGTTCATTAAAATGAATTATAATCAATTCCTCCGCGGAGACATTGACCAGCAGCAATTGCCTCCACAAAGTACACAGGGAGCTGAGATGGTGGATTCCAGTGGGGACGAATTGATAATCTGTGAGGAGGGGGATGTACACGGTGATATATCGGAGGGTAAAGATGAGGTGGACATCTTGCCTCTGTAGAGCCAGTTTGTGCAAGGAGAGATTAATTGCTTCTTTTTTGGGGAGGGTCCAAACCAACCCGTCATATCAGTCACAGTCGTGTGGCAGACACTGTCACTGAAATGATGGGTTGGTTAAAGTGTGCATGTCCTGTTTTGTTTATACAACATAAGGGTGGGTGGGAGGGCCCAAGGACAATTCCATCTTGCACCTCTTTTTTCTTTTCTTTTTCTTTGCATCATGTGCTGATTGGGGAGGGTTTTTTGGAAGGGACATCCTGCGTGACACTGCAGTGCCACTCCTAGATGGGCCCGGTGTTTGTGTCGGCCACTAGGGTCGCTAATCTTACTCACACAGTCAGCTACCTCATTGCGCCTCTTTTTTTCTTTGCGTCATGTGCTGTTTGGGGAGGGTTTTTTGGAAGGGACATCCTGCGTGACACTGCAGTGCCACTCCTAGATGGGCCCGGTGTTTGTGTCGGCCACTAGGGTCGCTAATCTTACTCACACAGCTACCTCATTGCGCCTCTTTTTTTCTTTGCGTCATGTGCTGTTTGGGGAGGGTTTTTTGGAAGGGACATCCTGCGTGACACTGCAGTGCCACTCCTAGATGGGCCCGGTGTTTGTGTCGGCCACTAGGGTCGCTTATCTTACTCACACAGCGACCTCGGTGCAAATTTTAGGACTAAAAATAATATTGTGAGGTGTGAGGTATTCAGAATAGACTGAAAATGAGTGTAAATTATGGTTTTTGAGGTTAATAATACTTTGGGATCAAAATGACCCCCAAATTCTATGATTTAAGCTGTTTTTTAGTGTTTTTTGAAAAAAACACCCGAATCCAAAACACACCCGAATCCGACAAAAAAAATTCGGTGAGGTTTTGCCAAAACGCGTTCGAACCCAAAACACGGCCGCGGAACCGAACCCAAAACCAAAACACAAAACCCGAAAAATTTCAGGCGCTCATCTTACCAAGAGTGTAGCGCGGTGACCTGATGAGTGACCACAAAGGTAGTAGATGCCTTGGAAGCTAGGAGATCAGTATCCAAAGCCACTTCACCTAAGTAGGAGGCTGCTTTTCTGATATGGGAGATGTGGGACAGTAGTTACTTGGTAGCGGCAGAGGGGAGGCTGGCTTCTAGGGTCTCCACCCAGACAGTCATTTAATAGTTCCTGTAAGAGAATATACAGACTTAAGGCAATTTAAATTTTTCTCTCCATAGCTTCCTTCAGTGTAGATGCAGACCGGATAGGCAAAGTAGAGCTTCAAACCAGGAGTGCCATGTGAGAATCCACTGTAGGGGGAACTTCCCACCTAGCACATTCACCAGATGGGAGAAAGTAAAGGTCACAACACTACTGTGCTTTTTAAGCCAACCCCGTTACTTTACAACAAATGCCCACTTCCTGCTACTCACTTTGCAAATAAATCCTCACTATGTCTGCCATTGCTAATCATTTTCCGCGCCTGTCCAGTGCAACTCTGACATGCGCGCAGTATAAAAAAATGTGTTCACCTGTGCAAACATTGGAATTGCGTCCACCACTAAATCAGGCCTTAAGCCATTGTATCGTGACTAAGAAAATCAGTTCATTATGTATTACAGGGCTTAAATACTTTACAGACCCATTCAGAAGCTGCAATAACTCTTTCAGAATTGAGACATATTTTAAAATAACTAATCATTGAGAAAAAATTCCCTTTGTTGTGGCCTATAAGTTTTCCACTCAATACACTGAAGGTGCACCTAGCTAATATGAATAACATTTATTGTTCTCTCTAATACTTATGCCAGAACCTCTCTTCTTTTAAGCCTCTTTCTAATGCTTAATCTATTTTACTATGCTTCCGCCACTATTCAATGACGACACAATAATTTGCATGGCACTGTAATGCTTCATGTGTTTTAATAAGTTCTAAAAGATGTTTCCAGTGTTGCATGTGTTTTCAGATCTATAAAAGGGAGTGAGATAACTCACAATAGGGAGCCCATAATGTAATAAATAATCATATTACCCATAAAAAGTATATCCAAATTTATTTAAAGTTAGAGATATGCGGCCAACCATTTTTGCTGGATTTGGATTCATTGTCTGGATTTGGATTTGGATCTGCTAAACCACTGTGACTGGTTTTGGATTTGGATTTTTTTTTTTTTACAAAAATAGCTAAAATCACACAATGTGGGCCTTTTTTGTTCCTATAGTATTATCAATAACATTAATTTCCAGTAATTTGCAGTCAACACAGGCAACCTCATAGCTCATAATATTGTTCTCGCCAATATTAGTAAAAGGCTGCAACATGACTGTGTATAGGGGGCATACTGCTGTATTGTGCTGTGTCCAGCCTCAAAAGTGACTCTGCTTAAAATTACTGTGTATAGAGGACACGCTGTACACTGCTGTGCTATACTCTATTGTATTTTGCTGTGCCAGACTCAAAAGTGTCTGTGCCCTTTACTGACTGTGTATAGGAGGCACACTGCTGAAATCTCTGCTGTAGTGCCTGTACTGAGACTCCAGACTCACCAGTCACTGTGCTGTATAAAGTGGCTGTGTATAGGGGCACACTGCACGCTGCTGTATGCTGCTCTGTACTCTGCTTTAAAATGTACTGGTTGGTGTACTTTACTCTAGAGCGCTCTGTTCACGTACATCTACAAGCCCTGTGTTCCAAGTTGCAAGTTTAAAAACAGAAAAAAAATATATATATATGAACTTTGTTCACATGCACTTTGTTCACAACCCTCTGTGATCCATGCAGTTTGAACCGAGCTGCAAGTTAGTCAGTGCAGGGAGCTGTGCTCTAAACCCTCTCTGCTACAGCATTTCAGCATGTCCCAACAGCTGTTTCGTGTCTTCTTCCTCAGGGGACTGCCGCACTGACTGTGACATGCTGCAAGTATATGATGTTTACCCTGAGTCAGGTTTATGACTATATCCATGCTGCTTGCTGCCAGAGGCGTCACCGGGTGTGGTGACACCCGGTGCGCACCCCTGATCTCCTGCAGCGATCGTGGCAAAAAGGGGGCGTGACCTTACAGTTAGGGGGCGTGGCTTCGCGGGGATCCTGGAATCGTCACTCTGGGAGCGTGCCCAGCATCTCCGGAGATGCTGGGCTTCCCCCAGAGACGGTCTCAGTGCGCTGTCGGCTCCTCTGCTATGACAGGAGCCGGGTGCTGTAGCAGAATTTCACACTGCAGCATCTGGCTCCTGTCACTGTGGAGGACATTTGGTGTCACCCCCTCCAGGTGTCACACCCGGGTGCGGGCCGCACCCCCCGCACCCGCCTTGTGACGCCACTGCTTGCTGCTATATGTTTATGCTGCTAACAGGATGATTAAATAAGTGTTTGGCTATGTGCAAAGGTGTGCTGGTTTATCCCTGCAAGTTCCAGGAAGTGGCCTGTTTGGATTTTTACATATTAACTATTGCTGACCCTGCCCCCACAGTGAACTTTTTTTGAAGGAAGAATCATGTGTGCAACCTTTTTGAAACTATATATAGAAATAGAGACTACGGCACTTGAATACAAATTTTGTGATGTCTATACCCTATCTAATTAGGTGTCAACTTGCAAGAATTTTATAAAAACACTTCCCAGTATATTATCTGAGCGGCAGCTTATAATGCATAGTAATGTGTTTGGCAACCACATATAATTGAATACAAGAATAGGTGAATACAAGCGCCCAAAAGTGTAATTAATATAAAAGCAAGGGGGAAGGGAGTGTAAAGGAAAATGGTGATATAAACCAGTTTTGAACACTTATCTGGAATAGAGAAGCTTTTTCTCAGGGAGCCCTCTTTTATGGGTTAGTTACATGTAAAAGAAGAAACAGCAAACATAGTGTATACCGTTTTAAAACTCCATAGTATACAACTGTCTTATTTCATAGGCATAATTAGGGAACCAGCTGCAATATATAGCCTAGACAGTGTAATTTTATAAAAAAAACACATAATTTTAATATACAAACAATAAAATTGCTGAATAAAAAGCGTACAAGATAGCCAAATATACGAAGCTTATCTGTCCATAGACGGAATGTCAGCAGTCAATTCCATACAATATGACATGAAGAAATAGCTGAATAAAATGCATACAAGATAAAAGATATATGAGGCTTACCTGTCCTTCAAAGGAGATGTCTGTAGGTAGTCCCTACGCGTTTCATCCGTCAGCATCCGGACTTCATCAAGGGGATGCTTGATGAAGTCCGGGTGCTGACGGACGAAACGCCATTAAGCAGGTGTGCATGAAGTTGAGGAAGGCACTGACTCTCAGCAATATAGTCAGCATTCTCCTTCTGCTTGTCATTCACTAACTGTGCAGCAGTTCCTTATTACGGGGGTAATTCAGAGTTGATAGCAGCAGCAAATTTGTTAGCAGTTGGGCAAAACCATGGGGGTAATTCAAAGTTGATCGCAGCAGGAATTTTGTTAGCAGTTGGGCAAAACCATGTGCACTGCAGGGGAGGCAGATATAACATGTGCAGAAAGAGTTAGATTTGGGTGGGTTATTTTATTTCTGTGCAGGGTAAATACTGACTGCTTTATTTTTACACTGCAAATTAGATTGCAGATTGAACACACCACACCCAAATCTAACTCTTTCTGCACATGTTAAATCTGCCTCCCCTGCAGTGCACATGGTTTTGCCCAACTGCTAACAAAATTCCTGCTCCGATCAACTCGGAATTACCCCCCATGTGCACTGCAGGTGTGGCATATATAACATGTGCAGAGACAGATTTGGGTGGGTTATTTTGTTTCTGTGTAGGGTAAATACTGGCTGCTTTATTTTTACACGCAATTTAGATTTCAGTTTAAACACACCCCACCCAAATCTAACACTCTCTGCACATGTTATATACACTGCACATAGTTTTGCCCAACTGCTAACAAATTTGCTGCTGCGGTCATCTCTGAATTAGGCCCTACATCCTTCTACGGTGAGCATAGTGTAGTTGTGGAAATCAGTCTGCGCTTTGCCCAGTATGAACACACGACATGGACTGTGACATCTAATTCCAACCTGAAAGGAACATGCACCTCTTATTATAAGTCTGGATATAATTATTTATTTAGATTGTTTTACTTACAGCTAGAACTACAAGTATCTTTCTATGGGACAAGGTGGGGTCATATAACAGCTTCAAGAAGGTCCAATCACAAAAAAAATAAAAAATTTGTGACGTACAAAACTTTTAAGGACCTACTACTAAGTGATTAAAGGAAGCTGGCTCGAATAATCACTTATTTAGCATTACATTTATTTTTATTACCCAAACCACTAATTATAAGAAGATGTGCAAACACGTTTTACACAAACAAGATCATTTAGAAATTAGTAATTTTTTGAATCATATATACCATAAGAAAATTAAACAAAATATAGAATCCAAGTAGAAACATGAATCTTTGTTAGGCAGTAGTATCATGAACATTATTAGGTAGTAGGTAATGTTTAATTACATAAAGATATATCAGTATAGATCATTTGGCTATTATTAAAAAAAAAACCTATTTTATTTATTAAAAAAACCCAAAAACAAATGTTACATCAGGAAAAGAAAATCAATCTACAGCAAGGTTTTGCACAGTTCTAACAGTAGGAAATACTAGTGAACAAAAAAGATGTAATAATTAGCTTGGTAATGCATACAACAATTGTAGGCCTACAGTATATGCCTCTCTGTTCAGGTGTACATCTGTTTGCAATTACGAGATCACAATATTACTGTACTTGGACTATTTTAGTCCACCTCTTCCCACACTCTTCACACCTTTCTAGATACAAGTGGACACAAGTGTCCAAAATCTACAAAATGCATCAGTCTTTACTCTGGCGATGTGCAGAATAATCTTGCGTATTTTACACCACACAAATAAGCATACATTCAACTTAACATCAGTTCCATTGTGACAATTAAATCAGACTTCAGTAAATATTTAAATATATTGATCTGTAAATTGAGTGATGCAGTAAGGGTACATAAAGACAAGCATTTTTTGTGAAACATAACTGCTTAGATATCTTCTCCTCTGCACCTGAAATTATTTATAAAAAGGTAACTATAGATTTCTTTCATCTGGAGTCAGTACATAGATATGAGGAGTTAAGTAGTAAAATAATGAAATCCCGGTAGTTGAAATCCCCACGGTCAGGATGCGGACAGATCCCGGTAAATTTGTTAATCCTACTCCATCACCTAATTCTAACCCTCACCCACCCCTACCACAGTCTAACCCTATCCATGTCCTCCTGCAGCCTAACCCTAACCTTCTCCCCCCTTTAACCTAACCTTATTGCCCCCTCCACCCTAACCCTAACCATAGTGCCTAACCCTAATCTCCGTACATACCGTCGGAATCAATCAGGATTCTGACCATCAGGATGCTGCTGTTTCGACTGCTGAGATCCTGATCGAATCCCTGAAGAATGCATAGATTTTATTTTAGTAATAAAAAAATAATGTACTTCTTTATTAAATAAAATTTGCAATTTGAGGACGACATAGATAGTATTTGCAATATATCAAATTAATCAGAAAAAAAGAACTATATATCTATTAGAGAAATGTGCTATGAAATATTGATTGTGACTTACAGTACTATTACTTTACTGAGAAACCTCTTAAAAGTATTTGCCTGCAAAACATTTTCTAGATTAAATGCTCTGTGTGTTCATTTATTTTCTCTACAGGTATCTACAGAAACTAGTACTAAAATGATGAATATAATCTGTAATATTGATGTAATAAATAGAGCACACTTATAAGGGAAATAGATTTTTTTATGTGAGAACTAATTGCACAGTTCAGGAATTATATATCTATTATTATGTAGAATAATTTAAAAAAACAGCAACTCATTTTCCAAAATTTAGTAATTTGTGTTATGTTGGGAGTTATCATTTTCTTTACAGTATTATTAACACTTTGTATAATTGTATACATCTGCACCAAAACCCTACTGCTGCATTTAAATATTAATATAGTTTTAATTATGTGTATGTAATAGCCATGCTGGTAATCATTATCATTTAATTTCTCTGAATTGTGTATGGAACCTTTGAAATATCTGAATTTCAATTAATTTAAGAAGTCTTGCCAACAAAAGGAATAAAGAAAGAGACAAATAATATAATGATTAGATTAAATTGGCACCATATCGGCAATGCCAATTAATATCTTATCATTTATATGCCAGTGGGGTTTGGTGTAGAAATTTGGCCAATGAGTGGTGTGGGGATTAGTCAGATACAGTTTGCTAACAGGGCCACATAGGAGCTATGCCATATAATGAAGTCATTTGGAATAACCATGTGTACCTGGAACTAGTTGTCTGTTGCATAGATGGATCTGCATGTCTATGTTCCAAACAAGATAAATACTGGAATGAATGTATGAATGAATGAATGAATGAATGAATGAATGAATGAATGAATGAATGAATGAATGGTAAAGCTAGATAAGCAAGAAAACCAGGTGCATATTAACTCCTGCAAAAGTTAGAAATAGGAAATATTTTATTGATGACATATAAATATATAATACAATCTATACATACAGTATAAATGTGAAAGCACTCACTCACTCACTCACTCACTCACTCACTCACTCACTCACTCATTAGAAGAAGGCTGTAAAAAGTTTAAAAAAATCCTATAGAATTAGCAATTTTAAGATGTGTAGATAGCTTTATAATTGGGAGGGGTGTTTCCCAGCTCAATTCAAAATGTCAGTGTAAAAATCAGGCTGATTAGTATTTGTGTATTTTCTGCCCATGCGTATCATAAAAATACACTATTAACCATTGTATTGCAAAAATGGTTTGCCCACAAGCCAATTTGCTCTCCTTTTCTCTATTTATTGTTGCTCTGCTTATAACGCTGCATAAGCCTACTTATGTGAGGTTATTCTGTGTGTTATGTAAACACTGATGTCAGAGTGTTGTGTTGTTTGATAGTGATATTAATCCACACAATTGATAGTTAACCAGAAAGCTGGTTTATTAACATACAAAGATGTTAATGCGGAAGATGTTGTGCATCAGCAGTAACTCACTCATATATGTGACAGGCTGGTACAGTGAAAGCGCGGTACTTATCGCTATACATCATGCGGCTGTGGTAAGGTAGTGACTCTGACAGTATGGCATGGAAGGCTGCACATCCATGCAGACTGACTCCCGTTGGAAGGAACACACAAAACCCAATGCTCTCCATCCTGCTCGGGCAGTGCGACACACGCTACAGGAGGAACTGTCTCTCTCTCTCCACTGCAGGAAGAACTGTCTCTCTCTCTCCACTGCAGGAGGAACTGTCTCTCCTTCTCCACTGCAGGAGGAACTTTGTCATCAGTCTCCGCCTCCATGATGCTCCAGCACTAGAGGGTAAACATGGGCAGTACGGATGGTGTAGTGGTTAGCATTACTGCCTCACAGCACTGAGGTCATGGGTTCGATTCCCACCATGGCCCTAACTGTGCGGAGTTTGTATATTCTCCCCGTGCTTGCGTGGGTTTCCTCCGGGTGCTCCGGTTTCCTCCCACAATCCAAAAATATATACTGGTAGGTTAATTGGCTCCCAACAAAATTAACACTAGTATGAATGTGTCTGTGTACATGTGGTAGGGAATATAGAATGTAAGCTCCACTGGGGCAGGGACTGATGTGAATGGGCAAATATTCTCTGTACAGCGCTGCGGAATATGTGTGCGCTATATAAATAACTGGTAATAAATAAATAATAATAATAAATAATAAACACTAGAGGATGCGCACCCAGTGTAATGTATACACAGGAGACAAGGTACTGAGTGCACTATACTCCAACAAACACACTACACTTACTGAACTTCTTCTTCTCAAATATAGGTCCATAATCATGACAGCATGATGATGATACCACCCAGCTAACCACATAGTCACGGGATGTACTGTAGTGAGCATCCAGACGTTCAGGATGCTGTGGACAGAAGACCAGCGCCAGTATCCGGACTGCTGACATCCTGAACGTAAGTATCTGGGGAAGGTTAGGGTTGGGCTCTTGATCATTTTTAATCCCAGATTATGTATCCCTTAATACAGCTCTGGCCATACCTAATTGCCTAAAGAGCTACACAATTAATATGTAAATTCCAGCAACAAAACTTGAAGGATTTTGTTGATGTCAGAATTACAAAATGGGGGTTTGGAAGCGATCCCACTTGCGGCGCAAAGATATTCCAACGGTGTTATTATTTACCGTTATACACACTCTTCGTCAGTTTCTCCGGGAATAGTCAGTCAAATTAACAGAGAATAGTCCATGTGGAGATTCAGTTCCATATGTGGATATGTGGAGAAAGCACAATGAGTATACAGAAGTTCAGTTTGTGTTCCCAAGAAGTATGAAAAAATAATGAGGTGACTTCTGCCCGGATTCCTTCGACTATGGCTAATCAGGAAGTGCAGAAGATATCCGTAAGGTTCACCACAGTGTGGATATAGTACAAGTGCTCCTCACATGTGTGCTTACTTTCATACACTTAAGACAACACTTATAAAGGTTTCTTTATAGACTCTGTGCAGGACACTTCTTCTATTCAATTTTCATACTCCAAACATTCAAAATAAAATTAATCTATGTGTGATGCTCACAGCAAGGCTTACTTCAAGAGACACCGTTCTTTCATATAACGGTTTCTTTTTCTGCAAGCCCGTTTGTCATCCTCAGTCGTCCCTTATATGCGTATTTTGCTCAATTTAAAGCAAAAACACGAGAGAGTGTATTAGGATTGATGTAATTTATTAAATAAAATCTTAAAAACAATTTCTGGCTCATATGCCACAACTATAACAGCAATTCAAGATGTTTTACAACACAGCCCAACAGTGAAACAGATGGTAACCCGGGATATCTCACCGTGTAGCTGAGTGTGCTGATTCGTGTGGTCCCCAGAACATCACATGTCAGAATTAAACCTAAAGGTGGTAAGTGACAATGGGGGGAATTCAACTGGTCACATTAATTTTTCATCCAAAAAATTGTCTGTTATCATGACTTTTGCCTGATGGTTTTATTGGCAATTCAGTTCCATACCTTTATTTTCAGATGAAAATTCACCCATTTTCATGCAAAATCACATGGATCTGGGATAAGTTCCCGGATCCTTGTGTTTTTGCAATCATGGATGCAAAAAAAAAAAAAAAAAAAAAAATAGCACTTATTGAGTATTTTGTTTCTCCTGCCTCCAGGCAGGTGAAACAAAATCCCAGATAATGCTGGCTATTGAGGACAATTGAAAAACCACCCAGAGGATCTATTGAATTCCTCACAAATATAGTCTGGAAGTATTGCTTGAATAAAAATATTTTCTGCATTTCTAAGGATTTACAAAGTGATAGCTAATTTGTATATGAAAAGACAGGAGACAATCCCTGGGGTAAATTTACTAAGATGGGAGTTTTATTTAAGATGGGATGTTGCCCATAGCAACCAATCAGAGTCTACTTTTTATTTATCTAGTACCTTCTAGAATATAATACCTGTAATCTGGTTGCTATGGGCAATATCCCATCTTAAATAGAACTCCCATCTTAGTAAATTTACCCCCATGTATCTGTGACTTGTTTAAGTTTTACATTTGTTTTTTATCAGAGAAAAAAATTAAACTGGAAAGTGTTTTATGAACAGTTTCCAGTGTCACGCGTGAATCACGCAGGTCTTTGCTGTGTAAAGGTGCTTCAAGTAGTTGATTTGTAGAGATTAAGTTTGCTAATTTATCATTTTCTATACAGTAAGATAAAGACTTTTTTTCTTTTGCATATGGCATTTAGTTTAAAATTTGACAAGCAAAACAGAAAATAATGTTGGCATAATATAGCATACTTATCATTAGAATGCTCAATGTCATTGTGTAAAGTTACAGAACTTAAAGGGGAAATGGGAGATAAGGATGTCCTCTGCACTAGAAAAATACTGACATTTTTGATTTTATACTGAAGAATTCCCCAAATTTTATGATTTCAAGAAGTTTTATTATCATTTATCATAGGGGGTGCTGCCTTAAACAATAAGTTACAGAACAACACAGGACAGAAAAAGATTGTCTCTTTTGTTGGCGCAATTAGAAAAGAAGAAGAGATTTTACATTTATTCTTATTATGAACATATCGTATAAAAATCTAACTTTTATTAATACTATCTTAAAAATTATACGCAATTGAGAAACATAAATGAGAAAAATTGTTTTGTGTATTCGTGTAAATTTAGTGAATAAATTCTATAGTGTAAACAGAATAAAAACTGATTCACTGTGCCTGAATTTTATGCTTCATTTGTTTATATCATAAATTTTCAATTGGAGAGCAATGGATGTAGTACATTAACTATATGTAGGGTTGGGTAACATGGGCTTCTCACATAGGTGGCAAGAAAAGGTATCTAGGGTCCTGATACCGTGAACAATGTGAAAATAATAAATATTTTCAAAGGACACACTAGGAAAACCCTGCAACCATCATTAGTTCCCTTATTTATTACAAATGTTGCCACTGGTATTGTGGCTATCTGAGCCAGTTGCCGTTAATTACTACAAACGGCTACTGGTGTTCCCCGTATCCAGATTCCCCATAAATACTACGATAGCTGTTATATCTGGAATGCGGTCTGGGCACGTAATAGCTATATTGCCTGTCCCCTAATATAATTTTGCAGTCCATACAGGTATAAACGAAAGTTATAGATAGTTCCCTATCTCACCATACAATGTAAATTTACTTTACTTATTGATTGCCACTGCACTCATGTTCATTAACTGGTGGATCCCAAATACATAACCTCCAGAATTGCGAGCTCCGTATCTATTAGAAGCCACAGTGGTAATAGATTTACAATATGTACCTATTAGTTCCGATAAAGGGGCACCTCGGATTGCTGTATTAATTTAGTACGTGTGACTTCACTATAGCAATTTGCACAGCCCTGATCAGTGGATATAATTATACTACAGGTCTATGTATGCCGTTAATTAGGAATCAACACATGGCGTGCCCCGTGTGTATAACAGATGTTTAAATTAAATTAAAACATATCCATAGATTTGTAATATGGACCTGTTAATTTTACTGGAGGGGCACCCCGGATTGCTATATTAGTCTGATATGTGTGACTTTATTATAGCCACTAACACATCCCTGACCAATAGATATAATTATATTACGGGTCTGTACATGCCGTTAATTAAGGATCAGCGCATAACATGCCTCGTGTGTACAGCAAGTGTTTAAACTAATTCATGTCCATATCCATATCATGCCATGCCCTAATGATGTTAATAGGTTAAATTGAAACCCTCTTGCACGTGTCTCGATCTTAATATATGAATACTAATTGGTGTTAGCGAGTGGGGTATGCTAATAATCACAAAAAGAACGATTCATGTCACACAAATATAACTAGGTGCAAATTCTAAGGGTTGCCTGTAATCCGCTAATCTCTCATCTATCCTTTTTCTATTTATTCGAGCATTTTTTCACTGCACTGTGATCAGTATGAGCGGGCTTGTCAGCACCGCTCTGAAACGCCGACGTGCACGTTTCGCAATTGCTTTAACCAGGCAAACCCGATTGCCCATTCCAGAATGTTTTTAACAGAACGGCCCACCAATCCCTGATCTTAATTCCCACCACATGGTCTGCTGGCCGTCTTAGATTACAATGGACCGCATTCCTCGTTTGATTACAATCCTGGTGGAACGCATAATTACTCGTCCTGAGTCACATGGTAGGTCTACGCCAATCACGGACCCGTATTGACGTGATTCTTGTAAATCCGTATGAGTACATTGAAGCCTCATAGAAACCAAATTATTAGGTTTAAATGTGGCTTCTCCTCACTCATATGTAGCTTCTAATGTTGTTATTATAAAAGATAATTGTAATGACAATGAAGAGAAAGATTGGGAGGAGACCCCTTCAGCCGTTCCCACCACCTTACTATATGCATTCAAATGAAATATGGCATATATAGTGTTAAACTGAATCTTAATCCTTATATTGTACCAGATTAAGTATTATATTTATATAGTATTTAAATATTGTATTTATATATCATAAAATTATGTGGTGAATAAAATGGAATAGAAAAAAAGGGTGTGTGTGATTACATACAGTGGTGTGATAAGGAAAAATGAGTTTCCTGTGAGATAAATAATATTAATGATTTAGATAATGGAGGTAAGTGCGGAATTTTTAAAAAGTGAAGCTAAAGTGTATATAATAATGAAGAGGAAATTTGTACATTAAAATTAATAGTGTGTGATAAACTTGGATGCGCAAAAGAGAAGAAAAAATGTGAAAACCATCATTAGTGTCAAATGTGAAAAAATGAAATAAAATTAATTAAAAACGTGTAGTAGTGGTCAAACGTATGTAAGCATGCTGCAACTAGTCTTTATCTGTATCATATGTTATTAATACTCTCCTCGAATTCTATATATATTATATGGGGGGATGTTTCCTCCTTTGGTCATACATTTGTATTGTTGGTATCTGATAAAAAATGGGAGGAAATTGCCTATGGAAAAACCTCTCCATCCCATCATTATTATAACTTGATTCGCTGTTAAAATAACTAATTCTGATTTCATTGTCTATTTTGCTGCTAATAATAAAGATTATCCAATCTGAGTAAGGTCAGTCCTAAATTTGAGACAAGTTCAGGAAAAAGGGGGGATTTCTTCTAGATGGTAAACATGGTAATATCAATTAGAGCTAGATCCATAAAGGATTAGAGAAAATAAAAATAAATATAAACAGTCCCAGCATCCATCTGAAAACCACGCACAGGTATAGCTTGATAATTAAATCATCCATCTAAACACCAATGTGAGAATAAATAGATAAAATAATAAATAAATAGGTTTATGAGTCGTTGAGGAATCATTGTTGCAAAGAACAGAAAATAACTGCGCTGGAACAAAACGAATGGCAGATTCGTCAAAATTCAAGAGAAAATCCAAGAAGAACACGTTTCGCTAATTGCACTATGATAAATTGATCATTGGACATAGTGGATATCAATGTTTGGGCCCTTAATATACATTAATTTTGGATCAGATAGAAAATGTCTTCATATTGGCACATGTAGAAATTGTGGGGCATATTAATTGAAATGAAATATATCTAATGGGGAAATCCTAAACCACTTGATGTTTGTGTGGAGTTTGATGCCCCTCTCAGAAGGAAGGGATGAATGTCCCTGATATGGGCATGCTGAACAGATTACAACCACGGTCAGATCACAAAAATGGCAAGTAGCTGTTGCCCTCGTTTAAACTATTCGGGTGTAAACTGTCCATTAGGAATATCATTTTACACTCAAATCTGAGCAGTTCTCCATCAATATCTCCCCCCCCGAATTACTGTTTCAAAATGCTTCATGCCAAATGCTTGCAGGCCTTTCGTAAGACCATTATGATACTTTAGAAAGTGACTCGCAATTGGGGTAAGAGATTTAAATTTAGCTCTATCTTGCCTTGCGTTTCTTATAGTACCCACATGCTCAAGCACTCTCACCTTTAGTTGTCTGATAGTTTTACCAATGTATACCTTGTTACAAGGGCATACTATTTGGTAAACTACCCCTGCTGTGGTACAGTCGATATAGCTCTCTATATCCCACTTTCTGCCATAAGCATCATTGTAGTTCATTCTGGCCATCATGAATTGACATGCCTTGCATTGTCTGCAGCAAAAAGAGCCCTTCTTGTGATATAGTGTTTTTTTCTGAGACGGTAAATGACTCCTCACTAGAATGTCCCTTAGATTACGAGTCCTTTTCCAACTACTCTGGACTTTTGATGGTAATACCTCTTTAAGGTCCTTGTCAACTGTCAGTACTGACCAATGTCTCTGTAAAATACAGTTGATTTCCCTCCATTTGTTATTAAAGGTACTTATAAACCTTACTGGTTCTTCTTTAGGAGTTCTGGTTTTTGGTACCAACAGGGACTCTCTGGTATATGATTTCACTTCTCGTTTGGCAGATTTTATTAATCGGTTGCTATAACCCCTTTGCTTTAATCTTTCAACCAGTTGTTGTTCTCTCATGGAGTATCTAGTTACATCAGAACAGTTTCGCTTGGTTCGAAGGAGCTCACCTTTCGGAATGCCCCGAATGGTGGCCGGCAAATGTGAGCTGCTGGAATGTAGAATGCTGTTTGTTGCTGTTTTCTTTCGATAGATATCTGTTGAGATTGAGCCATCTTCTTCGATGTTAATTGTGAGATCCAGGAAATTGATTGTTTTCTGACTAATTTCTCCTGTGAGTCTCAGATCGAGGTCATTCTGATTGAGAATATCGATGAATTCCTTCAATAGACCTTGGTCTCCATCCCATAGGATGAGGATGTCATCTATATACCTTAAGTACAGTATAATGTGATTGGTATACTTCTCATGATTATCCTGAAAGACCAGCTCACGTTCCCACCACCCCAGGTAGAGGCCAGCATATGTGTGGGCACAAGCCGTCCCCATAGCTGTGCCTCTTACCTGGAGATAGTATCGTTCATTACATGTAAAAAAATTTTTGGTGAGTATAAATTCCAGCATTGAAAGAAGAAATGAATTAAATTCATGTTGGATACTCATATCCAGAAAGAATTGAACTGCTCTGATCCCATTGGAATGACCAATACTTGTATATAAACTTTCGACGTCATATGTCGCCAGCCAAGTTCCTGGTGATACATTAATATTTTGCAATCTCGCTAAGACATCCATTGTGTCTTTCACATAGGCTGGCAAGGCCAAAACGAAATGACGTAAATATTGGTCCACGAAGATACTCGCTTTCTCAGTGAGACTGCCTACCCCCGAGACAATTGGTCTTCCCGGAGGTGTGGTCTCATTTTTGTGTACCTTGGGGAGCAGGTACAGGGTTGGGATCACTGGTTTATCAACCTTCAAAAAATCAAAATCCCTTCTGGATATAACCCCCTCAGATACTGCTCGTGAAATCATATTCATGTACTGGCTCTGAAACTCCTGAGTGGGATTGAAGATAAGGGGTTTGTAGCATGTGCGGTCTTTCAGCTGTTTATCTAATTCCTTGACATATAAGGTTCTTGGCCACAAAACCACATTGCCTCCTTTGTCAGAGGGCTTGATTATGGTATCCTGCCATCCTAAAATCTCCTTGAGAGCGAATCTTTCCTCCTTAGTGAGGTTATCCTGTTCAAATTTGGGGAGATCTTGTTCCTCAAATAGGATATCCAGGTCCCTGGATACCAAGTCCAGGAAGACTTTAACTGGTGGACAAATTTTAATGTCCGGAAAAAAGGTTGATCTTTTCTTGATTTTTGTCGCATCAAATGGTTGCAATTCACGTTGGTCCGTCTCATTATCAGCATCCAATTCTTCCAGCATCCTCAGAATAGGTTGATCTTCTGATGTCAAAGAAGTGGAGGTGGTAGGATTATTTCCAAGTGAGGACTCCTCAAACAATGCATCTTTATTCTTAAAGAATTTTTTGAGAAGGATTTTGCGTGTGAAAAGGTGTAAATCCTTTTCGCATTCAAAATGGTCAGGTCGTTGGGTGGGGGAAAAAGAGAGTCCCTTCGA
Organism: Pseudophryne corroboree; assembly: GCF_028390025.1. NCBI lineage: Eukaryota > Metazoa > Chordata > Amphibia > Anura > Myobatrachidae > Pseudophryne > Pseudophryne corroboree. Next base: position 488,711,386 of record NC_086444.1, on the reverse strand, counting down.
GAGGAGGGAAATTTGATCAGGTGTAAGAGTACGGTCTGTTAAATTGATGATGCGTAGTTGTTCATCCATCATTTGCGATACCGTCTCTGTTCCCTTGGTTCCTCCCTCCAATCGCGTGCATCTCGCTTTCTTCTTTTGCCCCTTCCCCCTCCTGGTCTTATATATTCTCGGCCTATACCTTCCCGTATCTCTTGTGGAGTTCTCTCTAAAAAAGTCCTACTTCGTTCCCGATTGGGCATGTTTGTATTACTCTCCCCCTCCGATGAATCAATATCTGAGGTTGTATAATTGGTGACACTATTAACTCTATTCCGTGATCCATACGTTTTCCACTTATATGCTTTATTTTGAGCAAAGTCCGTAATATCTCTGTGCAGCTTCCTACGTTTTCTGTCAATAATGGTTTTTTCAATGTCCTCGATTTCCTTTTTATACTTATTATAAGTCATCTGGAATTTATCCAGTGATTCATACTTTTTGAGTTTGTCACCCATAGCTGTGATTTCCTGTGTGTACCTATTGAGAAGGATCTCATCATGTTTTATTAGGACTTTTATTAATTCCATAGAACACTGGGACAAAATATTTCCCCACTCCTTTTGTAAATCTACATTGGTCAATTCAAATGCGGGAAAAACTCTGGGTCTTAAACCTCTTGGCGTCACTTTGTTTTTGATATAACTGTCAAAAGTAGTCTTGTTCCACCAGGTTTTACTCTGTTTAATCAAAACCTGTTTCAGAGAATAAAGATCATCCATCCAGTCTCCATTCAAGGGGTCATTAGATAGTGTATCATTCTCTAACATCGCATTGACATTGCTCCTCAGTCTTTCCCGTGTATCATCTAAATCTTTGGTTAGACTAAATGTGGTCATTTTTTCATAAGTTGTCAATCGGGTTTAAGATTGAAAATGAATTAAATTTACTCTTAGTTATAATAAATTCAAGTTGGTATACTGTGCTAGATGACGAGAAAATTGGAGACCAACTGATTCACCGGTACATAAAGGGGAAATGGGGGATAAGGATGTCCTCTGCACTAGAAAAATACTGACATTTTTTATTTTATACTGAAGAATTCCCCAAATTTTATGATTTCAAGAAGTTTTATTATCATTCATCATAGGGGGTGCTGACTTAGACAATAAGTTACAGAACAACACAGGACAGAAAAAGATTGTCTCTTTTGTTGGCGCACTTAGAAAAGAAGAAGAGATTTTACATTTATTCTTATTATGAACATATCGTATTAAAATCTAACTTTTATTAATACTATCTTAAAAATTATATGCAATTGAGAAACATAAATGAGAAAAATTGTTTTGTGTATTCGTGTAAATTTAGTGAATAAATTCTATAGTGTAAACAGAATAAAAACTGATTCACTGTGCCTGAATTTTATGCTTCATTTGTTTATATCATAAATTTTCAATTGGAGAGCAATGGATGTAGTACATTAACTATATGTAGGGTTGGGTAACATGGGCTTCTCACATAGGTGGCAAGAAAAGGTATCTAGGGTCCTGATACTGTGAATAATGTGAAAATAATAAATATTTTCAAAGGACACACTAAGAAAACCCTGCAACCATCATTAGTTCCCTTATTTATTACAAATGTTGCCACTGGTATTGTGGCTATCTGAGCCAGTTGCCGTTAATTACTACAAACGGCTACTGGTGTTCCCCGTATCCAGATTCCCCATAAATACTACGATAGCTGTTATATCTGGAATGCGGTCTGGGCACGTAATAGCTATATTGCCTGTCCCCTAATATAATTTTGCAGTCCATACAGGTATAAACGAAAGTTATAGATAGTTCCCTATCTCACCATACAATGTAAATTTACTTTACTTATTGATTGCCACTGCACTCATGTTCATTAACTGGTGGATCCCAAATACATAACCTCCAGAATTGCGAGCTCCGTATCTATTAGAAGCCACAGTGGTAATAGATTTACAATATGTACCTATTAGTTCTGCTAAAGGGGCACCTCGGATTGCTGTATTAATTTAGTACGTGTGACTTCACTATAGCAATATGCACAGCCTTGATCAGTGGATATAATTATACTACAGGTCTATGTATGCCGTTAATTAGGAATCAACACATGGCGTGCCCCGTGTGTATAACAGATGTTTAAATTAAATTAAAACATATCCATAGATTTGTAATATGGACCTGTTAATTTTACTGGAGGCGCACCCCGGATTGCTATATTAGTCTGATATGTGTGACTTTATTATAGCCACTTCCACATCCCTGACCAATAGATATAATTATGTTACAGGTCTGTACATGCCGTTAATTAATTATCAACGATTGCTGTATTAATTTAGTACGTGTGACTTCACTATAGCAATTTGCACAGCCCTGATCAGTGGATATAATTAAACTACAGGTCTATGTATGCCGTTAATTAGGAATCAACACATGACGTGCCCCGTGTGTATAACAGATATTTAAATGAAATTAAAACATATCCATAGATTTGTAATGTGGACCTGTTAATTTTGCTGGAGGGGCACCCCGGATTGCTATATTAGTCTGATATGTGTGACTTTATTATAGCCACTAACACATCCCTGACCAATAGATATAATTATATTACGGGTCTGTACATGCCGTTAATTAAGGATCAGCGCATAACATGCCTCGTGTGTACAGCAAGTGTTTAAACTAATTCATGTCCATATCCATATCATGCCATGCCCTAATGATGTTAATAGGTTAAATTGAAACCCTCTTGCACGTGTCTCGATCTTAATATATGAATACTAATTGGTGTTAGCGAGTGGGGTATGCTAATAAGCACAAAAAGAACGATTCATGTCACACAAATATAACTAGGTGCAAATCCTAAGGGTTGCCTGTAATCCGCTACCCCTTGTTCACATTAAGTGTCTGAGAGTAATTGATCCTCATCACTAGCTATATATCACATCTATGTAATGGCTGTACTGCTCTGTGTAATACCTAAACTGTTGCTGCATTTATATACTCCCTACATAACATTAAATCCTACTATTGACATCCATCTCTAATCTCTCATCTATCCATTTTCTATTTATTCGAGCATTTTTTCACTGCACTGTGATCAGTATGAGCGGGCTTGTCAGCACCGCTCTGAAACGCCGACGTGCACGTTTCGCAATTGCTTTAACCAGGCAAACCCGATTGCCCATTCCAGAATGTTTTTAACAGAACGTCCCACCAATCCCTGATCTTAATTCCCACCACATGGTCTGCTGGCCATCTTAGATTACAATGGACCGCATTCCTCATTTGATTACAATCCTGGTGGAACGCATAATTACTCGTCCTGAGTCACATGGTAGGTCTAAGCCAATCACGGACCCGTATTGACGTGATTCTTGTAAATCCGTATGAGTACATTGAAGCCTCATAGAAACCAAATTATTAGGTATAAATGTGGCTTCTCCTCACTCATATGTAGCTTCTAATGTTGTTATTATAAAAGATAATTGTAATGACAATGAAGAGAAAGATTGGGAGGAGACCCCTTCAGCCGTTCCCACCACCTTACTATATGCATTCAAATGAAATATGGCATATATAGTGTTAAACTTAATCTTAATCCTTATATTGTACCAGATTAAGTATTATATTTATATAGTATTTAAATATTGTATTTATATATCATAAAATTATGTGGTGAATAAAATGGAATAGAAAAAAAGGGTGTGTGTGATTACATATAGTGGTGTGATAAGGAAAAATGAGTTTCCTGTGAGATAAATAATATTAATGATTTAGATAATGGAGGTAAGTGCGGAATTTTTAAAAAGTGAAGCTAAAGTGTATATAATAATGAAGAGGAAATTTGTACATTAAAATTAATAGTGTGTGATAAACTTGGATGCGCAAAAGAGAAGAAAAAATGTGAAAACCATCATTAGTGTCAAATGTGAAAAAATGAAATAAAATTAATTAAAAACGTGTAGTAGTGGTCAAACGTATGTAAGCATGCTGCAACTAGTCTTTATCTGTATCATGTTTATTTGTAAATGTGACCAACGCTCTACTTATATAAGTAATACTGGGGTGGCAGCAGTACGTGTGAGAGGTTAAACCCAGAAACCTCCAGTAATTAAAGTTCAAACAGGATTTACACAACTGCGCCTGCTTGCAAAATAAATTGTCAGTTTAAGTGAAAGAACCACGGAATAATATGTAGTATGAAAAAAACTGACGTTTATTTGTATATAAATAGTATAGGGTCAAAATTTTCATTTACCCAAATACATGAAAAAAATGATAGTGATAATCATGAAGTTAGGCAAAGAATGATGATAAAGAAAAATAAAAAATAAAAAAAATTATATAAAAATAAAAAATAATGATAAAAAAATGTAATATAAAAATGAAAAATAGGAAGTGGAAATGAAAAAATTGGAAAAAATATGTCTAAGTCCCAAAATGTCTGGTGTGAGCAGAGTGTGGCGTCCCACCTCTTTTCCACCTTACTGTCGTTTTGTACTATCCGGTATCACAGTATAAAATAATATTTCTGGATTAGCAGGAATGTTGAATTTCACAGTTGGTCACAGTATCGCTGTGGGGTACCCCAATCTGGACAGTGGTGGGATGAGGTGAGCAGGGTGAAGGTAAAATTAAATATCCCCGGACTCCCCGCTAACCTCCTCCGTCCTGTGCAGCAGGAGACGTCCGCAAACACAGACGTCTGCCAGTGTTCAAAACCGGAGGGACGCGGTCATGCCTCTGGGGGGAAGGTATCAACGACTTCTGGACCCACAAGGGGACTGTCCGCCGTGAACCTTCCCTCCTACGGGGTGTATTACCTTTTCTCCTGCGCTCAATCCCGTCACACACTTCCACTCCTTTCTTCTGTCTTCTCTCAGCCTGATGATCGGTGTTCCGCTCTCAGGTCTGTGTCCTCTCGGCCGTGCGGCTCCGTTTCTCCTCCACAGTGTCTCTTGCGAATTAGTTTGTTCCGTCCAGATATATTTTAAATACTGTTGTTTTCTATAGATGATATGGAGAGTGGTGATGCAATGCTCAGTTCCTTCTCCAACGCGTATCGACCCGTTTGGGTCTTCCTCAGGGAGTCCTTATTCACCATCTTAATTGAGGGCTTTTTATGCCCAAACGTGATTGTGTCATCCCAAAAGGGGGTGTGTCCATACTACCTCTGTATAAGCTAAATGGATACAATGTGTGTTTGGATTTGTCACATAGTAAAACAGGCTTGTATAAGAAAAACGATGATTGCTATTTGTGACTGTGTGCAAAAATAACTAATAATGTATATAACAAAATAAATAGAATAGAATAAAATAAACATCTTGTATAATCTTCTTATGTTGATTCTGCAAATAATAAGTTTTAATACTAGAAATAAAATAATTTTTTTTCTTTTTCTTCGTTTGTTTTAGAAATGATTGATTTAGCCGTATGTATACAGTCTAACACAAAACATTTTATATTTTTATGTTGATATATATTATCAATTTATCTACGGGAATAAATAAATGAAATACATTGTTTATATTGACTTCCTTTGATGATTATTGGTATAATAGAAGGTATAGCTTATAGTGAGAAAAGCTATTTCCCAGTAGTTATACCCAATTGTTGTGTGTTGATTTAGTGGTTATGCGTAATTGCTGGGTTTTTTAAATACGTGGATGAACTGAGGTTATGCAAAAGACCTTTACATGATATAACAGGATGTATCTTCTTACATGTTGTTGGTGCACTGGAACATATTTATGGTGCTATGAAATGTAATACTGACGTTTTGTGATGTCATGCTAGCCATTAAATAAACTAGACGGAATATAGCCTCTGAATATCCATCAGTTCATCACTATTGACCTCACTTCATTGTCTAAGTTCAAACCCTGTGGTCTCAGTGTTTTTAGCGTGTACATCCATCTTAATTCCTCTTTGGTTATTTTTTTCAAAAAGTCTCCTCCTCTCCAATTTGGTGGTACTAGCTTAATTCCCAGTATCTTCAAACCTGTCGAGTTGCTGTCGTGTGTTTCTTTGAAATGCTGTGACAAATTGTGTGTTTCTAAACCGTGTTTGATGTTTCTGACATGTTCAGCTGTTCTCGTTTTAAGGGGTCTAGTTGTTCTCCCTACATACTGTAGTTTGCACGGGCATTCAGCTAGGTAGATCACCCCTTTGCTGTGGCATGAGATGTGTTCTTGTATATCAAAAACTTCTCCTGTTTTGTTGGAAATAAAGTTTGTGACCCTTTTGGTGCTCACTTTGTGTGTTCTACAGTAGTTGCAGGTGCCACAATGAAAAAAACCTTTGTTGAGTTTCTGTCCTAGCATGGTAGTCTGTATTTTTTCTACTTTTCTAAGGTGACTATGTGATAATCTTGATTTAAGGTCTGGTGCTCTTTTGTAGATAACTTTTGGCCTTGATGGGAGTTTGTCTGCTAAGATGTCGTATTCTAGTAGAATATGCCAGTGTTTGTATAGGATTTTTTTCTAACTGCCGGTTATTTGTGCTGTATTGTGTAATGAAGGCTGTTTTGAAAGCTTCATTTGTTGTGTCTTTATTCTTGTATGTTAGGAGGGTGTTCCTGTCTATTTCTTTTGCTTTTTCTAAGTCTTTCTCCAGAGTATCTTCCTTGTAGCCTTTATCTATAAATTGGCATTTCATTTCTTCTGCTTGTGTTTCGAAATCCTCTATTTTTGTACAGTTTTTTCTAATCCGTTTAAACTGGCCTAGTGGGATGCTCTTTAGCCAGTTCGGGTGATGTGCACTACTGTTTAGAATGTAGCTATTCACGTCTACACTCTTCTGAAAAGTTTTTGTATGGATGGTAGAATTTTCTATGAAAACCGTTATATCTAAGAAATTCACTGTCGATTTGCTGTGTTCTGTGGTGAAAACCAAATTCTTATTGTTTGCATTGATGTATTTGAGAAAATCTAAAAGTCTTTCTTCTGTGCCCTGCCAGATGAAGATCACGTCGTCTATGTATCTTCGCCATAGGACCAAGTTTGCCCCAAAGCCATGCCCGCACCATATGTTGGTATCCTCCCAGTGGCTCATGAATAGATTGGCATAACTCGGAGCAAACCTGGTCCCCATGGCTGTTCCTTTGGTCTGTCTGTAGTATGTGTCGTTGAACCAAAAATAGTTGTGTTCTAAGATGAATCTTATGCATTCTATGATAAATTCTGTTTGTCTTGGGTCTAGATTCTGATCTAAAGCAAGAAAATGTTGTACAGCTGATATTCCCTGTTCTTGGTTAATTACTGTGTACAGTGAGGTGACGTCACTTGTACATATCCAGTAGCCGTCTGCCCAAGTGACGTCTCTCAGTGTTCTGATGATGTCAGTGGTGTCCTTTATGTATGATTTTTGTGTTTTTACGTATGTCTGAAGGTATGAGTCTATATACTGTGATAGATTCGATGTGAGAGAGCCTATTCCTGATATGATCGGTCGACCTGGTGGGTTATGTCTGTCTTTATGTACTTTTGGCAAATAATAAAATACTGGAAGTATGGGATTGTAATTATTTATGAATTCGTGTTCTTTTTTGTTCAGAATTCCTACGTCTAAACCTTCTTTTGTTAATATGTCCAAGCTTCTTTTATAGTTTTTGGTGGGGTCTTGTGTGAGGGTTTCATATGTTTCTTTATCACATAAAATTCTGAGTGATTCATTTATGTATGCTTTCTTGTCTAGCAATACGACCCCCCCCCCCTTTGTCTGCAGGTTTTATCACTAGTTCTTTGTTGTCACTGAGATCCTTTAATGCGTTTTTTTCAGTTTTTGTCAGATTAAGTGTCTTAGGTTTTGTTTCTATTTTGTCTATGTCCCTTGTTACCAAATGTTCGAATGTGTTGATTAGTGAACCTCTCATGTGTTGTGGGTAGAATGTGGATTTGGGTTTTAGATCTGAGTGCTTGTATGTTATTTCTGCATCTTTTTGTTCAGTGAATGCAATTGGTCCTTTGTTGTAATATTTAGCGAGTGTTAATTTTCTTGTGAATTTGTGTAAATCTAAGTATGTTTCGAATTTATTTAACTGTTTTGTCGGTGCAAATTTTAAACCTTTGTTTAATAGGGAGACGTGTTCCTTTTTTAGTGTGACTGTGCTCAGGTTAAATATCCCTTTGTTTTCTATCTCTGGTTGTTGTTCCTTTTGTGTCTTCCAGTTTCTTCCACCTCTACATCCTCGTCTAGTTCTATTAATTTTCTTTTGTTTGGTGTTGCTGTTTTCTGGTCGCAGGACCGGAGGCCTGCATTCTTTCCTAAAAAATGGTCTGCACATGTTTCTTGTGTTATCGGTTCGCTAGCTACTGTGTCTTTCTCAGTGGTGGAGATGTCCTCTAGGTGAGCTGAAACTTGGAAACCTTTTTCTAGGGACAGTCTAGCTAGTTTTTCATAGTCGATTTCTTCTTCAATACTGTATGTGGATAAATCTGTATCTAAAGTGCTGTCCAGGATTGAGTGGTATTGTGTGTCTTCTCTACTTTTGTTGCCTGCTGTAATGTATGTTAATCTAGGATTTTTTGAGTGCAATCTTGTCATGTATTGTTGATAGGTGAGATTTAGTCTTTTGTACACAGGTGTGGTGTGTGACTGTTTTTTTGTTTTGTTGGGGTCTGTCTTTCTTGGAGTTTTCAATAAAGTTGATGTGTGTTTTTGTTTAACTGTGAATTTTTTGTCTGGCTTCTTTTTGCCTATCTTGTCCCTTAGAATTTTTGATTCCTTGGTTGCTATTATGTCCTCCTCTGTTCTTCTTAATCTGTTTTTCGATACTGTTTCTAGTTCTTGAAATTCTTTGTCCTCCTTATGTTCTTCTAGAGCTACTTGTAGTGACTCTATTTCTTTCTCTAACTCTTTGAGTTCATTATCGTGTGTATTGATAATTAACTGAATCAGTTGCATGGAGCAGTCTTGTAGTATGTTTTCCCATTTATTTGTGAACTGTGGATTATCTTTATTATGTGTAGGGATTTTCTTGATTCTAAGACCCTTAGATATCAATTTGTGTGATAAGTACCAATTAAGTGTTTTATTGTCCCACCATAGTTTGGATTCTTTGGTTGCTAGTCTTTCCAATTTCAAAAATAGATCACAGAATTTGTTTACACTATCGTGCGTGGCAGTAGTGTGTTCTATATTGTTGAAGATTTTGTCCGCCCTACTGGCTCTATCTTTTCTTAAGTCTAGTATACCCATATAAGGAGCTGCTGATGACCGGGTTTGTAGAAACTGTTTATTTGTAAATGTGACCAACGCTCTACTTATATAAGTAATACTGGGGTGGCAGCAGTATGTGTGAGAGGTTAAACCCAGAAACCTCCAGTAATTAAAGTTCAAACAGGATTTACACAACTGCGCCTGCTTGTCCTTATTCACCATCTTAATTGAGGGCTTTTTATGCCCAAACTTGATTGTGTCATCCCAAAAGGGGGTGTGTCCATACTACCTCTGTATAAGCTAAATGGATACAATGTGTGTTTGGATTTGTCACATAGTAAAACAGGCTTGTATAAGAAAAACGATGATTGCTATTTGTGACTGTGTGCAAAAATAACTAATAATGTATATAACAAAATAAATAAAATAGAATAAAATAAACATATATTTTTTCCAATTTTTTCATTTCCGCTTCCTATTTTTCATTTTTATATTACATTTTTTTATCATTATTTTTTATTTTTATATAATTTTTTTTATTTTTTATTTTTCTTTATCATCATTCTTTGCCTAACTTCATGATTATCACTATCATTTTTTTCATGTATTTGGGTAAATGAAAATTTTGACCCTATACTATTTATATACAAATAAACGTCAGTTTTTTTCATACTACATATTATTCCGTGGTTCTTTCACTTAAACTGACAATTTATTTTGCAAGCAGGCGCAGTTGTGTAAATCCTGTTTGAACTTTATCTGTATCATATGTTATTAATACTCTCCTCGAATTCTATATATATTATATGGGGGGATGTTTCCTCCTTTGGTCATACATTTGTATTGTTGGTATCCGATAAAAAATGGGAGGAAATTGCCTATGGAAAAACCTCTCCATCCCATCATTATTATAACTTGATTCGCTGTTAAAATAACTAATTCTGATTTCATTGTCTATTTTGCTGCTAATAATAAAGATTATCCAATCTGAGTAAGGTCAGTCCTAAATTTGAGACAAGTTCAGGAAAAAGGGGGGATTTCTTCTAGATGGTAAACATGGTAATATCAATTAGAGCTAGATCCATAAAGGATTAGAGAAAATAAAAATAAATATAAACAGTCCCAGCATCCATCTGAAAAACACGCACAGGTATAGCTTGATAATTAAATCATCCATCTAAACACCAATGTGAGAATAAATAGATAAAATAATAAATAAATAGGTTTATGAGTCGTTGAGGAATCATTGTTGTAAAGAACAGAAAATAACTGCGCTGGAACAAAACGGATGGCAGATTCGTCAAAATTCAAGAGAAAATCCAAGAAGAACATGTTTCGCTAATTGCACTATGATAAATTGATCATTGGACATAGTGGATATCAATGTTTGGGCCCTTAGTATACATTAATTTTGGATCAGATAGAAAATGTCTTCATATTGGCACATGTAGAAATTGTGGGGCATATTAATTGAAATGAAATATATCTAATGGGGAAATCCTAAACCACTTGATGTTTGTGTGGAGTTTGATGCCCCTCTCAGAAGGAAGGGATGAATGTCCCTGATATGGGCATGCTGAACAGATTACAACCACGGTCAGATCACAAAAATGGCAAGTAGCTGTTGCCCTCGTTTAAACTATTCGGGTGTAAACTGTCCATTAGGAATATCATTTTACACTCAAATCTGAGCAGTTCTCCATCAATATCTCCCCCCCGAATTCCTGTTTCAAAATGCTTCATGCCAAATGCTTGCAGGCCTTTCGTAAGACCATCATGATACTTTAGAAAGTGACTCGCAATTGGGGTAAGAGATTTAAATTTAGCTCTATCTTGCCTTGCATTTCTTATAGTACCCACATGCTCAAGCACTCTCACCTTTAGTTGTCTGATAGTTTTACCAATGTATACCTTGTTACAAGGGCATACTATTTGGTAAACTACCCCTGATGTGGTACAGTCGATATAGCTCTCTATATCCCACTTTCTGCCATAAGCATCATTGTAGTTCATTCTGGCCATCATGAATTGACATGCCTTGCATTGTCTGCAGCAAAAAGAGCCCTTCTTGTGATATAGTGTTTTTTTCTGAGACGGTAAATGACTCCTCACTAGAATGTCCCTTAGATTACGAGTCCTTTTCCAACTACTCTGGACTTTTGATGGTAATACCTCTTTAAGGTCCTTGTCAACTGTCAGTACTGACCAATGTCTCTGTAAAATACAGTTGATTTCCCTCCATTTGTTATTAAAGGTACTTATAAACCTTACTGGTTCTTCTTTAGGAGTTCTGGTTTTTGGTACCAACAGGGAATCTCTGGTATATGATTTCACTTCTCGTTTGGCAGATTTTATTAATCGGTTGCTATAACCCCTTTGCTTTAATCTTTCAACCAGTTGTTGTTCTCTCATGGAGTATCTAGTTACATCAGAACAGTTTCGCTTGGTTCGAAGGAGCTCACCTTTCGGAATGCCCCGAATGGTGGCCGGCAAATGTGAGCTGCTGGAATGTAGAATGCTGTTTGTTGCTGTTTTCTTTTGATAGATATCTGTTGAGATTGAGCCGTCTTCTTCGATGTTAATTGTGAGATCCAGGAAATTGATTGTTTTCTGACTAATTTCTCCTGTGAGTCTCAGATCGAGGTCATTCTGATTGAGAATATCGATGAATTCCTTCAATAGACCTTGGTCTCCATCCCATAGGATGAGGATGTCATCTATATACCTTAAGTACAGTATAATGTGATTGGTATACTTCTCATGATTATCCTGAAAGACCAGCTCACGTTCCCACCACCCCAGGTAGAGGCCAGCATATGTGGGGGCACAAGCCGTCCCCATAGCTGTGCCTCTTACCTGGAGATAGTATCGTTCATTACATGTAAAATAATTTTTGGTGAGTATAAATTCCAGCATTGAAAGAAGAAATGAATTAAATTCATGTTGGATACTCATATCCAGAAAGAATTGAACTGCTCTGATCCCATTGGAATGACCAATACTTGTATATAAACTTTCGACGTCATATGTCGCCAGCCAAGTTCCTGGTGATACATTAATATTTTGCAATCTCGCTAAGACATCCATTGTGTCTTTCACATAGGCTGGCAAGGCCAAAACGAAATGACGTAAATATTGGTCCACGAAGATACTCGCTTTCTCAGTGAGACTGCCTACCCCCGAGACAATTGGTCTTCCCGGAGGTGTGGTCTCATTTTTGTGTACCTTGGGGAGCAGGTAGAGGGTTGGGATCACTGGTTTATCAACCTTCAAAAAAATCAAAATCCCTTCTGGATATAACCCCCTCAGATACTGCTCGTGAAATCATATTCATGTACTGGCTCTGAAAATCCTGAGTGGGATCTCAAGGAGATTTTAGGATGGCAGGATACCATAATCAAGCCCTCTGACAAAGGAGGCAATGTGGTTTTGTGGGCAAGAACCTTATATGTCAAGGAATTAGATAAACAGCTGAAAGACCACACATGCTACAAACCCCTTATCTTCAATCCCACTCAGGAGTTTCAGAGCCAGTACATGAATCTGATTTCACGAGTAGTATCTGAGGGGGTTATATCTATATCGACTGTACCACATCAGGGGTAGTTTACCAAATAGTATGCCCTTGTAACAAGGTATACATTGGTAAAACTATCAGACAACTAAAGGTGAGAGTGCTTGAGCATGTGGGTACTATAAGAAACGCAAGGCAAGATAGAGCTAAATTTAAATCTCTTACCCCAATTGCGAGTCACTTTCTAAAGTATCATGATGGTCTTACGAAAGGCCTGCAAGCATTTGGCATGAAGCATTTTGAAACAGTAATTCGGGGGGGAGATATTGATGGAGAACTGCTCAGATTTGAGTGTAAAATGATATTCCTAATGGACAGTTTACACCCGAATAGTTTAAACGAGGGCAACAGCTACTTGCCATTTTTGTGATCTGACCGTGGTTGTAATCTGTTCAGCATGCCCATATCAGGGACATTCATCCCTTCCTTCTGAGAGGGGCATCAAAATCCACACAAACATCAAGTGGTTTAGGATTTCCACATTAGATATATTTCATTTCAATTAATATGCCCCACAATTTCTACATGTGCCAATATGAAGACATTTTCTATCTGATCCAAAATTAATGTATACTAAGGGCCCAAACATTGATATCCACTATGTCCAATGATCAAATTATCATAGTGCAATTAGCGAAACGTGTTCTTCTTGGATTTTCTCTTGAATTTTGACGAATCTGCCATTCGTTTTGTTCCAGCGCAGTTATTTTCTGTTCTTTACAACAATGATTCCTCAACGACTCATAAACCTATTTATTTATTATTTTATCTATTTATTCTCACATTGGTGTTTAGATGGATGATTTAATTATCAAGCTATACCTGTGCGTGTTTTTCAGATGGATGCTGGGACTGTTTATATTTATTTTTATTTTCTCTAATCCTTTATGGATCTAGCTCTAATTGATATTACCATGTTTACCATCTAGAAGAAATCCCCCCTTTTTCCTGAACTTGTCTCAAATTTAGGACTGACCTTACTCAGATTGGATAATCTTTATTATTAGCAGCAAAATAGACAATGAAATCAGAATTAGTTATTTTAACAGCGAATCAAGTTATAATAATGATGGGATGGAGAGGTTTTTCCATAGGCAATTTCCTCCCATTTTTTATCGGATACCAACAATACAAATGTATGACCAAAGGAGGAAACATCCCCCATATAATATATATAGAATTCGAGGAGAGTATTAATAACATATGATACAGATAAAGACTAGTTGCAGCATGCTTACATACGTTTGACCACTACTACACGTTTTTAATTCATTTTATTTCATTTTTTCACATTTGACACTAATGATGGTTTTCACATTTTTTCTTCTCTTTTGCGCATCCAAGTTTATCACACACTATTAATTTTAATGTACAAATTTCCTCTTCATTATTATATACACCTTAGCTTCACTTTTTAAAAATTCCGCACTTACCTCCATTATCTAAATCATTAATATTATTTATCTCACAGGAAACTCATTTTCCTTATCACACCACTATATGTAATCACACACACCCTTTTTTTCTCTTCCATTTTATTCACCACATAATTTTATGATATATAAATACAATATTTAAATACTATATAAATATAATACTTAATCTGGTACAATATAAGGATTAAGATTCAGTTTAACACTATATATGCCATATTTCATTTGAATGCATATAGTAAGGTGGTGGAAACGGCTGAAGGGGTCTCCTCCCAATCTTTCTCTTCATTGTCATTACAATTATCTTTTATAATAACAACATTAGAAGCTACATATGAGTGAGGAGAAGCCACATTTAAACCTAATAATTTGGTTTCTATGAGGCTTCAATGTACTCATACGGATTTACAAGAATCAAGTCAATACGGGTCCGTGATTGGCTTAGACCTACCATGTGACTCAGGACGAGTAATTATGCGTTCCACCAGGATTGTAATCAAACGAGGAATGCGGTCCATTGTAATCTAAGACGGCCAGCAGACCATGTGGTGGGAATTAAGATCAGGGATTGGTGGGACGTTCTGTTAAAAACATTCTGGAATGGGCAATCGGGTTTGCCTGGTTAAAGCAATTGCGAAACGTGCACGTCGGCGTTTCAGAGCGGTGCTGACAAGCCCGCTCATACTGATCACAGTGCAGTGAAAAAATGCTCGAATAAATAGAAAAAGGATAGATGAGAGATTAGAGATGGATGTCAATAGTAGGATTTAATGTTATGTAGGGAGTATATAAATGCAGCAACAGTTTAGGTATTACACAGAGCAGTACAGCCATTACATAGATGTGATATATAGCTAGTGATGAGGATCAATTACTCTCAGACACTTAATGTGAACAAGGGGTAGCGGATTACAGGCAACCCTTAGGATTTGCACCTAGTTATATTTGTGTGACACGAATCGTTCTTTTTGTGCTTATTAGCATACCCCACTCGCTAACACCAATTAGTATTCATATATTAAGATCGAGACACGTGCAAGAGGGTTTCAATTTAACCTATTAACATCATTAGGGCATGGCATGATATGGATATGGACATGAATTAGTTTAAACACTTGCTGTACACACGAGGCATGTTATGCGCTGATCCTTAATTAACGGCATGTACAGACCCGTAATATAATTATATCTATTGGTCAGGGATGTGTTAGTGGCTATAATAAAGTCACACATATCAGACTAATATAGCAATCCGGGGTGCCCCTCCAGCAAAATTAACAGGTCCACATTACAAATCTATGGATATGTTTTAATTTAATTTAAATATCTGTTATACACACGGGGCATGTCATGTGTTGATTCCTAATTAACGGCATACATAGACCTGTAGTTTAATTATATCCACTGATCAGGGCTGTGCAAATTGCTATAGTGAAGTCACACGTACTAAATTAATACAGCAATCGTTGATCCTTAATTAATGGCATGTACAGACCCGTAACATAATTATATCTATTGGTCAGGGATGTGGAAGTGGCTATAATAAAGTCACACATATCAGACTAATATAGCAATCCGGGGTGCCCCTCCAGTAAAATTAACAGGTCCATATTACAAATCTATGGATATGTTTTAATTTAATTTAAACATCTGTTATACACACGGGGCACGCCATGTGTTGATTCCTAATTAACGGCATACATAGACCTGTAGTATAATTATATCCACTGATCAGGGCTGTGCAAATTGCTATAGTGAAGTCACACGTACTAAATTAATACAGCAATCCGAGGTGCCCCTTTAGCGGAACTAATAGGTACATATTGTAAATCTATTACCACTGTGGCTACTAATAGAAACGGAGAACGCAATTCTGGAGGTTATGTATTTGGGATCCACCAGTTAATGAACATGAGTGCAGTGGCAATCAATAAGTAAAGTAAATTTACATTGTATGGTGAGATAGGGAACTATCTATAACTTTCGTTTATACCTGTATGGACTGCAAAATTATATTAGGGGACAGGCAATATAGCTATTACGTGCCCAGACCGCATTCCAGATATAACAGCTATCGTAGTATTTATGGGGAATCTGGATACGGGGAACACCAGTAGCCGTTTGTAGTAATTAACGGCAACTGGCTCAGATAGCCACAATACCAGTGGCAACATTTGTAATAAATAAGGGAACTAATGATGGTTGCAGGGTTTTCTTAGTGTGTCCTTTGAAAATATTTATTATTTTCACATTATTCACAGTATCAGGACCCTAGATACCTTTTCTTGCCACCTATGTGAGAAGCCCATGTTACCCAACCCTACATATAGTTAATGTACTACATCCATTGCTCTCCAATTGAAAATTTATGATATAAATAAATGAAGCATAAAATTCAGGCACAGTGAATCAGTTTTTATTCTGTTTACACTATAGAATTTATTCACTAAATTTACACGAATACACAAAACAATTTTCTCATTTATGTTTCTCAATTGCATATAATTTTTAAGATAGTATTAATAAAAGTTAGATTTTAATACGATATGTTCATAATAAGAATAAATGTAAAATCTCTTCTTCTTTTCTAAGTGCGCCAACAAAAGAGACAATCTTTTTCTGTCCTGTGTTGTTCTGTAACTTATTGTCTAAGGCAGCACCCCCTATGATGAATGATAATAAAACTTCTTGAAATCATAAAATTTGGGGAATTCTTCAGTATAAAATCAAAAATGTCAGTATTTTTCTAGTGCAGAGGACATCCTTATCCCCCATTTCCCCTTTATGTACCGGTGAATCAGTTGGTCTCCAACTTTCTCGTCCTCTAGCACAGTATACCAACTTGAATTTATTATAACTAAGAGTAAATTTAATTCATTTTCAATCTTAAACCCGATTGACAACTTATGAAAAAATGGCCACATTTAGTCTAACCAAAGATTTAGATGATACACGGGAAAGACTGAGGAGCAATGTCAATGCGATGTTAGAGAATGATACACTATCTAATGACCCCTTGAATGGAGACTGGATGGATGATCTTTATTCTCTGAAACAGGTTTTGATTAAACAGAGTAAAACCTGGTGGAACAAGACTACTTTTGACAGTTATATCAAAAACAAAGTGACGCCAAGAGGTTTAAGACCCAGAGTTTTTCCCGCATTTGAATTGGCCAATGTAGATTTACAAAAGGAGTGGGAAAATATTTTGTCCCAGTGTTCTATGGAATTAATAAAAGTCCTAATAAAACATGATGAGATCCTTCTCAATAGGTACACACAGGAAATCACAGCTATGGGTGACAAACTCAAAAAGTATGAATCACTGGATAAATTCCAGATGACTTATAATAAGTATAAAAAGGAAATCGAGGACATTGAAAAAACCATTATTGACAGAAAACGAAGGAAGCTGCACAGAGATATTACGGACTTTGCTCAAAATAAAGCATATAAGTGGAAAACGTATGGATCACAGAATAGAGTTAATAGTGTCACCAATTATACAACCTCAGATATTGATTCATCAGAGGGGGAGAGTAATACAAACATGCCCAATCGGGAACGAAGTAGTACTTTTTTTAGAGAGAACTCCACAAGAGATACGGGAAGGTATAGGCCGAGAATATATAAGACCAGGAGGGGGAAGGGGCGAAAGAAGAAAGTGAGATGCACGCGATTAGAGGGAGGAACCAAGGGAACAGAGACGGTATCGCAAATGATGGATGAACAACTACGCATCATCAATTTAACAGACCGTACTCTTACACCTGATCAAATTTCCCTCCTCTCGAAGGGACTCTCTTTTTCCCCCACCCAACGACCTGACCGTTTTGAATGCGAAAAGGATTTACACCTTTTCACACGCAAAATCCTTCTCAAAAAATTCTTTAAGAATAAAGATGCATTGTTTGAGGAGTCCTCACTTGGAAATAATCCTGCCACCTCCACTTCTTTGACATCAGAAGATCAACCTATTCTGAGGATGCTGGAAGAATTGGATGCTGATAATGAGACGGACCAACGTGAATTGCAACCATTTGATGCGACAAAAATCAAGAAAAGATCAACCTTTTTTCCGGACATTAAAATTTGTCCACCAGTTAAAGTCTTCCTGGACTTGGTATCCAGGGACCTGGATATCCTATTTGAGGAACAAGATCTCCCCAAATTTGAACAGGATAACCTCACTAAGGAGGAAAGATTCGCTCTCAAGGAGATTTTAGGATGGCAGGATACCATAATCAAGCCCTCTGACAAAGGAGGCAATGTGCTTTTGTGGCCAAGAACCTTATATGTCAAGGAATTAGATAAACAGCTGAAAGACCGCACATGCTACAAACCCCTTATCTTCAATCCCACTCAGGAGTTTCAGAGCCAGTACATGAATATGATTTCACGAGCAGTATCTGAGGGGGTTATATCCAGAAGGGATTTTGATTTTTTGAAGGTTGATAAACCAGTGATCCCAACCCTGTACCTGCTCCCCAAGGTACACAAAAATGAGACCACACCTCCGGGAAGACCAATTGTCTCGGGGGTAGGCAGTCTCACTGAGAAAGCGAGTATCTTTGTGGACCAATATTTACGTCATTTCGTTTTGGCCTTGCCAGCCTATGTGAAAGACACAATGGATGTCTTAGCGAGATTGCAAAATATTAATGTATCACCAGGAACTTGGCTGGCGACATATGACGTCGAAAGTTTATATACAGGTATTGGTCATTCCAATGGGATCAGAGCAGTTCAATTCTTTCTGGATATGAGTATCCAACATGAATTTAATTCATTTCTTCTTTCAATGCTGGAATTTATACTCACCAAAAATTATTTTACATGTAATGAACGATACTATCTCCAGGTAAGAGGCACAGCTATGGGGACGGCTTGTGCCCCCACATATGCTGGCCTCTACCTGGGGTGGTGGGAACGTGAGCTGGTCTTTCAGGATAATCATGAGAAGTATACCAATCACATTATACTGTACTTAAGGTATATAGATGACATCCTCATCCTATGGGATGGAGACCAAGGTCTATTGAAGGAATTCATCGATATTCTCAATCAGAATGACCTCGATCTGAGACTCACAGGAGAAATTAGTCAGAAAACAATCAATTTCCTGGATCTCACAATTAACATCGAAGAAGACGGCTCAATCTCAACAGATATCTATCAAAAGAAAACAGCAACAAACAGCATTCTACATTCCAGCAGCTCACATTTGCCGGCCACCATTCGGGGCATTCCGAAAGGTGAGCTCCTTCGAACCAAGCAAAACTGTTCTGATGTAACTAGATACTCCATGAGAGAACAACAACTGGTTAAAAGATTAAAGCAAAGGGGTTATAGCAACCGATTAATAAAATCTGCCAAACGAGAAGTGAAATCATATACCAGAGATTCCCTGTTGGTACCAAAAACCAGAACTCCTAAAGAAGAACCAGTAAGGTTTATAAGTACCTTTAATAACAAATGGAGGGAAATCAACTGTATTTTACAGAGACATTGGTCAGTACTGACAGTTGACAAGGACCTTAAAGAGGTATTACCATCAAAAGTCCAGAGTAGTTGGAAAAGGACTTGTTATCTAAGGGACATTCTAGTGAGGAGTCATTTACCGTCTCAGAAAAAAACACTATATCACAAGAAGGGCTCTTTTTGCTGCAGACAATGCAAGGCATGTCAATTCATGATGGCCAGAATGAACTACAATGATGCGTATGGCAGAAAGTGGGATATAGAGAGCTATATCGACTGTACCACATCAGGGGTAGTTTACCAAATAGTATGCCCTTGTAACAGGGTATACATTGGTAAAACTATCAGACAACTAAAGGTGAGAGTGCTTGAGCATGTGGGTACTATAAGAAACGCAAGGCAAGATAGAGCTAAATTTAAATCTCTTACCCCAATTGCGAGTCACTTTCTAAAGTATCATGATGGTCTTACGAAAGGCCTGCAAGCATTTGGCATGAAGCATTTTGAAACAGTAATTCGGGGGGGGGGGGAGATATTGATGGAGAACTGCTCAGATTTGAGTGTAAAATTATATTCCTAATGGACAGTTTACACCCGAATGGTTTAAACGAGGGCAACAGCTACTTGCCATTTTTGTGATCTGACCGTGGTTGTAATCTGTTCAGCATGCCCATATCAGGGACATTCATCCCTTCCTTCTGAGAGGGGCATCAAACTCCACACAAACATCAAGTGGTTTAGGATTTCCCCATTAGATATATTTCATTTCAATTAATATGCCCCACAATTTCTACATGTGCCAATATGAAGACATTTTCTATCTGATCCAAAATTAATGTATACTAAGGGCCCAAACATTGATATCCACTATGTCCAATGATCAATTTATCATAGTGCAATTAGCGAAACGTGTTCTTCTTGGATTTTCTCTTGAATTCTGACGAATCTGCCATTCGTTTTGTTCCAGCGCAGTTATTTTCTGTTCTTTACAACAATGATTCCTCAACGACTCATAAACCTATTTATTTATTATTTTATCTATTTATTCTCACATTGGTGTTTAGATGGATGATTTAATTATCAAGCTATACCTGTGCGTGTTTTTCAGATGGATGCTGGGACTGTTTATATTTATTTTTATTTTCTCTAATCCTTTATGGATCTAGCTCTAATTGATATTACCATGTTTACCATCTAGAAGAAATCCCCCCTTTTTACTGAACTTGTCTCAAATTTAGGACTGACCTTACTCAGATTGGATAATCTTTATTATTAGCAGCAAAATAGACAATGAAATCAGAATTAGTTATATTAACAGCGAATCAAGTTATAATAATGATGGGATGGAGAGGTTTTTCCATAGGCAATTTCCTCCCATTTTTTATCGGATACCAACAATACAAATGTATGACCAAAGGAGGAAACATCCCCCCATATAATATATATAGAATTCGAGGAGAGTATTAATAACATATGATACAGATAAAGACTAGTTGCAGCATGCTTACATACGTTTGACCACTACTACACGTTTTTAATTAATTTTATTTCATTTTTTCACATTTGACACTAATGATGGTTTTCACATTTTTTCTTCTCTTTTGCGCATCCAAGTTTATCACACACTATTAATTTTAATGTACAAATTTCCTCTTCATTATTATATACACCTTAGCTTCACTTTTTAAAAATTCCGCACTTACCTCCATTATCTAAATCATTAATATTATTTATCTCACAGGAAACTCATTTTTCCTTATCACACCACTATATGTAATCACACACACCCTTTTTTTCTCTTCCATTTTATTCACCACATAATTTTATGATATATAAATACAATATTTAAATACTATATAAATATAATACTTAATCTGGTACAATATAAGGATTAAGATTCAGTTTAACACTATATATGCCATATTTCATTTGAATGCATATAGTAAGGTGGTGGAAACGGCTGAAGGGGTCTCCTCCCAATCTTTCTCTTCATTGTCATTACAATTATCTTTTATAATAACAACATTAGAAGCTACATATGAGTGAGGAGAAGCCACATTTAAACCTAATAATTTGGTTTCTATGAGGCTTCAATGTACTCATACGGATTTACAAGAATCACGTCAATACGGGTCCGTGATTGGCTTAGACCTACCATGTGACTCAGGACGAGTAATTATGCGTTCCACCAGGATTGTAATCAAACGAGGAATGCGGTCCATTGTAAACTAAGACGGCCAGCAGACCATGTGGTGGGAATTAAGATCAGGGTTTGGTGGGACGTTCTGTTAAAAACATTCTGGAATGGGCAATCGGGTTTGCCTGGTTAAAGCAATTGCGAAACGTGCACGTCGGCGTTTCAGCCGCTCATACTGATCACAGTGCAGTGAAAAAATGCTCGAATAAATAGAAAAAGGATAGATGAGAGATTAGAGATGGATGTCAATAGTAGGATTTAATGTTATGTAGGGAGTATATAAATGCAGCAACAGTTTAGGTATTACACAGAGCAGTACAGCCATTACATAGATGTGATATATAGCTAGTGATGAGGATCAATTACTCTCAGACACTTAATGTGAACAAGGGGTAGCGGATTACAGGCAACCCTTAGGATTTGCACCTAGTTATATTTGTGTGACACGAATCGTTCTTTTTGTGCTTATTAGCATACCCCACTCGCTAACACCAATTAGTATTCATATATTAAGATCGAGACACGTGCAAGAGGGTTTCAATTTAACCTATTAACATCATTAGGGCATGGCATGATATGGATATGGACATGAATTAGTTTAAACACTTGCTGTACACACGAGGCATGTTATGCGCTGATCCTTAATTAACGGCATGTACAGACCCGTAATATAATTATATCTATTGGTCAGGGATGTGTTAGTGGCTATAATAAAGTCACACATATCAGACTAATATAGCAATCCGGGGTGCCCCTCCAGCAAAATTAACAGGTCCACATTACAAATCTATGGATATGTTTTAATTTAATTTAAATATCTGTTATACACACGGGGCATGTCATGTGTTGATTCCTAATTAACGGCATACATAGACCTGTAGTTTAATTATATCCACTGATCAGGGCTGTGCAAATTGCTATAGTGAAGTCACACGTACTAAATTAATACAGCAATCGTTGATCCTTAATTAATGGCATGTACAGACCCGTAACATAATTATATCTATTGGTCAGGGATGTGGAAGTGGCTATAATAAAGTCACACATATCAGACTAATATAGCAATCCGGGGTGCCCCTCCAGTAAAATTAACAGGTCCATATTACAAATCTATGGATATGTTTTAATTTAATTTAAACATCTGTTATACACACGGGGCACGCCATGTGTTGATTCCTAATTAACGGCATACATAGACCTGTAGTATAATTATATCCACTGATCAGGGCTGTGCAAATTGCTATAGTGAAGTCACACGTACTAAATTAATACAGCAATCGTTGATCCTTAATTAATGGCATGTACAGACCCGTAACATAATTATATCTATTGGTCAGGGATGTGGAAGTGGCTATAATAAAGTCACACATATCAGACTAATATAGCAATCCGGGGTGCCCCTCCAGTAAAATTAACAGGTCCATATTACAAATCTATGGATATGTTTTAATTTAATTTAAACATCTGTTATACACACGGGGCACGCCATGTGTTGATTCCTAATTAACGGCATACATAGACCTGTAGTATAATTATATCCACTGATCTGGGCTGTGCAAATTGCTATAGTGAAGTCACACGTACTAAATTAATACAGCAATCCGAGGTGCCCCTTTAGCGGAACTAATAGGTACATATTGTAAATCTATTACCACTGTGGCTTCTAATAGATACGGAGCTCGCAATTCTGGAGGTTATGTATTTGGGATCCACCAGTTAATGAACATGAGTGCAGTGGCAATCAATAAGTAAAGTAAATTTACATTGTATGGTGAGATAGGGAACTATCTATAACTTTCGTTTATACCTGTATGGACTGCAAAATTATATTAGGGGACAGGCAATATAGCTATTACGTGCCCAGACCGCATTCCAGATATAACAGCTATCGTAGTATTTATGGGGAATCTGGATACGGGGAACACCAGTAGCCGTTTGTAGTAATTAACGGCAACTGGCTCAGATAGCCACAATACCAGTGGCAACATTTGTAATAAATAAGGGAACTAATGATGGTTGCAGGGTTTTCCTAGTGTGTCCTTTGAAAATATTTATTATTTTCACATTATTCACGGTATCAGAACCCTAGTTACCTTTTCTTGCCACCTATGTGAGAAGCCCATGTTACCCAACCCTACATATAGTTAATGTACTACATCCATTGCTCTCCAATTGAAAATTTATGATATAAATAAATGAAGCATAAAATTCAGGCACAGTGAATCAGTTTTTATTCTGTTTACACTATAGAATTTATTCACTAAATTTACACGAATACACAAAACAATTTTCTCATTTATGTTTCTCAATTGCATATAATTTTTAAGATAGTATTAATAAAAGTTAGATTTTAATACGATATGTTCATAATAAGAATAAATGTAAAATCTCTTCTTCTTTTCTAAGTGCGCCAACAAAAGAGACAATCTTTTTCTGTCCTGTGTTGTTCTGTAACTTATTGTCTAAGGCAGCACCCCCTATGATGAAAGATAATAAAACTTCTTGAAATCATAAAATTTGGGGAATTCTTCAGTATAAAATCAAAAATGTCAGTATATTTCTAGTGCAGAGGACATCCTTATCCCCCATTTCCCCTTTATGTACCGGTGAATCAGTTGGTCTCCAACTTTCTCGTCCTCTAGCACAGTATACCAACTTGAATTTATTATAACTAAGAGTAAATTTAATTCATTTTCAATCTTAAACCCGATTGACAACTTATGAAAAAATGGCCACATTTAGTCTAACCAGAGATTTAGATGATACACGGGAAAGACTGAGGAGCAATGTCAATGCGATGTTAGAGAATGATACACTATCTAATGACCCCTTGAATGGAGACTGGATGGATGATCTTTATTCTCTGAAACAGGTTTTGATTAAACAGAGTAAAACCTGGTGGAACAAGACTACTTTTGACAGTTATATCAAAAACAAAGTGACGCCAAGAGGTTTAAGACCCAGAGTTTTTCCCGCATTTGAATTGGCCAATGTAGATTTACAAAAGGAGTGGGAAAATATTTTGTCCCAGTGTTCTATGGAATTAATAAAAGTCCTAATAAAACATGATGAGATCCTTCTCAATAGGTACACACAGGAAATCACAGCTATGGGTGACAAACTCAAAAAGTATGAATCACTGGATAAATTCCAGATGACTTATAATAAGTATAAAAAGGAAATCGAGGACATTGAAAAAACCATTATTGACAGAAAACGTAGGAAGCTGCACAGAGATATTACGGACTTTGCTCAAAATAAAGCATATAAGTGGAAAACGTATGGATCACGGAATAGAGTTAATAGTGTCACCAATTATACAACCTCAGATATGTATTCATCAGAGGGGGAGAGTAATACAAACATGCCCAATCGGGAACGAAGTAGGACTTTTTTAGAGAGAACTCCACAAGAGATACGGGAAGGTATAGGCCGAGAATATATAAGACCAGGAGGGGGAAGGGGCGAAAGAAGAAAGCGAGATGCACGCGATTGGAGGGAGGAACCAAGGGAACAGAGACGGTATCACAAATGATGGATGAACAACTACGCATCATCAATTTAACAGACCGTACTCTTACACCTTATCAAATTTCCCTCCTCTCGAAGGGACTCTCTTTTTCCCCCACCCAACGACCTGACCGTTTTGAATGCGAAAAGGATTTACACCTTTTCACACGCAAAATCCTTCTCAAAAAATTCTTTAAGAATAAAGATGCATTGTTTGAGGAGTCCTCACTTGGAAATAATCCTACCACCTCCACTTCTTTGACATCAGAAGATCAACCTATTCTGAGGATGCTGGAAGAATTGGATGCTGATAATGAGACGGACCAACGTGAATTGCAACCATTTGATGCGACAAAAATCAAAAAAAGATCAACCTTTTTTCCGGACATTAAAATTTGTCCACCAGTTAAAGTCTTCCTGGACTTGGTATCCAGGGACCTGGATATCCTATTTGAGGAACAAGATCTCCCCAAATTTGAACAGGATAACCTCACTAAGGAGGAAAGATTCGCTCTCAAGGAGATTTTAGGATGGCAGGATACCATAATCAAGCCCTCTGACAAAGGAGGAAATGTGGTTTTGTGGCCAAGAACCTTATATGTCAAGGAATTAGATAAACAGCTGAAAGACCGCACATGCTACAAACCCCTTATCTTCAATCCCACTCAGGAGTTTCAGAGCCAGTACATGAATATGATTTCACGAGCAGTATCTGAGGGGGTTATATCCAGAAGGGATTTTGATTTTTTGAAGGTTGATGAACCAGTGATCCCAACCCTGTACCTGCTCCCCAAGGTACACAAAAATGAGACCACACTTCCGGGAAGACCAATTGTCTCGGGGGTAGGCAGTCTCACTGAGAAAGCGAGTATCTTCGTGGACCAATATTTACGTCATTTCGTTTTGGCCTTGCCAGCCTATGTGAAAGACACAATGGATGTCTTAGCGAGATTGCAAAATATTAATGTATCACCAGGAACTTGGCTGGCGACATATGACGTCGAAAGCTTATATACAAGTATTGGTCATTCCAATGGGATCAGAGCATTTCAATTCTTTCTGGATATGAGTATCCAACATGAATTTAATTCATTTCTTCTTTCAATGCTGGAATTTATACTCACCAAAAATTATTTTACATGTAATGAACGATACTATCTCCAGGTAAGAGGCACAGCTATGGGGACGGCTTGTGCCCCCACATATGCTGGCCTCTACCTGGGGTGGTGGGAACGTGAGCTGGTCTTTCAGGATAATCATGAGAAGTATACCAATCACATTATACTGTACTTAAGGTATATAGATGACATCCTCATCCTATGGGATGGAGACCAAGGTCTATTGAAGGAATTCATCGATATTCTCAATCAGAATGACCTCGATCTGAGACTCACAGGAGAAATTAGTCAGAAAACAATCAATTTTCTGGATCTCACAATTAACATCAAAGAAGACGGCTCAATCTCAACAGATATCTATCGAAAGAAAACAGCAACAAACAGCATTCTACATTCCAGCAGCTCACATTTGCCGGCCACCATTCGGGGCATTCCGAAAGGTGAGCTCCTTCGAACCAAACGAAACTGTTCTGATGTAGCTAGATACTCCATGAGAGAACAACAACTGGTTGAAAGATTAAAGCAAAGGGGTTATAGCAACCGATTAATAAAATCTTCCAAACGAGAAGTGAAATCATATACCAGAGATTCCCTGTTGGTACCAAAAACCAGAACTCCTAAAGAAGAACCAGTAAGGTTTATAAGTACCTTTAATAACAAATGGAGGGAAATCAACTGTATTTTACAGAGACATTGGTCAGTACTGACAGTTGACAAGGACCTTAAAGAGGTATTACCATCAAAAGTCCAGAGTAGTTGGAAAAGGACTCGTAATCTAAGGGACATTCTAGTGAGGAGTCATTTACCGTCTCAGAAAAAAACACTATATCACAAGAAGGGCTCTTTTTGCTGCAGACAATGCAAGGCATGTCAATTCATGATGGCCAGAATGAACTACAATGATGCGTATGGCAGAAAGTGGGATATAGAGAGCTATATCGACTGTACCACATCAGGGGTAGTTTACCAAATAGTATGCCCTTGTAACAAGGTATACATTGGTAAAACTATCAGACAACTAAAGGTGAGAGTGCTTGAGCATGTGGGTACTATAAGAAACGCAAGGCAAGATAGAGCTAAATTTAAATCTCTTACCTTAATTGCGAGTCACTTTCTAAAGTATCATGATGGTCTTACGAAAGGCCTGCAAGCATTTGGCATGAAGCATTTTGAAACAGGAATTCGGGGGGGAGATATTGATGGAGAACTGCTCAGATTTGAGTGTAAAATTATATTCCTAATGGACAGTTTACACCCGAATGGTTTAAACGAGGGCAACAGCTACTTGCCATTTTTGTGATCTGACCGTGGTTGTAATCTGTTCAGCATGCCCATATCAGGGACATTCATCCCTTCCTTCTGAGAGGGGCATCAAACTCCACACAAACATCAAGTGGTTTAGGATTTCCCCATTAGATATATTTCATTTCAATTAATATGCCCCACAATTTCTACATGTGCCAATATGAAGACATTTTCTATCTGATCCAAAATTAATGTATACTAAGGGCCCAAACATTGATATCCACTATGTCCAATGATCAATTTATCATAGTGCAATTAGCGAAACGTGTTCTTCTTGGATTTTCTCTTGAATTTTGACGAATCTGCCATTTGTTTTGTTCCAGCGCAGTTATTTTCTGTTCTTTACAACAATGATTCCTCAACGACTCATAAACCTATTTATTTATTATTTTATCTATTTATTCTCACATTGGTGTTTAGATGGAGGATTTAATTATCAAGCTATACCTGTGCGTGTTTTTCAGATGGATGCTGGGACTGTTTATATTTATTTTCTCTAATCCTTTATGGATCTAGCTCTAATTGATATTACCATGTTTACCATCTAGAAGAAATCCCCCCTTTTTCCTGAACTTGTCTCAAATTTAGGACTGACCTTACTCAGATTGGATAATCTTTATTATTAGCAGCAAAATAGACAATGAAATCAGAATTAGTTATTTTAACAGCGAATCAAGTTATAATAATGATGGGATGGAGAGGTTTTTCCATAGGCAATTTCCTCCCATTTTTTATCGGATACCAACAATACAAATGTATGACCAAAGGAGGAAACATCCCCCCATATAATATATATAGAATTCGAGGAGAGTATTAATAACATATGATACAGATAAAGACTAGTTGCAGCATGCTTACATACGTTTGACCACTACTACACGTTTTTAATTAATTTTATTTCATTTTTTCACATTTGACACTAATGATGGTTTTCACATTTTTTCTTCTCTTTTGCGCATCCAAGTTTATCATACACTATTAATTTTAATGTACAAATTTCCTCTTCATTATTATATACACTTTAGCTTCACTTTTTAAAAATTCCGCACTTACCTCCATTATCTAAATCATTAATATTATTTATCTCACAGGAAACTCATTTTTCCTTATCACACCACTATATGTAATCACACACACCCTTTTTTTCTATTCCATTTTATTCACCACATAATTTTATGATATATAAATACAATATTTAAATACTATATAAATATAATACTTAATCTGGTACAATATAAGGATTAAGATTCAGTTTAACACTATATAT
The DNA here is from genome assembly GCF_028390025.1 of Pseudophryne corroboree. NCBI lineage: Eukaryota > Metazoa > Chordata > Amphibia > Anura > Myobatrachidae > Pseudophryne > Pseudophryne corroboree. The sequence goes on along the minus strand of NC_086444.1, from coordinate 488,682,334 downwards.
GCCATATTTCATTTGAATGCATATAGTAAGGTGGTGGGAACGGCTGAAGGGGTCTCCTCCCAATCTTTCTCTTTATTGTCATTACAATTATCTTTTATAATAACAACATTAGAAGCTACATATGAGTGAGGAGAAGCCACATTTAAACCTAATAATTTGGTTTCTATGAGGCTTCAATGTACTCATACGGATTTACAAGAATCACGTCAATACGGGTCCGTGATTGGCTTAGACCTACCTTGTGACTCAGGACGAGTAATTATGCGTTCCACCAGGATTGTAATCAAATGAGGAATGCGGTCCATTGTAATCTAAGACGGCCAGCAGACCATGTGGTGGGAATTAAGATCAGGGATTGGTGGGACGTTCTGTTAAAAACATTCTGGAATGGGCAATCGGGTTTGCCTAGTTAAAGCAATTGCGAAACGTGCACGTCGGCGTTTCAGAGCGGTGCTGACAAGCCCGCTCATACTGATCACAGTGCAGTGAAAAAATGCTCGAATAAATAGAAAAAGGATAGATGAGAGATTAGAGATGGATGTCAATAGTAGGATTTAATGTTATGTAGGGAGTATATAAATGCAGCAACAGTTTAGGTATTACACAGAGCAGTACAGCCATTACATAGATGTGATATATAGCTAGTGATGAGGATCAATTACTCTCAGACACTTAATGTGAACAAGGGGTAGCGGATTACAGGCAACCCTTAGGATTTGCACCTAGTTATATTTGTGTGACACGAATCGTTCTTTTTGTGCTTATTAGCATACCCCACTCGCTAACACCAATTAGTATTCATATATTAAGATCGAGACACGTGCAAGAGGGTTTCAATTTAACCTATTAACATCATTAGGGCATGGCATGATATGGATATGGCCATGAATTAGATTAAACACTTGCTGTACACACGAGGCATGTTATGCGCTGATCCTTAATTAATGGCATGTACAGACCCGTAATATAATTATATCTATTGGTCAGGGATGTGTTAGTGGCTATAATAAAGTCACACATATCAGACTAATATAGCAATCCGGGGTGCCCCTCCAGCAAAATTAACAGGTACACATTACAAATCTATGGATATGTTTTAATTTAATTTAAATATCTGTTATACACACGGGGCACGTCATGTGTTGATTCCTAATTAACGGCATACATAGACCTGTAGTTTAATTATATCCACTGATCAGGGCTGTGCAAATTGCTATAGTGAAGTCACACGTACTAAATTAATACAGCAATCGTTGATCCTTAATTAACGGCATGTACAGACCCGTAACATAATTATATCTATTGGTCAGGGATGTGGAAGTGGCTATAATAAAGTCACACATATCAGACTAATATAGCAATCCGGGGTGCCCCTCCAGTAAAATTAACAGGTCCATATTACAAATCTATGGATATGTTTTAATTTAATTTAAACATCTGTTATACACACGGGGCACGCCATGTGTTGATTCCTAATTAACGGCATACATAGACCTGTAGTATAATTATATCCACTGATCAGGGCTGTGTAAATTGCTATAGTGAAGTCACACATACTAAATTAATACAGCAATCCGAGGTGCCCCTTAAGCGGAACTAATAGGTACATATTGTAAATCTATTACCACTGTGGCTTCTAATAGATACGGAGCTCGCAATTCTGGAGGTTATGTATTTGGGATCCACCAGTTAATGAACATGAGTGCAGTGGCAATCAATAAGTAAAGTAAATTTACATTGTATGGTGAGATAGGGAACTATCTATAACTTTCGTTTATACGTGTATGGACTGCAAAATTATATTAGGGGACAGGCAATATAGCTATTACGTGCCCAGACCGCATTCCAGATATAACAGCTATCGTAGTATTTATGGGGAATCTGGATACGGGGAACACCAGTAGCCGTTTGTAGTAATTAACGGCAACTGGCTCAGATAGCCACAATACCAGTGGCAACATTTGTAATAAATAAGGGAACTAATGATGGTTGCAGGGTTTTCCTAGTGTGTCCTTTGAAAATATTTATTATTTTCACATTATTCACAGTATCAGGACCCTAGATACCTTTTCTTGCCACCTATGTGAGAAGCCCATGTTACCCAACCCTACATATAGTTAATGTACTACATCCATTGCTCTCCAATTGAAAATTTATGATATAAACAAATGAAGCATAAAATTCAGGCACAGTGAATCAGTTTTTATTCTGTTTACACTATAGAATTTATTCACTAAATTTACACGAATACACAAAACAATTTTTCTCATTTATGTTTCTCAATTGCATATAATTTTTAAGATAGTATTAATAAAAGTTAGATTTTAATACGATATGTTCATAATAAGAATAAATGTAAAATCTCTTCTTCTTTTCTAAGTGCGCCAACAAAAGAGACAATCTTTTTCTGTCCTGTGTTGTTCTGTAAAGTTACAGAACCAAGATTGGAGTTTGAAGCCTAGAAATAAATCAGAATTGTTAGACTTATAGTTTACCATGTTCTTGATTGCCAAAAGATTTTTTGAGAAAGAGAAAAAAGTCCTAAATGAAAATAAATCTAAAAATATTTGTAGGCAGTGCAATAGTTTGGTGCTGGATCTAGCTTGACGGGATGACTTTGGAAAAGAAGATATGAACAAAGCTCTGCATAAGATAATTTTTAGAGATATTTGGAGTAAAACAAAAACATGAAAATTATATATGTCCCTTGGTTTTTTGAAGAGTAAACAGAACAACAACAAATTATTGAATGCTTATAAAGTGAATTGTCTATCTTAAAATTGTCATATGGATAAGAGGAAAAAAAGGTAGTTTGAAAAGATTGTAAAAGAATCACTGTGAGAGAAGCGTGTAATATAAAGAGTATTTTATAGAGCCAATAATTAGTGCTTTAAGAGATGTGAAACATTGATAAAAACTACACTACCAGAATTTACTCTTTTAAACCCACAACCTGTTGTATTTAAGCAACAAATGATAATAAAGAACGTATGTAAAAGGAATTAGAGCGGCACAGAATTTATTGCAGAAAGTGTCTCATCATACTGTGATTTTTGTACTGTATGCTTATTACATTGACATTTTCTATTCAGAAAATTTTATAAAAATTAGAAAAGTGACTTGCACGGACTCGTGTCTGAAAATCATATTTTTTTGTTTTTGTGATTTAGACTCTATTGCACCAAATAGTTTTCAACTTGCCAGAAAATTGCAAACAAAAATAAAAATCTCAGTTTTTACAAAATCAGAGGCTATTACATTCTCCTTTCTTCCTCAAATAGGGGTTCTGAATAAGTAGCCTTAAGACTATGTGCCCCAAAAGTCTCTATTTAATTCTAAAGTAATGTTTGGGTGTAAGGTACTGGTTATGAACATCAAATAAATAATGTTATGCTACTATATTAATTCTATACATATCTACAAGGTGTGGCTATTGAATAATGAGAGTGATGCTAGAATTTACATTTAATTATATTATATACATTTTAACTGTTTCCTTTCTATGTACTCCCCTTTTGCATCCACACACTGCTGCATTCTTATTTTTTGGTCAAAGCCATGATGTAGCTCATTATCTGTTAGCTGTCTCAACAGTTCCATCGTAATATCTAGAAAATGTGAATCCGCTTGAATTTCTTCCAAAATGTCTGTACAAATTTGTTTTCAACTTTCTTTCTGCTCAGCAGGGAAGCTTTGGAACTATCTTAGCTCAAACTTTTATCATGTGAAGATCTTGATGCAAAATTTGCCTAACCAGTTCTCTGTTTATAAAAGAAAAATCCTTACTAAAAAGGGATAAATCAGGCGCTTGCAGTTAAGCAATAATATTTAAACAATGCAAATACACATACACCTGTAAAAGCACAATAGCTGCTCTCAAGAGGTGCTCTGAACACCTCATATACAAACCAATCTGTCTAAAATTAATTAAACAAAAGAGAGCGCATAGATAATATATACCAATTTATTATTGGATAAAACACTTAAAATTTATTTGTACTGATCATTTAAAACATGAATGAATGAAACCGCACAAAAGGAAACCACTTAAATAACAATGATATATGCTTGTATTCCCAAATAATTGTGGGAAAGAGAACGTTCTCAATGTAGCTGAGAGAGGTAATGTTCAATGTCCCACCAAGCAGGTGATAACTAATGAGCAAAGCAATAGAACCGTAGCAGGTCCACTTGATCCTCTTGAAAAATAAGTAACATTTGTAGCAATGCAGTAAGAATATGACCGATTCCTCCCACAGCAAGTGGGTAGGCTACAACCCCCCGCCGCAATCCGACAGTGTGGTATCTCACCGCTGCAGATGAAAAGAGTGGTAGTCCGCTTCCTGAGCTCCTGGGCAATGCGGTAACACAGGCGCGGCGGTCAGATGCGGACAACGTCCCAGCAAGGGAGAAGGGGGGGAACCCACACCACGGCTGGAGCTGGTAACTGGAGGTGGTAGTGAAAGTGCTGGATCAGCGCTGCGGCTGTAAAATGCTGATAGGCTACCAATCACCTTAAATAGTGCAACTCTTGTGCCTCAAAATTACCTTCTGATGAAACCGACTTGCCCTGCGTCGGAGAAACGCGTTAAGGTTAAGGGACGTTAACCGCATCATTGTGAGCCCTGACTACTGCACTTTACAGCCGCAGCGCTGATCCAGCACTTTCACTACCACCTCCAGTTACCAGCTCCAGCCGTGGTGTGGGTTCCCCCCCTTCTCCCTTGCTGGGACGTTGTCCGCATCTGACCGCCGTGCCTGTGTTACCGCATTGCCCAGGAGCTCTGGAAGCGGACTACCACTCTTTTCATCTGCAGCGGTGAGATACCACACTGTCGGATTGCGGCGGGGGGTTGTAGCCTACCCACTTGCTGTGGGAGGAATCGTCATATTCTTACTGCATTGCTACAAATGTTACTTATTTTTCAAGAGGTCAAGTGGACCTGCTACGGTTCTATTGCTTTGCTCATTAGTTATCACCTGCTTGGTGGGACATTGAACATTACCTCTCTCAGCTACATTGAGAACGTTCTCTTTCCCACAATTATTTGGGAATACAAGCATATATCATTGTTAGTTCAGTGGTTTCCTTTTGTGCGGTTTCATTCATTCATGTTTTAAATGATCAGTACAAATACATTTTAAGTGTTTTATCCAATAATAAATTGGTATATATTATCTATGCGCTCTCTTTTGTTTAATTAATTTTAGACAGATTGAGTTCTCTGTTTATGTTTACCATCTCTGATTTCATTTGGATGAGTCGATGGTCAATTTGAAAAATTTTCTACATTGTTTCCCACATTTTTGATTATTTTTGATGTGCAAGGCCTTCATCATCTTCAAGATCCTCACGACTATCACTAAATCTTTTGTGCCACTCAAACACACATGCACGTGACATACAATTTGCCCTGTAAGCCAGCAAACTGAAAGATTCAGTGGGCATTTTGTTCAATCTAACTTAAAAAAATTGAAGTTAACACGTTGCTCGACTTTGAACTAGAGATGAGTGGTTCGGATTCGCTGGTATCCAAACCGCTCCGAGTGTGGCTTGGGTGTTCCAGCCAGATCAGATTCCAGTTCGAGGCCGAACGTTATCCTCCAGATGTCGGATTCTCTTGGATTTTGGATTCCACATACGGAACCACGGCCGGGACTCAGCGCCATTTCACTCCAGTCACGCTGCTGTATGCTCTGCTTTGTCCATCCAAGTGGCTGTGCGGAATATAAGTGTTGTCACTGTGTCTAAAAGGGGCTGTGCTGCTGTCACTGTGTCCATCCAAGAGGCTGTGCTGCTGTCACTGTGTCCATCTAAGGGGCTGTGCTACTTTCACTGTGTCCATCCAAGAGGTTGCTGTCACTGTGTACATCCCAGGGGGCTGTGCTGCTGTCAAAGTGTCCATCTAAGGGAATGTTCTGCTGTCACTGTGTACATCCAAGGAGTTGTGCTGATGTCACTCTGTCCATCTAAGGGGCTGAGCTGTCACTACATCCATCGAAGTGGCTGTGCTGTGTCCATACACAAGCTGTGTCCAGTCTAATTCCATCACAGTGGTGCTGCACTGACTCTGCAGGCCCCATCCACTGCATCCACACATATTTGTCAGCAAAGAAAGTAAAAAAATAAAAAGTTGAAAAAAATAAAAAAATTATGTTTGTACTGTGCACTGCACCCCAATATGCTGCAGTACCCCAGTGCACATGTGTAAAAGCAGTCTGATCTGAGTTGTCAGTTAAAAAAAAAGTAAAAAATACATTGTTGTATAATTTGTTTCTACTGTTCTGCGCACTGCACCCCAATACACTGTATCCTAGTGTGCACACGTAAAAGTGGTCTGACTCCACACAGTGTGAGCTCAGCTGCCAGTGAAAAAATGGCTAAAGATCAGTTTAGAGAAGAGCATGAGCAGCACCCAAATACTATGGCTGCAGCTGCTGCAACTAGTCAAGATGACGATACTAGTTATTCCACGTCATCTAAAGCTGATGCTCAAGGGTATAGAGAATTTAAAAAATCAGGGCACCTGAAATAAAAAAAATCTATATTTTACAGAGGTACATAAAAAAATTAAAACTCCTCTAATAATGGGAACATTTAGGGGTATATTCAATTAGGGTCGAAAACTGCCGTCTGTCGAAAAGACGTCAGTTTTCGACTTTTTGAAGGTCGAGTAGTGATTCGACCTATTCAATCCCTGCAGTTTTTATTTGACAAGTCCTGGAATTCGACTTGTCGAATAGTACGTGAATCGGCGGTATAGCTGCCGATTCACGTACGTTTGAGTGAAACGGGGCCATCTTCGACAGGATTTGGCCCTGTTTCCGACCATCTCAGTACAACATAAAAAAAGTCAGACTGAGATGTGGGACCCAGAGGAGGAGAGGGGGCATGGGGAGACGGGGGACAGCCGCGGGCATACAGTGGAGAGCAGCACTACAGCACAGCGCTGCAGCAGGATGTCTCACAGCCGCGCTGCTCGTGGCAGTGTCCACGCGGCTCCAGCAAGTGAGGTCACACTTGCTGGAGCCGGGTGGACACTGACGTGAGGTCTGGCGGCTGTGAGACACCCTTCTGCAGTGCTGCTGTAGCGCTGTAGCGCTGCTCTCCTCCGTCTGCCCGCGGCTGTCCCCGCTGGTCTCCCCACTCTCGTCCCTCTCCGGTCCCTCATCTCAATTCGATTTTTTTAAAAGTCAAATTGAGATGAGATTGAAAAGGGGTTGTCAGATCCATTCCGACAAATGCATGTCGGAATGGATCCAACCCTAATTGAATATACCCCTATGTGTAGAAAAAGATAAATATAAACTTGACAACATGCCATTCACCACACTCAGTGGCAAGGAAAGGCTCAGGACTTGGCTTTTATTTGAGTGGTGTTTCTGAAACTGTCATTGAGGCATCTCCTTTTGTGTCTCATGATGATGAAAGACATTTTCACTCAGGGCCTAATTCAGACCTGATCGCTGCTCTGCATTTTTGCATAGCAGCCCATCAAGTCTGAACTGCACACACGTCGGCGCCACAGTGCACTGGCACATGCCAGACAGCCGACAGCCGCCTCAGCCCTGCGATCACCTCTGCCTGATTGACAGGCAGAGGCGGTTGCTGGGCGGGAGGGGGTGGTCCGGCTGCATTTGGCTGCTGTTTTAGGGGTGCGGTCCAGGCAACGCAGGCATGCCCGTACTGTGCGAGGGGTGGGCCATGCTGCTCTGGTAGGGAGCTACTCTTCAAGTACAAAAGCATCGCCACTATGCGATGCTTTTATACTTGTGCGGCGGGGAAGGCCATACATTTGGAGCGGACTACCCCTGTGCTGGGCGTCCCACCGCATGTCAGGGAAGCTGATCATAGATGTGCTAAATTTAGCACATCTACAATCAGGTCTGAATTAGATCCAACAGAGGTGTAAAAAATTGAAAATCACTAAGGCAGTAGAACAAACTGTGTGTTCAGAACTGTCTCACATCACCGAGGAGAGTCTAGGGGTGTCCACATTAGCTATGTGTGAGTCTGAATTTCTCACACTATTCTCATAGGGATGTCTCTTTCACCTCGTTCCACCATTTCTGCACCATCTTCACATATGGGGAGCAATACAAGTAAAGATAGTGATGAGGACATAATACAAATTGAGGATGCTTTTGTGGAAGTGGAACAGGATGAGGGGGATATGTGTGTACTACTACTATCTGACACTGAGGATGAGGATGCTGTTTGTGTAATTTAACCACCAGTGGCTGCAGTTCATGCCCATGAAAAAAAGAAAGCCATTGTTATGCTTGGGCATAAGACCAAAAAAAAAAACACCTCTTGGATGTGGAATAATTTTTAATCCAGAGTTAGCAGAGGTAGGGACATTAGCCATCTAGGCACCTCCTCTATGTTTCATCATTTGCAGTGTGTTCATGAAATATATTTTACAAGAATATCATGTAATTTAAACCCTCATCATCAACCTTCTCCTTAGTGATTGCAGGTATACCTTCCAAAAAATTGTTCTGTGGGGCCCAAACAAACCAAGCACTTCAGCCACAAAAGTGTCAGTCCTTGTGGCTGAAGTGTTTGGTCGTTTAAACTGTGCATGTCCTTTTTATTATCCAACATAAGGGTGGATGGGAGATCCCAATGACAATTCCATCTTGTACCACTTTTCATTTCTGCCATTGCTGTGTGGCAATGTCTCTTAGATGTGCTATAAACTGCTGTCTGTTTGTTCCGCTGCTCTGTCGCTTAGAAACCAACCAGCTCGCTGCAACCTTTGGCCTAAATCAGATGAAAACAATGGCCCTCATTCTGAGTTTATTGCTAGTTGCCATTGTTCGCAGCGCAGCGATCAGGCTAAAACTCGGTACTTCTGCGCATGCGTATGGTGCGCACTGCGCATGCGCGACGTACTATCACAAAAGCCAATGCAATTTTACACCAGCTCTAGTGACGCTTTTCAGTCGCACTGCTGTCCACAGAGTGATTGACAGGAAGTGGGTGTTTCTGGGTGGTAACTGACCGTTTTCAGGGAGTGTGTGTAAAAACACAGGCGTGCCAGATAAAAACGCAGGAGTGGCTGGGAAAACGTAGGCGTGGCTGGGAGAACGCAGGGCGCGTTTGTGACATCAAAACAGGAACTAAATAGTCTGAAGTGATCGCAAGCTAGGAATGGGTCTCGAGCTACTCAGAAACTACACAATCTTTTTTTGTAGCAGCGCTGCGATCCTTTCGTTCGCACTTTTGCTAAGCTAAGATACACTCCCAGAGGGTGGCGGCTTAGCGTTTGCACTGCTGCTAAAAGCAGCTAGCGAGCGATCAACTCGGAATGAGGGCCAATATTGTGAAATGTGAGGTGGTCAAAATTGACTGGAAATGAGTGAAAGTTAATGTTATTCAGGCTAATAATACTTTAGGAACAAAAAAGGCCCAAATTATGTGATTTTAGCTTTGTTTGTCAATTTGTAGAAAAAATACAAAACCAAAATGTAATTCAAAACCAAAACTAACCGACAAATTAGAAACAAAAACAAAACCAGCAAAAGTGGTCAGGCACACACTTCTCTTTTAAACAAAGTATTTTTATGACGCACAGGAAAAACAGAACTTCTTCTAACACTGCATGGCAGCAAACTATCTATGTGAGAGGGGTGATGCTTGCAAAACTGTTTTGGGATAGTCCAAGGTCAATGTTCCCCCACTCCCTTTCACCTCACACAGTATGGTTTTGGTTTTTACAAGTACAGTCTCATTTTTTAATATTTACACCTCATAAGTTCCTTTATGGCGTTACTATTAACATAAATACAATCTATAAAAAGAAAAAAAAATCTTCCATCTGGATACATTTATACTTTATGAATAAAATAATATAGGTTTTTATTAATTTGTGGTCGCTAGAGAACACTACATATTGAAATAGTAATAATGTATTTATTGGTATATTTGACAATAACCATGAGAATCCATGAAAACCATCGTTTTCAAGTAATTTATGTGACTGATAAGATTGGAGTCATTTGTATTAAAGATGTTTGTTATTTATAGGATCTTTGAATTTTTATTTTACTTAAACACATGTTAGTTATATAAAAAATAATATGACTTATTGAAGAAATACAAAATAATTTAATAAGAACAGTTAAAAAATGCAATACAGCTTGATGGGTGCAAATTAATATCCTACATAAGTATATATGTATACCAATATACAACAATAATGTAGACCTTTTTCACTTGACAAAAAAATATAAATATAAATTATAAATGCAGCTCTCAGATTGGGTGAACTGGATTAACACCATGATAAAGAACAAAATGACAAGCGAGGATGAGAGCGCAGTAATAATTCATATGAGAAGAAATATGATAAAAATAAATTTAATTAGCACATTTAAGACATAAAACAATATAACACATTATTTAGTGTACTCCTGTAGAAAGATCACAATGTACTCCTTTAAAAACTCCCACTAATAAAAGTTCCAGCCTGATATTGGAAAATTGAGTATAGAGGTCCAATGGCCAGAGCCACAATTGTGTGATCAATATTGCTGCAGTCAATATATAAGAACTTGGCATCATTCACTCATTTATAGAATATTGCTCACCGCTGATAGGGGTTCCTTGGCACACACTCCCAGTATAGCTGAACCGCGGTGACCTCACATGTGCACCTGCAGTGGATTATACTGTGCACACAGCTGGGTATGGTGAAAGCAAGCTGTCAGATCCTTCCAACAGCAGGAGGGGAAACGGAGCGATGGTAGGCTAGGCAGCTGCGGGCGTGAAGAAATAGCGGTGCTCACCAAGGAGGGCTGATGAACACTGAACCTGCAGTGTAAGATAGTGCTGGTGGAAACGGACTGGACCATAAAGTGATCAGTGGAAACCCTTTACACGTTTCTCCACCATCTATGGGTTAGCGGTCTCTTCAGAAGGCATGGGCAGGTTTGAAACAGACCAGGTATACAACTGTACTCACCACCAATCATCAGAGCTCAGTAATGACTGGTTCCAGGAGTGTAGCCACAATCAATATAGGTGCTTTAGTTATAAAAGACATACTTCTTCTCAAGTGCATGGCAAAACATCATATAGTGTAATATAATTAGTGATGTGCACTGGAAATTTTTCGGGTTTTGTGTTTTGGTTTTGGATTCGGTCCAGCGGCCGTGTTTTGGATTCGGATGCGTTTTGGCAAAACCTCCCTGAAAATTTTTTTGTCGGATTTGGGTGTTTTTTTTACAAAAAACCCTCAAAATCAGCTTAAATCATAGAATTTGGGGGTCATTTTGATCCCATGGTATTATTAACCTCAATAACCATAATTTCCACTCATTTCCAGTTTATTCTGAACACCTCACACCTCACAATATTATTTTTAGTCCTAAAATTTGCACCGAGGTCGCTGGATGGCTAAGCTAAACGACCCAAGTGGCTGACACAAACACCTGGCCCATCTAGGAGTGGCACTGCAGTGTCAGACAGGATGGCAGATTTAAAAAATAGTCCCCAAAAAGCACATGATGCAAAGAAAAAAAGAGGTGCAATGAGGTAGCTGTGTGACTAAGCTAAGCGACCCAAGTGGCCGACACAAACACCTGGCCCATCTAGGAGTGGCACTGCAGTGTCAGACAGGATGGCAGATTTAAAAAATAGTCCCCAAACAGCACATGATGCAAAGAAAAAAGAGGTGCACCAAGGTCGCTGGATGGCTAAGCTAAGCGACCCAAGTGGCCGACACAAACACCTGGCCCATCTAGGAGTGGCACTGCAGTGTCAGACGGGATGGCAGATTTAAAAAATAGTCCCCAAACAGCACATAATGCAAAGAAAAAAAGAGGTGCACCGAGGTCGCTGGATGGCTAAGCTAAGCGACCCTAGTGGCCAACACAAACACATGGCCCATCTAGGAGTGGCACTGCAGTTTTCTAGCGAGAGGATGAGTGCTTCCATCCTCATGTTAATCTGAACCACTAGCCATGAACATAGGCCAGGGCCTCAGCCGTTCCTTGCCACTCCGTGTCGTAAATGGCATATTGGCAAGTTTATGCTTCTCATTAGACGCTTTTAATTTAGATTTTTGGGTCGTTTTACTGAACTTTTGTAGTATACTTGATGACACAGAGGTAGAGCAGTGGACTACTGTACCGTACTGCTATATATATACTGGTGGTCAGCAAAATTCTGCACTGTCCTCCTACTATATACTGCGCACAACTAAAATGCAGCACAGGTATGGATGCATAGTATACTTGACAACACAGAGGTAGAGCAGTGGACTACTGTACCGTACTGCTATATATATACACTGGTGTCAGCAAAATTCTGCACTGTCCTCCTACTATATACTGCGCACAACTAAAATGCAGCACAGGTATGGATGCATAGTATACTTGATGACACAGAGGTAGAGCAGTGGACTACTGTACCGTACTGCTAAATATGTACAGGTGATCAGCAAAATTCTGCACTGTCCTCCTACTATATACTGCACACAACTAAAATGCAGCACAGGTATGGATGCATAGTATACTTGACAACACAGAGGTAGAGCAGTGGACTACTGTACCGTACTGCTATAAATATACACTGGTGTCAGCAAAATTCTGCACTGTCCTCCTACTATATACTGCGCACAACTAAAATGGCGCACAGATATGGATGCATAGTATACTTGATGACACAGAAGTAGAGCAGTGGACTACTGTACCGTACTGCTATATATTTACTGGTGATCAGCAAAATTCTGCACTGTCCTCCTACTATATACTGCACACAACTAAAATGCAGCACAGGTATGGATGCATAGTATACTTGATGACACAGAGGTAGAGCAGTGGACTACTGTACAGTACTGCTATATATACACTGGTGTCAGCAAAATTCTGCACTGTCCTCCTACTATATACTGTGCACAACTAAAATGCAGCACAGGTATGGATGCATTGTATACTTGATGACACAGAGGTAGAGCAGTGGACTACTGTACCGTACTGCTATATATATACTGGTGGTCAGCAAAATTCTGCACTGTCCTCCTACTTTATACTGCGCACAACTAAAATGCAGCACAGGTATGGATGCATTGTATACTTGATGACACAGAGGTAGAGCAGTGGACTACTGTAACGTACTGCTATAGATATACCGGTGGTCATCAAAATTCTGCACTGTCTTCCTACTATATACTGCGCACAACTAAAATGCAGCACAGGTATGGATGCATAGTATACTTGATGACACAGAGGTAGAGCAGTGGACTACTGTACAGTACTGCTATATATATACTGGTGGTCAGCAAAATTCTGCACTGCCCTCCTACTATATACTGCGCACAACTAAAATGCAGCACAGGTATGGATGCATAGTATACTTGACGACACAGAGGTAGAGCAGTGGACTACTGTACCGTACTGCTATATATATACTGGTGGTTAGCAAAATTCTGCACTATCCTCCTACTATATACTGTGCACAAATAAAATGCAGCACAGGTGTGGATGCATAGTATACTTGACGACACAGAGGTAGAGCAGTGGACTATTGTACCGTACTGCTATAATTATATATACTGGTGGTCAGCAAAATTCTGCACTGTCCTCCTACTATATATTGCGCACAACTAAAATGCAGCACAGGTATGGATGCATAGTATACTTGACGAGACAGAGGTAGAGCAGTGGACTACTGTACCGTACTGCTATATATATACTGGTGGTCAACAAAATTCTGCACTGTCCTCCTACTATATACTGCGCACAACTAAAATGCCGCACAGGTTTGGATGCATATTATACTTGATGACATAGAGGTAGAGCAGTGGACTACTGTACCGTACTGCTATATATATACTGGTGGTCAGCAAAATTCTGCACTGTCCTCCTACTATATACTGCGCACAACTAAAATGCAGCACAGGTATGGATGCATAGTATACTTGACGACATATAGGTAGAGCAGTGGACTACTGTACCGTACTGCTATATATATACCGGTGGTCAGCAAAATTCTGCACTGTCCTCCTACTATATACTGCGCACAACTAAAATGCAGCACAGGTATGGATGCATAGTATACTTGATGACACAGAGGTAAAGCAGTGGACTACTGTACCATACTGCTATATATATACTGGTGGTCAGCAAAATTCTGCACTGCCCTCCTACTATAAACTGCGCACAACTAAAATGCAGCACAGGTGTTGATGCATAGTATACTTGACGACACAGAGGTAGAGCAGTGGACTACTGTACCGTACTGCTATATATATACTTGTGGTTCGAAAAATTCTGCACTGTCCTCCTACTATATACTGCGCACAAATAAAATGCAGCACAGGTATGGATGCATAGTATACTTTATGACACAGAGGTAGAGCAGTGGACTACTGTACCGTACTGCTATATATATACTGGTGGTCAGCAAAATTCTGCACTGTCCTCCTACTATATACTGCACACAACTAAAATGCTGCACAGGTTTGGATGCATATTATACTTGATGACACAGAGGTAGAGCAGTGGACTACTGTACCGTACTGCTATATATATACTGGTGGTCAGCAAAATTCTGCACTGTCCTCCTACTATATACTGTGCACAACTAAAATGCAGCACAAGTATGGATGCATAGTATACTTGATGACACATAGGTAGAGCAGTGGACTACTGTACCGTACTGCTATATATATACTGGTGGTCTGCAAAATTCTGCACTGTCCTCCTACTATATACTGCGCACAACTAAAATGCAGCACAGGTATGGATGCATAGTATACTTGACGACACAGAGGTAGAGCAGTGGACAACTGTACCGTACTGCTATATATATACTGGTGATCAGCAAAATTCTGCACTGTCCTCCTACTATATACTGCGCACAACTAAAATGCAGCACAGGTATGGATGCATAGTATACTTGATGACACAGAGGTAGAGCAGTGGACTACTGTACCGTACTGCTATATATATACTGGTGATCAGGAAAATTCTGCACTGTCCTCCTACTATATACTGCGCACAACTAAAATGTCGCCCAGGTTTGGATGCATAGTATACTTGATGACACAGAGGTAGAGCAGTGGACTATTGTACCGTACTGCTATATATATAGTGGTGGTCAGCAAAATTCTGCACTGTCCTCCTACTATATACTGCGCACAACTAAAATGCAGCACAGGTATGGATGCATAGTATACTTGATGACACAGAGGTAGAGCAGTGGACTACTGTACCGTACTGCTATATATATATACTGGTGGTCAGCAAAACTCTGCACTGTCCTCCTACTATATACTGCGCACAACTAAAATGCAGCACAGGTATGGATGCATAGTATATTTGACGACACAGAGGTAGAGCAGTGGACTACTGTACCGTACTGCTATATATATACACTGGTGGTCAGCAAAATTCTGCACTGTCCTCCTACCTTATACTGCGCACAACTAAAATGCAGCACAGGTATGGATGCATATTATACTTGATGACACAGAGGTAGAGCAGTGGACTACTGTACCGTACTGCTATATATATACTGGTGGTCAGCAAAATTCTGCACTGCCCTCCTACTATAAACTGCGCACAACTAAAATGCAGCACAGGTATGGATGCATAGTATACTTGATGACACAGAGGTAGAGCAGTGGACTACTGTACCGTACTGCTATATATATATATACTGGGGGTCAGCAAAACTCTGCACTGTCCTCCTACTATATACTGCGCACAACTAAAATGCAGCACAGGTATGGATGCATAGTATATTTGACGACACAGAGGTAGAGCAGTGGACTACTGTACCGTACTGCTATATATATACACTGGTGGTCAGCAAAATTCTGCACTGTCCTCCTACTATATACTGCGCACAACTAAAATGCAGCACAGGTATGGATGCATATTATACTTGATGACACAGAGGTAGAGCAGTGGACTACTGTACCGTACTGCTATATATATACTGGTGGTCAGCAAAATTCTGCACTGCCCTCCTACTATAAACTGCGCACAACTAAAATGCAGCACAGGTGTGGATGCATAGTATACTTGACGACACAGAGGTAGAGCAGTGGACTACTGTACCGTACTGCTATATATATACTTGTGGTTTGAAAAATTCTGCACTGTCCTCCTACTATATACTGCGCACAAATAAACTGCAGCACTAGTATGGATGCATAGTATACTTTACGACACAGAGGTAGAGCAGTGGACTACTGTACCGTACTGCTATATATATACTGGTGGTCAGCAAAATTCTGCACTGTCCTCCTACTATATACTGCGCACAACTAAAATGCAGCACAAGTATGGATGCATAGTATACTTGATGACACATAGGTAGAGCAGTGGACTACTGTACCGTACTGCTATATATATACTGGTGGTCAGCAAAATTCTGCACTGTCCTCCTACTATATACTGCGCATAACTAAAATGCAGCACAGGTATGGATGCATAGTATACTTGACGACACAGAGGTAGAGCAGTGGACTACTGTACCGTACTGCTATATATATACTGGTGATCAGCAAAATTCTGCACTGTCATCCTACTATATACTGCGCACAACTAAAATGCAGCACAGGTATGGATGCATATTGTACTTGATGACACAGAGGTAGAGCAGTGAACTACTGTAACGTACTGCTATATATATACTGGTGGTCAGGCAATATTCTGCACTGTTCTCCTACTATATACTGCGCACAACTAAAATGCAGCACAGGTATGGATGCATAGTATACTTGACGACACAGAGGTAGAGCAGTGGACTACTGTACCGTACTGCTATATATATACTGGTGATCAGCAAAATTCTGCACTGTCATCCTACTATATACTGCGCACAACTAAAATGCAGCACAGGTATGGATGCATAGTATACTTGACGACACAGAGGTAGAGCAGTGGACTACTGTACCGTACTGCTATATATATACTGGTGGTCAGCAAAATTCTGCACTGTCCTCCTACTATATACTGCGCACAACTAAAATGCAGCACAGGTATGGATTCATAGTATACATGACGACACAGAGGTAGAGCAGTGGACTACTGTACCGTACTGCTATATATATACTGTTGGTTTGCAAAATTCTGCACTGTCCTCATACTATATACTGCGCACAAATAAAATGCAGCACAGGTATGGATGCATAGTATACTTGACGACACAGAGGTAGAGCAGTGGACTACTGTACCGTACTGCTATATATATACTGGTGGTCAGCAAAATTCTGCACTGTCCTCCTACTATATACTGCGCACAACTAAAATGCAGCACAGGTATGGATGCATAGTATACTTGACGACACATAGGTAGAGCAGTGGACTACTGTACCGTACTGCTATATATATACTGGTGGTCAGCAAAATTCTGCACTGTCCTCCTACTATATACTGCGCACAACTAAAATGCAGCACAGGTATGGATGCATAGTATACTTGACGACACTTAGGTAGAGCAGTGGACTACTGTACCGTACTGCTATATATATACCGGTGGTCAGCAAAATTCTGCACTGTCCTCCTACTATATACTGCGCACAACTAAAATGCAGCACAGGTATGGATGCATAGTATACTTGATGACACAGAGGTAAAGCAGTGGACTACTGTACCATACTGCTATATATATACTGGTGGTCAGCAAAATTCTGCACTGCCCTCCTACTATAAACTGCGCACAACTAAAATGCAGCACAGGTGTGGATGCATAGTATACTTGACGACACAGAGGTAGAGCAGTGGACTACTGTACAGTACTGCTATATATATACTTGTGGTTAGAAAAATTCTGCACTGTCCTCCTACTATATACTGCGCACAAATAAAATGCAGCACAGGTATGGATGCATAGTATACTTTACGACACAGAGGTAGAGCAGTGGACTACTGTACCGTACTGCTATATATATACTGGTGGTCAGCAAAATTCTGCACTGTCCTCCTACTATATACTGCACACAACTAAAATGCCGCACAGGTTTGGATGCATATTATACTTGATGACACAGAGGTAGAGCAGTGGACTACTGTACCGTACTGCTATATATATACTGGTGGTTTGCAAAATTCTGCACTGTCCTCCTACTATATACTGTGCACAACTAAAATCCAGCACAAGTATGGATGCATAGTATACTTGATGACACATAGGTAGAGCAGTGGACTACTGTACCGTACTGCTATATATATACTGGTGGTCTGCAAAATTCTGCACTGTCCTCCTACTATATACTGTGCACAACTAAAATGCAGCACAGGTATGGATGCATAGTATACTTGACGACACAGAGGTAGAGCAGTGGACTACTGTACCGTACTGCTATATATATACTGGTGATCAGCAAAATTCTGCACTGTCCTCCTACTATATACTGCGCACAACTAAAATGCAGCACAGGTATGGATGCATAGTATACTTGATGACACAGAGGTAGAGCAGTGGACTACTGTACCGTACTGCTATATATATACTGGTGATCAGCAAAATTCTGCACTGTCCTCCTACTATATACTGCGCACAACTAAAATGCAGCACAGGTATGGATGCATAGTATACTTGATGACACAGAGGTAGAGCAGTGGACTACTGTACCGTACTGCTATATATATAGTGGTGTTCAGCAAAATTCTGCACTGTCCTCCTACTATATACTGCGCACAACTAAAATGCAGCACAGGTATGGATGCATAGTATACTTGATGACACAGAGGTAGAGCAGTGGACTACTGTACCGTACTGCTATATATATATACTGGTGGTCAGCAAAACTCTGCACTGTCCTCCTACTATATACTGCGCACAACTAAAATGCAGCACAGGTATGGATGCATAGTATATTTGACGACACAGAGGTAGAGCAGTGGACTACTGTACCGTACTGCTATATATATACACTGGTGGTCAGCAAAATTCTGCACTGTCCTCCTACTATATACTGCGCACAACTAAAATGCAGCACAGGTATGGATGCATATTATACTTGATGACACAGAGGTAGAGCAGTGGACTACTGTACCGTACTGCTATATATATACTGGTGGTCAGCAAAATTCTGCACTGCCCCCCTACTATAAACTGCGCACAACTAAAATGCAGCACAGGTGTGGATGCATAGTATACTTGACGACACAGAGGTAGAGCAGTGGACTACTGTACCGTACTGCTATATATATACTTGTGGTTAGAAAAATTCTGCACTGTCCTCCTACTATATACTGCGCACAAATAAACTGCAGCACAGGTATGGATGCATAGTATACTTTACGACACAGAGGTAGAGCAGTGGACTACTGTACCGTACTGCTATATATATACTGGTGGTCAGCAAAATTCTGCACTGTCCTCCTACTATATACTGCACACAACTAAAATGCCGCACAGGTTTGGATGCATATTATACTAGATGACACAGAGGTAGAGCAGTGGACTACTGTACCGTACTGCTATATATATACTGGTGGTCAGCAAAATTCTGCACTGTCCTCCTACTATATACTGCGCACAACTAAAATGCAGCACAGGTATGGATGCATAGTATACTTGACGACACAGAGGTAGAGCAGTGGACTACTGTACCGTACTGCTAAATATATACTGGTGATCAGCAAAATTCTGCACTGTCATCCTACTATATACTGCGCACAACTAAAATGCAGCACAGGTATGGATGCATAGTATACTTGATGACACAGAGGTAGAGCAGTGAACTACTGTAACGTACTGCTATATATATACTGGTGGTCAGCAATATTCTGCACTGTCCTCCTACTATATACTGCGCACAACTAAAATGCAGCACAGGTATGGATGCATAGTATACTTGACAACACAGAGGTAGAGCAGTGGACTACTGTACCGTACTGCTATATATATACACTGGTGTCAGCAAAATTCTGCACTGTCCTCCTACTATATACTGCGCACAACTAAAATGCAGCACAGGTATGGATGCATAGTATACTTGATGACACAGAGGTAGAGCAGTGGACTACTGTACCGTACTGCTAAATATGTACAGGTGATCAGCAAAATTCTGCACTGTCCTCCTACTATATACTGCACACAACTAAAATGCAGCACAGGTATGGATGCATAGTATACTTGACAACACAGAGGTAGAGCAGTGGACTACTGTACCGTACTGCTATAAATATACACTGGTGTCAGCAAAATTCTGCACTGTCCTCCTACTATATACTGCGCACAACTAAAATGGCGCACAGATATGGATGCATAGTATACTTGATGACACAGAAGTAGAGCAGTGGACTACTGTACCGTACTGCTATATATTTACTGGTGATCAGCAAAATTCTGCACTGTCCTCCTACTATATACTGCACACAACTAAAATGCAGCACAGGTATGGATGCATAGTATACTTGATGACACAGAGGTAGAGCAGTGGACTACTGTACAGTACTGCTATATATACACTGGTGTCAGCAAAATTCTGCACTGTCCTCCTACTATATACTGTGCACAACTAAAATGCAGCACAGGTATGGATGCATTGTATACTTGATGACACAGAGGTAGAGCAGTGGACTACTGTACCGTACTGCTATATATATACTGGTGGTCAGCAAAATTCTGCACTGTCCTCCTACTTTATACTGCGCACAACTAAAATGCAGCACAGGTATGGATGCATTGTATACTTGATGACACAGAGGTAGAGCAGTGGACTACTGTAACGTACTGCTATAGATATACCGGTGGTCATCAAAATTCTGCACTGTCTTCCTACTATATACTGCGCACAACTAAAATGCAGCACAGGTATGGATGCATAGTATACTTGATGACACAGAGGTAGAGCAGTGGACTACTGTACAGTACTGCTATATATATACTGGTGGTCAGCAAAATTCTGCACTGCCCTCCTACTATATACTGCGCACAACTAAAATGCAGCACAGGTATGGATGCATAGTATACTTGACGACACAGAGGTAGAGCAGTGGACTACTGTACCGTACTGCTATATATATACTGGTGGTTAGCAAAATTCTGCACTATCCTCCTACTATATACTGTGCACAAATAAAATGCAGCACAGGTGTGGATGCATAGTATACTTGACGACACAGAGGTAGAGCAGTGGACTATTGTACCGTACTGCTATAATTATATATACTGGTGGTCAGCAAAATTCTGCACTGTCCTCCTACTATATATTGCGCACAACTAAAATGCAGCACAGGTATGGATGCATAGTATACTTGACGAGACAGAGGTAGAGCAGTGGACTACTGTACCGTACTGCTATATATATACTGGTGGTCAACAAAATTCTGCACTGTCCTCCTACTATATACTGCGCACAACTAAAATGCCGCACAGGTTTGGATGCATATTATACTTGATGACATAGAGGTAGAGCAGTGGACTACTGTACCGTACTGCTATATATATACTGGTGGTCAGCAAAATTCTGCACTGTCCTCCTACTATATACTGCGCACAACTAAAATGCAGCACAGGTATGGATGCATAGTATACTTGACGACATATAGGTAGAGCAGTGGACTACTGTACCGTACTGCTATATATATACCGGTGGTCAGCAAAATTCTGCACTGTCCTCCTACTATATACTGCGCACAACTAAAATGCAGCACAGGTATGGATGCATAGTATACTTGATGACACAGAGGTAAAGCAGTGGACTACTGTACCATACTGCTATATATATACTGGTGGTCAGCAAAATTCTGCACTGCCCTCCTACTATAAACTGCGCACAACTAAAATGCAGCACAGGTGTTGATGCATAGTATACTTGACGACACAGAGGTAGAGCAGTGGACTACTGTACCGTACTGCTATATATATACTTGTGGTTCGAAAAATTCTGCACTGTCCTCCTACTATATACTGCGCACAAATAAAATGCAGCACAGGTATGGATGCATAGTATACTTTATGACACAGAGGTAGAGCAGTGGACTACTGTACCGTACTGCTATATATATACTGGTGGTCAGCAAAATTCTGCACTGTCCTCCTACTATATACTGCACACAACTAAAATGCTGCACAGGTTTGGATGCATATTATACTTGATGACACAGAGGTAGAGCAGTGGACTACTGTACCGTACTGCTATATATATACTGGTGGTCAGCAAAATTCTGCACTGTCCTCCTACTATATACTGTGCACAACTAAAATGCAGCACAAGTATGGATGCATAGTATACTTGATGACACATAGGTAGAGCAGTGGACTACTGTACCGTACTGCTATATATATACTGGTGGTCTGCAAAATTCTGCACTGTCCTCCTACTATATACTGCGCACAACTAAAATGCAGCACAGGTATGGATGCATAGTATACTTGACGACACAGAGGTAGAGCAGTGGACAACTGTACCGTACTGCTATATATATACTGGTGATCAGCAAAATTCTGCACTGTCCTCCTACTATATACTGCGCACAACTAAAATGCAGCACAGGTATGGATGCATAGTATACTTGATGACACAGAGGTAGAGCAGTGGACTACTGTACCGTACTGCTATATATATACTGGTGATCAGGAAAATTCTGCACTGTCCTCCTACTATATACTGCGCACAACTAAAATGTCGCCCAGGTTTGGATGCATAGTATACTTGATGACACAGAGGTAGAGCAGTGGACTATTGTACCGTACTGCTATATATATAGTGGTGGTCAGCAAAATTCTGCACTGTCCTCCTACTATATACTGCGCACAACTAAAATGCAGCACAGGTATGGATGCATAGTATACTTGATGACACAGAGGTAGAGCAGTGGACTACTGTACCGTACTGCTATATATATATACTGGTGGTCAGCAAAACTCTGCACTGTCCTCCTACTATATACTGCGCACAACTAAAATGCAGCACAGGTATGGATGCATAGTATATTTGACGACACAGAGGTAGAGCAGTGGACTACTGTACCGTACTGCTATATATATACACTGGTGGTCAGCAAAATTCTGCACTGTCCTCCTACCTTATACTGCGCACAACTAAAATGCAGCACAGGTATGGATGCATATTATACTTGATGACACAGAGGTAGAGCAGTGGACTACTGTACCGTACTGCTATATATATACTGGTGGTCAGCAAAATTCTGCACTGCCCTCCTACTATAAACTGCGCACAACTAAAATGCAGCACAGGTATGGATGCATAGTATACTTGATGACACAGAGGTAGAGCAGTGGACTACTGTACCGTACTGCTATATATATATATACTGGGGGTCAGCAAAACTCTGCACTGTCCTCCTACTATATACTGCGCACAACTAAAATGCAGCACAGGTATGGATGCATAGTATATTTGACGACACAGAGGTAGAGCAGTGGACTACTGTACCGTACTGCTATATATATACACTGGTGGTCAGCAAAATTCTGCACTGTCCTCCTACTATATACTGCGCACAACTAAAATGCAGCACAGGTATGGATGCATATTATACTTGATGACACAGAGGTAGAGCAGTGGACTACTGTACCGTACTGCTATATATATACTGGTGGTCAGCAAAATTCTGCACTGCCCTCCTACTATAAACTGCGCACAACTAAAATGCAGCACAGGTGTGGATGCATAGTATACTTGACGACACAGAGGTAGAGCAGTGGACTACTGTACCGTACTGCTATATATATACTTGTGGTTTGAAAAATTCTGCACTGTCCTCCTACTATATACTGCGCACAAATAAACTGCAGCACTAGTATGGATGCATAGTATACTTTACGACACAGAGGTAGAGCAGTGGACTACTGTACCGTACTGCTATATATATACTGGTGGTCAGCAAAATTCTGCACTGTCCTCCTACTATATACTGCGCACAACTAAAATGCAGCACAAGTATGGATGCATAGTATACTTGATGACACATAGGTAGAGCAGTGGACTACTGTACCGTACTGCTATATATATACTGGTGGTCAGCAAAATTCTGCACTGTCCTCCTACTATATACTGCGCATAACTAAAATGCAGCACAGGTATGGATGCATAGTATACTTGACGACACAGAGGTAGAGCAGTGGACTACTGTACCGTACTGCTATATATATACTGGTGATCAGCAAAATTCTGCACTGTCATCCTACTATATACTGCGCACAACTAAAATGCAGCACAGGTATGGATGCATATTGTACTTGATGACACAGAGGTAGAGCAGTGAACTACTGTAACGTACTGCTATATATATACTGGTGGTCAGGCAATATTCTGCACTGTTCTCCTACTATATACTGCGCACAACTAAAATGCAGCACAGGTATGGATGCATAGTATACTTGACGACACAGAGGTAGAGCAGTGGACTACTGTACCGTACTGCTATATATATACTGGTGATCAGCAAAATTCTGCACTGTCATCCTACTATATACTGCGCACAACTAAAATGCAGCACAGGTATGGATGCATAGTATACTTGACGACACAGAGGTAGAGCAGTGGACTACTGTACCGTACTGCTATATATATACTGGTGGTCAGCAAAATTCTGCACTGTCCTCCTACTATATACTGCGCACAACTAAAATGCAGCACAGGTATGGATTCATAGTATACATGACGACACAGAGGTAGAGCAGTGGACTACTGTACCGTACTGCTATATATATACTGTTGGTTTGCAAAATTCTGCACTGTCCTCATACTATATACTGCGCACAAATAAAATGCAGCACAGGTATGGATGCATAGTATACTTGACGACACAGAGGTAGAGCAGTGGACTACTGTACCGTACTGCTATATATATACTGGTGGTCAGCAAAATTCTGCACTGTCCTCCTACTATATACTGCGCACAACTAAAATGCAGCACAGGTATGGATGCATAGTATACTTGACGACACATAGGTAGAGCAGTGGACTACTGTACCGTACTGCTATATATATACTGGTGGTCAGCAAAATTCTGCACTGTCCTCCTACTATATACTGCGCACAACTAAAATGCAGCACAGGTATGGATGCATAGTATACTTGACGACACTTAGGTAGAGCAGTGGACTACTGTACCGTACTGCTATATATATACCGGTGGTCAGCAAAATTCTGCACTGTCCTCCTACTATATACTGCGCACAACTAAAATGCAGCACAGGTATGGATGCATAGTATACTTGATGACACAGAGGTAAAGCAGTGGACTACTGTACCATACTGCTATATATATACTGGTGGTCAGCAAAATTCTGCACTGCCCTCCTACTATAAACTGCGCACAACTAAAATGCAGCACAGGTGTGGATGCATAGTATACTTGACGACACAGAGGTAGAGCAGTGGACTACTGTACAGTACTGCTATATATATACTTGTGGTTAGAAAAATTCTGCACTGTCCTCCTACTATATACTGCGCACAAATAAAATGCAGCACAGGTATGGATGCATAGTATACTTTACGACACAGAGGTAGAGCAGTGGACTACTGTACCGTACTGCTATATATATACTGGTGGTCAGCAAAATTCTGCACTGTCCTCCTACTATATACTGCACACAACTAAAATGCCGCACAGGTTTGGATGCATATTATACTTGATGACACAGAGGTAGAGCAGTGGACTACTGTACCGTACTGCTATATATATACTGGTGGTTTGCAAAATTCTGCACTGTCCTCCTACTATATACTGTGCACAACTAAAATGCAGCACAAGTATGGATGCATAGTATACTTGATGACACATAGGTAGAGCAGTGGACTACTGTACCGTACTGCTATATATATACTGGTGGTCTGCAAAATTCTGCACTGTCCTCCTACTATATACTGTGCACAACTAAAATGCAGCACAGGTATGGATGCATAGTATACTTGACGACACAGAGGTAGAGCAGTGGACTACTGTACCGTACTGCTATATATATACTGGTGATCAGCAAAATTCTGCACTGTCCTCCTACTATATACTGCGCACAACTAAAATGCAGCACAGGTATGGATGCATAGTATACTTGATGACACAGAGGTAGAGCAGTGGACTACTGTACCGTACTGCTATATATATACTGGTGATCAGCAAAATTCTGCACTGTCCTCCTACTATATACTGCGCACAACTAAAATGCAGCACAGGTATGGATGCATAGTATACTTGATGACACAGAGGTAGAGCAGTGGACTACTGTACCGTACTGCTATATATATAGTGGTGTTCAGCAAAATTCTGCACTGTCCTCCTACTATATACTGCGCACAACTAAAATGCAGCACAGGTATGGATGCATAGTATACTTGATGACACAGAGGTAGAGCAGTGGACTACTGTACCGTACTGCTATATATATATACTGGTGGTCAGCAAAACTCTGCACTGTCCTCCTACTATATACTGCGCACAACTAAAATGCAGCACAGGTATGGATGCATAGTATATTTGACGACACAGAGGTAGAGCAGTGGACTACTGTACCGTACTGCTATATATATACACTGGTGGTCAGCAAAATTCTGCACTGTCCTCCTACTATATACTGCGCACAACTAAAATGCAGCACAGGTATGGATGCATATTATACTTGATGACACAGAGGTAGAGCAGTGGACTACTGTACCGTACTGCTATATATATACTGGTGGTCAGCAAAATTCTGCACTGCCCCCCTACTATAAACTGCGCACAACTAAAATGCAGCACAGGTGTGGATGCATAGTATACTTGACGACACAGAGGTAGAGCAGTGGACTACTGTACCGTACTGCTATATATATACTTGTGGTTAGAAAAATTCTGCACTGTCCTCCTACTATATACTGCGCACAAATAAACTGCAGCACAGGTATGGATGCATAGTATACTTTACGACACAGAGGTAGAGCAGTGGACTACTGTACCGTACTGCTATATATATACTGGTGGTCAGCAAAATTCTGCACTGTCCTCCTACTATATACTGCACACAACTAAAATGCCGCACAGGTTTGGATGCATATTATACTAGATGACACAGAGGTAGAGCAGTGGACTACTGTACCGTACTGCTATATATATACTGGTGGTCAGCAAAATTCTGCACTGTCCTCCTACTATATACTGCGCACAACTAAAATGCAGCACAGGTATGGATGCATAGTATACTTGACGACACAGAGGTAGAGCAGTGGACTACTGTACCGTACTGCTAAATATATACTGGTGATCAGCAAAATTCTGCACTGTCATCCTACTATATACTGCGCACAACTAAAATGCAGCACAGGTATGGATGCATAGTATACTTGATGACACAGAGGTAGAGCAGTGAACTACTGTAACGTACTGCTATATATATACTGGTGGTCAGCAATATTCTGCACTGTCCTCCTACTATATACTGCGCACAACTAAAATGCAGCACAGGTATGGATGCATAGTATACTTGACGACACAGAGGTAGAGCAGTGGACTACTGTACCGTACTGCTATATATATACTGGTGGTCAGCAAAATTCTGCACTGTCCTCCTACTATATACTGCGCACAACTAAAATGCAGCACAGGTATGGATTCATAGTATACTTGACGACACAGAGGTAGAGCAGTGGACTTCTGTACCGTACTGCTATATATATACTGTTGGTTTGCAAAATTCTGCACTGTCCTCCTACTATATACTGCGCACAAATAAAATGCAGCACAGGTATGGATGCATAGTATACTTGACGACACAGAGGTAGAGCAGTGGACTACTGTACCGTACTGCTATAATTATATATACTGGTGGTCAGCAAAATTCTGCACTGTCCTCCTACTATATACAGCGCACAACTAAAATGCAGCACAGGTATGGATGCATAGTATACTTGATGACACAGAGGTAGAGCAGTGGACTACTGTACCGTACTGCTATATATATACTGGTGGTCAGCAAAATTCTGCACTGTCCTCCTACTATATACTGCGCACAACTAAAATGCAGCACAGGTTTGGATGCATATTATACTTGATGACACAGGGGTAGAGCAGTGGACTACTGTACCGTACTGCTATATATATACTGGTGGTTAGCAAAATTCTGCACTATCCTCCTACTATATACTGTGCACAAATAAAATGCAGCACAGGTGTGGATGCATAGTATACTTGACGACACAGAGGTAGAGCAGTGGACTATTGTACCGTACTGCTATAATTATATATACTGGTGGTCAGCAAAATTCTGCACTGTTCTCCTACTATATACTACATTGCAGCACAGATATGGAGCGTTTTTCAGGCAGAGAACGTAAATATTTTCAGCACACTGAGCACAGATATTTGAAAGCACACTGAGCACAGATATTTGCAGCAGACTGAGCACAGATATTTGCAGCACACTGAACACAGAAACTGAGAGAACGCAGCCACGTCCTCTCGCCATCATCTCCAAAGCACGAGTGAAAATGGCGGCGGCGCGCGGCTCCTTATATAGAATATGAATCTCGCGAGAATCCGACAGCGGGATGATGACGTTCGGGAGCGCTCGGGTTAACCGAGCAAGGCGGGAAGTTTTGAGTCTGCCTCGGAACCGTGTAAAATGGGTGAAGTTCGGGGGGGTTTGGATCCCGAGGAACCGAACCCGCTCATCACTAAATATAATAATATGAAAACATGCATAATAAGTTCATATATATATATATATATATATATAAAGCATATATAATATACACATAAATCACATACATTAAATTGGACATGGTGCGGAGATGGCATAAGCACAGCACTAGTATTTGGAGTTACATTGAATAAACTCTAAATATTACAAAAACCCACTGGCAGCATCT
This sequence comes from Pseudophryne corroboree, assembly GCF_028390025.1. NCBI lineage: Eukaryota > Metazoa > Chordata > Amphibia > Anura > Myobatrachidae > Pseudophryne > Pseudophryne corroboree. The sequence continues at coordinate 488,653,547 of NC_086444.1, read as the reverse complement.
GAGGGGCTGTGGCTCAGCTAGTAAGTGCAGAGATCCAAAGACACAGAATATTAATTTATTTACTACCAACAATATAGAAACAAAGTATTGTAAAAATTCCTGTTAACACAAGTAAGGAGCTGTGGCTCATTTGGTAACTGCAGAGACCCGGAGCATAGATAGACCCAGGTTTGAATCCAATATCTAAGAGGTGGAGGCATTGTTCAAAAGGGCCAAACCCAGGAAAGCTCTGGGTCCTTACGGAGTGTCACTATCTGCCCTAAGAGCATGTGCGGGTCAGCTCGCTCCCATATTCACCAAGATTTTCAACAAATCGCTGGAGCTACAGAAAGTCCCTTCCTGCCTCAAAAGGTCTACTATCGTCCCGGTCCCCAAGAAACCCTCTATCACAAACCTGAATGACTACAGGGCGATAGCACTGATGTTTGTGGTCATGAAAATGTTCAAGCGTCTGGTTTTGAAACACCTGAAAACTGTGACTGGCCCCCAACTGAACCCCCTACAGTTCGCCTATCAATCGAATCGGTGTGCCTAGGAGGCAGTCAACCTGGGCCTGCACTGCATTCTACAGGACCTAGACATTCCCGGTACCTACACGAGGGTCCTGTTTGTCGATTTCAGCTTGGCCTTCAATACAATTGTCCTCAGCATCCTCCACCCCAAATTACTTCGCCTAGGGGTCCCAGAAGCTACCTGTTACTGGATAGTAGACTTTCTGACAGATAGGACACAGGTGGTGAAAGCGGGGGAATTCACTTCTCAAGCGCGGTCCATTAGTACAGGGGCCCCTCAGGGCTGTGTCCTCTCACCCCTGCTCTTCTCCCTTTACACAAATGACTGCACCTCAGAGGCGCAACCAGTATAGATCATCAAATTCGCAGATGACACCACTGTCATCGGCCTCATCAAGGACGGGGACGAATTGGCCTATAGACGGGAAGTAGACCGGTAGTCCAGTGGTGCATCCACAACAACCTTAAGTTTAAACCCCTCAAAACTGTCGAGATGATAGTGGACTTCAGGAAGAAGTCAGCTAGTGCACCTCCACTAACGATTGCTGACAGTGTGGTATCGCTAGTGGACTCCTTCAAGTTTATAGGGACCACAATCTCCCGGGACCTTAAATGGGGGTCCAACGCTGACGCCACTGTTGGGAAAGCGCAGCAGAGGTTGTTCTTCCTCAGGCAACTAAGGAAGTTCAACATCCCACAAAAGCTTCTGCTCCTCTTCTACTCCGCAATTGTGGAGTCGGTACTGTGCTCCTCGATACTGGTATGGTACAGCTCTGCCAGCACGAGGGACAGATGCAGGCTCCAAAAGGTGGTCAGAATCGCAGAGAAGATCATCGGGCCGACCTTCCCTCAGTCCAGGACCTGTACCTGTCCAGAGCTAAAAAATGGGCAATGAAGATAGTAAAAGACCAGCTACACCCTGGCCACAGCATGTTTAACTTGCTTCCTTCAGGCAGGCGTCACATGGCCGTCCTCGCCAGGTCCACCAGAAGCCTCAAAAGTTTCTTTCCCCAAGCGGTCCTCCTGCTGAACTCCTGAACATTGACTGACTAGACGTACATATAACTAACTTGTGTCCCTACGGTATGCCTATCTGTGTGACTTTACTTGCCCCCCCCCACCTGCTTATTGGTTACCTACTTGGCTGTTGTATAGCAAACCGAAGACAAATTCCTAGTATACGCAAGTATACCTGGCCAATAAAGTAGATTCTTATCTGGCAAGAGTTATTTATTATTGTCAATTACATAACATGATTTAATTTTGCCAATATTATTTAGAAGTAGAAGGAATAACCTGTATAATCTCAATGATCGTTATTAAAGGGACTGAACATAAATATAACACACATGATAATCTATATTGGTAGACATAGTAATAGTCATGGCACCCTACAGTATCTGAATTTTTTTCACGGCACCCCTAGGCCAAAAGCTTCTTATTGAGAAATTTAGAAACAAATTTTTTATTAAGTAAAATGTGCTTTTATGTCAGACTTAGGTCCAATTATGTGGTGAGGAACAGGTTTCACTTCTGGTTGTCCACATAATTTATGATTGGAAAACACCAACACTGGTTTTGCCTATTACATTGACCATAAATATTTGAATTGGTTCTTGACACCAATCCAAGGCACCCCTGCAAGTGTCTCGAGGCACCCCAGGGTGCCTAGGCACACAGGCCCTCATTCCGAGTTGTTCGCTCGTTGCCGAGTTTCGCTATATTGCGATTAGTCGCTTACTGCGCATGCGCAAGGTTCGCAGAGCGCATGCGCTTAGTTATTTTACACAAAAGTTAGGTAAGTTACTCACGGCATAACGAGGATTTTTCATCGTTCTGGTGATTGGAGTGTGATTGACAGGAAGTGGGTGTTTCTGGGCGGAAACTGGAAGTTTTATGGGTGTGTGCGGAAAAACGCTGTCGTTTCTGGGAAAAACGCGGGAGTGGCTGGAGAAACGGGGGAGTGTCTGGGTGTGTTTGTGACGTCAAACCAGGAACGAAACTGACTGAACTGATCGCAGTGGCAGAGTAAGTCCCGAGCTACTCAGAAACTGCAAAGAAATTTCTATTCGCAATTATGCGAATCTTTCGTTCGCAATTCTGCAAAGCTAAAATTCACTCCCAGTAGGCGGCGGCTTAGCGTGTGCAATGCTGCTAAAAGCAGCTAGCGAGCGAACAACTCGGAATGAGGGCCACAGTTTGGAAACCATTGCAATAAGGTATAAAATGATTGTATAGAGATTCCAAAGAATAATACTTATAATTAGCCTTCTGGATCACTTATCAAGCTAATCATATTGTTATATTATACTATATTATTTTTTGCTATGCACTTGAGAAGAAGAATGTCTTTTCACCACAACTGACCTATGAATCATCATAAATATCCAAGGACTTATCTTGAACTTGTACTACTCTACGCGGACATTTCATCAAAACCAACGGATTGCGTTCCTGCGCTGAGATACACACTGGATTGAATCCTGGACTGAATCCTCTGCATATCTCCACTGAGAAATCCTTCAGTTTAGCAGCTGCTGTACTCTGCATTGGACATTACCCAGATAAGGTACTGTGGATTACAACCTAACTTTGGCTACATCCAGCCCCTCACTTAGACATCATCCACCTCTGTTCTCTGAGCAACAAATAACTGACTTATTGCATTAATCTACTAATATCAGTATATTCAGGCTCTGAATTGCTGAAGGCTCACTGTTTAAAATCAGGATCCATTTCCAGGACACGTTGTCACTACCCCCACAAAAAAAAAAATCTACTTCAAAGGCCTCTCACACTGAGACTTTTCACACCTACACAGTAGGAATTGGCTTCTAACACCTTTCTAAAAGACTGCCTATCCTAGGATAATTGACTAAATCAGCAGTTATTTTATTTATTACTTGCTTCAAATATACACAATAGGTTATAGCAATAACTTTGTTCATAATCCCATTATAATTTTGGATCACATACCGAATTGGGGGAAAACAAAACACAAAAAGGAAAAACAAAAAAACAAAAAACAAACACTGCTTTCTCTCCCTCTCTCATCATCATATGCAGTTCAAATTTATAGTAATCTGTCATTGATGACCAAATGTATACGTATTGCTCCAGCTTCATTCTTTCACTCTGCCCACCACGCTCTGCAGTTCCTATCACACCATCACAGGCTTCTATTCTCCAATCGCTTGGCATTTTAAAAAGAAAACACAGGCGCATTCGTGGGAAGCGAGCAGGCCGGAAATGTATTTCCCCCGGTAACCATCTAAGTCCTTTGACCACCTGCTCACCCCCATACTCAAAGAACAATCAAATAGAAGTGATACCCATAAGACGGCCCTGTGTTTGGAAGGACAGAACTGTCTACTCTCACTTTGTGACCCCCATACCCAGAGCTCCTGCACTTAACATAAAGAAAACTGAAGACCCTCTGGTATGCCCAATCAGGTCAGTCCTTTGTAATGCCAGATCTATAAGAAACAAGACTGCAACAATTGCTGACCTTATTGAATCTGCAGATCTAGCCTGTATTACAGAGACCTGGCTAGATGAAAATGCAGCACCTATATTGGAGGCTGCAGTCCCAACAAACTACTCTGTCATCCACAACCCAAGACTGGACCGCAGGGGTGGCGGGGTGGCTATCTGCTTCAAAAAAGAACTTAAACTTAGGGTCCACCCTATTGAAACTACTCGCTCATTTGAGTGCATTGCTGCCCGGAGTTCGACAGGATTAGGTTTCAGAGTACTTCTTATTTACCGACCACCTGGAGATGGAAAGATATTTCTACAAGAAATTGCAGACACTGTTGCTGGCCTGGTTCTGGAACATCAAAGATGGCTCATCCTCGGGGATTTCAATGCATGGGTGGATGATGAGCTCTCACGCCTTGGCCAAGACCTCCTGTGCACAATGAATGGTCTGGGCTTCACACAGGTCATTCCCTCTGCCACACATAAAAGTGGTCACACTCTCGACCTCGTCTTTCAGATTGGATTAGAGGTCACTGACCTAAAAATAAACCCAGTCATCTGGTCAGACTACTACTCCCTCTGGTTCTCAGTTGCAACTCCTCAAATAAGATCTCTGCCCGTGAAGTTGACCAGGTATCGTCCAAGGAGGGGTATGACTCCCCAGGCTCTTGCAGCAAATCTGGATCTCTCTGCTATACTGGGTGCCTGTGAAGATCCCTGTTCCCTAGTCCGTTATTATAATAGGGATGTTATGGCTGCAATTGATATTATCGCCCCTGTGCGTTTAAGACCTCGTAAACCACAACGTCAAGCTCCATGGTTCGACAACAGTTTTAGTGAGCTCAAGAAAAGGGGGCGTAGACTGGAAAGACGATGGCGGAAGACTAACCTAGTGGATGACAAAATAAAACTAATAAAGCATAACGAAGAATATCAATCGACAATCACTCGTAAGAAAGCACAGTTCCTGTCAAATGAGATCACAGCAGCAAACAATAGGCCAGCTCAACTTTTCCGCACAGTGGAGATGCTTTGCAAGCCAGCATGCCTGCAGAATGATGAGACCCTCTCCCACGCAAGATGCAACGAGTTTGCAAACTTCTTTGCAGATAAAATATCCACCATCCGGGCTGGTATCTCCACAGTGCCATCAAAGGAGTGCCAAACTACAAAGCCCTCCAATATAAGCTACCTGCCTTCATGGACCAGCTTTGATCCAGTGGATGTAAAGGACACTGCTGAAATTGCTCGGATTTTGCGTCCCACCACCTGTGATCTGGACCCAGCCTCAACCAAGCTTCTAATAGGTTGTATGGATATAATTGGTCCTGTCTTTACAAAAATTGTTCAATGCTCTTTGCAGACAGGCATTTTTCCTGGACCCCTAAAGGAAGCAATTGTTAGACCGCTTCTTAAAAAACCTAATTTAGATCCCGACTGCATGACCAACTACAGACCGTGAAGAATAGATAAAAATAGAAATAGTCCGGCGCTATGGTTACTGTGAAAAAGTGCCTGCAGCTATGTTCAAGGTTTGGTTCATAACCTAAAAATAGAAAATATACAGAAAAAAGAAGAACAGCGCTGGCACTTTTACACTAAAAGTGTTTTAATTAATTTCATATAACATATTTAAAATGCATCCTTCATATCCATAACATATAAAAACAATATATATTAATTAAGCTATATATCCCACCGGAAAATTCCGCTTAATACACCAAACCAGAGAAAGCTGTTCCTTACTGATTTTATATAATTATATACGGCTGAATTTAAAGCTAGATGTTATTACTTTGTATGCTTGTGACAATAAATCATAGCCGCATAGATGTTATCAGTCAGTAGAAATGTCCAGCTGATAAGTATTTTTCCTCAGTTATTATAATAAATTATCCGGAAATTAGTTATGCAAGTTGCAGTTCTTTTCATAAATGCATACAGTTAATAGGTTATACCGTCCAGGTAAGTTTCATCACACTATTAATTTTCAATAAGTGTGAATTATAATAATAATTATATTTTGCGGTTAGGATTTTCTAATAGTGCTGTGCACAGATGTATGATTTTGCACATATCCCATAGATACCTCTCCCGGCTGTCGCTTCCAAAAACAGCCTTATCCGGAGTCCACTGCCTGGTGGATAGCAGGTATATTTTCAGATGTTTATCCGCAAAGTCTTTTATATCCGATGTTATCCGTAGGTGTTGATATCTCTGGCCGGCCAGTAAGATATGAAGGTGTCTCACCAACAAGCTCTTTAGCAGTGCATCCGACAAACGCGTTTCCCCGCTTGAATATACAGCTCAGCGGCTTCCTCAGTGTCCATGTATGCACTGCAATGGTACGGGAATTTAAATCTTGCGCCTCCCTCATAGCGCATACGTCAGTATTGCGGTCCATACCTCATTTTAATTCTCATTTACTGGGATTCTATGCGTTCCAATTGACTAATTATTTATCGAGCTGTGTATTAACTCATTGGTACATTCTCTGGATGGTATCACCCGGTAATCCTGGGTTCAATTAATCTATTCACATATTATTTAGCCACAATTTTAAACATGATTTCTAAAAAACAAACATATACAATATATATACAAAAGGGCATAAAACAATATTCATTGGTAAATTCATTAGTTGATTCATTCAGTGCTGCACACGTATCCATAGCATTCGTATAACCTGAAAAATATGCTTATAAACTTATATACTTATATATAGACACAATATATGTATATATATAAAAAAAGTGAATCATAATATAAATTCTAAACTATAAATTATGATAAGGTAAATTTTAATAGAGTAAATCTACTCGGGTGAGAGATCCACAGAACCCGCCGAGGTCGCCCATGGCAACCAGCCGGACCACATACACTACCCGCCACAAACAATCCGGCGCACGGTGAGTTATAGTCAGGCCAGCCACCACGTTCGCCCCCCTCAGCTGGCTCCGATAATCCCCACCCTTCTTCAATCCATTATATCTTCCATATTCTTAAATGCATTTTACAGACAAAAACCAAAACCGAAACAAAGTGAAATATATACACATGTATTCATGTATATATATATAAACAACAACAAACAGAAAATATATATATATAACTAATAATAATTAATAAAAAATATAATAATGCCTTCGGACTCAAATTCACGTCACAATATAGTTCTAATACAATAACCTTCCTCGACATAGAACTATTTGTCGAATATGGGGTACTAAACACCAAGACATATATAAAGCCTGTTGACCAAAATCGTTATTTGCACTATAAAAGTTCGCATAAAACATGCTGGAAGAATAATATCCCTAGGGGTCAACTTATCCGCATACGTCGTAACTGTACATCCATCGAGACATTTAGAATACAAGCTACCACTTTACTAGAATCATTTCATGAACAGGGATATCCATCTGACATACTGGCAAAAGCATACAAAGAAGTAGAAAATATGGATAGAAGTGTATTGCTGAAACCTAGAGCAACAGCACGGAAAGAGATAGAAACTAAATATGAAAAAAGTATGTGTTTCTCTACCCAGTATAATAACTGTGCCGATCAAATTAAATATATAATAAAGAAAAATACCTCATTACTCTTGGTAGATGAATTACTTCAGGATAGTATTAACCCTATAGGACCCACATTGTTCCGTAAGGCAGAAAATTTAAGATCTAAGTTAGTACCTAGTCATTTTTATAAAAAACCTGAAATAACATCATTAAAATCTTGGCTCCCAGAGAGACCTATGGGTTTCCACAAATGTGGGAAAACTTCTTGCTTATCTTGTAAGTCTGTGCCTAGGAAAAGCACTGAAGTACAATCAACAAGAACAAAAGAAATATTTAAAATTAAGGACTTTTTAAATTGTATGTCGACATTTGTAATCTATATAATTACGTGCCAATGCGGTAAACAATATGTTGGCCGCACTACTAGAACCCTCCATATAAGATACATGGAGCACAGAAGGAATGTCTTCAAAATAGCAAAACATCCATTATCAACTCATATAGCAAATTGCCAGGATGCTGACTTTGATGATATTAAAATGTTAGCTGTGGAACAGATTAAAACAACTAAACGAGGTGGAGATAGATACAGTATGCTTTGCAGACGTGAAGCATATTGGATTTTTAGGATGGACTCTTTAGTACCGGGGGGATTAAATGATACTGTAGAACTGAATGGGGTATAAAATAAAATAAAATAATAATGACTGAATATTACATAGAGTGGGGCCCCAAAGATCTTCATTATCCTCTTCTTGGAACTCTGTATTAACTTTTTTCTGAAAACTATTAATATAATAAAATCTGGTGGATATAAAATAATAATAAGGATAAAATTAAATATAATAAAATAGAATAAAATGGAATAATGTATATGTTTTCCTATATTCAATGGATATAGAATGGATAATATATATATAATATATAAAATATATATATATATATTCAATCTTTGGGTCACATCCCCCCATTATAAAAATTATAAAGAAAATTGTGTCTCTCTTTTCATTTACTTATTTACTTATTATTTATTTTTTAATGGGAAAATAACTGTTATTATTATTATTATTATTATTATTATTTATTCATTTAGTAATATATATATTTTTTATTAATTATTATTAGTTATATATATATATTTTCTGTTTGTTGTTGTTTATATATATATACATGAATACATGTGTATATATTTCACTTTGTTTCGGTTTTGGTTTTTGTCTGTAAAATGCATTTAAGAATATGGAAGATATAATGGATTGAAGAAGGGTGGGGATTATCGGAGCCAGCTGAGGGGGGCGAACGTGGTGGCTGGCCTGACTATAACTCACCGTGCGCCGGATTGTTTGTGGCGGGTAGTGTATGTGGTCCGGCTGGTTGCCATGGGCGACCTCGGCGGGTTCTGTGGATCTCTCACCCGAGTAGATTTACTCTATTAAAATTTACCTTATCATAATTTATAGTTTAGAATTTATATTATGATTCACTTTTTTTATATATATACATATATTGTGTCTATATATAAGTATATAAGTTTATAAGCATATTTTTCAGGTTATACGAATGCTATGGATACGTGTGCAGCACTGAATGAATCAACTAATGAATTTACCAATGAATATTGTTTTATGCCCTTTTGTATATATATTGTATATGTTTGTTTTTTAGAAATCATGTTTAAAATTGTGGCTAAATAATATGTGAATAGATTAATTGAACCCAGGATTACCGGGTGATACCATCCAGAGAATGTACCAATGAGTTAATACACAGCTCGATAAATAATTAGTCAATTGGAACGCATAGAATCCCAGTAAATGAGAATTAAAATGAGGTATGGACCGCAATACTGACGTATGCGCTATGAGGGAGGCGCAAGATTTAAATTCCCGTACCATTGCAGTGCATACATGGACACTGAGGAAGCCGCTGAGCTGTATATTCAAGCGGGGAAACGCGTTTGTCGGATGCACTGCTAAAGAGCTTGTTGGTGAGACACCTTCATATCTTACTGGCCGGCCAGAGATATCAACACCTACGGATAACATCGGATATAAAAGACTTTGCGGATAAACATCTGAAAATATACCTGCTATCCACCAGGCAGTGGACTCCGGATAAAGCTGTTTTTGGAAGCGACAGCCGGGAGAGGTATCTATGGGATATGTGCAAAATCATACATCTGTGCACAGCACTATTAGAAAATCCTAACCGCAAAATATAATTATTATTATAATTCACACTTATTGAAAATTAATAGTGTGATGAAACTTACCTGGACGGTATAACCTATTAACTGTATGCATTTATGAAAAGAACTGCAACTTGCATAACTAATTTCCGGATAATTTATTATAATAACTGAGGAAAAATACTTATCAGCTGGACATTTCTACTGACTGATAACATCTATGCGGCTATGATTTATTGTCACAAGCATACAAAGTAATAACATCTAGCTTTAAATTCAGCCGTATATAATTATATAAAATCAGTAAGGAACAGCTTTCTCTGGTTTGGTGTATTAAGCGGAATTTTCCGGTGGGATATATAGCTTAATTAATATATATTGTTTTTATATGTTATGGATATGAAGGATGCATTTTAAATATGTTATATGAAATTAATTAAAACACTTTTAGTGTAAAAGTGCCAGCGCTGTTCTTCTTTTTTCTGTATATTTTCTATTTTTAGGTTATGAACCAAACCTTGAACATAGCTGCAGGCACTTTTTCACAGTAACCATAGCGCCGGACTATTTCTATTTTTATCTATTCTTCATGGTTTTTTGGTTCTAAGTCTGAGCAGCTGTAGTTACGATTAGTGGTCTTTTTAAAAACAGTTTCATTTTGAGGGGATTTTTATTGCATTGTGTGAATTTGTCAGTGCTGCACACGGAAATCATTTAGTAATTAGTCATGTCACAGCTTAAATGTATCACGGATAGATTGGAGAGACGTGATTTATATTTAAAGGGGAATAAAATCATAGATGTGGAAGAAACACCGAGAGAAATGATTGATATGCACAGACTATTTAATAAATTGGAGCAGCTGTGTATGTCGGAGACAAAACATTGGTGGGATCAGATTTCACTTCAGAAGTATCTGGACGGCAATCTGATCCCAAGAGGTTTGAGGATTCTGAAGGAATCCACTTTTAGGGAGGATAAGTCATTCACAGATGAATGGAATATGAATTTAGATAATTGTTCAAAAAACTTGATGAAATTACTAATTAAGTATAGGGAGAAAAAGGTGACGGAATTACAGGGAGAAATAGAGAAAATACAGACACAATTAAAGAATTTTGATAAATCGGAAGAATACAGAGAGAGAGACATAAAAGTAAATAAGAAACTAGAAGAGTTTGAACAATCGATTATTTATAAGAAAGAACATAAAATGGATAGGGATGTGACAGATTATCAGAAGGGGATGGCACGTAATTATAATAAAAATTTCAAGAGAGATTACACAACTGAATATGTCCAAACAAAATCTGGTTACAATAGAGAAAGAACAAGACCATATCAAAATCAAAATCAAAATGAATTTCAAACAAGAGAGCAACGAGGGAGAGTATATACCCCCTATAGGCAAAACAAAGAAAGAAATGGATTTGTTCATAAGAACAGGTATGAGGCTTTACAGACACCACGAGAGAGAGTATACACCCCTAGAAATAGGTATAGAAACAACTTCAGACCATCAGAGACAGAGGAAGAAGGAGAATATATGGGAGATAATCAAGTTTTTTTAGGGAGGCGACATTACAAAGAACAGACATCTTGGCAGGTACAGAAAAACACACGAAAAAGAAGCAGAAACAACGATATAGAGGATGTAGAGGAGGGAGGAGAAAATCGAGTCAAGACACAATGTGTAAGGTAAAGAAGAAAAAATCAACTGGTAAAGGTATTTATAACCTATCAAAGAAAAAACTAACAGCAGAAGAAATTAGTCTCTTAGATAGAGGTTTAAATTTTGCACCGGTAGCTAAACCTAATTTGTTTCGTTTATTTGTAGATTTGAACCGTTATGTAAGGACACTCAGTAGAAAGCGATATTTTGCCTTGAAGGCTCTTAAACTACAGAATAGTAATGATGCCCCCATAGTATTAGATAGAGAAGATGATAATATCATCAACATTTTGGAATCATTACAGCAAGAGGCAGACGTTAATGAGAGCATTGGAAGCGAAATATGTACACAAATTTATGATATTAAAAGAAGTACTTTTAAGAAAAAATCTGAGTTTTACCCTCTACAATATAGAGGGCCTCAGGTAGATAGCTTTTATAAGGTTACACTTTCAAGTTTTCAAACTATGTGTAAAAAGGCAGAGCAGAAACAGTATGCGGATAATTTGTCCCATGGGGAACGGAAAGCATTAAAAGTGTTACACTCTAATAAAGATATAGTCATAAAACCCGCGGATAAGGGCGGTGGGATTGTGGTCCTTGATATTGAGGACTATGTCAGAGAATCTCTTAGACAGTTGAGTGATAACTCCTTCTATAGTAGACTGACCTACAATCCCTCCGCCCTATTCCAAAGACAATATGAGGATCTTTTGGACACAGGCTATATAGGTGGAGCCATTTCGAAGGAAGAAAGGAATTTTTTGATTTGTACACATCCTATCACTCCCACTTTTTATTATTTGCCCAAAATACACAAATCACTTACACATCCACCGGGGCGTCCCATTATTTCGGGAGTGGGCTCACTTACGAATAATTTATCTTGTTTTGTTGATCATTTTTTACAAAGGCACGTAGAGAGTCTACAATCACATATCAAAGATACACAGCATTTTTTGAATATAGTTAATAACATTGATTGGAAAGAGAATTATTACTTAATAACTTGTGATGTAGAATCTTTATATTCTAACATCCCTCATGATAAAGGAGTAGAGGCGATCGAATTTTATTTACAAAAGAATGATGATTTGTCTGACTCTCTACGGGCCTTTATTTTGAATGCTATTAAATTTATGTTGACACATAATTATTTTACTTTTGATTCACAATTTTATTTACAGACACGGGGTGCGGCCATGGGTGCCAGGTTCGCGCCGAGTCTCGCCAACCTCTACATGGGCGTGTTCGAGGACATGCACGTGTGGGGGGGGGGATTCGGCGCTGACCTGGTATACTATGGCCGATTTATAGATGATTTATTTATTATATGGGGTGGTGGTGAAGAAACATTAAAATTATTCACGGAGAGTCTTAATAATAATGCCTTCGGACTCAAATTCACGTCACAATATAGTTCTAATACAATAACCTTCCTCGACATAGAACTATTTGTCGAATATGGGGTACTAAACACCAAGACATATATAAAGCCTGTTGACCAAAATCGTTATTTGCACTATAAAAGTTCGCATAAAACATGCTGGAAGAATAATATCCCTAGGGGTCAACTTATCCGCATACGTCGTAACTGTACATCCATCGAGACATTTAGAATACAAGCTACCACTTTACTAGAATCATTTCATGAACAGGGATATCCATCTGACATACTGGCAAAAGCATACAAAGAAGTAGAAAATATGGATAGAAGTGTATTGCTGAAACCTAGAGCAACAGCACGGAAAGAGATAGAAACTAAATATGAAAAAAGTATGTGTTTCTCTACCCAGTATAATAACTGTGCCGATCAAATTAAATATATAATAAAGAAAAATACCTCATTACTCTTGGTAGATGAATTACTTCAGGATAGTATTAACCCTATAGGACCCACATTGTTCCGTAAGGCAGAAAATTTAAGATCTAAGTTAGTACCTAGTCATTTTTATAAAAAACCTGAAATAACATCATTAAAATCTTGGCTCCCAGAGAGACCTATGGGTTTCCACAAATGTGGGAAAACTTCTTGCTTATCTTGTAAGTCTGTGCCTAGGAAAAGCACTGAAGTACAATCAACAAGAACAAAAGAAATATTTAAAATTAAGGACTTTTTAAATTGTATGTCGACATTTGTAATCTATATAATTACGTGCCAATGCGGTAAACAATATGTTGGCCGCACTACTAGAACCCTCCATATAAGATACATGGAGCACAGAAGGAATGTCTTCAAAAAAGCAAAACATCCATTATCAACTCATATAGCAAATTGCCAGGATGCTGACTTTGATGATATTAAAATGTTAGCTGTGGAACAGATTAAAACAACTAAACGAGGTGGAGATAGATACAGTATGCTTTGCAGACGTGAAGCATATTGGATTTTTAGGATGGACTCTTTAGTACCGGGGGGATTAAATGATACTGTAGAACTGAATGGGGTATAAAATAAAATAAAATAATAATGACTGAATATTACATAGAGTGGGGCCCCAAAGATCTTCATTATCCTCTTCTTGGAACTCTGTATTAACTTTTTTCTGAAAACTATTAATATAATAAAATCTGGTGGATATAAAATAATAATAAGGATAAAATTAAATATAATAAAATAGAATAAAATGGAATAATGTATATGTTTTCCTATATTCAATGGATATAGAATGGATAATATATATATAATATATAAAATATATATATATATATTCAATCTTTGGGTCACATCCCCCCATTATAAAAATTATAAAGAAAATTGTGTCTCTCTTTTCATTTACTTATTTACTTATTATTTATTTTTTAATGGGAAAATAACTGTTATTATTATTATTATTATTATTATTATTATTATTTATTCATTTAGTAATATATATATTTTTTATTAATTATTATTAGTTATATATATATATTTTCTGTTTGTTGTTGTTTATATATATATACATGAATACATGTGTATATATTTCACTTTGTTTCGGTTTTGGTTTTTGTCTGTAAAATGCATTTAAGAATATGGAAGATATAATGGATTGAAGAAGGGTGGGGATTATCGGAGCCAGCTGAGGGGGGCGAACGTGGTGGCTGGCCTGACTATAACTCACCGTGCGCCGGATTGTTTGTGGCGGGTAGTGTATGTGGTCCGGCGGGTTGCCATGGGCGACCTCGGCGGGTTCTGTGGATCTCTCACCCGAGTAGATTTACTCTATTAAAATTTACCTTATCATAATTTATAGTTTAGAATTTATATTATGATTCACTTTTTTTATATATATACATATATTGTGTCTATATATAAGTATATAAGTTTATAAGCATATTTTTCAGGTTATACGAATGCTATGGATACGTGTGCAGCACTGAATGAATCAACTAATGAATTTACCAATGAATATTGTTTTATGCCCTTTTGTATATATATTGTATATGTTTGTTTTTTAGAAATCATGTTTAAAATTGTGGCTAAATAATATGTGAATAGATTAATTGAACCCAGGATTACCGGGTGATACCATCCAGAGAATGTACCAATGAGTTAATACACAGCTCGATAAATAATTAGTCAATTGGAACGCATAGAATCCCAGTAAATGAGAATTAAAATGAGGTATGGACCGCAATACTGACGTATGCGCTATGAGGGAGGCGCAAGATTTAAATTCCCGTACCATTGCAGTGCATACATGGACACTGAGGAAGCCGCTGAGCTGTATATTCAAGCGGGGAAACGCGTTTGTCGGATGCACTGCTAAAGAGCTTGTTGGTGAGACACCTTCATATCTTACTGGCCGGCCAGAGATATCAACACCTACGGATAACATCGGATATAAAAGACTTTGCGGATAAACATCTGAAAATATACCTGCTATCCACCAGGCAGTGGACTCCGGATAAGGCTGTTTTTGGAAGCGACAGCCGGGAGAGGTATCTATGGGATATGTGCAAAATCATACATCTGTGCACAGCACTATTAGAAAATCCTAACCGCAAAATATAATTATTATTATAATTCACACTTATTGAAAATTAATAGTGTGATGAAACTTACCTGGACGGTATAACCTATTAACTGTATGCATTTATGAAAAGAACTGCAACTTGCATAACTAATTTCCGGATAATTTATTATAATAACTGAGGAAAAATACTTATCAGCTGGACATTTCTACTGACTGATAACATCTATGCGGCTATGATTTATTGTCACAAGCATACAAAGTAATAACATCTAGCTTTAAATTCAGCCGTATATAATTATATAAAATCAGTAAGGAACAGCTTTCTCTGGTTTGGTGTATTAAGCGGAATTTTCCGGTGGGATATATAGCTTAATTAATATATATTGTTTTTATATGTTATGGATATGAAGGATGCATTTTAAATATGTTATATGAAATTAATTAAAACACTTTTAGTGTAAAAGTGCCAGCGCTGTTCTTCTTTTTTCTGTATATCAACTACAGACCGGTATCAAACCTTCCTTTCCTAGGAAAGATTATTGAGAAAGTCGTTGCAAATCAACTGGAAACCCGCCTGACAACCCATGATATTTATTTCCATTTCAATCAGGATTCAGGAGAAGACATAGCACTGAAACAGCCCTGGTGTGTGTGTTAAATGATCTTCTGATGGCAAAAGACAGAGGTGACTGTTCAATATTAATCCTTCTGGATCTCTCGGCAGCATTTGATTCCGTGGACCATGGGCTTCTGATTGAGCGACTGATACATTTCTGTGGTCTGGATGGCACAGTCCTAAGATGGTTCAAATCATTTCTCACAGGCAGGTCACAGAGAGTATCATCTGGATTATACTCATCACCACCAGTGTCATTGCCATGTGGTGTCCCACAAGGTTCTATACTATCCCCCATGCTTTTTGCAGTATACATGCTCCCATTGGCGAAATAATCAGGCGCCATGGCCTGGTCTACCACTGCTATGCAGATGATACACAACTGTACTTGTCCTTTGCTCCGGGCACTGATAACCCAATAGCAACCCTTAATGGCTGTCTAGCTGAACTACAGGAGTGGATGAGCGCCAGCTGGCTGCGACTGAACCCGGATAAAACAGAGGTCCTTATGATACGACCGCAACATCAAAGGACAAGACTGCAGCATAGCCAACCAACTGGACTTACACTCGGGGATTCAGAATTACAGACCAGTGATCGTGTGCGGAATCTTGGCATTGTCCTGGATGGTGGCTTGACACTTAAACATCAGATATCAGCCACAATCAAATCCTCATTCTTTCACCTGAGGAACATAGCCAGAATCAAGCACTTAATTCCCTCAGATGATATGCCAAAAGTCATACATGCATTTGTATCATCTCGTTTAGACTACTGTAATGCCCTCTACCTTGGTCTACCAGCAAAAGAATTGCAGCGCCTACAGCTGGTGCAAAACACAGCTGCCAGGCTATTAACCAACCAGCCCCGTTCTAGCCACATAACACCCATCCTCTACTCCCTTCACTGGCTGCCTGTACGATGGCGAATCATCTTCAAGATTGGCTTACTGAGTTTCAAAGCATTACATGACCAAGGCCCAAGGTACCTCAAACAGCTTCTGACCCCATACTGCCCCACTCGATTACTGCGATCTGTAGATGAAGGACTTTTAGCAGTACCTAGAATCTACCGTAATTCATCTGGGGGTCGAGCTTTTAGTCATGCGGCTCCGACTCTATGGAACTCACTTCCCCGCACAGTGCGAGAGGCCCCAACTATAGAATCCTTCAAAAGTAGACTCAAGACTTTTCTGTTTACTCAAGCATTTCCATAATGTCCCTTTTAGTATCTTCATGCTTCTGTATTTTATGAAAATGTACTTCATTCTTTTCTGTACTATATTATGCTATGTATCTGTTAAGCGCCTTGAGTCCTACTGGAGAAAGAGCGCTATATAAATAAAATTATTATTATTATTATTATTATTATTTATAACTAAAGCACCTATATTGATTGTGGCTACACTCCTGGAACCACTAATTATTGAACTCTGATGATTGGTGGCGAGACCAATTAAATAACTGGGGGTTTATTCACTAAGATTCGTGTTCCTGTCGATTTGGTGTGAGTTTGAACTCAAATTTTATCGGTCATATTTTTTTGCAACTTTTTGTAATCATTAACTGGAATTTACTAAGCTACCGTGTTTGACTAATTCTGATTTTCCGATGTCGATGTCATTCGTATTTCTGGGTTGTTTATTTCGGCTGTATGTGTTTGTTTTCCGGCCGTACAAGGTTTTTGTGATGCCTGATTCGTATTTTTAAGTGCGGCAGTGTTTTCTTGTCAGTGCTGCTGCATTTTGTCCTTTTCATTCGATTTGGAAGGTAATGCCTGATTGGTTGTGTAGAATACGAGGGAGTGGGTGTAGAATATAGAATAGAGTGTAGAATACAAGGGAGCAGCCATATAAATACGCCCCAAACCGTCCGCAGCTCGTGGGTTTAGTTAGTTGAGAGGAGAGAGATAGTGGTCTGAGGAGTTGGTGAGTGAGATGTGAGTTCTGAGTGTTGTAGAGTGTTTATAAACTGTCTAGTCTTAATTGTTATCTTGTTATTTATTAGTGTGTCATTTTTACAGTGTTTGTTGTTTTAATTTAGAGCCTCTTGTCAGTGTGTGTGTGCGTGTGTGTGCGCGCGCATGTGGTGTGTAAAGGAGTGTGTTTTGTGTTTTTTTTATTTATAAGTGTTCTATGTTGTTTGTCTTCAGTATGTCTCATGCAGTGGTTAGTGAGGTGGAGGAGGTTAGTGAGGAAAGTGAGGTGGAGGAGGTTAGTGAGGTAGGTGTTGCGGAGGAGGTTAGTGAGGCGGGTGAGGGGGAGGATGCGCCTGAGTCCTCTAGTTCAAGTGATGTTGCTCCACAGCTACGCACCAGGACCAAGTCAGGGCGCAATGTCAAGTTTACATTTGCAGAAAATGAGGCCCTGGTGCGGGTTATTATGAGGTACCATTGGCAGCTTTTTGGTCCACAGGCTGCCACGGTATCCTCCCGTAAGAAATCAGGCATCTGGAAGAAGGTGGTTGATGCTGTTAATAGTGAGGCGTTGGTGAGGCGAACCGAGGACACATGTAGAAAGAGGTTCTATGATATAAAGCGGCGTGTTAAAGCCAAAATGGCCAAGGAGGCCAAGTCTGCACACCAAACAGGAGGGGGCCATCCATTTGTGGCCTCTTATTTGGATTATGAGGTGCCCCTACAGAACCTGATTCCGCCTGAAGTCGTGAGGGCAACTTTTGTTCGTGACTCAGATCGCCCCAAGCAGGCTGGTAAGTTGTTTTTTATTTCTTTAAAGTATTATGATGTCCTTTTGTTGTTGTGTCAATTGTTTTGTTGTGTGATGTTTGGTCAAAATAATGTTTTGTTATTTATTCTGTGCTCATGTTTGATAGTAGTCAATTGTGCATGGTGTATTTTTTTTTTCAATTTATATTTTGTGTGCTTCCAAAACCAACCATACTGTTTGTTCTTCTGCATTGGTTTTGGCCATTGGTTGGTTTTTAAGTGTTTAGGCCAATATTGGTTTAGTAGCTGTATGTGTATTATTTTGAAACATAGTATGTATACATTTATGGTGATGTTTTGATTGTTTATAAAATTAAAGGTCAGACAGAGATACATCATGATTTGGGTGCTATTTTTGTAATGGTGGATACTAAAACTTAAACTAATTGCATCATACTCATTTGCAGTATCAAAAAAGTAACACACAGCCACAGGCCCCGCCTCTACACCTACTGATGCTGAGGATGCTGCTGATGCTGGTAAGAACAATAGCTTAGGGCTTTTATTGACATCATTGTGCCATAATACTTAATGTTTCTTTTGTGTTTTAGGACCACCAACATGTGTTGCCATCACGGAAACGCAGTCTGGGTATGTCTACCCGCCCTGTAAACATTACACCACCACGTAGACGCATGTCAGAGGTATCAGCTGCCCCTCCTATGCAACTCCTGGACAGTCCGCAGCCATTGTCCCCACATTCTCCACACCTGCCCGGTGAGTGTAAAAATACCATCACAAAATAAACCCACCATACTTCCACACACACACTTTACCATATGCATAACATTGAGCCAATTCCACAAAGATGCCTTTCCAAATTCACATGGCTTATTGCCCATACCGACCAAACACATTCCACTCAACATTTATGTTAGTCCACATAGGACAAACATCTGTGAATGTGTTTGCATTGTATGTGCAACAGGCATGGTTTAAAACTACACACATCTTTGTTAAATCTTGCCTTTGTACTTTCCAAGTTTAAGGCAGCAGCTTACGTTTTAAATGGTGATGCAAATAATGCACTGCTTAAATTTAGCATTATGTTCTTTATTAACTTAATGTTAGCGATTTTATGAACCAATGTTAGTCCTAGTCCCAATCATCAAAACAAAAAGATATATTAAATACAAACACCTATTGACGCACACCACAAATAATAAAAACTAAAATACAAACAACATCCAGTAAATATCCATTTTATTGTACAATTTTCTGGAGTGCCAGGGACCAAAACACATTGGATATTCTGATATACATCATAAACTTACACTTACATGCAACTGTTCTCTTATTTCAGGGGATACCATTTTTCTGGCAACTCCACCAGCCCAAGAGCCGGAAGCTGACAATGGAGAAACACATACATTACAACTCACAGAAATACCACCACCTGGCCCTAGCCCAACACATATGTATATTCCGCCCAGGCAAATGACACCACAGGTGGAACTAAGCCTAATCCCAACTCAGCCACAGTCTCAGGAACAGGCTTTCTGGGACAACTGGGCCACTCAGCAAAGCAATACTCTAGAGTGCTTGCAACGCCAAACACAATTAATTGGTAGTCTGGCCCATCACATACCAAGATTATGTCGAAGCAACAGTCAGCAAACCACAGAACTCAGAAGAATGGCTGACACCATGGAATTACAGAGGACAGACAATAGTAGGATGCTAGATACATTTCAAAGAATTCTGGATGAAAATCAAAGGCTCCACCAAACATACCTGCAAATATGAGCTACTACTCAAACTACACAACAGAGCATGCTCCGAATAATGGAAAACCACACAACAGCCACTAGAGACTTAAATGTCACTATAACTTGTGAATGCCAAATTGATTTCTCACAAATATTTAAAATGTCCGCTCTAATATATATTGTAAATGCCTGCACCTCTTATTACCATATCCCATGAATGTGCGCTATACATCGCAAAACACTGCATCCCATAAGAGAAAACAATACACCCACACATTATCTGAGTTCCAAAGCTCATTGATGTATATATTTGTTATTAAAAGGATATGGATTCAATATATTACAATGTACAGTATACCTATAGTTACAACTCATACAGTAAGCAGTTAATACATACAGTTACATACAGTTACAGGCCAGCGATACAATTACCATTCTCTCCAATGCATCTTATGTCTCTCTCTCTCTGTAAATAAATACAGGAACTGAACTGCCAGCAAGTCCATCATCGTCTCAGACCTTACAGCAACTGAGCTCCTGTGTGATCAATAAGTGTTATCTAGTTTTTGTGGGAGGGATTCACGATGAGTCACCAGTCCCTTTGTATATGCTAATTAGGTTCAGCCTTGAAAACATCCAAAGGGCTGGCCTGAGTTTCCTGTTCATTACCTATTTGGAATATCTATTGTTCTAATAAAAGTGATTTTAGCTTTTATACATTTAATCATAATTCCGTGTTGCAATGTCCTACAACTTAATAACAAGTATCAAATGAATCTACACATTAATCTGGTTGTTTTAATAGTAAATATGACAGGTCTATCTTGTTTCGTTCAAATAATACACATTCATGACATTACTTCATTAGATAATTTTAAATCATCATGATGTCTGGCGCTTGATATTATTATAATTATGTACTGTATGAAATAAGTGTCGAATCCATCTCTGTGGCATGTCCGTGTAAATGCGTGTGTTACCATATATTGCTGTGCTCGCTGCGCGTATTTGCAAGTATAGCGACTTATATGTGTGTAGTTTGTATGTTCTCTTTATGTAATATTTTTTTACTTCGACAGTCCACCCTTTGGCAGAAAACAATAACTGCCATCAATTATTAACATAAGACAAAATATTTCATACAATAATCGGTGACCTAGACACAAGTATGTATGCATTTCACAAATCAGACACTTAACTATATTTGGGGAAGGCAGGGAGGAGGACGAGACATCCTCTACATGCACTCGGCGGTCACAGGACCACTGGTTGGGTGTGGGGCAACATTCAACCTATAGAGTATGCTGGGACAGTGCTTTGGCCTATAATGTCTGATTTGCGATGAACATTTCCCACATACATGTACCTACGTCTTTGTACACTGATGTTTGGATTCGATTGAGGTTCTGCTGGGTAGATGAAGAAGACACAAACAAATCGTGACAGTGACATCTAAAATATTCATGATCTACATATTCCTATCATTTTCTGAACATTGTTTCCATTTCTGGAACGTATGCTAGGTCTGTTTAATCATTGAACAAGGGTTATAAGTAGTGTCCTTCCTAAATAACATAAACCTTCGGAGTTCGGGGAGAGCCACTCATAAACCTTTCTTCCACATATATTAATGAGCTCTTTATCTGCAATGTGTGAATAGCCATTGTCTGATTGTTCCTGATTACCTCTGAACTCCATAACTACTAGAACTTTGTTTTTTCTCAGACTTTAACAAACTGATCGGCTAATCCTGGGATCCTATAAGGAAATCACTCCTTCCTCCAGAACCAGTTCCAGTCCCACACTCGACTCCTCATAAAACCCCCCCGCAAAAATAGAATATCCTGAAAGGAAATGTTTGTCAGCGGGAAAGAGAGAAAAGAGAAATAGGACAAAACAACTCTTGTTCATAACAAATCAATTACAATGACTGGTCTTTCTGCAGTCCTTTAGTACGCTCAGGTAGTGTTCAACAGTGCCGCCTCTCAGTCTTCACGGAACAGAGTCTCTGGTGATACTTTTGCGATCTCTTTGCCTTGCTCTTTGGACACACTGTTCACTTGGAACACACAGTTCACTTTGCTCTCCACATTGCTCTTTGAACACACAGTTCACTTGGAACACACAGTTCACTTGGAACACACAGTTCACAAACTCGATGAATGTGAGCAATAAACTACTTTGTCATGAGTTCTCTCCGGGTCAGCGACCTTCTTGCAGTGGGACGAGTGGACCCAAATCTCTCTTTCGGCGACCTTTAGTGCTGTCAACAAAACTTGGTATGGTCCTTCCCACCTGTCTATTAGGCAACCTGAGCGTAAGAACAATCACACAGTCTCTTTGTTCACAATCAAGACAGTTAGCATTTGGCATACCAGCAATCAACAGTTTCAAGTTCTTTTGTCAAGTTCTCAAATGCTGGCTCATCTCAACAAGGTACTGTACTGTCACCTCATTGGTATATTTCAGATCATTGTGCGGATCAATCATGACATGAGGTTGTCTTTCAAAAACAACCCAAAAAACCCCCCACAAATACCAAAACAAAAACAAAAACAAATTTCGAAGAGGGTAATTCATTGAGTGAAGATCTGGGAGTGGTTCCGAAGCTACATAATACTAGTGGCAGTATCTATGATGACAATAGTACAATTTCTAGCTTTGCTCCTACTTCTAGGGGTACCATTATCTACACACAAATTTCTGCACAATTTTTCTTTGTGGTAAACACAGCAGCATCCGTGGCGGCAGGAAATGCCTCTACCCAGTTTGAGAAAACATCAGTGCACACCAATACATAACAATAATTCTTAAAGGGTGTTAACTGTACGAAGTCGATTTGTATTTCCTGAAAAGATCCGTCTGCAGGAGAAATATGGGATGGCTCTGTTGGTATTGCTTTACCAATATTCTTCCTCAAGCAAGCAAAGCAGGTCATTGCTCTCTTACCTGCATGAGAATAGAATCCTGGTGCACACCAGTAGGCTCTCATCAGCCTGCACCTACCCTCTTTGCCTAGATGAGTAAGACCGTGTGCCACCTCAGCTAGACTTGGAAGGTATGCTCTGGGGGCTACTGGCTTACCATGTCCACCTGCCCACAGTCCTGAGGACTCCTGGCCATACCCCTTTGTCCTCCAGACTGCCTCTTCCTGCAGGGAACACAATTTTTTTTGTATCTTAATTTAACTATCGTGTGTTTGCAATGTAGAGTACCATGAGCATAACTCAAAAAAAAGAAAGAAAAAAGAAACATCTCTAAAGGAGAGAAAGAAGAAGAAAATGAAAAAGAAAATGTCAGGTTTGCCATTCACCAACAGGCATATCAGTGTCTATACAAAATTTCCCTTCACCAGTATTCCCATTCTCCACCCTTTGTGCATGACAAGGCACACTGCAGTAATACTGGTGTCATCGTGCTGTTGAGATATACTGTGTTTGGGCAGAACTCTGAAGGACCTAGGCATGTGGAGTTGGAACTGTACTTGGGTCCATGTATTGTACCACCCTGTGTGAATGCAAAATATGAAAAGGAAAACTGTAGAGAAACAGAATAGAGGTTGGTGACAGATGAGTTTGTAGAGGTGGAGAAGATTTTATAAAAATTTGACAACTGGATTGGGCACTACGGGGAAGTGATTCTCTACTTGGTCTACTCCCCTTAAAAAAAATCTGTGTTTATCGTATCGCTATTGGGACTATCCCAGCCGTCAATCCAGTGTCCTGTCCATCCTAAGTTCATAGGGAACCCGGTACCTGTGAGATAATTTACTCTACCTGTGATGGACATGCATCTAGAACAGCAGAATGCGACATTAGTCTTCAAGTTTTGTCAAAGGGCAATGTTGCATTTATTTTGTTCTTCCCATTATGCGAATCTGTGTTTTCTATATGGCTTATGATTCCTTACTATATGTCCCTTGGTCCCGTCTATGTGTTTAATAATGTGGCTTGTGTTTTCTGTCTAGGGGATCTATATTGACTATGTGTCCTACTACTCCTACAATCTCTGGCAAAATGCCCTTCCTTCCTACAAGTGTAACATATTATTGACCATTAGGGATCTGGGGTTTGGACTGATGGGTCTTTCCTGTATGTGCCAGTATACTTACCGTCCTCAACCTCTCCACCTGTTGTTCTCTGCGCCTAGCACTATTCTGGTGATGTTCAATAGCACACTATCTAAGATTAGCTACTGTGACCCCTTTCCAATTTTGCAAAGAAGTCTGCACCCTGACACTCAATGCCTTATTGAGCCCATCCATTTGCACAGAGACAGCCACCTCCCATTTGCCGAATTAGTGTTTACCAGTGGTCTTATCCAGATGGAGAGTTTTCTATTACTGCAAAAGACAAAAAAAAAAGTTTAACAAGCTTCTAGGTCATGCAAAGTATTTCATTCAATCCTTCTCATCCCGTATTAAGGGTCTGTACATGGTCCAACAAACATTTCCAAGCTCATCTTTACTAGGGGCATTACTAGGAATGAATACTTCTTATATGGTAACTGAAAGAAATACCTTGTCTCTGTCCACTTTCCTACTGGCAAATACTAATGTACGGACAGGTTTTTCGCCATTTCTGACGTTACTTTCTTGTTTTTTTGTTGTTGTTTTTTTGGGGGGTTTTACTATATATGTACACAAATGATACCATACTTACCTGTTCCACTGGTCTCAGACACTTCCCCCACAGGCTACTGCTCTTCTTTTACCGGTTGGATACTCCTCTGGGTACATGAGAAATGGCTGAAAACAATCAGGTCACCTTCTCCTCCTAAATAAAACTTCCAGATTCATTAGTACATATATAGGTTACAGTCATATTTTTCATATTTTTATTATTTTCTATAGTTTGTATGCTGGCCGTAACTGCTTCCACATCTACATAAAGCGGTGTACTTGCATTCTCTTTTTTTCTTCCTACTTGTTTATTGTTGCTACAAGTTCAAACAGTTCTTATATTTCCATTCTTGTCTTATATGACTTTGGTTAAACATACCACCTGCAATACCTTAGGATCAAACTCACCAACCCCTCTTGCTGCCACAGGTTTAAACAATTTGTATGTCTGACCTTTTGTTTTTCGGGATTTTATCAGACATATTCTTATCCTTAAGTTCTGCAATACCTCTGGTTCAAAGCTGCCCACCCTAGGGAATGGTTCCCTATCTTTGTCAGTCATACGTTCCCATTCAGACAAAAAGTCTTTAGCGTGTGGACCATATTTCCCACACATAATACTTTTTCCTTTAAGCTTCGCTGACCCCCTGGGCCACGGCTCTTCAACCTGAACCCTGGCTACAAAACGTCCACCGCTTGTGCAATTGGATCCCATCGCGGACTTTTTCCCTTTTTACGCAGTCCCCAATGCACAATACGAATAGACGGTGTAAGTGCTTAGAGCGCTTTCACCCACTCCTTCTCCACTGAGTACCACAACTCACTCCAATAGTGACCACCGCGTACCCAGTGAGGTCCCTAATTGGTTTCTATTCACTGGAAGTGTTAGGAGTGACTTACCTTTTCCAGTGAATATGCATAGCTGGAGATTTTCCTGAGAGACCAGCGAAAACTCCCTATACACATGCGTACCTCTATGCCATGTGTGCGTCCTTGCGCCATGTGCACGTTTTTGTACGCTGTCCTCACGTTCCATATCACGTGTACCAATGTGCATACGCAATAAAACAACTCACACAACTTCGATAAATGTGAGCAATAAAAACTATAATCGCTCACTTAACACAACACAGTTTCTTTCTGTATAAACCTTTACAACCAGGCCAGACTGCGTCTGTGCTTTACACTTACTTCCTTAAACATTTATTTTAGTTTTAACTATATAGCAACAAATGTATTCGGTTTCATACAGATCTATAATGAATCTAGCAATAATCAATAATTTAAATGATATGATTCAGATTGGATATATATATTGCAGAACATACACTGATATCAATATACACATAATTATAATAATATTATATATATGTACCATTCACTGGTCTCCTATGAGACTCATTTACCCATTCAGTGCTTCTAATTTGCATATCAATAGAGGTTCATATGCCTGTTCAAGAGGGTAGTGGGACAGGCTAATTAACATTTCAATGGCTATCCTAAACTAGCAAGCAGATTTAACTAAATCCTGTAGGAAAAAGAAAAAAAAACTTTGTTTATATCTGTGTGTAATTCTTACATCAAGTATTCATCTATTAACTCTCACTAGGCCCAGCTGAAACTATTTGTAATTGACTATGGCATGGGTTAAATAAATGCATTGGTAACTCATAAATGGTGTTTGATGTGACCAAGGAAAGCTGATTATTCCGAGCAGTGAAAATCAGCCATTTAGAAAATGACCTTCCCAAAATGGCCACTGCTCCTCCCCCTTCCACATCCATGAGGGTTACACAAAATGGTGGACAGGCTATGTGGTTAGTCCAAAATGGAGGACAGACCATGCGGCTTCCTTTGTCACAAAGAAATCACACATCATACAAGCACCAGAAGTATTTTTAGGCCTGAGTTAAAAATAAAAACTATATCAAGGCTATTCAGCAACTTTTAAATATACTTTTTTAAACCTACTTAAACAGATAAACAATCCAATCTGAATCAAACACAATATGACTTATTTGAACCTTGTTTTGCAACAATAAAAATACATTTGAGCATCTTAAAAATTATAAGAAACGCATTGTCCCTTGAATTTCATATCAGCGTCTTACTAATAACTCAACAATACACACGGATATGATTGATTTTCTCAGCTTTAGGATGCGTCCATCACAAGCTGATCGACCACAGCGTCGCATTTATAATGTACAGTGCATCATTAAGAACGTGATATCCCGGACGAGCCCCCATCTGTGAATGCCAAATTGATTTCTCACAAATATTTAAAATGCCCGCTCTAATATATATTGTAAATGCCTGCACCTCTTATTACCATATCCCATGAATGTGCGCTATACATCGCAAAACACTGCATCCCATAAGAGAAAACAATACACCCACACATTATCTGAGTTCCAAAGCTCATTGGTGTGTATATTTGTTATTAAAAGGATATGGAGTCAATATATTACAATGTACAGCATACCTATAGTTACAACTCATACAGTCAGCCATTAATACATACAGTTACATACAGTTACAGGCCAGTGATACAATTACCATTCTCTCCAATGCATCTTATGTCTCTCTCTCTCTCTGTGAATAAATACAGGAACTGAACTGCCAGCAAGTCCATCATCGTCTCAGACCTTACAGCAACTGAGCTCCTGTGTGATCAATAAGTGTTATCTAGTTTTTGTGGGAGGGATTCACGATGAGTCACCAGTCCCTTTGTATATGCTAATCAGGTTCAGCCTTGAAGACATCCAAAGGGCTGGCCTGAGTTTCCTGTTCATTACCTGTTCAGAATATCTATTGTTCTAATAAAAGTGATTTTAGCTTTTATACATTTAATCATAATTCCGTGTTACAATGTCCTACAACTTAATAACAAGTATCAAATGAATCTACACATTAATCTGGTTGTTTTAATAGTAAATATGACAGGTCTATATTGTTTCGTTCAAATAATACACATTCATGACATTACTTCATTAGATAATTTTAAATCATCATGATGTCTGGCGCTTGATATTATTATAATTATGTACTGTATGAAATAAGTGTCGAATCCATCTCTGTGGCTTGTCTGTGTAAATGTGTGTGTTACCATATATTGCTGTGCTCGCTGCGCGTATTTGCAAGTATAACGACTTATATGTGTGTAGTTTGTATGTTCTCTTTATGTAATATTTTTTTGACTTCGACAAACTACACTTACCCAGCATCTCACACACCAATCAGAGCAAACAAGTACCAGCTCAACAGGCACAACCCTCTTAGTGTCACCTGTAACCTCACCACCAAGACGTTCAGTACGATTCCGTACACACACAAGTGCCAAAGGACCATCCACATCCAGAGGAAGACCTGCAAAATAATTACAACAGCAAGGTTATTTTTTGAAGAAATTATAATTATAAGGTATAAAAAAACAACATGTTTGTGTCCAAATTTAGGACATAGGTTATTTTTTGTGGAAAAATTACTAAAAACAAGCCACAACACTCACTGGTGTCTGTCAATTATTTCACTAACAAATATAGTACAGTTGCTGAAGTAGTTAATATGCATGGCTACATTCAAAAAACATAGCTTATACATGCTGCACTGGTTAAGTCTTGATATAGAGAAGAGTGTCCTTAAATACAGTTTAACACATTTGCCACTATTGACTTAGGGACATGTGAAAGCATGGCCAAACATACACCAAATAAACACAAAACAACATAAAATAGTGTGTTCCTTCAAGGGATTACACAAATGTGCTTACACATTTTATCATTGTAAAGGTATACTGTACCCCGAAAAAAGTGTTTTTTGGATTTAAAAACAAACACCACAAAAAAAAATTACAGGAATTTTGGAACACTTAGCTTAGCAATTGGGCAGTAGTGATAGATGAGAAACACGCCAGCCAAAAGTAGTTCTATTTCCAACCGCATTCATAAATACGAATCCTTGGTAAATGACTGTGTTGTATTAATTTACAGGTGCATTTGACTGATGGTGTATTCATTTGTATTTGGGGAGTCGGCTAGCCAAAAAAATACGAATGTTCAAAACTCTGCCGAGATTATTGTTTAGTAAATTACCGAGATGCCACTTTGAAACAAAAACACAAACCGAATGAAATTGGGAAAAATCGGGACCTTAGTAAATATACCCCCTGGTCTGTTTCAAACCTACCCATGCCTTCTGAAGAAATTGCTGACCCATAGACAGTAGAGAAATGTGTAAAGGGTTTCCACTGATCACTTTATGGTCTGGTCCATTTTCCACCAGCGCTATCTTACACTGCAGGTTCAGTGTCCATCAACCCTCCTTACCGAGCACCGCTATTTCTTCACGCCACAGTGGCAGACGGCTGCCTGCCATCACTCGGTTTCCCCCTCCTGCTGTTGGAAGGATTTGACAGCTTGCTTTCACCATATCCAGCTGTGTGCACAGTATAATCCACGGCAGGTGCACATGTGAGGTCACCGCAGTTCAGCTATACTGGGAGTCTGTGCCAAGGAACCCCTATCAGCGGTGAGCAATATTCTATAAATGAGTGAATGATACCAAGTTCTTATATATTGACTGCAGCAATATTTGCTCGCACAATTATCTAATTATTTGCTGGCTCTGGCCATTGGACCTCTATACTCAATTTTCCAATATCAGGCTGGAACTTTTATTATTGGATTTTTTAAAGAACTATATTGTGATCTTTCTACAGGAGTACACTAAATAATGTGTTATATTGTTTTATGTCTTATATGCGCTAATTACATTTATTTTTATCATAATTCTTCTCATATGGATTATTACTGCGCTCTCATCATCGCTTGTCATTTAATTTAATAATAGGAGGTATTATTTGAGAGATTCAAACATGAAATTCTATGTTCTGGTTAGTATTATATACATTATAATTAATTTTGTGTTAAATTGTACATCCCTCAAATAAATAAGAGCTCACAGTAGCAAGATACATGCATTTCTTTATTCTTTATAACGCAATGAAATGCAATCAGTCGAATATATAGAAAGCAGTTGCTGTATACTATGGTTTATTGGAAGTTATGAGATATAGGAAGAGAAAACTATTTTATGTAATCAACTGGTATTGGTTTGATATATAGTTTTAATTGAAAATATTTTGGTAAAACATCGAAGCATATAATTTAGAAGCCAGTAACTTCTGACATGTTGATAATTAGAAAATATGGAAGCTATAGAAAAAAATTCAATCAAGTGAGAACAAATGAACTCAAACTATTTATTGCTAAGTGCTCTTACTATGTTGGTCAAGTAACTTGTAAGTCTTATTATAGAAGTGATTGGATATCAAATATAATATATTAGGAGTGGATAAGAAGATAATACTACTAGTTGCTCATCTCTTTAACTATATGTACTCAAATATATATACAGTGCTCAGTTATTTTTCTTCCTAAAACATTATTTTATGCCTATTCCCTGTAATTATTGTACAATGTTTTTACTCTATAAACTAGAACTATTCCTTGTTCCGTATAGAACACTAGGTAGTACTAATGCAATTTTGTATGCTTTACTAATATTTCTTTCTTGTAATTTTTTCTCTTGCTTTTGTATTATGCAGTCTATTTATTTTTTATTTTTTTATTCAGTCTTGTTATTGTTTTGTATTATGTACACTTTTGCGCTGATTCAGCCTGGTCATTATATATGAACAGAATAGTTACACTTCATGTGTTAATGGGCGTTAACAGGGGTTATCGGGTATTAACGCATCACAGACCCAATAACTCCCAAGTTAGAGGCTGGTGAATAAAAATCCAAGCTAAGTGTCGGCTAATTGAATAACCCCTGTGGGACCAATAAGAATTTCCCCCTTTATATCCTTTGCTTATCATTCTGTACAATCTCAACTTGTTTCAGTGTCTGTGATTATTATAGTTGGATGTACTGTATACGTTATCTTGAAAAAAATAACTGTATTAGATTACTGTGTTTTATTTGTATCTACAGAAACCTTTTAGATCAGATGTTTAGATTTATGAATTCAATGTTCTTAAGAAATTATGCATACCTTTTTCATTTATTAATTCTTAAAAAAAAATATTTTAAAATGTAATTTGCTTTAAAAAGATTTAATACAAATAAAATAATAATCAATACTAATATTTTTTTTAACAGATATAATTTTATATGCTCTAGGTTATAGGCAATGTCGTGTCTTTGGTTGTATTTTTTGGAGGATTAGAGTCCCTCTTTGCAAGCAGCTAGCTTTGCCTTTTCCATAGTAAACTATAATAAATAACAATGTGCACCATGGTCAATTTATATATTTTGTTTTCAACCTTGGATTAGTTATTGTTTACTAATACCTCAGGTTTCTGCTCTGAGAAAACATTTGAAAGGTTTTATTTATTTGTCAATATTTATTGTTGCTTTCATATTGCTTCGTAACTTTTTAGTGTAGTGTATTTTTGTGTTAGTACTCCAGTACTTGATTATCAATTAATTCCTTTATTCTGTAAGCTCATTTGACAGACATTTTAGAACTGATTCTTTTCTGAAAAAATAAATAAATAGTTAAAATCAGGATTTTGAATCAACTATTTGGTTTAATAATATACAGTATATATATATATATATATATATATATATTGAGAGAGAGAGAGAGAGTTACGTCACTTATAGCGTTTCTGTTCATCATATTTCTGTTTCTTCTTTGTATGTTTTGCAGATTTACAAGATTCCATTTGTCCCACAAGATACTGTACAGATAAAATGTAAGTATCTTGTAAGCATACCAAGATCAAACACTTCTTTCATGACTGGGGGCCTTATTCTGATTTAGAAGTAAAGCAAAAAAAGCAGGTAACATTTTATCTGGACCAAACCATGTTGCAATGCAAGGGGAGCAAATACACATATTTTTTTTCTATGCAGGGTAAATACTGGCTGTTTTTGCATGTAGCTCACAAACATTATACAGTTTTATTTTTACACTGCAATTTAGATTTCAGTTTGGACACACCCCACCCAAATCTAACTCTCTCTGCACATGTTATATCTGCCCCACCTGCAGTGCAACATGGGTTTTCACATGTGCAGATTTATATTTTTTCTTTACTTAGAATCTGGCCCTAGAACTAGTGAGGTCTTAAAAAAACCCCACTGGCAAGCTAATCGCCATTTTCCAACCACATTTACTACGGTACATATAGTTGCTTTTTCACCTATGTGCAAGATTTGTACTTTGTAAGTAGTTACATTGCTAAAACAGTTTCTGTATCTATGAATCATTCAATCTATACTTATTACCTATAATTAAAGTGTTAATTCTGAGGGGGGACTTTGTGGTCCTGTCTGGCAAGTATTCTCTTACAAGTCATTTCCAGACAAAAAATAAACAAAACATTAAAATTTGGAAAACAAAGCTAGGAATACGTTTTTTTCATTTGGAAAAAAAAGTAAGCAAAAAATTATAGTATTGGCTAAACTTGCAGACAACTTATATAGGAAAGACATAAGTCATTATTAAAGGACAGCTTGTTACTGCTGGTCACCTGAATGATCTGGTATAAACAAGAGAAAGAAAATAAAAATAAAATACTAATGCCAATCAAAAATAATGAGATTTTCTGTAATTGTGGAAATGTATTGATGAAAGTACATAGTGTGTGGTAAGCAGTGTGTAAGGGTGGTGGATTGGATTTGACCTAGTATTATATTATTAATATTTATTTATAGGACACCACAGAGCAGCACTGTACAGAGCTGGATATACATAATTAATTATGTAAACTGATGGGTTAATTATACATAATTACACAAACTATATCGTAATATTACAACATGACACAGACAATTACAAAGACAACTAGTAGTAATATATGAAGGGTATGCAATATTAGTAGTTATGAAAGACATAATGACAGCAGTTTAAGAGTAGCTAAAAGTATTTTGTTTATAATAATTGGGTCTTACAGGAACTTCTTATGGATGTTGATATTTGCTCTGCACACTGCCACATTTACACATGCTGCTTTGGCCAGCTTGACAAATCATCTTCCTAAGTGGATTAGTGTAGCATGATGCAGCTCAGTGCAAGTATGGGTGTGGAGACATTGTGCAGCTATTTAACAGAGGATGATGTAGACCTCATGGGGCCCTAAGCAAGACAACCCTCCCAATTAGAAAGTGTATGCTAAATTCAGCCCAAAAAAGAGACCAGACCACACCATAGCACCCACAAGTCAAATCACAACACACAGTAGTTCCCCTTACTCACATTGCACAGCATAGTACTACCAGTATTACCCCCACATTCATGTAACACAACACAGAAGTGCCCCTTACACACTTTGTGTGCACTCCAGCTCCCACCGGGTTGTTACCTCCGGTACACGCTGGTTCACGGGAAGGGTCATTCCCCTGTTTTCCCTCCCAATGACCATAGCCGGTAGCAGCAACAGTCCACCATCACCACAGGCACTAAGGTGACAAAAACAAAAACATTGTCCGCCACAGGAAAAAATAATGTCACCGAGTTCTGTATCCACTGGGCCAAGGGGTAAGATAGGGAGTTTATTCTGGGGAATGGAGTGGGTAGGTAGGGTAGATAGTGTAATAAGTGTATATCCCTGATTTAGGATGGCACTATGACTAGGGTGCTAAGTTGAAGAGTGTAGAGTGTATATACCTGAGGCCGGTGGTAGTTTAGGTCTATGGGGATGAGGGGAAGTTGTAGTAAATGTCCCTGGCCCAGAGAGGTGGAGAAGAGGAGGTTGGATGGGTAGTGTCTGTTAGGAATTAACATATAATAGTGAAATTTAAGATTTGCATAACCTGCACATTTACAATTATACACTTATAAACTATTCCTGCTTTTCCCACACCTTTTCTACGTTCAATAACAAATTCAGCCATAGTCATTACAAATGAGCAATATGTTGTGTAAACAAAAAACAGAACTATTACATTTCTGCTGTATTATGTCTGGCTGCATGGCATGATATCCTATAGCACGTCTTGTACACACACTCACAGCAGCCTGGCTGAAGTCAAAAACATCATTCTAGGGAGGTCATTGTGCCAGGCTTTGAGAGGGTAGTGCTCTTAGGCAGCAGACAGCCGATTGGTGAGCACTGTATATGTCTGAAGAGATGACTGGTAGCTTGGCATGTGCGGTATCTAATAAATCGGCATCAAGCGGAAGAGGAACAGTGACTGAGTGGAATGCGGAACAATTATGTTTGGAGATTATCTAGGACAGCCGTGGCCAACCTGTGGCTCTTGAGCCGCATGCAGCTCTTTCTTTATTCAAATGTGGCTCCTGACATGACCACAACAGATCCAGAAACTGCTGCACTCCAGCCAGACACGCATCAGCACTACAGGGGCTGAGAACTGAGGGAGCCAGAAACTAGAGATGAGACACCCAAAGGCAAACAGAGGACACATAAGGGGCTGCTGCAATGGCACAAGGTGTGTGTGGGGGGAGCTGTAGTGACACATGAGGGTCCTGGCAGGAGTGACACTGGAGAGTGCAGGCAGGAATGACTCATGGGGGAGCTGGATGGAGTGACATGGGAGTGTGCTAGCAGGAGTGACACTTGAGGGAGCTGGCTGGAGTGACATGTGGGGAATTGAAGTGTATTATGTGACTCTGGCTTTTTCAATATGTTTTATGTGGATCTTTCTTCCTCAATTATTTTATGTGGAAGTGGCTTTTTAAAATGTATTTTATGTTGGATCTGGCTTTTTAAATGTATTTTATACCAGGGGAGTGGCCTAGCAGGCACAAGGAAACACCCCATTTTTGTATGCATGCCTTCGGCTCAATGCCGGCTCTTTGACGTACCTAATAAGATTTTTTGCTCTTTGCCTCTGACTGGTTGGCCACCTTTGATCTAGGAGGTGGGCAGTGATTGAGTAGGGTTAGCTCGTCAATGACTGGGTGGGTGGTGTTGCTGTCAAGTGGCAGGGATATCATGCTCTGCACTACAGTGATCACTCTCAAAATAAACTACAGCTCCCGACAGCCCTTGCTGCCGAGAGCTCCTGGCATCACGGGGCTGCTGGGGTCCGTAGTTTATTTTGAGTTTCAACACTGTAGGGTGGGTGGTACCAGAGCCAGTAAGAGTAGCTCCTGCCCAGATTCAATCCTGTTGCGGGCCCCCGGGACCTGCCGGTCCCTAATAGGCTGCTTTGGATGTGGATGCATAGCAGGAAATCTAATACTGCTTTCCACTAGCTGTATTTTGTGCTACCTGTCAGCTGCTGTCTCATACTTCTGCTCAAACTGGCTTTGGTCTAGCAACAGCTGATGAGCAACATTTTACATTACACAGGAACGGTATCCGAGGGTCAGAATACCTCTGTCTCCCACTGGTAAGTACAGGGGTTTAGGGTTAAGGTTAAGCACTAGGGGGAGGGTTAGGGTTAGGCTGCAGGAGGGGTGAGTTAGGGTTAGGCTGTGGGAGGTGTGAGTTAGGGGTGAGGGTAGGTATTACTTAGTGGGATTCATCGGTAAGTGGCAGGTAGAAGACCTTGGCCAGAATACCTCTGTCTCCCACTGGTAAGTACAGGGGTTTAGGGTTAATGTTAGGCACTAGGGGGAGGGTTAGGCTGCAGGAGGGGTGGATTAGGGTTAGACTTCGGGAATGGTGATTTAGGGGTAGGGATTATTTGCTGGGATTCATCTGGAATTTGACTGTCGGTATGCCGCTGTTGGCATCCTGACTATCAGTATATCGACTGCCATGATTTTATACCCATCCTTACCCTGGAGCAGTAGAGGGAAAACGCGTGTATGCATCACCTTTCACAGGAGCACAATTGGGACAAAACCTTCAAGGGGAAATGGAGGTAACAATGTCTATAGCTGATATATTTGTTAATCTCCTTCCAGCCAGTCTATGATCAATAAAAATACATAAAATGGCTAAACAAACAATTGTAGGTGATCTAATAATTAATAATAATAAAAAATAGCACATTAGTCTCACTTAGGGTGGGATGTATTAACATACATCGCCGCCCCTCACCGCCCATCGCAGCGATGTTGATCGCATATGTACTAACATATACAATCAACATCGCAATGCGGTGATGGAGGCCCCCCGCGATACCTGTGAGGTGGTGTGCTGGGGGGTCTCCGTCACCTCCCTGGGCTCTCCACACTCCCCGCATGCCGGGATGCAGCAGCAGGCTGTCCCCGGTGCCTCCTCCTCCCCCCAGCAGCAGGAAGCACGTCCGGCTGCGTTGCTAGGGGGAGGAGGAGTTTACCTTTCAGGTCCAGGCTTCCTGGAGAAAGGTATGCGGGGAGGAGGGGGGTCGGCATCTGCGGCGGGGGGTGGCGGAGGCGGCGGGTTGCGGCGGCCGGCGATAAGAAGCCCATAAAGTTTATATAGGGTATCGCCATCCAAAGATGGTGATACCCTGGGTGGAGAAAACCTGGCAGCCGGGTCTTAGTACGGTAAAAAGAAGGATTCCTGCGCACTTTTCTAAAGGTACCTCAGAGTATAGATCTTAAGTATAGTCAATTGGTTAGTATACAGTTTCAATAGGAAACATTTGAAAATGCTGTAAAAACCCCAAAAAACGGGGGGCGTTACCAGATATTTTTCCCTTAGTACATCCCATCCTTAAAGAGGTATCTCACTTGTCTGGGTTCTAACTTATCCAGGTTCAAGAAGTGTTTGTCTCAATTATAGAGGTTCTCACTTATTCTTGTTTCACTGATAGAGGTGCTAAGTGCTAAAAAAAACAAAAACAAAACAAAACAAGTACATTATGTTTGAAAAGTCAGTTGGGTGTTTGTTTTTTCCTACCTAATAGACAGGAAAAAACAGACACCCAACTGACTTTTCAAACATCTGAATTTCCCCCTATGTATTCTAAAAAAAACCTTTATTTGCAAACCAACATTATGTATTACATACAAAACAATTCAAATCAAGTTACGAGTCACGCTGCTGTACACTTAGCACACACACTAACTGTACCCTGCAGCACAGCAGTCCTTCTCTCTCTCAGGGGGACATGTACTAAGCAGTGATAAAAGTGGATAAGTGAGCCAGTGGAGAAGTTGCCCATGGCAACCAATCAGCTGCTCTGTATATGTTTAGAGTATGCAAATTATAAATAATATGTCAATGCTGATTTGTTGCCATGGGCAAATTCTCCACTGGCTCACTTTTATAACTGCTTAGTACATCTCCCCTATGTCTCTCTCTGGGCTTCCTCAGCTCCACCCCAACAGCTTTTTTTAATTTCACTTTCATTCTTTGGCTGTGCCATGTTGCTTACATTTGCCATTTTCTGGGTCCTACATTCCTCCACTCAGTGGCTCTATGAAAGTCATGTGTAAAGGAGATATCCCTGTAAGTCCAGGTACAGGGTACTTTAGTGGGGCATTACATAGAGACTTATCAAAACCTGTACTAATCCCAGCGACAGAGTTTATAAAGGGAGGCCATATAATTTGTTAACAATCTGCACCAATCTCACTTAGTGATGTGCACCGGACATTTATTGGGTTTTGTGTTTTGGTTTTGGATTCGGTTCCACGGCCGTGTTTTGGATTCGGACGCGTTTTGGCAAAACCTCACCGAAATTTTTTTGTCGGATTCGGGTGTGTTTTGGATTCGGGTGTTTTTTTCAAAAAACCCTAAAAAACAGCTTAAATCATAGAATTTGGGGGTCATTTTGATTCCATAGTATTATTAACCTCAATAACCATAATTTCCACTCATTTCCAGTCTATTCTGAACACCTCACACCTCACAATATTATTTTTAGTCCTAAAATTTGCACCAAGGTCGCTGGATGGCTAAGCTAAGCGACACAAGTAGCCGACACAAACACCTGGCCCATCTAGGAGCGGCACTGCAGTGTCAGGCAGGATGGCACTTCAAAAAAATAGTCCCCAAACAGCACATGATGCAAAGAAAAAAAGAGGCGCACCAAAGTCGCTGTGTGACTAAGATAAGCGACACAAGTGGCCGACACAAACACCTGGCCCATCTAGGAGTGGCACTGCAGTGTCAGAGAGGATGGCACTTCAAAAAAATAGTCCCCAAACAGCACATGATGCAAAGAAAAAAAGAGGCGCACCAAGGTCGCTGTGTGACTAAGCTAAGCGACACAAGTGGCCGACACAAACACCTGGCCCATCTAGGAGTGGCACTGCAGTGTCAGACAGGATGGCACTTCAAAAAAATTGTCCCCAAACAGCACATGATGCAAAGAAAAAAAGAGGCGCACCAAGGTCGCTGTGTGACTAAGCTAAGCGACACAAGTGGCCGACACAAACACCTGGCCCATCTAGGAGTGGCACTGCAGTGTTAGACAGGATGGCACTTCAAAAAAATTGTCCCCAAACAGCACATGATGCAAAGAAAAATGAAAGAAAAAAGAGGTGCAAGATGGAATTGTCCTTGGGCCCTCCCACCCACCCTTATGTTGTATAAACAGGACATGCACACTTTAACGAACCCATCATTTCAGCGACAGGGTCTGCCACACGACTGTGACTGAAATGACTGGTTGGTTTGGGCCCCCACCAAAAAAGAAGCAATCAATCTCTCCTTGCACAAACTGGCTCTACAGAGGCAAGATGTCCACCTCATCATCATCCTCCGATTCCTCACCCCTTTCACTGTGTACATCCCCCTCCTCACAGATTATTAATTCGTCCTCACTGGAATCCACCATCTCAGATCCCTGTGTACTTTCTGGAGGCAATTGCTGGTGAATGTCTCCACGGAGGAATTGATTATAATTCATTTTGATGAACATCATCTTCTCCACATTTTCTGGAAGTAACCTCGTACGCCGATTGCTGACAAGGTGAGCGGCTGCACTAAACACTCTTTCGGAGTACACACTGGAGGGAGGGCAACTTAGGTAGAATAAAGCCAGTTTGTGCAAGGGCCTCCAAATTGCCTCTTTTTCCTGCCAGTATACGTACAGACTGTCTGACGTGCCTACTTGGATGCGGTCACTCATATAATCCTCCACCATTCTTTCAATGGTGAGAGAATCATATGCAGTGACAGTAGACGACATGTCAGTAATCGCAGGTCCTTCAGTCCGGACCAGATGTCAGCACTCGCTCCAGACTGCCCTGCATCACCGCCAGCGGGTGGGCTCGGAATTCTTAGCCTTTTCCTCGCACCCCCAGTTCGGGAGAATGTGAAGGAGGAGCTGTTGACGGGTCACGTTCCGCTTGACTTGACAATTTTCTCACCAGCAGGTCTTTGAACCTCTGCAGACTTGTGTTTGCCGGAAAGAGATACAACGTAGGTTTTAAATCTAGGATCGAGCACGGTGGCCAAAATGTAGTGCTCTGATTTCAACAGATTGACCACACGTGAATCCTGGTTAAGCGAATTAAGGGCTCCATCCACAAGTCCCACATGCCTAGCGGAATCGCTCTGTTTTAGCTCCTCCTTCAATGTCTCCAGCTTCTTCTGCAAAAGCCTGATGAGGGGAATGACCTGACTCAGGCTGGCAGTGTCTGAACTGACTTCACGTGTGGCAAGTTCAAAGGGTTGCAGAACCTTGCAC
Source organism: Pseudophryne corroboree (assembly GCF_028390025.1). Lineage (NCBI taxonomy): Eukaryota > Metazoa > Chordata > Amphibia > Anura > Myobatrachidae > Pseudophryne > Pseudophryne corroboree. Next base: position 488,613,995 of record NC_086444.1, on the reverse strand, counting down.
AACGTTGAAATCATTCTCCACTGCGCTTGAGTCAGGTGCATTCCCCCTCCTTTGCCTATATCGTGGGCAGATGTATAGGCTTGAATGGCCTTTTGCTGCTCCTCCATCCTCTGAAGCATATAGAGGGTTGAATTCCACCTCGTTACCACCTCTTGCTTCAGATGATGGCAGGGCAGGTTCAGGATTGTTCGGTGGTGCTCCAGTCTTCTGTACGCGGTGGCTGAATGCCGAAAGTGGACCGCAATTCTTCGGGCCACCGACAGCATCTCTTGCATGCCCCTGTCATTTTTTAAATAATTCTGCACCACCAAATTGAATGTATGTGCAAAACATGGGACGTGCTGGAATTTGCCCAGATGTAATGCACGCACAATATTGCTGGCGTTGTCCGATGTCACAAATCCCCAGGAGAGTCCAATTGGGGTAAGCCATTCTGCGATGATCTTCCTCAGTTTCCGTAAGAGGTTGTCAGCTGTGTGCCTCTTCTGGAAAGCGGTGATACAAAGCGTAGCCTGCCTAGGAACGAGTTGGCGTTTGTGAGATGCTGCTACTGGTGCTGCCTCTGCTGTTCTTGCTGCGGGAGGCAATACATCTACCCAGTGGGCTGTCACAGTCATATAGTCCTGAGTCTGCCCTACTCCACTTGTCCACATGTCCGTTGTTAAGTGGACATTGGCTACAACTGCATTTTTTAGGACACTGGTGACTCTTTTTCTGATGTCTGTGTGCATTTTCGGTATCGCCTGCCTAGAGAAATGGAACCTAGATGGTATTTGGTACCGGGGACACAGTACCTCAATCAAGTCTCTAGTTGCCTCTGAATTAACGGTGGATACCGGAACCACGTTTCTCACCGCCCAGGCTGCCAAGGCCTGAGTTATCTGCTTTGCAGCAGGATGACTGCTGTGATATTTCATCTTCCTCGCAAAGGACTGTTGGACAGTCAATTGCTTACTGGAAGTAGTACAAGTGGTCTTCCGACTTCTCCTCTGGGATGATGATAGACTCCCAGCAGCTACAACAGCAGCGCCATCAGCAGTAGGCGTTACACTCAAGGATGCATCGGAGGAATCCCAGGCAGGAGAGGACTCGTCAGACTTGCCAGTGACATGGCCTGCAGGACTATTGGCTTTCCTGGGTAAGGAGGAAATTGACACTGAGGGAGTTGGTGGTGTGGTTTGCAGGAGCTTGGTTACAAGAGGAAGGGATTTAGTGGTCAGTGGACTGCTTCCGCTGTCATCCAAAGTTTTTGAACTTGTCACTGACATGATGAATGCGCTGCAGGTGACGTATAAGGGAGGATGTTCCGAGGTGGTTAACGTCCTTACCCCTACTTATTACAGCTTGACAAAGGCAACACACGGCTTGACACCTGTTGTCCGCATTTGTGTTGAAATAATTCCACACCGAAGAGCTGATTTTTTTTGTATTTTGACCAGGCATGTCAATGGCCATATTCGTCCCACGGACAACAGGTGTCTCCCCGGGTGCCTGACTTAAACAAACCACCTCACCATCAGAATCCTCCTTGTCAATTTCCTCCCCAGCGCCAGCAACACCCGTATCCTCATCCTGGTGTACTTCAACAGTGACATCTTCAATTTGACTATCAGGAACTGGACTGCGGGTGCTCCTTCCAGCACTTGCATGGGGCGTGCAAATGGTGGAAGGCGCAAGCTCTTCCCGTCCAGTGTTGGGAAGGTCAGGCATCGCAACCGACACAATTGGACTCTCCTTGGGGATTTGTGATTTAGAAGAATGCACAGTTCTTTGCTGTGCTTTTGCCAGCTTAAGTCTTTTCATTTTTCTAGCGAGATGATGAGTGCTTCCATCCTCATGTGAATCTGAACCACTAGCCATGAACATAGGCCAGGGCCTCAGCCGTTCCTTGCCACTCCGTGTCGTAAATGGCATATTGGCAAGTTTACACTTCTCATCAGATGCTTTCAATTTTGATTTTTGGGTCATTTTACTGAACTTTTGTTTTTTGGATTTTACATGCTCTCTACTATGACATTGGGCATCAGCCTTGGCAGACGACGTTGATGGCATTTCATCGTCTCAGCCATGACTAGTAGCAGCAGCTTCTAGTGGAAGTGGATCTTGATCTTTCCCTATTTTACCCTCCACATTTTTGTTCTCCATTTTTTAATGTGTGGAATTATATGTCAGTATCAATAGCAATGGCCTACTACTATATATATTGCGCACAACTAAAATGCACCACAGGTATAGAATGTAGATGGATAGTATACTTGACGACACAGAGGTAGGTACAGTAGTGGCCTTCCGTACCGTACTGCTATATATACTGGTGGTCACTGTGTCAGCAAACTGCAAAACTAAAATGCACCACAGGTATAGAATGTAGATGGATAGTATACTTAATGACGACACAGAGGTAGGTACAGCAGTGGCCTTCCGTACCGTACTGCTATATATACTGGTGGTCACTGTGTCAGCAAACTGCAAAACTAAAATGCACCACAGGTATAGAATGTAGATGGATAGTATACTTAATGACGACACAGAGGTAGGTACAGCAGTGGCCTTCCGTACCGTACTGCTATATATACTGGTGGTCACTGTGTCAGCAAACTGCAAAACTAAAATGCACCACAGGTATAGAATGTAGGTGGATAGTATACTTAATGACGACACAGAGGTAGGTACAGCAGTGGCCTTCCGTACCGTACTGCTATATATACTGGTGGTCACTGTGTCAGCAAACTGCACAACTGAAATGCACCACAGGTATAGAATGTAGATGGATAGTATACTTAATGACGACACAGAGGTAGGTACAGCAGTGGCCTTCCGTACCGTACTGCTATATATACTGGTGGTCACTGTGTCTGCAAACTGCAAAACTAAAATGCACCACAGGTATAGAACGTAGATGAATAGTATACTTAATGACGACACAGAGGTAGGTACAGCAGTGGCCTTCCGTACCGTACTGCTATATATACTGGTGGTCACTGTGTCAGCAAACTGCAAAACTAAAATGCACCACAGGTATAGAATGTAGATGGATAGTATACTTAATGACGACACAGAGGTAGGCACAGCAGTGGCCTTCCGTACCGTACTGCTATATATACTGGTGGTCACTGTGTCAGCAAACTGCACAACTGAAATGCACCACAGGTATAGAATGTAGATGGATAGTATACTTAATGACGACACAGAGGTAGGTACAGCAGTGTCCTTCCGTACCGCACTGCTATATATACTGGTGGTCACTGTGTCAGCAAACTGCAAAACTAAAATGCACCACAGGTATAGAATTAGAATGTAGATGAATAGTATACTTAATGACGACACAGAGGTAGGTACAGCAGTGGCCTTCCGTACCATACTGCTATATATGCTGGTGGTCACTGTGTCAGCAAAACTCTGCACTGTACTCCTCCTATATAATATTATACTGGTGGTCCCGACTCCCCAGTCCCCACAATAAAGCAGCACACTGAGCACAGATATGGAGTGTTTTTCAGGCAGACAACGTATACTGGTGGTCACTGTCAGCAAAACTCTGCACTGTACTCCTGCTATATAATACAGCTGCTCCCCAGACCCCACAATTAAGCAGTGTGAGCACAGATCTATGCAGCACACTGAGCACAGATATGGAGTGTTTTTTTCAGGCAGAAAACAGATAAAACTGGTGGTCGCTGATCAGCAAAACTCTGCACTGTACTCCTCCTATATTAATATAAAGCTGCTCCCCAGTCCCCACAATGATATAAGCAAGCACAAATATTTGCATTAACTCAACAATGAATAAACGGAGAGGACGCCAGCCACGTCCTCTCCCTAACATTTCCAATGCACGAGTGAAAATGGCGGCGACGCGCGGCTGCTTATATAGAATCCGAATCTCGCGAGAATCCGACAGCGGGATGATGACGTTCGGGCGCGCTCGGGTTAACCGAGCCATACGGGAGAATCCGAGTATGGCTCGGACCCGTGTAAAAAGGGTGAATTTCGGGGGGGTTCGGTTTCCGAGAAACCGAACCCGCTCATCACTAATCTCACTAGGTCCTAACAGCAATCATCTCAGTTAAAGAGGCGATTATTCCTAATAATCGAGAAAAATCAGTCTCAGATAAAGAAGTTTGACAGTCTCACTAAAAGAGGTTTTTGCTGTGCAAAAATGCCAGGACCTCACAATTAGTCCCAGTATAGAGGTTTCTCACTTAGAAGTTTTTGTGTGACTAAAAATAATTCCATGGAAAGAACACTAGATGATTTCCTTTATGGTGAGGAGAAAAAGTCTACAAAAAGATAATAATAATAATAAAAAAAAACACAAACACGCACAACCTCTTGGTACAAGGATGCTTAGTCAATCAATTTCCTCACATTCCTCCAGCATGATGAATATAGTCACAACTGACACAAAATGTATGCCTATTGTGGGTATAGCCAAGATGCCTATTGCAGGCAAACCAGAAATTCACACAGGAGGCAAGTAATATTTGCTCATACTACTGTCTAGCTGGCACAAAACTGTTTTGATTTGTCATGTAATAGGACAACAGCAAATTAACTAATAACCTCACACAATGGGGATACAGGAGTCAGATAATATTAGTAGAATCTCTCTCATCAGTGGTGTAACTACAGGGTGGCTAGACTGGCAAATGTCAAGGGGCCAGGTTCTGGCATCCAAGCTCTGGCATCTGGATGGGCCTGAAGTCGGAGTCATCTCCATAACCAAGACATCACTGCTGCCTGCTGGGCCCACCTGACCCCCCTCCCTACCACTATCTGCCATTTACCTCTGGAGCTTTCTCTGGTGTCTGTGAAGATTGGTATCCCTGTGAGCTAGTATGTCTAAAACTACCGTATTATTGTCCCCAGACAGTGATCAGTGTCTCTTACTATTCAGTGTATCTTGATCAGGTGCTTCTTTGGGCTGCATTTCTACAGCAGCTGTAGGTAAAAAGGGGTTAGTTTCATCCCAATACAATACACAACACAATAACAAGTGCAATGGTAGTTAGTTAAAATAGTTGGAATTGAGTATGACCCACTATGCACTAGTACCATTATTAGTGTTCAGCTTGTGTCCAATCCACAATACAATTTAAAGGGATATGTAACCTGTTCTTAGTATAGTCCCTGGTAGTCCTCCCAAATGTATTTAATGGTGTATATATACAGTTGCTTAGCAAGCATAAATATCCAGCAGTGTATTGTTACCACAGCCAATTTAATTCAAATTACTCCACACAATAGTGCAACCTTATTCATGTTTTGCCACACAGTAGTACCCCTTATATACAGTACGTCACAAAGTAGTATACCTTATACACCTTACGCCACACTAGTACTCCTTATACGGTACACTTTACACCACAGTAGTAAATCTTATACACGTTATGCCACAGTTATAAGCCTTATACACAGAATGCAACACAGTAGTACACATACACCCTTTATGCACAGTGTGCCACACAGTAGTACACTCTTTATACACAGTAGTATACTCCTTATACACAGTACGCCTCATAGTAGTACTCCCCACCCCACCCCCGTGGAGTGACTCACCTGGCAATTGCCTCACTGTCTCTTACTGCTCCGGCTCCCAATGCTTCTCAATATGGTGGAAGAGATGCCATGATGCATCACTAATCTTATTCAATGCAGCAGGTAGTACTCAGCAGCTGGCAGCAGTGAACACAAATAAAAGGGATCGCGGGTGGATGTGGCTGGTTCCACCCATAGGGCAACTGCATTACGTGCCACGCACTGTCTGCATCACCCTAGTTACAGCCCTTTCCAATTAATGAGTGCCTGGGAAATTTAGCTGACCAGAAGTGACTTTCATATGGAAAAATTATGTACAAGAGAAAGTGTGACCACAAAACGTAGCATAAACAATAACTACAGTTTGCAGTTTTAGTAGGTGAATGCAGAGCATGTGTGTTTTTTTATTTTATTTAAATGGTGTGGCCATGGACTGCAGATGGTTGAGTGCCATGGATTGAAGCCTATTGTTTGTGTGGAATGTATGTAAAAATATGCTCCATTCTGTCTCACCCACCAATCTGTCAGGTAGCAGCCCCTTTCTCTACAGTTCTGAGTGTGCTTATCCCTCCTCACCAGCACTTCCCCAGGACCTCTCAGGAGATTAACATGTCACACTTGCTCCTTATCCCATTTCCCGATTGATGAAGCTTATAATTTACTTGAGTGGACTTTATTTCCTCAGAGGGGACTAAAATCTATATACAATCTCATGTATAATGATAGATAGATAGATAGATAGATAGATAGATAGATAGCTAGATAGATACTGACAGCAGAACTCAAGTTTACTTAAAGCAACAAGTTTATATATGTATAAATGTATAGCAGTATGTCTAAACTGAGATTGGTTAAATGAAATCGCTCCTGCCTGTGTATTGTAGGATGGGCTAGCATTAAATTGAGCCATAGTGAGAGGTGTAAGGGCAGCTAGACATTTTGTAGAAGTAATGAAGCATAACTTATTCTGTGTGTGCTTTTTGTTTTATGCTGCATGAACCACTAAAGACTTTTATTAGGTGACAAGCAGGCATACTGTGATGCCCCATGTGGCATACACCTGGAGTCTAGAGTATCTCCACTCACTGAAGGATATTGTGCTCTGTGTTTAGAAAATAAAAACTTCAACGACTAAAGGAAGTTGAATTAAGGATGTCTGTGTGTGGGTAAGATGCTTCAGCCAATGTAAATAAACATAGAATTCAGCCAGAGGCAACACATGCATGCTATAAACACTTTACATCTACTTGGATAAACCAGATGAGTAAGAGGCTATAAATACAATGTTTCTAAACATTATTAACACAATTCGGACATTTATAAACCATTTCTTAAGTGTTATTTTCTTACCAGTATATATATTAGTTTTGAATTATGTTTCTTTTTCAACAGTAGATCCTGTTTTTTCATACTTGAGTTACTAAAGTCAATATAAACTAAACTCAATGATATAAATAAAAATTTGTTTTTCATACTCAATGTTATTTTATGCTCTTTCATCTTTTCTTCCATTTATAGTTAAATATTTGACATTTTCTTGACAGGAGCAACAAATGTATTCAATAGCAAATGTCAGTGGAGGATACAAATTGCACCAAAAAAATAAAAAAAAGCACAGAAAACCATTATTCATACAGTATGACATGTTAGGAGAAATGTAAAGGAAACATTTGGTTAGTGTGTTCATGATGAAAGTATTGATTATGGAATACTATATAGTAAATGTCATGGTGGTCTGATTTGTAACAGGTATATAAAAAATTGTAATCAATAGAATGGAATGCAGTCGGTATCCCTACATTCAGAATACTGGGGGTAATTCCAAGTTGATCGCAGCAGGAAATTTTTTAGCAGTTGGGCAAAACCATGTGCACTGCAGGGGGGGGCAGATATAACATGTGCAGAGAGAGATAGATTTGGGTGTGGTGAGTTCAATCTGCAATCTAATTTGCAGTGTAAAAATAAAGCAGCCAGTATTTACCCTGCACAGAAACAAAATAACCCACCCACATCTAACTCTCTCTGCACATGTTATATCTGCCTCCCCTGCAGTGCACATGGTTTTGCCCAACTGCTACAAAATATCCTGCTGCGATCAACTTGGAATTACCCCCACTGACAGCAGGATCCCTTTGTGTTTGTGCACATGTTCTAGCGAAGTTTTCAGTCGCACTGACGACCGCAAGAAGATTGACAGGAAGAGGGCGTTTCTGGGTGTCAACTGACCGTTTTCAGGGAGTGTTTGCAAAAACACAGGCGTGTATGAAAAAATGCAGGCATGGCTGGGCGTTCGCTGGGCGGGTGTATGATGTCAAATCCGGACACGAATAGGCTGAAGTGATCGCAAGCGCTTAGTAGGTTCAGAGCTACTCAGGAACTGCACAAACTGATTTTGCAGAGCTCGACTGCACATGCGTTCGCACTTATGCTAAGCGAAAATACACTCCCCAGTGGGCGGCGGCATAGCGTTTGCACGGCTGCTAGAACTAGCTAGCGATCAACTCGGAATGACCCCCAGAGTCTCCAATTTGCACATCCCCGCATACAGGTGGTCATTCCGAGTTGTTCGCTCGCTAGCTGCTTTTAGCAGCATTGCAAATGCTAGGCCGCCGCCCTCTGGGAGTGTATCTTAGCATAGCAGAATAGCGAACGAAAGGTTAGCAGAATTGCTACTAAATAATTCCTTGCAGTTTCTGAGTAGCTCCAGACCTACTCCTAGATTGCGATCACCTCAGTCCGTTTAGTTCCTGCTTTGATGTCACAAACACGCCCTGCGTTCGGCCAGCCACTCCCCCGTTTCTCCAGCCACTCCTGCGTTTTTACCTGGCACGCCTGCGTTTTTTAGCACACTCCCGGAAAACGCTCAGTTACCACCCAGAAACGCCCCTTTCCTGTCAATCACTCATCGATCAGCAGTGCGACTGAAAAGCGCCGCACAGACAACAGCAAAACTGTTAAGTTTTTAGTTAAATAACTAAGCGCATGCGCGCTGCGTACCATGCGCATGCGCATTTAGCAGCAAATCGCAGCATAGCGAAAATCGGCAACGAGCAAATAACTCGGAATGACCACCACAGTCTCCAACCTGCACATCCCTGCATACAGTCTCCAACCTGCCCATCCCAGCATACAGTCTCCAACCTGCACATCTCTGCATACAGTCTCCAACCTGCACATCCCTGCATACAGTCTCCAACCTGCACATCCCTGCATACAGTCTCCAACCTGCACATCCCAGCATACAATCTCCAACCTGCACATCCCTGCATACAGTCTCTGATAAAGCTGAATATTTATCTTATATAAAACCCTTTATGAGGTCTAAGAACACTGTACGCTATTTACGTATGAAGTACCGTAAGGGTACGCTCGTTGCGTAACAATCGCTTAGCCGTAGTCGAGACGCTCAAGCGTCACGTTCGCTCACGGCCAAGAGATCACAGGCAGGCACGCTATTGGCTGCTGACTAACGTAATGATTCGCTATAGCGTAGCGGACGCTCGGGACCACGAGGAGATCACCAGCGGCGCTGACGCTCACAATGTTAAACCTTTAAATCTAAACCATAAACAATGTAATATGCTGTAAAACCTTAGTGTAGAGATAGGGTGTAGATGCAACACAGTGTAACCTTATTAACTCAAAAGCTGTTTGAGCGTCACCGACGCTCTGAGAATACTTATCACTATAAGAAATACACAGATACCTGGGCTTAGGGTCCAACGCCTAATATATATATATTATGAATGATACACTTGCAAAAGAGTTAATACAAATACAAATCATACACTACAATATAACATAGACTACCTAACCAGATAACTACACAGGAAATACAATACAATTACTATCTAAGGGAAAATAAGAGAGAAAGAGGAGAAGAGAGAGAGAGAGAGAAATTGGCCCACAATAACAAGAAGATCAATATAGTTGCGGAGAAAAACTTACGCACAAAGGAAACGATCGCATGCGCCTATGGACATCCAGCTCCCGATTTTCAGCAATGATAACCGTTGAAGAGTGAGAGCTGGATGTGATCGGCTTGTCTATTTATGCCCCACACACAATACAATTCAATGGTCCCTACAATCTCATTGTTCATTGGACACAGGAATTCCTCCTCGCATTATAACAAAAGGTCATAGGTTGATTCATACAGGTGGGCCGTGACTATTTCCAACAGCTCAGGTGGGAGGGAAACTGGGTTTCCCGCCGCATGGATAAGTAAGTGCAAATACAGTAAATGTTCATAAACTTCTTATGTCCATAACTATTCGCACGAGCGATTAATCCGCTTCAAACCAACACCGGAATATTGCTAATTAAATACTCTTCCGATGGGTACTAAACACCACTGTATTACTCCTGTCTGACCCTTCGTATCAAACAAAGAGGGATTTCTCTGTTCACGAACATTCTATATTAACCAAACTTTTAGAATCTATCAAAGGGACCATGATCTACAAAATACATTATATAGTGAAAATATGTAACGATTGAGTCGCACGCTACGATCACATAAACTCTACCGTAAATACGCATACCGTGTGCCTGCGGGTGCCCGCGACTGTGAGTATGCGCACGTACGGGAGAGCGTACGCATGCGCAGCACGGACCTGTGTGAGGTGCAAATATGGTAGCGTGCATAGAGATATTTTTCTGACTTTGACAGTCCACCCTTTGGCAGTCAACAATAACTGCCACCTTCTAAAACATTTCAAAAAGAGAAAAATATATGTCAGGGGTTAATACATTTACATGGTTGGGTAGGGGAGGAGAGGAGAAGGTAGGAAAATGGTATGACCTAGTGAGATAGCAGAAGCATGTGTATATGAATCCGTGCTTGGGGGTCATGTATCATCGTGCCGTACGTGTTTTAAATCAAGCTTCGAGGTATTGCGAAGTATACATTTGAATTCCTTCTTATCCCGTGATACGGGTCTGTGGATGGGCTGTCAAACTTTACCGAGCTCTTTTCGGCTTTGGTTGTAACAAAATGGGGGAGCACATTTTAGTTGATGATACATGAATGGGGGAGATATGTGATTGCTGATATCTGTGCCTGTATTCCCTATCGACTATGTGTGTCATTACCTGAGGGTTGTAGAAATGAAGAAAAGACATAATTACGGTAAATGCGGTGGTATTCTATGTCAGGTAAATGTACATTCGTCGATTGAGGTCTTGTTTGGTGTCTGTTGGTTGCAGTCTTCTTTGTGCTTTTGCCCATAAGGTGCGAGCAAAAGCTGTCAATGTCCATAGATTTACAAAAGTGTTGGGCTAGCGTAATTTTAAAATTTCTAGGGAAACTGGGGATCCATGGCATAGTTCATCAAAAATCTGTGTATAAGGTTGTCAAAACTTCTTCTTTAATCCATCTGTTGTCTGTATATCGGCTCATCAAATTCCTCGTCCAAGTGGGTCTTTTTACCTTGGAGAAAACGGAAAAACAGGTGAAAGAAACGGACCGTAGAAATCGCATTTTCATCACATCATTGTTTCTACCGTTGGGTCATAAATCAAGTCCATTGGAATTACAGTTTCCTCACTCCTTAAACTCATTACCCTAGTACGACGATTGCACTTCATTAAAGCCTGACCGCATCTAAATATCAAACCAATTGATATGACAACACCTAAGATACATAGGAGAAACTTCCCAACATCCATTATGACTACTTGAGCCCAGTCTCCTAAACCAGAGAACCAATTTCGCGGGTTCAACCATGACACCCAACCAGTCAGCTCATTACCTACAGCAGCAAGAGTGAGATTGTGTCTCCTGCGAAATTCCCACTTCAGTTGGAGAATATCGTCCATCTTTTGGTCTATGACCTCGACCGGGTCCTCGGTGCTATTCGTAATATATGTGCAACATTTCACGCCGTATTGTGTTGCCAGTGTGACACAATATCCGCCTGTCACTGCTGTGAGGTAATTAAGAACCATTCTATGCTGTACCAGTTCTGTTTTATAAGCTTGAAGTTCTCTTCCAGTATACCTAAACGTGTCATCATACATTTCAGTGATATTATCTAACAAATTTGCAAGCGCAGATATGTATTTATAATTCAACACTCCTCTGGCGGTGCGAGTGATGTCTAACGCGATTAGAAACTGAATCCCGGTGGATTCATGGATCATGTCAGAGGCCGGATGCTCTGTTCTTTCTATCAGGTGCCGTTTAACTACGTGCTCATAATGGGTGTGAGTATAAGGAGTTAGGGCAACACGGTGTATGTCTTTCATTTTGTCATGTGATACAGTCATTACTTCAGGCAGTACTTTTCCAATATAACACAATCCTTCAGAGTTTGGGGCAAGCCACTTATACGCCTTTCTCCCGCATATGAAATATGCATCATCGGGGAGAACATATGGGACGGAGTAGGACATAACCATATTACACACCTTCCATGTGAAATCTCCTAACCCTAATTCTTCCATCTGCTTAGTACACGTATCAGATTGTACGATATGTGCACAGTATCCTGGTGATACCTCTCCAACTCTCGTAATCCTATTTCCTAAGGTATACCTATACCGGAAAGATTTTCCTCTACTGGCTATGTGGCGTATAAGCTCTGTATCTGTAGGCATTCTATCTGCTCTATGCGAAAAGGTCATGGTTTGATTACTCCATGACACTTCCCAATTTCCTGGCTTTCGGGGATTGGAGATGTTAAAACATAATAGGGACCTATCCACATGGTATTGGTGGAGCTTCAAACTAGGAGGGCTGGAGATATTAAATCTCCTGTCCACCGGTCTCCCACCACTTAACTCAAGTACCTCCCCTAACGTTAAAGGAAATGGTACTAGCCCTGATTTGCTATGACCTTGAGGTATTTGAGAGCATACCCAACAATCTGTTTTATTTAACACACTACCCACTAAGGAGTGATAGTCACTCAATGGATGCCGGTCCATATGGATATTAAAACTGGATTGGCATTTCTTTATGCACCCATCCTCAATGACATTGTTACAGAGCCGACAGATACAGTTTTCTTCAGCTAACAATCCTTCACAATTCCTTCTATGGTCAATGCTATCGGATCGTTTTCTGATACTCGCCTTTACTTGTTGGTTAAGTTGTTCTTGGAAAACTACGCCTCCATCTTTATCATCAGAACCCATTCCAGAACCTCTCTCGACCTCCATGGTACTCTCGCCGGAACAGACTGCTCTGGTCAACATCATGGTCAACAGGAAAATCCGGATCACAGTCTCTTGGGGCAAGTCCATCTTGTAGGAGGAAACGGAGAAGAATGAGAAGGGGGAAAAAATAATTTGAGGGAGAGGGGATGGGAAGTTGGAGAAAAACAATAAAAGGGAACAGGGAATTGACAACTGCTTTTGGTCTTGTGATTTTCAATGCTCAGGTGCCGCCTCAATCCTCCTGGAACAGACACTCCAGTGATACAACCTCTACCGTCTGTTCCTTATCACGGGACCTCTCTGGATCAGCAACCTTCTTACAGTGGGACGAATGAACCCAAGTCTCTCTCTCAGCAACCTTCAATGCTGTAGTGCTAGTCAATAAGACTTGGTATGGTCCTTCCCATCTGTCAATAAGGCAACCTGAGCGTAGAAAATTCCGTATCATTACATAATCCCCAGGTTCAATGTCATGACAATTACTATCTGGTAAATCAGGAATCACTAACTTCAGATTATCATTTTGATTCCTTAACTGTTTACTCATGTTAATCAAGTATTTTACAGTCACTTCATTGTTACACTTCAAATCATCCTGAGGGTTAATCATAACATGCGGTTGTCGACCAAACAAGATTTCAAAGGGAGACAGATAAGAGGGGACCTGGGAGTGGTTCTGATGCTGTACAGTACAATGGGTAAAGCTTCTGGCCATGTCAATCCTGTCTCTGTCATCACTTTACTCAGTTTATTTTTAATAGTGCTGTTCACTCTTTCCACTTTCGCACTCGCCTGTGGACGGTATGGAGTGTGCAGCTTGCTATCAATTCCCATCAATTTACACATTCCTTGAAAGACATCACCTGTAAAATGGGTACCCCTATCACTTTCGATAATTCTAGGGATACCATATCTACATACAAATTCCTGCACAATTTTCTTAGCAGTAAACATAGCGGTATTTGTGGCCGCCGGAAATGCTTCGACCCAATTTGAAAAAACATCTATACAAACAAGTACATATTTCAAATTTCGACAAGGGGGTAATTGAATAAAGTCAATCTGTATTACCTGGAAAGGGCCGCCGGCAGGTGGGATATGAGATGGTTCTGTAGGTATTGCCTTTCCGATGTTCTTTCTCAAACAGGTAAGGCATGACATTGCTCTTTTACTCGCATGAGATGAAAATCCTGGGGCACACCAATATGCTCTTACCAACTTGCACATCCCTTCCTTGCCCAGATGAGTCAGCCCGTGAGCTGCCTCAGCTAAACATGGAAGGTATGCTCTGGGGGCCACTGGTTTACCGTGTCCATCCGTCCAGAGTCCTGAGGACTCCTGGCCATATCCTTTTGCCTTCCAGACTGCCTTTTCCTGTGTGGAACACAAATTTTGCATCTCACACAACTTCTGTGTGTTGATGGTATTAAATACCATCAGTTGTGTGGTGTCTGTCTGTCTGGGGGTAGCAGCTGCTAATTTAGCAGCTTCGTCTGCTCGGCTGTTACCAAGTGATACTGGGTCTTGGCTATATGTGTGTGCTTTACATTTGATAACAGCCACTCTGTCGGGTTCCTGTATCGCTGTTAGAAGCCTTTTTATGTGAGCTGCATGCGCTACCGGTGTACCAGCTGCCGTCATGAAATTTCTGAGGCGCCACAGGGCTCCGAAATCATGGACTACCCCGAATGCGTATCTAGAATCGGTGTAGATATTGGCTGATTTGCCCTTAGCCAATTCACATGCTCTGGTTAGGGCGACCAGTTCAGCAACCTGGGCTGAGTGAGGTGGGCCTAGCGGTTCCGCTTCTATGGTGCCTTGGTCATCTACGACTGCGTATCCAGTACACAAGTCTCCCGAGTCTGACTGTCTATGACAACTACCGTCCGTGTAGAACGTAAGTTCTACATCTTCCAGTGGGTTGTCACTGATGTCAGGCCTTGCGGTAAAATTTTGGGTCAAATATTCCATACAATCATGTGTGTCTTCCTTTGTATTAAATCCTCCTTTCCCACCACTCTCATCCTCCACCCTTTGTGCCTGTCCAGGCACACCTGGGAGATATGTTGCAGGATTTAATGCACTGCATCTCCTTATGGTGATGTTTACGGGGGCCATTAGTGCCTATTCCCATTTTGTAAACCGCGCTGATGAGACGTGTCTGGTTTGGGCAGAATTTAACAAGGCTGACACTGCATGTGGTGTATGAATTGTGAGGTTGTGACCTAGCACGACGTCTTCGCTTTTCGTTACTAGCAATGCTATCGCAGCAACGCTTCGCAAGCATGTGGGGAGGGATCGCGCTACCGTATCTAGCTGAGCGCTGTAATATGCTACTGGCCTGCTGGCATCACCGTGCTTTTGGGTTAGTACGCCTGCCGCGCAACCAGCACTTTCTGTTCCGTATAGTTTAAAGGGTTTCCCATAGTCTGGCATACCTAATGCTGGTGCCTGCGTTAGGCACTGTTTAAGTCTCTCAAATGCTGTCTCAGACTCGTCTGTATGCGAAATCCGATCAGGTTTGTTTGAGGAGACCATCTCCTGCAAGGGTAACGCTAGAATGGAAAACCCTGGGATCCAGTTACGGCAATACCCACACATTCCTAAAAATGTTCTGATCTGTTGCTGGGTTTGTGGCAGAGTCATGTCTCTAATTGCTTGAATTCTATCAGCGGTCAGGTGTCTCAGTCCTTGTGTTAGGCAGTGTCCCAAATATTTTACCTTAGTTTGGCATAATTGCAACTTGTCTTTGGAAACCTTGTGTCCTGTGTCTGAAAGATGAAACAGGAGCTGTTTCGTATCCTTCAGGGATGCTTCCAATGAATCAGAACACAGTAGTAGATCATCCACGTACTGTATTAATACTGATCCACTCACTGGTTGGAAAGACTGTAAACAATCATGCAAAGCCTGGGAAAATATACTTGGACTATCTATGAATCCTTGTGGTAATCGAGTCCATGTGTATTGGACTCCTCTGTATGTAAATGCAAACAAATATTGACTGTCAGGGTGCAGAGGTACCGAAAAGAAAGCGGAGCAGAGGTCAATAACAGTGAAAAATTTCGCAGTGGGAGGGATTTGCATTAGGATGACAGCTGGATTTGGCACTACGGGGAATTGACTCTCCACTATTTTGTTAATCCCCCTTAGATCCTGCACTAGCCGGTAACCCCTCCCCCCACTCTTTTTCACAGGGAAGATGGGACTATTTGCAGTGCTGGACGTTCTTACCAGAATGCCCTGTTGTAGCAAGCGCTCTATTACTGGGTACACTCCTAACTCCACCTCTGGCTTCAGAGGGTACTGTGGGATTTTTGGAGCTATCCTACCATCTTTTACTTGTACAACTACCGGAGCTACGTTTGCCATTAATCCAGTGTCTTGTCCATCTTTAGTCCAAAGTGACTCTGGTATCTGAGATGTCATTTCTTCTACTTGGGAGGGAGTCCTATTTGTCATAATGGTATGTGACATTAATTTTGATGGGGAGTCTAACATGTCTCGTACTTCCTGAGCGTGATTCTCAGGTATGTCCAAGAATACACCTTCAGGAGTACAATAAATGACGCACCCCATTTTACACAGTAAGTCTCTTCCCAGGAGATTAGTCGGTGCCGATGCAGCCAGCAAAAAGGAATGCTTGGTATGTAACGGCCCTATTGTAATCTCGGCTGGTTTGCTAACAGGGTAGTGCTGGACTACTCCCGTTACCCCTATGGCTGGAATTGTCTTACCAGTGGTTCTCATGCCCACTGTCGAATTTATCACTGATTTGGCCGCCCCTGTGTCTACAAGAAAGTTTAATGATTTACCAGCTACATTGATTGCAATTTCTGGTTCACTCCCAAGACTTGCAATCAATTTTACTGGCTGCAGATTACAGGTATGGCCACACCCCTATTGGGTATGGTGACCTCCCTGAATCCCGCTGGCAGCAACTACTTGTGATGGAGTTAATTGGGAGCTACCAGAGGCTTGCCAGTCTCTGTTCGGGGGATATCTTTTTGTTTCCCCTGCATGTGGCTCATAACTCCGTTTCTGCGGACCCTGATCCCAATGTCGTGTGTCGTGTCGTTGTCTAGGGGGTGGATAAGATTTTTGTATATTTCTCGATCTACAGTCTCGTGCAAAGTGTCCCTGTTTGTGACAAGAATAACATGTTACCACATTTGACTTACCCACAGGGTTTGGTGATATTAACACAGGCTGTTTTGTGGTCAAGGCCTGTATACTTACTGCCATTAACTTATCACCTTGTTGTTCCCTGTGTCTGGTGATGTTCCTATCGTGATCAATAGCAGCCTCTCTCAAAGTAGCCACAGACAGACCTCGCCAACATGGTTGTGTGGTCTGTACCCTAGTCTTTAATGATTCTTTTAAACCATCCATCAGTACCGATACTGCTACTTCTCGATGGTTTATGTTTGTTTTAATGTCCTCTATGCCTGTGTATTTTGCCATTTCTAATAATGCCCTGTGAAAATATTCTGCAGCAGTTTCTGACTCTTTCTGTCTAATGGAGAAAATCTTGTTCCATTTAACTACCGCTGGGAAATACTCTTTTAACTGTAAACTTATTCTTTTTACGTTGTCTTTGTTGTACACATCTGTAAGAGGTACATCCTGATCTAATCCACAGTCAGCTAAAAATTGAGTTGCGTCAACATTGGAGGGTAAACATGCTCTCAGCAATATCTGCCAGTCTTTGTTGTTGGGCTCTACCGTGTTACCTAGGTCTCTGATGTATTTTTGGCTGGCAACTAAGTCTTTTCTAGGGTCAGGGATCTCAGACACTATGGTCCTTAATTCCATTCGGGAAAATGGGCTATACATGGCAATGTTCCTAACAGGAGTGACTCCTGAAGTGTCTGTTTTCCCATTTGGAACTACTATTACCTTAACAGGATTAACTCTAACAACCTCATTCTGTGTAGATTCTACAGGCTGTGGTGAAATAGTTTCAGCATAGTGTATGGTGCCGTACTTACCCGTTGATACGACCTCACCTATCCCTCCGCTAGGGGCCTTTGTTACTAATCTCGGGGGTGGAGCTGTGCCTACTGTGGTCTCTGCTATGGTGGCTGCTAGAGAGAGCGCTGAAATTGTTGCCGATTCGTCCTCTTGATCACACTCCTGAGGAAAGTTCAAAACAGGGTACAACTTGCACGGGTTAATACTTGCATTGGTTAATTGGTTAACATTATCTTTAACATTTACACAGTTGCTAAGTGTTTGTTTGTTACACCTTAGTGCGTCATTCTCCGCAACCAATTTCTCTCCCGATATGTATGGTGGCGGTGGGGCCGTGGCTATCAGTTTCCTGATCGAGCCAGATCCCGCCGCCTGAGCCAATCCTCTCTGTATGTCACCCTCCTGTTGCCACAACTGCAAATAATCATAATGCTTGATTCGTCTCTTTGCTGATTTAATGAGACATATCCTTCTCCTTAAATTCGTTAACACTTCTGTGCTGAAGCTACCTACTCTTGGGAATTTCTCCCCGTCATGTATTGTCATTCTCTCCCATTCATCACATAAAGCTTCTGTGTGACTTCCGTACTTTTCACACATTACGTACCTTGCCGACCCGACTGGTCGGTTTATGGAATCAACCCGAACCGAGGTTGATCGCCCCCTTCCTGAACAACTGGCCCCCATAATTTGCAGGTGTTACGGACCCTTACAAAAAACCAAGATATTCACGATAGGTTGACGGTAAGGTTTACCGAGCACCTTACTCACTCTGCCCACGCCGACCAATACGACCTGATCACACCGATATGGTGCTGGCGTACTCGACCCAGGGCACCTATTTAACCTTTGTTTACTGGAACATGCGAGGGATATCCGCAGAACACTTACTCTTTCCAGTAAAGGTGAGGTTGTTGGATAATTCCTGAGTGACCAGCGAACTTCCCTTTGTAAAAATAAAAAATTACACAAATCACGTCAGAATGTACAAATAGCGTTTATGACCTTCGTACACAAATAGTACCGGTCAGGTTTACTAATGCACACAATTACGTGCGGTACAATCGTTCAGCACATAAGCAACTAATCTTATGTACGGAGCGACCAGTGGAATCAAAAATTGCGGCTGCGAATTCCTTCAGCAAGAGCTTGTATGGCCTATATGGGTGTTGCACCAACCCTTTTAGGTGTTGTGCCTGTGGACTGTATAGCGGACTTCCTTGTCTGCTGTACCTGAACCTGCTGGTCTGCTATGACCTCCTGGTCTGTTACAGTATGACCTCCTGGTCTGCTATACTCTAATGCTCAATCTTTATGTTTAACCAAGGATGCCTCCCTAGCCACCGTGCATGTCACTTACACGTATGTACCTCACGAGAACTCGATGATTTCTTTTGGTTCAACCTCAAAATTGTATGTAAAAACACTCACTCACCACATGTACACTTTTGTTTCTATTTCTATTTCTGCGCAGAAATTTCTCTTTAGACCAGATGTGTTACAAATTAGGAGAAGGATCTATTAATTTAAATTTTGAATGTTAAAATAAATTTTCGCTATTTATCGCCTGTTGCGTTATTTATCGCGTGTTGTTTGAGTTACGTGGGCGTACCCAGACGCTCCGTTGCGTAATTTACGCTGCGTGCGTCAGCCTTTGCGTACGCGAGTCTCCCTTTGTTAGAGACACGTGTACACCAGTCTTTGTCTACCGTAACACAACTAACACGTTTTATCAATGTAGATGATCCTTGACCATCTACCAAGCACCACACCAATCTCTCTTTATACCTTTAGGTAGAGTTGTGTGTGCGCTTTACACTTTATCCCTTTAATGTATTACTTTTACACTTTAACTATGAAATAGCGACAAATCTCTCTTAGTACGTTTATCAATTATACAATGGCAAACAGGAGAGTGATATATGAAAATACACGAATGAAAAGAAATGCAGATATGCGTGCGTGTGTACGCAAGACAGAAATAAACAGTTTTAAAAGGACACTATCGTTTTGTTCTTACCTCCGGTCCCGGATTCCTTCAGCACCCTTTACTAAGCGAAGCAGACGCTTATCCAAACAGCACTACGAGGAATATGATCTCCCGCCCTTTGCTGCTGGATAATGTCTGCTGAAATTACCTAGTGCAGATATGTGAAGGACGGGCGAGCTGCCAATTGATAAAGCTGAATATTTATCTTATATAAAACCCTTTATGAGGTCTAAGAACACTGTACGCTATTTACGTATGAAGTACCGTAAGGGTACGCTCGTTGCGTAACAATCGCTTAGCCGTAGTCGAGACGCTCAAGCGTCACGTTCGCTCACGGCCAAGAGATCACAGGCAGGCACGCTATTGGCTGCTGACTAACGTAATGATTCGCTATAGCGTAGCGGACGCTCGGGACCACGAGGAGATCACCAGCGGCGCTGACGCTCACAATGTTAAACCTTTAAATCTAAACCATAAACAATGTAATATGCTGTAAAACCTTAGTGTAGAGATAGGGTGTAGATGCAACACAGTGTAACCTTATTAACTCAAAAGCTGTTTGAGCGTCACCGACGCTCTGAGAATACTTATCACTATAAGAAATACACAGATACCTGGGCTTAGGGTCCAACGCCTAATATATATATATTATGAATGATATACTTGCAAAAGAGTTAATACAAATACAAATCATACACTACAATATAACATAGACTACCTAACCAGATAACTACACAGGAAATACAATACAATTACTATCTAAGGGAAAATAAGAGAGAAAGAGGAGAAGAGAGAGAGAGAGAGAAATTGGCCCACAATAACAAGAAGATCAATATAGTTGCGGAGAAAAACTTACGCACAAAGGAAACGATCGCATGCGCCTATGGACATCCAGCTCCCGATTTTCAGCAATGATAACCGTTGAAGAGTGAGAGCTGGATGTGATCGGCTTGTCTATTTATGCCCCACACACAATACAATTCAATGGTCCCTACAATCTCATTGTTCATTGGACACAGGAATTCCTCCTCGCATTATAACAAAAGGTCATAGGTTGATTCATACAGGTGGGCCGTGACTATTTCCAACAGCTCAGGTGGGAGGGAAACTGGGTTTCCCGCCGCATGGATAAGTAAGTGCAAATACAGTAAATGTTCATAAACTTCTTATGTCCATAACTATTCGCACGAGCGATTAATCCGCTTCAAACCAACACCGGAATATTGCTAATTAAATACTCTTCCGATGGGTACTAAACACCACTGTATTACTCCTGTCTGACCCTTCGTATCAAACAAAGAGGGATTTCTCTGTTCACGAACATTCTATATTAACCAAACTTTCAGAATCTATCAAAGGGACCATGATCTACAAAATACATTATATAGTGAAAATATGTAACGATTGAGTCGCACGCTACGATCACATAAACTCTACCGTAAATCCGCATACCGTGCGCCTGCGGGTGCCCGCGACTGTGAGTATGCGCACGTACGGGAGAGCGTACGCATGCGCAGCACGGACCTGTGTGAGGTGCAAATATGGTAGCGTGCATAGAGATATTTTTCTGACTTTGACATCTCCAACCTGCACATCCCTGCATACAGTCTCCAACCTGCACATCCCTGCATACAGTCTCCAACCTGCACATCTCTGCATACAATCTCCAACCTGCACATCCCTGCATACAGTCTCCAACCTGCACATCCCTGCCTACAGTCTCCAACCTGCACATCCCTGCATACAGTCTCCAACCTGCACATCCCTGCATACAGTCTCCAACCTGCACATCTCTGCATACAGTCTCCAACCTGCACATCTCTGCATACAGTCTACAACCTGCACATCCCAGCATACAGTCTCCAACCTGCACATCCCGGCATACAGTATCCAACCTGCACATCCCTGCCTACAGTCTCCAACCTGCACATCCCTGCATACAGTCTCCAACCTGCACATCCCTGCATAGAGTCTCCAACCTGCACATCCCTGCATACAGTCTCCAACCTGCACATCCCTGCATACAGTCTCAAACCTGCACATCTCTGCATACAGTCTCCAACCTGCACATCCCAGCATACAATCTCCAACCAGCACATCCCTGCATACAGTCTCCAACCTGCACATCCCGGCATACAGTCTCCAACCTGCACATCCCTGCATACAGTCTCCAACCTGCACATCCCTGCATACAGTCTCCAACCTGCACATCCCTGCATACAGTCTCCAACCTGCACATCCCAGCATACAGTCTCCAACCTGCACATCCCTGCATACAGTCTCCAACCTGCACATCTCTGTATACAGTCTCCAACCTGCACATCCCAGCATACAGTCTCCAACCTGCACATCCCGGCATACAGTCTCCAACCTGCACATCCCAGCATAGAGTCTCCAACCTGCACATCCCTGCATACAGTCTCCAACCTGCACATCCCTGCATACAGTCTCCAACCTGCATACAGTCTCCAACCTGCACATCCCTGCATACAATCTCCAACCTGCACATCCCTGCATACAATCTCCAACCTGCACATCCCTGCATACAGTCTCCAACCTGCACATCTCTGCATACAATCTCCAACCTGCACATCCCAGCATACAGTCTCCAACCTGCACATCCCAGCATACAGTCTCCAACCTGCACATTCCAGCATACAGTCTCCAACCTGCACATCCCTGCCTACAGTCTCCAACCTGCACATCCCTGCATACAATCTCCAACCTGCACATCCCTGCACACAGTCTCCAACCTGCACATCCCGGCATACAGTCTCCAACCTGCACATCCCTGCATACAGTCTCCAACCTGCACATCTCTGCATACAATCTCCAACCTGCACATCCCGGCATACAGTCTCCAACCTGCACATCCCTGCATACAGTCTCCAACCTGCACATCCCTGCATACAGTCTCCAACCTGCACATCCCTGCATACAGTCTCCAACCTGCACATCCCGGCATACAGTCTCCAACCTGCACATCCCTGCATACTGACCCCAACCTGCACAATCCAACATGTAGGGTCTCATTCAGGTTGGGATGCAAATATACAAAAATAAATGCGGATGCAGTGCCCGTCCTGTGCATGCGCCAGCATTTTCAGCAGGGGGGGGTGCAGAAAATGTGATTGCATCTGCCTGTTAATCAGGCAGAGGCAGTTGTGGGGCAGGGGGGTGGGGCGGCAAGGATCAGTTTCCTAGACGGAGTGTTGCGGGGGTAGAGGGCAGCAAACAGGGGTGCCATTTTAGAAATGGGGGCATGGCTTGATCACGGCGGGTGCATGTCATCATATTCAGCTGCCGTGATCATAAACATGATGGCGAGCCTCCTGTGGGCGGAGCTAAACTGCGCCGGCAGAAAACAACCTTCATTTCTGCTATTTCTATGTATTGCTTAAACTACAATCTGCTTAAAATTGTGTAGTTTCTGTCTCACACTGATCATGCCTCCCCTGGATTTTCCCCTGGCTGCGGGCTCATAGTGCCCCCCCCCCTTCCCCCCCGTTCAACGTGCAGCAGTGCTACAAATACTTTTTCTTCTACAAAACGGGTGTGGCCAGACCTCTCGTGATTAGGCCACTCCCTCAAAATATTATCTGGGCCCACTTCAGCTCTGCTGGGGACCAGGGACGTTCGGTGAGGTAAATGGCTCAGGAGGCACGGGCTAGCACCAGAAACAGATTTACACACAATATATGAGCACAAGGATCCATGTGGGCATTATACACAGGTACAGTAGTATATACTGCTGGAAATTTGGTGAGTTTTGATCAGAGATGTGTGAAAAAATAGGCAGTGCCTCACCTGCCATAGACTTTTTACTCCAGAGTTATGACTATAAAAATTATTAGATTAATACAAAGAAGATATTTCTAATATATTCTTTGTATTTTCATATGCTTTATACAGTCAAAACTCTGGCATATACGTTAGTATAACAGGAAGGACCTGTATCACCCCACCACACATTACTGCTTCGGACTCAGGGAAGTGATTTTATCTTGAGTCTGATTAGCCTATCCGCTGCCGTATACTGTAGACTGCAGACTCACTGGATCCGGTAACTCTATCCAATGAGCTGCAGGAGTGAATGATGCCATCAGTATTGTCAGTATTGCTCCTCCACCATCACCCTTTCCTCTCCCTGTCACCCTTTGCTTATCACCCCCTGCCTCTTTCCAGTCACTTTATGACCGCAGACCCATCTATGGAGCATCTGAGTAACGTTGCTGAAATAAGACACTAGTGAGTTTTAACAGTGTACAGATTATTATCATTTGATTGAAAGGGAACAGATTATCATTAGAAATGGGATGCCTTATGTATTGTTTGGGGGTCACATGGGAGGTCATTCCGAGTCGTTCGCTCGGAAAATGTCTTCGCATCGCAGCGTTTTTCCGCTTAGTGCGCATGCGCAATGTCCGCACTGCGACTGCGCCAAGTAAATTTGCTATGAAGTTTGGATTTTTACTCACGGCTTTTTCTTCGCTCAGGCGATCGTAGTGTGATTGACAGGAAATGGGTGTTACTGGGCGGAAACAGGCCGTTTTATGGGCGTGTGGGAAAAAACGCTACCGTTTCCGGAAAAAACGCGGGAGTGGCTGGAGAAACGGAGGAGTGTCTGGGCGAACGCTGGGTGTGTTTGTGACGTCAAACCAGGAACGACAAGCACTGAACTGATCGCAGATGCCGAGTAAGTCTGAAGCTACTCTGAAACTGCTAAGAAGTTTGTAATCGCAAAATTGCGAATACGTCGTTCGCAATTTTAAGATGCTAAGATTCACTCCCAGTAGGGGGCGGCTTAGCGTGAGCAACTCTGCTAAAATCGCCTTGCGAGCGAACAACTCGGAATGACCTCCATGGTGCACTACCATATGGCATATTATAATCTCCGGGTGGGGCCTAAAAATGAAGGGGCCCAAAACATTTTTTGCAACTGGATCCAGCACTCCTAAATTCCACAACTGTCATCATCTTAAATTAAGTTAAAATAATAGTGTTTCTTCCCCTGTGCTAATGGATGCATAACATTTAAAAAAGAAATAAATAATTAAATAATTAAATAAATAAATACTGTCAACACATAGGGATTGTGTTGCATATGTATACGGTTAAATAATTGTACAGACACTTGAATGATAGTGAAGCTGTAGGAGAGCACAGCACCGTAACTTATTATAATCTGGACCCTTGCAAATGGGATATCCACTCCAGGCCAACAGAATTTATGGAGATGGCTCCGTAAGGGTTGGCATAAAAGCAACTGCCCCAATTGTTTCTTCTTTATCTGTGTCAAGGTACTGTAATAACCTCAACAAGCACCCCCCCCCCAATCACTGTATACTTACTGTATAATTATCAAAATAACTAATTTTGTCTATGATATTTAAAATGTGCTAAGTCTGTTTATCCTACATTTTTCTCAAGTGAAATTATATTGTGATTTTTATTTTATTTTTCAATGCATATCGAAACACTCAGAACAGAGAACACATGCCTAAACTTTAGCAGCAATACAAAAAAGAGGGAAGTCTATAATTAATACATATGGGCCCTCATTCCGAGTTGTTCGCTCGTTCTTTTCCTTCGCATCGGTGCGATTTTCTGCTAACTGCGCATGCGCAATATTTGCACTGTGGCTGTGCCAAGTAAATTTGCTAAGAAGTTTGGTATTTTACTCACGGCATTACAAGGTTTTTTCTTCGTTCTGCTGATCATTGTGTGATTGACAGGCAGTGGGTGTTTCAGGGCGGAAACTGGCCGTTTTATGGGAGTGTGTGTAAAAACGCTGCCGTTTCTGGGAAAAACGCGGGAGTGGCTGGAGAAACAGGGGAGTGTCTGGGTGAACGCTGGGTGTGTTTGTGACGTCAAACCAGGAACGACAAGCACTGAACTGATTGCACTGGAAGAGTAAGTCTCGAGCTACTCAGAAACTGCAAAGTAAAATCTTTTCGCAATATTGCGAATACTTCGTTCGCAATTCTGCTAAGCTAAGATTCACTCCCAGAGGGCGGTGGCTTAGCGTGTGCACTGCTGCAAAAAGCGGCTAGCGAGTGAACAACTCGGAATGAGGGCCAAGGTTGGGTATGCAGGTGGACATAGCAATGTAGAATAAAAATAAGCTACCTACTTGCAATGTAATATAAAAAGGACAAATAATGCTACAAAAACTAACATAATACAGCCAATATACAGTATGTCCCGCTTCACAAATGATTACCTAACACCTATATATTATAGATCATTTGACACTTTTAGACAAGTACGTGTTCTCATAACAAATGTATATTGCAAATCACTATCAGAATTTTAAAATGCTGAATATGGTCTTAAGAGATGGCAACTTTATCAAGTACAGAACAAAATGAATATTATTTAAGGGGTAGCAATAAAGGCACTGACTTCAACATTATTTTATATTAATTGTGCCTAGTATGAAGAGATGCAAATGTAATACATATAAAGTATACCGTAAGCGGGAAATAAAATGATTTTTTTTTTTTGAGAATCTTCCTGCATCAGCATCTACAAATTTACTGCTTCACTATATACAATAGTAGCTCTTATTACTACTGCTGGCTTACCGATTTCTTATTTTAAATAGTAAAATTGCTGTTCAGTGTAACTTTATCTTCTTAAAAGTCCATAATTGTCACTGTTGGGATTTTACCAATTAATCACTTTACAAGCTGTACTGCCATCATTGGTTTTATATAATGGATGCAATGTGTGTGGTGCACACAGGCCCCTGGGTCTAGTGGGCCCATACCACACACACTGCACCCATGTTTTATTATTTACCCTTCCGGAGCCCCGAGTTGGGCACTGCTGCTATGGTAAAAATCACTGCCAAAATGGCCACTGTGCATGTGCAGTAGTGATTAGTCTCCAGAATATGGCATGCAGTGTCGGACTGGGGCATGAAGGGCCCACCGAGGAAATGCTGCTGTAGGGCAGGCATGTCCAAACTGCGGCCCTCCAGCTGTTGAGAAACTACACATCTCAGCATGCCTTGACACAGCTTTAGCATTAACTGACAGCAAAACTGTCAGGGCATGCTGGGATATGTAGTTTCACAACAGCTGGAAGGCCACAGTTTGGACATGCCTGCTGTAGGGGCTCATGCTTAAGGGTGTGGCCAGGCTGCACTGGGGCGTGGCCAGCCACCATAGAGGTTTGTCTAACCATTACAAAGTACATGGTCTGTGCCCCTTGGTAAATATATAATAAACCATATTCTTGTGAAGTATAATGTAACATAAGTATAATGCATAATTCAAGTGCACTAAGATAGAGAGTCTGGATTTAGATCCCATGAGAAGGAGGAGGGCTCACAGGCAGTGGGGCCCACTGGGGGTTTCCTCTGTTCCCCTGTGGGTCAATCCGACGCTGATGGCAGGTGCCTTGCTTCTGGAGACATGCGCATGTGCAGTAGACTCTGTCACAATATCAGAGCCTACTGCACTGTGGAAAGGGGGGGCCCAACCAGAGTCTGCACAGGGGCCCCTCCTCTGTTGAAACACCTGTGGCTGCAGTCAGTGCAATATTAGTAAAGCACAGGACTTTGGGGGTGATTCAGACCTGATCGCTGGGCTGCTAATTTTGCTGTCCTGCGTTCACATAGTCGCGCCCCCAGGGGGAGTGTAAATTTGCCGTGCAAGTGTGCGATCCCATGTGTACGCCGAACTGCCCAAATCCACTGTATGCAGTCTCTGCGCAGCCCAGGACTTACTTCTACAGTGCGATGATTACAGGCTAGTCGGGTCTGGAGCTGACGGCACACACCCTCCCTGAAAATGCTTCGGGGCACGCCTGCATTTTTCCGGACACTCCCAGTAAACGGCCACTTACCATCCACAAACGGCCTCTTCCTGTCAATCACCTTGCAAATGCCCTTGCAGTTGGAATTTTTGCACCATCCTTGTGATGTTAGTGTATTAGAATGCTTAATATTTGTAGACACTCCCTTACTAATATGTGTAAGCCTGAATCTTCAGTGATGGTCCCTGGGACCAGGGGGATGCTGGGAAGTGGGTGGTCCAGTGTGCAGTGTGCCTGGAGTTGGTGATGGAATAAACAGCACAGCAGTGAACTCACGTGTCTCTGTGTCCTTATGACTGGATTTTCAATCATATGAACAAAACATGGTGTCAGAAGAAGATTAACTTGGACTGCTAGTGCTCTCAGAGTGTGAAAGAATCTTTCAGAAGTCTGTAAGGCTGTGATACTCAGTGTCTGCAAAGCCTGCCATGTGCTCCTCACTTCAAATAGTGAGTAACCATGGATAAACTAGCTCCTCCAACTGGCATGCTAATGTCTGGTAACTTGTCTGAAAACTGGAAAAGATTTAAGCAAAGGTTTAATCTATATCTCGCTGCATGTGGAGCTGATACAGAGGCTGACAAACTAAGGCATCCATTTTCCTCCATGTGATAGGAGAGGATGTGCTGGACATTTATAATAGTTTTCAGTTTGCTGAGGGGCAGAATATGGTGCTATCTTCTATAATGCAAAAGTTTGAGGATTACTTTGTGCCAAGGAAAATTGTGACATATGAAAGATATAAGTTTTTCACATGTGATCAGAAGTCTGTAGATGGATTTGATCAGTATGTTACAGAGCTGCAATCACTCTGTAAAACCTGTGATTTTGGTGATTTAAAGGATTCACTGATTAAAGATCATATTGTCTGTGGAATACCTGATAATGGACTCAGAGAGAGACTGCTGAGAGAGCAAGACCTAACACTAGACAAGGCAGTGACTATGTGTAGATCTGCAGAAATAACTAGATTTCAAGCCAAAACATTACACAAGGAAGTTGATGCTGCTGTCCATGTAGTGCAGAAAAAAGAGCCAAGCAAACCTCCATTCTTAAGAATGAAGCAGTCTAAGCCACAGTCTAATAAGGAAATGTGTAGTAGATGTGGAAATGCTCACAATCCTAAAATGTGCCCGGCTTATGGTAAAACCTGCAAGAAATGTGGTAGACTTAATCACTTTGCCAAATGCTGTAAAATGAAAAGTGAAACAACCAATGTGTTAAACAAACAGGAATTCTTTGTGGATTGCATTGAACTTTGCAGTGCAGATAAGAAAGAATAGATTGTCCCTTTAACTGTGAATGAGATTGTCATTCCCTTTAAGCTTGATACTGGCGCACAGGTGAATTTAATATCGTTTCAAGACTATAAGACTTTTAGAGTAAAACCTAAAATTCATCCAGCCAAAGTGAAAGTTACAGGGTACACTGGGGAGGAAATTCCTGTGAAAGGTACATGCTTAGTGACACTGAAATATAAGGGACAACAGTTTAAAACATCTCTACTGATTGTGGATAAAAATGTGCAACCGATTCTAGGATCAAGTTCCTGTGAGAAACTAAGCTTGCTAAAGAAAGTATTTATGGTGACATCACAAGTAGAAGATGACTGCAAATCGATGTTTACAGAATACAGAGACTTGTTTGAAGGTCTAGGTTGTTTGCCTGGAGAGCATAAAATAAATATAGACACGCAAGTTTCTTCAGTGATACACCCCTGTAGAAAAGTGCCGTTTGCGCTGAGAGAAAAACTGAAACAAGAGTTACATTGCATGGAAGCCTTGGGTGTGATACAGAAAGTTGGTGAGCCTACTGAATGGGAAAGCGCCTTAGTAATTGTTGAAAAGAAAATGGACAACTCAGAATATGTGCGAACAAATGTCTAACTTGTTCATATATAAATAACAAAACTAAATTTTTCTCATCATCAGACAATACACAATTTACTATTGGTTCGTTTATAAATTGTAATAGTGTATTTGTCATATATATATTAGTCTGCAGTTGTAAACTGATCTATGTGGGACGTACTACACGTAAATTGAAAATTCGATTTTTAGAACATAGGCGCAATATTTTAAGGGGATACTCTCTGCATAGTGTATCCCGACACTTTGCAGAATTTCATGAAAAGAACCCACAGGACGTCCATCTTATAGGCATTGAAACTATTCCATCAACTCCAAGGGGGGGTGATAGATATAGGAAACTGTGCCAAAGGGAAAATTACTGGATTCACCTGTTGAAAACCCTCGTTCCTGAGGGATTAAATGAAACAATTGAATTTGATCTTTAACATCATATGAGGTACATCTCCAAACTACATGCAATTCTTTCTGGGTTACATATCTGTATGGGTGCCTGTTTCAGATTATTTATCACTACATCTATACTCATGAGATGCATTATCATATAATGCATCCTATATAGTAATTATTTATTCATAATCTTTCATGTAAGATCGATTTGGACATATAGTCATGCGCATGCTCATTTCTATATGGGTCTATATGTCATCTCTGGGTGTGGGGGGTTTCTGATCTATGGCCCGCTGTCTCTTTTATATCGTTTAGTATAAATGTATCATTACATAAGAAATGTAATCCCATTAGGGGTTATGACATCTTTATTTACAATAAATATAGGACAAGTTTAATTCCATATAGAACTAATCTTATCTAATATACTCATAGTCTATGTGAAGTAATAATGGAACTAAGTCATTGATAACAGCTAATGAAAATCCAATTTGTGTCTCTTCCTATTATGCCATGAAAGACTAATATTATTCTTAGTATGATCTGTGTAAAACTATACCTTCTGTGTCCTTTCTTATCATGCCATGAAAGACTAATATCATTTTTGGTATGATCTATGTAAAATCGTATCTTATGTTATCCTCAATCTCCTGTGCCATCGCATATCATCTGACACGGAATTTACAATATTTGTTTATTTAATATGAATTTAATTGTAAATTAATTATAAAATTATTTTACTGTCCCCATATTCCCTTTTTTTTTGTTTTTCTTTGTATTCCTCTTTTTCTTTTTCTTTTTCATTTGTTCTGTTTTTATATGGTAAATTATATCTGCATATATTTACATGTATATCTAAACCTTAATAGACCAATGCACCGATAGCTATGTAGCTGCTAAATAATGGAGAGTTGACCTTCTTAATTGTGTTTTAATTAGTTTTTATTAGCCGCACCTGGCAGTATGTTTATTAACGCTATATATAGGATGAACACAGTGGAGGTGGTATTCCTTTGAAAAAGTCACGTTAATCGTGACGAAACGCGTTAGGCTCCTCCCCTTCGACTCTGATCCACCTGCACTACAGCTTCAAGGAACTTTGCTTACAGCGGAGAGTTCTTCTGTCTGCACGGTGGCTCTATTGCGGTCTCTGAACGGCACCAGCCTACACTGTCTGACGGCTGCAATTGGCCGCGGGACATCGCCAGCCCATATCATCTGACGGCTGTGCCTGGCAGTGGGATAACGACAGCCCGTATCATCATCTTATGGTAATACCTGGCTGTGAGACAACGCCAGCTTGTATCATCTAAACGGCTATTCGGCCGTGGGACAGCGCTTTAGTCTCATATAAACCAGTGCCAGCAATGGCTCCGGCTAATGTTACACCTGTGAATCTCCACCGCAATTAGCGGCCACAGCGTGTGCTCCTCTGACGTCTTGGAAGATGTGGTATTACCTACGCTTAGGGCATTAAAAGGATTTCCACCAGCCCAAGGGAATACACAGGCAATTATCCTGCATCCGGGACTTACAGATTTAGGAGCAAGTTTGGATAATTATTCCTTTATTGAATTTCTCTCCTTAGCATCACACTGTGGGCTTTATACAGGACTTTACCGAGGACGCTCGGTAATACCAGCCCATAGGAGAGGTAATATTGTATACTGTTTATTGTATATTTGACCGCTGGGCCCTTTTTCCGTCTCTGATTACTGGAGAAAAAGTTCTGCTGCTTCTACATATTTTTAGCCATAATACACTGCAGAGAGTAAAATTGTAACCATTTAGTTACATTATTGTTACAATTTCAAAAAAAGTATCAATCTTATACCCTGAATCAGGGGAATACTATATACAAACCTTGATTAATACTGTGTGTTTATACAACAGTGTTTTAGAGTATAGTTATTTATCTCTTTATATATGGTTAACCTTATTTGTTGTTGATGTATTTTACATTATAATAAACAATTTTATATAGAAGACTGTCAACTCTCCATGATTTATACCCATTTGTAACACCCCAAGCGCAGCCGATTTTTTCCTTTTTTTTTTAATTATTGCATCCATAGGCACATGCACAGTGCCAATCATCGGCAGCGCTCAGGTGTGATTGCAATTTGGTAGTCTATTTATTTAGGCGCTGTCAGCAAGTTGTTTTGGTACTCAGTTTTGTTTTGTGTTTTTCTGGTAGCTGCCTTTATACATATCTTTAGTGTGAGATATATTGCATCATCATTGTTTATTATGGCCAATTTTATGTGTTTATCTGAACGGGTCAAAAGAAGACAACAATATGAGGCTACTTTGATTGAGAATTCTGAGACCATAGTACCACCGGTAATCCATAATGATAAAGAGAAGGAGTTTAATATGCTCTTCTATAAATTAGAGGACCAAATGAAAACTGAAACCCGCCACTGGTGGGACATGGTCACCCTACAAAAATATGTTAAAACAAAAAAAATTCCAAGGGGACTCAGAATTCTCAAGACATTGTCTTTTATTGATGACCCATCACTGAAGGAGAAATGGGATGCATTACTCGATACTTGCTCCTTCTCCCTGATGGAATTATTAATTAAATACCGTAGTGATAGGACAATGCAGTTGGCACAGGAGATTGAGGATACAAAGAAACTCTTAAGTAGTTTCTCTGAACATCCACAGTTTAAACATAATGATTTAAAATTAAATCACAAATTGGAACTTTATGAAAGGGAGATCATAGAGGGTAAGAACAGGAAATTTGATAGAGACACTAATGATTATAATCGTAATTTAGTTCGAACATATAATAAGAAACAGTATATATCTAACAGACAACGTAGTACATCAAATTGGAGACTAAGAAATACTGTTCAACATAGAAATAGATCCAATGATGTTAGGGGTCGGAGATATGAGACATCGGGCCGTAGACCGGCATCCCCTTACACTAGGAGACCTGATAACAGAAATTATTCTCCTCAGAGGGGTAATAACCCGTATGAGGATATGTCAGTAAGACCCAAAAATTCCAACATAAGTAACCCATATAATGCACATACAATGCAGTCTGTTTCCAAGATAGGCACATCAAAATTTTTAGAGAGGGGCCAGAGGAGACAGAAAACTCCTCCGCCGTATCATTATACACAGAATCGATACGAACCCCTTCGGATAGACACCCCAAAAAGGGGAAGAGAAAACAGGACAGAGGACACAGAGGAGGACGTAGGGTACAGAGGAAAAAAAACGAGATTTGAGACCATAGAAAATAACATTCATAATTTATCTTCAATCCAACTAGAAACAAACGATATCAAATTATTGAATAAAGGTCTCAAGTTTGCTCCCTCTAAACCCCCGGAATTCTTTAACCTTTTTGTTGAACTTAATCGTTATATACGTACTCTGGCACGCAAAAGATACTTTGCCTCCAAAAAACTAACCAAGCAAAAAATTGAAGGATTGCCAATTATCTTGGATGATGGAGACAAGACAAGCTTAGATGCACTGCAGTCATTGCTAGAAGAGAATAGTCCTTTGGAAGACACTATTCCAATTTACAATATAGCAAAAACAAGCGAACATCGCTTGCAGTTTAAAAACAGTTCACAATTCTTTCCCTTACAGCACAGAAGCCCACCAATAGATATCTTCTATAAAAAAAACATTGGAGGAATTTAATACTCTATGCCAAAAGGAACGTAAAATATTTAAATATAAACATAACTTATCATTTGGTGAAAAAGCCTCCTTACATAAGCTCATTGATAACCCCTCCCTTGTCATTAAGCCGGCTGACAAGGGAGGGGGAATCGTTATACAGGATACAGATGATTATTTATCTGAGGCTTACAGACAGTTAGGGAATAGGGATATATATACCCTATTACCTACCGACCCTTCTAGTTTTTTTCATAGGTCTCTTACTGAGCTCGTCCAAGGTGCCCTTGAGGGAGACATAATTTCTAAGGAAGAGATGAAATATCTCATACCTCTTCACCCCATCACCCCTACCTATTATCATTTGCCCAAAATTCACAAATCCCTCACTGCACCCCCGGGTAGACCCATAATTTCAGGTGTTGGGTCCCTCACTTCTAATTTATCCCACTTTGTTGATCACTTTTTACAGCCTTTAGCCACCAGTCTTCCTTCGCATATTAAAGATACTACAGCCTTTTTGAATTCCATCACAGGTATCAAATGGAAGGAATCATATTTTTTTATGACCTGCGATGTACAGGCACTATATTCAAAAATCCCCCATAATAAAGGTATTGCGGTTATTGCCCAGTATCTCACAGATTCCAATGTTCTTTCTAAGGACTTACAAGAATTTATTTTGGCTTCGATTAAATTTATTTTATCACACAATTATTTTTTATTTAATCACCAATTTTATTTACAGACACTTGGGACGGCCATGGGGACGAGGTTCGCGCCCAGCTTCGCCAATCTCTACATGGGAGCGTTTGAGGATGCACATGTTTGGGGGCGGAGTTTGGGCGCGGACCTCGTTTACTATGGCCGTTACATAGATGATCTCTTTTTTGTTCTTGATGGAGATATTAACTCAGCTTTGGATCTTACTGCTTCTTTTAATAATAATGATTTTAATTTATCATTCACCAGCACGGTAGATAAACTCTCCATCTCGTTCCTTGATGTCTCCCTCACTATAATAGATGGGGCTATTTCCACTAAGACTTTTAGAAAAGAGGTAGACAAATATAATTTTCTACATTTTGACAGTTCACATCACAAACCATGGATTAGAAATATTCCCTACGGTCAATTGCGACGTCTCAGACGCAATTGTAGTGAATATCATAATTACACTGTACAGGCGGATGAATTATCATCGTCTCTTGAGAATAAGGGTTACCCTTCTAAGTTAATTCAGTCAGCTCGTGCACGAGTGGACCAGCTTGATAGGAAAGATCTCTTAGAATATAAACCAAGGAATCAAAAATTTGAGCAAGATCAACCGCACTTTTTTTCTAAGTACAATAATTCTTCTTGTCAAATAAGAAAAATTATTTCTAATAATTTTCGCATTTTACTCACTGATCACATTCTCAGAACAGAAATTGGAGAAAAGCCGTCAGTTATTTTTAAACGTTCCACTAACTTACAACAGCATCTTTCACCAAGTTTCTTTGTTGATAGAAGAACTCAAATACAGTCAGATAACTCATTTAATACTTCACAATGGCTGACTAAAACAAGAGGCTGCTTTAAGTGTGGTGCGAACAAATGTCTAACTTGTTCATATATAAAGAACAAAACTAAATTTTTCTCATCATCAGACAATACACAATTTACTATTGGTTCGTTTATAAATTGTAATAGTGTATTTGTCATATATATATTAGTCTGCAGTTGTAAACTGATCTATGTGGGACGTACTACACGTAAATTGAAAATTCGATTTTTAGAACATAGGCGCAATATTTTAAGGGGATACTCACTGCATAGTGTATCCCGACACTTTGCAGAATTTCATGAAAAGAACCCACAGGACGTCCATCTTATAGGCATTGAAACTATTCCATCAACCCCCAGGGGGGGTGATAGATATAGGAAACTGTGCCAAAGGGAAAATTACTGGATTCACCTGTTGAAAACCCTCGTTCCTGAGGGATTAAATGAAACAATTGAATTTGATCTTTAACATCATATGAGGTACATCTCCAAACTACATGCAATTCTTTCTGGGTTACATATCTGTATGGGTGCCTGTTTCAGATTATTTATCACTACATCTATACTCATGAGATGCATTATCATATAATGCATCCTATATAGTAATTATTTATTCATAATCTTTCATGTAAGATCGATTTGGACATATAGTCATGCGCATGCTCATTTCTATATGGGTCTATATGTCATCTCTGGGTGTGGGGGGTTTCTGATCTATGGCCCGCTGTCTCTTTTATATCGTTTAGTATAAATGTATCATTACATAAGAAATGTAATCCCATTAGGGGTTATGACATTTTTATTTACAATAAATATAGGACAAGTTTAATTCCATATAGAACTAATCTTATCTAATATACTCATAGTCTATGTGAAGTAATAATGGAACTAAGTCATTGATAACAGCTAATGAAAATCCAATTTGTGTCTCTTCCTATTATGCCATGAAAGACTAATATTATTCTTAGTATGATCTGTGTAAAACTATACCTTCTGTGTCCTTTCTTATCATGCCATGAAAGACTAATATCATTTTTGGTATGATCTATGTAAAATCGTATCTTATGTTATCCTCAATCTCCTGTGCCATCGCATATCATCTGACACGGAATTTACAATATTTGTTTATTTAATATGAATTTAATTGTAAATTAATTATAAAATTATTTTACTGTCCCCATATTCCCTTTTTTTTTGTTTTTCTTTGTATTCCTCTTTTTCTTTTTCTTTTTCATTTGTTCTGTTTTTATATGGTAAATTATATCTGCATATATTTACATGTATATCTAAACCTTAATAGACCAATGCACCGATAGCTATGTAGCTGCTAAATAATGGAGAGTTGACCTTCTTAATTGTGTTTTAATTAGTTTTTATTAGCCGCACCTGGCAGTATGTTTATTAACGCTATATATAGGATGAACACAGTGGAGGTGGTATTCCTTTGAAAAAGTCACGTTAATCGTGACGAAACGCGTTAGGCTCCTCCCCTTCGACTCTGATCCACCAGCACTACAGCTTCAAGGAACTTTGCTTACAGCGGAGAGTTCTTCTGTCTGCACGGTGGCTCTATTGCGGTCTCTGAACGGCACCAGCCTACACTGTCTGACGGCTGCAATTGGCCGCGGGACATCGCCAGCCCATATCATCTGACGGCTGTGCCTGGCAGTGGGATAACGACAGCCCGTATCATCATCTTATGGTAATACCTGGCTGTGAGACAACGCCAGCTTGTATCATCTAAACGGCTATTCGGCCATGGGACAGCGCTTTAGTCTCATATAAACCAGTGCCAGCAACGGCTCCGGCTAATGTTACACCTGTGAATCTCCACCGCAATTAGCGGCCACAGCGTGTGCTCCTCTGACGTCTTGGAAGATGTGGTATTACCTACGCTTAGGGCATTAAAAGGATTTCCACCAGCCCAAGGGAATACACAGGCAATTATCCTGCATCCGGGACTTACAGATTTAGAAGCAAGTTTGGATAATTATTCCTTTATTGAATTTCTCTCCTTAGCATCACACTGTGGGCTTTATACAGGACTTTACCGAGGACGCTCGGTAATACCAGCCCATAGGAGAGGTAATATTGTATACTGTTTATTGTATATTTGACCGCTGGGCCCTTTTTCCGTCTCTGATTACTGGAGAAAAAGTTCTGCTGCTTCTACATATTTTTAGCCATAATATACTGCAGAGAGTAAAATTGTAACCATTTAGTTACATTATTATTACAATTTCAAAAAAAGTATCAATCTTATACCCTGAATCAGGGGAATACTATATACAAACCTTGATTAATAGTGTGTGTTTATACAACGGTGTTTTAGAGTATAGTTATTTATCTCTTTATATATGGTTAACCTTATTTGTTGTTGATGTATTTTACATTATAATAAACAATTTTATATAGAAGACTGTCAACTCTCCATGATTTATACCCATTTGTAACACCCCAAGCGCAGCCGATTTTTTCCTTTTTTTTTAATTATTGCATCCATAGGCACATGCACAGTGCCAATCATCGGCAGCGCTCAGGTGTGATTGCAATTTGGTAGTCTATTTATTTAGGCGCTGTCAGCAAGTTGTTTTGGTACTCAGAAAGTTGGTGAGCCTACTGAATGGGTAAGCGCCTTAGTAATTGTTGAAAAGAAAATGGACAACTCAGAATATGTCTAGACCCCAGAGATTTAAACAAAGCTATTAAATGAGAATATTTTAAACTACCAACCAGAGATGAAATCATGTCGCAATTTGCGGGAGCAAAATAGTTCAGTAAATTGGACGCATCCTCAGGATTCTGGCAAATGAAGCTAGATGAGGCCAGCTCAAAGCTTTGTACATTTAATACACCAGAAGGTCGATACAGATTTCTTCGACTACCATATGGAATATTGTCTGCTCCAGAAGTATATCACAAAAAGATACACATGATTTGTGAACATATTCCAGGTTTTGAAACAATGATGAATGACATTATTGTCTGGGGATCTACAAAGGAAGAACATGATTCTAGATTGAGACAAGTAATGGAACTTGTCAAGAAAGGGAATCTAAAGCTAAACAAGGACAAATGTGAATTTGGCATGAATACACTTACCTTTATGGGCGACATGGTCTCGGATCAAGGTGTAAAACCAGACCCAAGGAAAATATCAGCCATAGTGAACATGGAACATCCTAACAACAAAGACAATGTCAGAAGATTCTTAGGAATGATTACTTACTTAGGAAAGTTTATTTCTCAACTCTCTGAACGAAAAGCCTCTCTTAGATGGTTGTTGGACAAAGATAACGAGTGGATGTGGTCACATGAACAAGAAGAAAGTTGGCAAAATTTGAAACAGATCATTACAGAGCAACCAGTGCTAAAATTCTTTGATCCTGCAAAAAGAATAAATTTCAGCAGATGCTTCGCAATTTGGCCTAGGCTCAGTGCTGTTACAAGAACATGGGGATACATGGCAACCAGTAATCTATGCATCAAGACACTGACAAGTGCTGAAACAAGGTTTGTTCAGATAGAAAAAGAACTTCTAGCGATCACATATGCATGTGAGCGATTTCATCAGTTTGTGTATGGTCAAACATTTACAGTTGAAACTGACCACAAGCCATTGGTAGCTATCATGACTAAATCATTACATGACTGTCCCATGAGAATTCAATGAATGCTTAGCAGACTACATAAATATGATGTACACTTGCTGTACTGTCCCGGCAAATACATGTACATTGCTGATACACTTTCTCGTACTGTGGACAATAGTGAAGAGATAGAAGCCTATGTTAAATTTGATCGTAGCTTCTCTACCAGTGTCTCTTCCAAGACAAGAACAGATTAGGAAAGAAACTGAGACAGCTGACACAATGAAAGTGTTGAAAGATATCATTCTGAAAGGTTGACCAGCAGAAAAACATGCGTGCCCGCTGTCTATCCATGATTATTGGATGTACCGCAGTGACCTTACAGTTGTTGATGGTATTATTTACAAATGCAAAAGGTTTGTAATACCTGCACGACTAAGAAAAACTATGCTGTGCAAGATACATGAAGGCCACTTAGGAGAAGAAAAATGTAAGCGGAGAGCGTGTGAAGTTATGTATTGGCCAAGAATGAACCAAGACATAGCACAGACTACAGCTACATGTGAATTATGTCTTACGTATAGACCGAAAAAACAAGTCGAACCACTGAGTCCTCACGCAGTGCCAGAGAGACCGTACCAGAAAGTTGGCACAGATTTGTTTGATTGTAATGGGAAAACGTACATTGTCGTGACTGATTATTACTCTAACTACCCTGAGGTGAAGACACTACATACAACTACTAGTAAAGCCGCAATCAATTGCATGAAGTCAATCTTTGCAAGGCATGGTGTTCCTATGGAAGTGTTCACTGACAGTGGTCCTCAGTTTTCCAGTGCTGAATTTAGACAATTTGCTGATGAGTGGGAATTTGTCCATACTACGTCAAGTCCCCACTATCCACGCTCAAATGGGTTGGTGGAAAGTCCAGTAAAAACTGTAAAGAGTCTCATGAAAAAAGATCAAGAAGGTAAAGAAGATTTCTACAAAAGTCTTTTAATCTACCGCAGTACACCTTTACAGAATGGACTTTCTCCTGCACAAATGCTGATGGGAAGGAGGATTAGAGCAAATCTCCCGATACATGATGAACTGTTTAATACACATAACTCAGCATTGGTCAGACTGAGTAAGGAACGTCAACAGGCGAAACAGAAACTGTTCCATGACAGGCGAGCAAAAAACTTATCTGATCTAAAATCGGGTGACCAAGTCCATCTCAGAGATCACGAGAAAGGTATTTGGGTGCAGAAAGGTATTGTGCAAGCACAAGTAGCACCAAGATCTTATACTATACGTACAGAGCGTGGAACGGAAGTAAGAAGAAATCGGGTGGATTTTAGATCTCAACCTAACCATAATGAAGACAACATGACTGAAGAATACCCTTCACCTGACACGTATGATGATCCTGATAATGGTGAACAAACCACGATTCTAGAAAGATCCAACATGGTCGATGAAACACAGACTGTGTATGAAAGACCCAAAAGGGAAATACACAGACCTGAGAGACTCATTGAAACGTGTTAGATGATGTTCTTAATATGACGTTGTTAATTGTTGCATTGAAGCATACAGGGCTTATCTTTAAAGAAAAGAGGATGTGATGTTAGTGTATTAGAATGCTTAATATTTGTAGACACTCCCTTACTAATATGTGTAAGCCTGAATCTTCAGTGATGGTCCCTGGGACCAGGGGGATGCTGGGAAGTGGGTGGTCCAGTGTGCAGTGTGCCTGGAGATGGTGATGGAATAAACAGCACAGCAGTGAACTCACATGTCTCTGTGTCCTTATGACTGGATTTACAAACATATGAACAAAACAATCCTAACGCGGACTGGCGATGCCCGTTGTTGTTGTCCGAGCATTTGCGCATTGTGGTGCATATGTATGCGCAGTTATGAACTGATTGCCCGCTGTGTGAAAATGCACAGCAGTGATCAGGTCTGAATTAGGCCCTTTGATTGAGCTGTAACTAGACATTCTTAATAATAAACTTTTGGCCTAGCGGTGCTGTGAAAAACTTGCAGGTCCTCACTTTAGGAAACTCTGGGCTAATGCCATCTTTCAGGAAATGGAGGGCATACAGTCCCATTTTAGAGGGATATCCTGCAAATATCCTTTAGAAAATATACCCCCTAATGTGAAGGGTACCCATACATTTCCTTTTGTTGTGTGACACAGATAAAGGCCTTCTCCAAGTTTATAAACAGCACTCCATATTTGCTTATGTCCATTGGTTATATGTAATTTGAGAAGATACACATTATACTGCATCTAAGAGAAAAACATTTCTTCAAGATAAACGCCCATCAAAATTACTAACACAACTGATGTCTGGAACACCACATATGCCATAAAAAGAAGAAAAAAATGAAAATTAAACCATTTTTGCCAAAATTATAGAGAAAATGTTTGCAAAGTATTTTTCCCAAAAATTCATACATTAGGGAGGTCATTCCGAGTCGTTCGCTCGGAAAATTTCTTCGCATCGCAGCGTTTTTCCGCTTAGTGCGCATGCGCAATGTCCGCACTGCGACTGCGCCAAGTAAATTTGCTATGAAGTTTGGATTTTTACTCACGGCTTTTTCTTCGCCCAGGCGATCGTAGTGTGATTGACAGGAAATGGGTGTTACTGGGCGGAAACAGGCCGTTTTATGGGCGTGTGGGAAAAAACGCTACCGTTTCCGGAAAAAACGCGGGAGTGGCTGGAGAAACGGAGGAGTGTCTGGGCGAACGCTGGGTGTGTTTGTGACGTCAAACCAGGAACGATAAGCACTGAACTGATCGCAGATGCCGAGTAAGTCTGAAGCTACTCTGAAACTGCTACGAGATGTGTAATCGCAATATTGCGAATCTTTCATTCGCAATTTTAAGAAGCTAAGATTCACTCCCAGTAGGTGGCGGCTTAGCGTGTGCAATACTGCTAAAATCGCCTTGCGAGCGAACAACTCGGAATGAGGGCCTAGATCTTAACTACACATAACTTTTATTCCCAAAGGGGTTAAACATATTCACATTTTCAAAGCTCCTCCCACCAAACGAACTTATCACATCTGTCAAACGGCTGTGCTCTCTTTTAGGAATAGTTTAAGCACAGAAATATTACTTCAATAGAAGCAGATTAATTAGCTTTAGTATTCCATCAATTTCTGTTTTTACAAAGGTTGTTGTTTTAAATGGAGTTAACCATTTGAAAAAGTTAATGGAGTAATTATCTGCATGCTTATGTCAGCCTATATAGAAAGCAGCAGGACTACACAGCGCTACACAAACAATATGCAATAATTTTAAATGACAGGATTTAGATGATGGAAAAATAAGTGGGTAATTGGATAAGCTGCCACGTTGTTTCTAGGAATGGGATATTACAGAATGTCATGTGAGATCATCAAGAACCTGAACTGACACTCCAGAATAGATTAGTGTAGCTGGAACAGCCTCCTGCAGAGGATTACATTAAACATAGGATTTCTGTTAACTATTCCTTTCAGTCTGTCTGCAGATTGATGCTACAAGCAACAAGTAGGTCATAGTGAATACATTTATTAAGAAGAATTTTGGCTGGAGAAGACTGTTATAGTAATACATAATAAGCAACAATTTCCATCATTCACTTATTTAATTTGATTTATTAACTATTTTATTATTGGAGTGTATTTTAGGTAGTGATGTGCACCGGAAATTTTTCGGGTTTTGTGTTTTGGTTTTGGATTCGGGTCCGCGGCCGTGTTTTTGATTCGGACGCGTTTTGGCAAAACCTCCCTGAAATTTTTTTGTCGGATTCGGGTGTGTTTTGGATTCGGGTGTTTTTTTACAAAAAACCCTCAAAAACAGCTTAAATCATAGAATTTGGGGGTCATTTTGATCCCATAGTATTATTAACCTCAATAACCATAATTTCCACTCATTTTCAGTCTATTCTAAACACCTCACACCTCACAATATTAGTCCTAAAATTTGCACCGAGGTCGCTGGATGGCTAAGCTAAGCGACACAAGTGGCCGACACAAACACCTGGCCCATCTAGGAGTGGCACTGCAGTGTCAGGCAGGATAGCACTTCAAAAAAATTGTCCCCAAACAGCACATGATGCAAAGAAAAAAAGAGGCGCACCAAGGTCGCTGTGTGACTAAGCTAAGCGACACAAGTGGCCGACACAAACACCTGGCCCATCTAGGAGTGGCATTGCAGTGTTAGACAGGATGGCACTTCAAAAAAATTGTCCCCAAACAGCACATGATGCAAAGAAAAAAAGAGGCGTACCAAGGTCGCTGTGTGACTAAGCTAAGCGACACAAGTGGCCGACACAAACACCTGGCCAATCTAGGAGTGGCACTGCAGTGTCAGGCAGGATGGCACTTCAAAAAAATTGTCCCCAAACAGCACATGATGCAAAGAAAAATGAAAGAAAAAAGAGGTGCAAGATGGAATTGTCCTTGGGCCCTCCCACCCACCCTTATGTTGTATAAACAGGACATGCACACTTTAACGAACCCATCATTTCAGCGCAGGGTCTGCCACACGACTGTGACTAAAATGACTGGCTGGTTTGGGCCCCCACCAAAAAAGTAGCAATCAATCTCTCCTTGCACAAACTGGCTCTACAGAGGCAAGATGTCCACCTCATCATCATCCTCCGATTCCTCACCCCTTTCACTGTGTACATCCCCCTCCTCACAGATTATTAATTCGTCCCCACTGGAATCCACCATCTTAGGTCCCTGTGTACTTTCTGGAGGCAATTGCTGGTGAATGTCTCCACGGAGGAATTGATTATAATTCATTTTGATGAACATCATCTTCTCCACATTTTCTGGAAGTAACCTCGTACGCCGATTGCTGACAAGGTGAGCGGCTGCACTAAACACTCTTTCGGAGTACACACTGGAGGGGGGGCAACTTAGGTAAAATAAAGCCAGTTTCTGCAAGGGCCTCCAAATTGCCTCTTTTTCCTGCCAGTATACGTACGGACTGTCTGACGTGCCTACTTGGATGTGGTCACTCATATAATCCTCCACCATTCTTTCAATGGTGACAGATCCATATGCAGTGACAGTAGACGACATGTCAGTAATCATTGGCAGGTCCTTCAGTCCGGACCACATGTCAGCACTCGCTCCAGACTGCCCTGCATCACCACCAGCGGGTGGGCTCAGAATTCTTAGCCTTTTCCTCGCACCCCCAGTTGCGGGAGAATGTGAAGGAGGAGCTGTTGACGGGTCACGTTCCGCTTGACTTGACAATTTTCTCACCAGCAGGTCTTTGAACCTCTGCAGACTTGTGTCTGCCGGAAAGAGAGATACAACGTAGGTTTTAAATCTAGGATCGAGCACGGTGGCCAAAATGTAGTGCTCTGATTTCAACAGATTGACCACACGTGAATCCTGGTTAAGCGAATTAAGGGCTCCATCCACAAGTCCCACATGCCTAGCGGAATCGCTCTGTTTTAGCTCCTCCTTCAATGTCTCCAGCTTCTTCTGCAAAAGCCTGATGAGGGGAATGACCTGACTCAGGCTGGCAGTGTCTGAACTGACTTCACGTGTGGCAAGTTCAAAGGGTTGCAGAACCTTGCACAACGTTGAAATCATTCTCCACTGCGCTTGAGTCAGGTGCATTCCCCCTCCTTTGCCTATATCGTGGGCAGATGTATAGGCTTGAATGGCCTTTTGCTGCTCCTCCATCCTCTGAAGCATATAGAGGGTTGAATTCCACCTCGTTACCACCTCTTGCTT
The DNA here is from genome assembly GCF_028390025.1 of Pseudophryne corroboree. Lineage (NCBI taxonomy): Eukaryota > Metazoa > Chordata > Amphibia > Anura > Myobatrachidae > Pseudophryne > Pseudophryne corroboree. The sequence continues at coordinate 488,569,722 of NC_086444.1, read as the reverse complement.
CAGATGATGGCAGGGCAGGTTCAGGAGTGTTTGGTGGTGCTCCAGTCTTCGGCACGCGGTAGCTGAATGCCGAAAGTGGCCCGCAATTCTTCGGGCCACCGACAGCATCTCTTGCACGCCCCTGTTGTTTTTTAAATAATTCTGCACCACCAAATTCAATGTATGTGCAAAACATGGGACGTGCTGGAATTTGCCCAGATGTAATGCACGCACAATATTGCTGGCGTTGTCCGATGTCACAAATCCCCAGGAGAGTCCAATTGGGGTAAGCCATTCTGCGATGATGTTCCTCAGTTTCCGTAAAAGGTTGTCAGCTGTGTGCCTCTTATGGAAAGCGGTGAAAAAAAGTGTAGCCTGCCTAGGAACGAGTTGGCGTTTGCGAGATGCTGCTACTGGTGCCGCCGCTGCTGTTCTTGCTGCGGGAGGCAATACATCTACCCAGTGGGCTGTCACAGTCATATAGTCCTGAGTCTGCCCTGCTCCACTTGTCCACATGTCCGTGGTAAAGTGGACATTGGGTACAACTGCATTTTTTAGGACACTGGTGACTCTTTTTCTGAGGTCTGTGTACATTTTCGTTATCGCCTGCCTAGAGAAATGGAACCTAGATGGTATTTGGTACCGGGGACACAGTACCTCAATCAAGTCTCTAGTTGCCTGTGAATTAACGGTGGATAACGGAAACACGTTTCTCACCGCCCAGGCTGACAAGACCTGAGTTATCCGCTTTGCAGCAGGATGACTGCTGTGATATTTTATCTTCCTCGCAAAGGACTGTTGGACAGTCAATTGCTTACTGGAAGTAGTATAAGTGGTCTTCCGACTTCCCATCTGGGATGCCTATCGACTCCCAGCAGCAACAACAGCAGCGCCAGCAGCAGTAGGCGTTACACTCAAGGATGAATAGGAGGAATCCCAGGCAGGATAGGACTCGTCAGACTTGCCAGTGACATGGCCTGCAGGACTATTGGCTTTCCTGTGTAAGGTGGAAATTGACACTGAGGGAGTTGGTGGTGTGGTTTGCAGGAGCTTGGTTACAAGAGGAAGGGATTTAGTGGTCAGTGGACTGCTTCCGCTGTCATCCAAAGTATTTGAATTTGTCACTGACTTCTGATGAATGCGGTCCAGGTGACGTATAAGGGAGGATGTTCCTAGGTGGTTAACGTCCTTACCCCTACTTATTACAGCTTGACAAAGGCAACACACGGCTTGACACCTGTTGTCCGCATTTGTGTTGAAATAATTCCACACCAAAGAGGTGATTTTTTTTTGTATTTTGACCAGGCATGTCAATGGCCATATTCGTCCCACGGACAACAGGTGTCTCCCCGGGTGCCTGACTTAAACAAACCACCTCACCATCAGAGTCCTCCTTGTCAATTTCCTCCCCAGCGCCAGCAACACCCATATCCTCATCCTGGTGTACTTCAACAGTCACATCTTCAATTTGACTATCAGGAACAGGACTGCGGGTGCTCCTTCCAGCACTTGCAGGGGACGTGCAAATGGTGGAAGGCGCAAGCTCTTCCTGTCCAGTGTTGGGAAGGTCAGGCATTGCAACCGACACAATTGGACTCTACTTGGGGATTTGTGATTTAGAAGAACGCACAGTTCTTTGCTGTGCTTTTGCCAGCTTAAGTCTTTTCATTTTTCTAGCGAGAGGATGAGTGCTTCCATCCTCATGTGAATCTGAACCACTAGCCATGAACATAGGCCAGGGCCTCAGCCGTTCCTTGCCACTCCGTGTCGTAAATGGCATATTGGCAAGTTTACGCTTCTCATCAGACGCTTTCAATTTTGATTTTTGGGTCATTTTACTGAACTTTTGTTTTTTGGATTTTACATGCTCTCTACTATGACATTGGGCATCGGCCTTGGCAGACGACGTTGATGGCATTTCATCGTCTCGGCCATGACTAGTGGCAGCAGCTTCAGCACGAGGTGGAAGTGGATCTTGATCTTTCCCTATTTTAACCTCCACATTTTTGTTCTCCATTTTTTAATGTGTGGAATTATATGCCAGTATCAATAGCAATGGCCTACTACTATATATACTGCGCACAACTGAAATGCACCACAGGTATGGATGGATAGTATACTTGACGACACAGAGGTAGGTAGAGCAGTGGCCTTCCGTACCGTACTGCTATATATACTGGTGGTCACTGTCAGCAAAACTCTGCACTGTACTCCTCCTATATAATATACTGGTGGTCCCCAGTGCCCACAATAAAGCAGTGTGAGCACAGATATATGCAGCACACTGAGCACAGATATGGAGTGTTTTTCAGGCAGATAACATATAGGTCAGCAAAACTCTGCACTGTACTCCTCCTATATAATACAGATGCCTTCCAGTCCCCACAATTAAGCAGTGTGAGCACAGATATATGCAGCACACTGAGCACAGATATGGAGTGTTTTTCAGGCAGACAACGTATACTGGTGGTCACTGGTCAGCAAAACTCTGCACTGTACTCCTCCTATATAATACAGCTGCTCCCCAGTCCCCACAATTAAGCAGTGTGAGCACAGATATATGCAGCACACTGTGCACAGATATGGAGTGTTTTTCAGGCAGACAACATATACTGGTGGTCACTGGTCAGCAAAACTCTGCACTGTACTCCTCCGATATAATACAGCTGCTCCCCAGTCCCCACAATTAAGCAGTGTGAGCACAGATATATGCAGCACACTGAGCACAGATATGGAGTGTTTTTCAGGCAGACAACGTATACTGGTGGTCACTGGTCAGCAAAACTCTGCACTGTACTCCTCCTATATAATACAGCTGCTCCCCAGTCCCCACAATTAAGCAGTGTGAGCACAGATATATGCAGCACACTGAGCACAGATATGGAGCGTTTTTCAGGCAGACAACGTATACTGGTGGTCACTGGTCAGCAAAACTCTGCACTGTACTCCTCCTATATAATACAGCTGCTCCCCAGTCCCCACAATTAAGCAGTGTGAGCACAGATATATGCAGCACAATGAGCACAGATATGGAGTGTTTTTCAGGCAGACAACGTATACTGGTGGTCACTGGTTAGCAAAACTCTGCACTGTAACATAGTAACATAGTATCTGAGGTTGAAAAAAAGACAATTGTCCATCGAGTTCAACCTATTTGTGGTCTCCTATGCATGATGATTTGACTAAAATTTCTGACTGATGCTGCTGTCAGCCGTTACATTTTATCCCTATTTATAGTAACTATAATGCATGACTATGCACCATACCCCTGGATATCCTTATCCATTAGGAATTTATGTAACCCATTCTTAAAGGTGTTGACAGATTCCGCCATTACAACTCCCTCGGGCAGGGAATTCCAAACATGCATTGTCCTTACCGTGAAAAAGCCTTTACGCCGTATTGTGCGGAATCTCCTCTCCTCTAACCTGAGCGAGTGTCCACGAGTCCTCTGTGTTGATCTAACCAAAAACAGGTCCCGCGCAAGCTCTGTGTATTGTCCCCTTATATATTTGTAGATGTTGATCATATCCCCTCTTAGTCTCCGCTTTTCCAATGTAAACATGCCTAGTCTTTCAAGCCTTTCCTTGTATTCCATCGTATCCAGGCCCTTAATTAGTTTGGTCGCCCTCCTCTGTACCTTTTCAAGCTCCAGGATATCCTTTTTGTAGTACGGTGCCCAAAATTGTACACAGTATTCAAGGTGTGGCCTCACTAGTGATTTATATAACGGGAGTATAATACTCTCGTCCCTAGCATCAATACCCCGTTTTATGCATGCTAATATCTTATTAGCCTTCTTTGCTGCAGTCCTACTTTGGGTACTACTGCTTAGCTTGCTATCTATGAGGACACCTAAGTCCTTTTCCAGTACAGAATCCCCTAATTTTACCCCATTTAGTAGGTAGGTGTAATTTATGTTCTTGTTACCACAGTGCATTACCTTACACTTGTCTGTGTTGAAGCGCATTCTCCATTTGGCTGCCCATGCTTCTAATTTAACTAAGTCGTTCTGAAGAGACTCGGCATCCTCCTCTGTATTTATAGCCTGTACTCCTCCTATATAATACAGCTGCTCCCCAATCCCCACAATTAAGCAGTGTGAGCACAGATATATGCAGCACACTGAGCACAGATATGGAATGTTTTTCAGGCAAACAACGTATACTGGTGGTCACTGGTCAGCAAAACTCTGCACTGTACTCCTCCTATATAATACAGCTGCTCCCCAGTCCCCACAATTAAGCAGTGTGAGCACAGATATATGCAGCACACTGAGCACAGATATGGAGTGTTTTTCAGGCAGACAACGTATACTGGTGGTCACTGGTCAGCAAAACTCTGCACTGTACTCCTCCTATATAATACAGCTGCTCCCCAGTCCCCACAATTAAGCAGTGTGAGCACAGATATATGCAGCACACTGAGCACAGATATGGAGTGTTTTTCAGGCAGACAACGTATACTGGTGGTCACTGGTCAGCAAAACTCTGCACTGTACTCCTCCTATATAATACAGCTGCTCCCCAGTCCCCACAATTAAGCAGTGTGAGCACAGATATATGCAGCACACTGAGCACAGATATGGAGTGTTTTTCAGGCAGACAACGTATACTGGTGGTCACTGGTTAGCAAAACTCTGCACTGTAACATAGTAACATAGTATCTGAGGTTGAAAAAAAGACAATTGTCCATCGAGTTCAACCTATTTGTTGTCTCCTATGCATGATGATTTGACTAAAATTTCTGACTGATGCTGCTGTCAGCCGTTACATTTTATCCCTATTTATAGTAACTATAATGCATGACTATGCACCATACCCCTAGATATCCTTATCCATTAGGAATTTATGTAACCCATTCTTAAAGGTGTTGACAGATTCCGCCATTACAACTCCCTCGGGCAGGGAATTCCAAACATGCATTGTCCTTACCGTGAAAAAGCCTTTACGCCGTATTGTGCGGAATCTCCTCTCCTCTATCCTGAGCGAGTGTCCACGAGTCCTCTGTGTTGATCTAACCAAAAACAGGTCCCGCGCAAGCTCTGTGTATTGTCCCCTTATATATTTGTAGATGTTGATCATATCCCCTCTTAGTCTCCGCTTTTCCAATGTAAACATGCCTAGTCTTTCAAGCCTTTCCTTGTATTCCATCGTATCCATGCCCTTAATTAGTTTGGTCGCCCTCCTCTGTACCTTTTCAAGCTCCAGGATATCCTTTTTGTAGTACGGTGCCCAAAATTGTACACAGTATTCAAGGTGTGGCCTCACTAGTGATTTATATAACGGGAGTATAATACTCTCGTCCCTAGCATCAATACCCCGTTTTATGCATGCTAATATCTTATTAGCCTTCTTTGCTGCAGTCCTACTTTGGGTACTACTGCTTAGCTTGCTATCTATGAGGACACCTAAGTCCTTTTCCAGTACAGAATCCCCTAATTTTACCCCATTTAGTAGGTAGGTGTAATTTATGTTCTTGTTACCACAGTGCATTACCTTACACTTGTCTGTGTTGAAGCGCATTCTCCATTTGGCTGCCCATGCTTCTAATTTAACTAAGTCGTTCTGAAGAGACTCGGCATCCTCCTCTGTATTTATAGCCTGTACTCCTCCTATATAATACAGCTGCTCCCCAATCCCCACAATTAAGCAGTGTGAGCACAGATATATGCAGCACACTGAGCACAGATATGGAGTGTTTTTCAGGCAAACAACGTATACTGGTGGTCACTGGTCAGCAAAACTCTGCACTGTACTCCTCCTATATAATACAGCTGCTCCCCAGTCCCCACAATTAAGCAGTGTGAGCACAGATATATGCAGCACACTGAGCACAGATATGGAGTGTTTTTCAGGCAGACAACGTATACTGGTGGTCACTGGTCAGCAAAACTCTGCACTGTACTCCTCCTATATAATACAGCTGCTCCCCAATCCCCACAATTAAGCAGTGTGAGCACAGATATATGCAGCACACTGAGCACAGATATGGAGTGTTTTTCAGGCAGACAACGTATACTGGTGGTCACTAGTCAGCAAAATTCTGCACTGTACTCCTCCTATATAATACAGCTGCTCCCCAATCCCCACAATTAAGCAGTGTGAGCACAGATATATGCAGCACACTGAGCACAGATATGGAGTGTTTTTCAGGCAGACAACGTATACTGGTGGTCACTGGTCAGCAAAACTCTGCACTGTAACATAGTAACATAGTATCTGAGGTTGAAAAAAAGACAATTGTCCATCGAGTTCAACCTATTTGTGGTCTCCTATGCATGATGATTTGACTAAAATTTCTGACTGATGCTGCTGTCAGCCGTTACATTTTATCCCTATTTATAGTAACTATAATGCATGACTATGCACCATACCCCTGGATATCCTTATCCATTAGGAATTTATGTAACCCATTCTTAAAGGTGTTGACAGATTCCGCCATTACAACTCCCTTGGGCAGGGAATTCCAAACATGTATTGTCCTTACCGTGAAAAAGCCTTTACGCCGTATTGTGCGGAATCTCCTCTCCTCTAACCTGAGCGAGTGTCCACGAGTCCTCTGTGTTGATCTAACCAAAAACAGGTCCCGCGCAAGCTCTGTGTATTGTCCCCTTATATATTTGTAGATGTTGATCATATCCCCTCTTAGTCTCCGCTTTTCCAATGTAAACATGCCTAGTCTTTCAAGCCTTTCCTTGTATTCCATCGTATCCATGCCCTTAATTAGTTTGGTCGCCCTCCTCTGTACCTTTTCAAGCTCCAGGATATCCTTTTTGTAGTACGGTGCCCAAAATTGTACACAGTATTCAAGGTGTGGCCTCACTAGTGATTTATATAACGGGAGTATAATACTCTCGTCCCTAGCATCAATACCCCGTTTTATGCATGCTAATATCTTATTAGCCTTCTTTGCTGCAGTCCTACTTTGGGTACTACTGCTTAGCTTGCTATCTATGAGGACACCTAAGTCCTTTTCCAGTACAGAATCCCCTAATTTTACCCCATTTAGTAGGTAGGTGTAATTTATGTTCTTGTTACCACAGTGCATTACCTTACACTTGTCTGTGTTGAAGCGCATTCTCCATTTGGCTGCCCATGCTTCTAATTTAACTAAGTCGTTCTGAAGAGACTCGGCATCCTCCTCTGTATTTATAGCCTGTACTCCTCCTATATAATACAGCTGCTCCCCAATCCCCACAATTAAGCAGTGTGAGCACAGATATATGCAGCACACTGAGCACAGATATGGAGTGTTTTTCAGGCAAACAACGTATACTGGTGGTCACTGGTCAGCAAAACTCTGCACTGTACTCCTCCTATATAATACAGCTGCTCCCCAGTCCCCACAATTAAGCAGTGTGAGCACAGATATATGCAGCACACTGAGCACAGATATGGAGTGTTTTTCAGGCAGACAACGTATACTGGTGGTCACTGGTCAGCAAAACTCTGCACTGTACTCCTCCTATATAATACAGCTGCTCCCCAATCCCCACAATTAAGCAGTGTGAGCACAGATATATGCAGCACACTGAGCACAGATATGGAGTGTTTTTCAGGCAGACAACGTATACTGGTGGTCACTAGTCAGCAAAATTCTGCACTGTACTCCTCCTATATAATACAGCTGCTCCCCAATCCCCACAATTAAGCAGTGTGAGCACAGATATATGCAGCACACTGAGCACAGATATGGAGTGTTTTTCAGGCAGACAACGTATACTGGTGGTCACTGGTCAGCAAAACTCTGCACTGTAACATAGTAACATAGTATCTGAGGTGGAAAAAAAGACAATTGTCCATCGAGTTCAACCTATTTGTGGTCTCCTATGCATGATGATTTGACTAAAATTTCTGACTGATGCTGCTGTCAGCCGTTACATTTTATCCCTATTTATAGTAACTATAATGCATGACTATGCACCATACCCCTGGATATCCTTATCCATTAGGAATTTATGTAACCCATTCTTAAAGGTGTTGACAGATTCCGCCATTACAACTCCCTTGGGCAGGGAATTCCAAACATGTATTGTCCTTACCGTGAAAAAGCCTTTACGCCGTATTGTGCGGAATCTCCTCTCCTCTAACCTGAGCGAGTGTCCACGAGTCCTCTGTGTTGATCTAACCAAAAACAGGTCCCGCGCAAGCTCTGTGTATTGTCCCCTTATATATTTGTAGATGTTGATCATATCCCCTCTTAGTCTCCGCTTTTCCAATGTAAACATGCCTAGTCTTTCAAGCCTTTCCTTGTATTCCATCGTCTCCATGCCCTTAATTAGTTTGGTCGCCCTCCTCTGTACCTTTTCAAGCTCCAGGATATCCTTTTTGTAGTACGGTGCCCAAAATTGTACACAGTATTCAAGGTGTGGCCTCACTAGTGATTTATATAACGGGAGTATAATACTCTCGTCCCTAGCATCAATACCCCGTTTTATGCATGCTAATATCTTATTAGCCTTCTTTGCTGCAGTCCTACTTTGGGTACTACTGCTTAGCTTGCTATCTATGAGGACACCTAAGTCCTTTTCCAGTACAGAATCCCCTAATTTTACCCCATTTAGTAGGTAGGTGTAATTTATGTTCTTGTTACCACAGTGCATTACCTTACACTTGTCTGTGTTGAAGCGCATTCTCCATTTGGCTGCCCATGCTTCTAATTTAACTAAGTCGTTCTGAAGAGACTCGGCATCCTCCTCTGTATTTATAGCCTGTACTCCTCCTATATAATACAGCTGCTCCCCAATCCCCACAATTAAGCAGTGTGAGCACAGATATATGCAGCACACTGAGCACAGATATGGAGTGTTTTTCAGGCAGACAATGTATACTGGTGGTCACTGGTCAGCAAAACTCTGCACTGTACTCCTCCTATATAATACAGCTGCTCCCCAGTCCCCACAATTAAGCAGTGTGAGCACAGATATATGCAGCACACTGAGCACAGATATGGAGTGTTTTTCAGGCAGACAACGTATACTGGTGGTCACTGGTCAGCAAAACTCTGCACTGTACTCCTCCTATATAATACAGCTGCTCCCCAGTCCCCACAATTAAGCAGTGTGAGCACAGATATATGCAGCAAACTGAGCACAGATATGGAGTGTTTTTCAGGCAGACAACGTATACTGGTGGTCACTGGTCAGCAAAACTCTGCACTGTACTCCTCCTATATAATACAGCTGCTCCCCAGTCCCCACAATTAAGCAGTGTGAGCACAGATATATGCAGCACACTGAGCACAGATATGGAGTGTTTTTCAGGCAGACAACGTATACTGGTGGTCACTGGTCAGCAAAACGCTGCACTGTACTCCTCCTATATAATACAGCTGCTCCCCAGTCCCCACAATTAAGCAGTGTGAGCACAGATATATGCAGCACACTGAGCACAGATATGGAGTGTTTTTCAGGCAGACAACGTATACTGGTGGTCACTGGTCAGCAAAACTCTGCACTGTACTCCTCCTATATAATACAGCTGCTACCCAGTCCCCACAATTAAGCAGTGTGAGCACAGATATATGCAGCACACTGAGTACAGATATGGAGTGTTTTTCAGGCAGACAACGTATACTGGTGGTCACTGGTCAGCAAAACTCTGCACTGTACTCCTCCTATATAATACAGCTGCTCCCCAGTCCCCACAATTAAGCAGTGTGAGCACAGATATATGCAGCACACTGAGCACAGATATGGAGTGTTTTTCAGGCAGACAACGTATACTGGTGGTCACTGGTCAGCAAAACTCTGCACTGTACTCCTCCTATATAATACAGCTGCTCCCCAGTCCCCACAATTAAGCAGTGTGAGCACAGATATATGCAGCAAACTGAGCACAGATATGGAGTGTTTTTTCAGGCAGACAACGTATACTGGTGGTCACTGGTCAGCAAAACTCTGCACTGTACTCCTCCTATATAATACAGCTGCTCCCCAGTCCCCACAATTAAGCAGTGTGAGCACAGATATATGCAGCACACTGAGCACAGATATGGAGTGTTTTTCAGGCAGACAACGTATACTGGTGGTCACTGGTCAGCAAAACGCTGCACTGTACTCCTCCTATATAATACAGCTGCTCCCCAGTCCCCACAATTAAGCAGTGTGAGCACAGATAAGTGCAGCACACTGAGCACAGATATGGAGTGTTTTTCAGGCAGACAACGTATACTGGTGGTCACTGGTCAGCAAAACTCTGCACTGTACTCCTCCTATATAATACAGCTGCTCCCCAGTCCCCACAATTAAGCAGTGTGAGCACAGATATATGCAGCACACTGAGCACAGATATGGAGTGTTTTTCAGGCAGACAACGTATACTGGTGGTCACTGGTCAGCAAAACGCTGCACTGTACTCCTCCTATATAATACAGCTGCTCCCCAGTCCCCACAATTAAGCAGTGTGAGCACAGATATATGCAGCACACTGAGCACAGATATGGAGTGTTTTTCAGGCAGACAACGTATACTGGTGGTCACTGGTCAGCAAAACTCTGCATTGTACTCCTCCTATATAATACAGCTGCTCCCCAGTCCCCACAATTAAGCAGTGTGAGCACAGATATATCCAGCACACTGAGCACAGATATGGAGTGTTTTTCAGGCAGACAACGTATACTGGTGGTCACTGGTCAGCAAAACTCTGCACTGTAACATTGTAACATAGTATCTGAGGTTGAAAAAAAGACAATTGTCCATCGAGTTCAACCTATTTGTGGTCTCCTATGCATGATGATTTGACTAAAATTTCTGACTGATGCTGCTGTCAGCCGTTACATTTTATCCCTATTTATAGTAACTATAATGCATGACTATGCACCATACCCCTGGATATCCTTATCCATTAGGAATTTATGTAACCCATTCTTAAAGGTGTTGACAGATTCCGCCATTACAACTCCCTCGGGCAGGGAATTCCAAACATGCATTGTCCTTACCGTGAAAAAGCCTTTACGCCGTATTGTGCGGAATCTCCTCTCCTCTAACCTGAGCGAGTGTCCACGAGTCCTCTGTGTTGATCTAACCAAAAACAGGTCCCGCGCAAGCTCTGTGTATTGTCCCCTTATATATTTGTAGATGTTGATCATATCCCCTCTTAGTCTCCGCTTTTCCAATGTAAACATGCCTAGTCTTTCAAGCCTTTCCTTGTATTCCATCGTATCCATGCCCTTAATTAGTTTGGTCGCCCTCCTCTGTACCTTTTCAAGCTCCAGGATATCCTTTTTGTAGTACGGTGCCCAAAATTGTACACAGTATTCAAGGTGTGGCCTCACTAGTGATTTATATAATGGGAGTATAATACTCTCGTCCCTAGCATCAATACCCCGTTTTATGCATGCTAATATCTTATTAGCCTTCTTTGCTGCAGTCCTACTTTGGGTACTACTGCTTAGCTTGCTATCTATGAGGACACCTAAGTCCTTTTCCAGTACAGAATCCCCTAATTTTACCCCATTTAGTAGGTAGGTGTAATTTATGTTCTTGTTACCACAGTGCATTACCTTACACTTGTCTGTGTTGAAGCGCATTCTCCATTTGGCTGCCCATGCTTCTAATTTAACTAAGTCGTTCTGAAGAGACTCGGCATCCTCCTCTGTATTTATAGCCTGTACTCCTCCTATATAATACAGCTGCTCCCCAATCCCCACAATTAAGCAGTGTGAGCACAGATATATGCAGCACACTGAGCACAGATATGGAGTGTTTTTCAGGCAGACAACGTATACTGGTGGTCACTGGTCAGCAAAACTCTGCACTGTACTCCTCCTATATAATACAGCTGCTCCCCAGTCCCCACAATTAAGCAGTGTGAGCACAGATATATGCAGCACACTGAGCACAGATATGGAGTGTTTTTAAGGCAGACAATGTGTACTGGTGGTCACTGGTCAGCAAAACTCTGCACTGTACTCCTCCTATATAATACAGCTGCTCCCCAGTCCCCACAATTAAGCAGTGTTAGCACAGATATATGCAGCACACTGAGCACAGATATGTTGTGTTTTTCAAGCAGACAACGTATACTGGTGGTCACTGGTCAGCAAAACTCTGCACTGTACTCCTCCTATATAATACAGCTACTCCCCAGTCCCCACAATTAAGCAGTGTGAGCACAGATATATGCAGCACACTGAGCACAGATATGGAGTGCTTTTCAGGCAGACAACGTATACTGGTGGTCACTGGTCAGCAAAACTCTGCACTGTACTCCTCCTATATAATACAGCTGCTCCCCAGTCCCCACAATTAAGCAGTGTGAGCACAGATATATGCAGCACACTGAGCACAGATATGGAGTGTTTTTCAGGCAGACAACGTTTACTGGTGGTCACTGGTCAGCAAAACTCTGCACTGTACTCCTCCTATATAATACAGCTGCTCCCCAGTCCCCACAATTAAGCAATAAGCAGCACAAATATTTTTAATAAATGGAGAGGACGCCAGCCACGTCCTATCCCTAACATTTCCAATGCACGAGTGAAAATGGCGGCGACGCGCGGCTGCTTATACAGAATCCGAATCTCGCGAGAATCCGACAGCGAGATGATGAAGTTCTGGCGCGCTCGGATTAACCGAGCCATACGGGAGAATCCGAGTATGCCTCGGACCCGTGTAAAATGGGTGAAGTTCGGGGGGGGTTCGGTTTCCGAGGAACCGAACCCGCTCATCACTAATTTTAGGAAGCTAAGGAATACAGGTTGAGTATCTCATATCCAAATATTCCGAAATACAGAATATTCCGAAATACAGAATTTTTTAAGTGAGACTGAGATAGTGAAACCTTTGTTTTCTGATGGCTCAATGTACACAAACTTTGTTTAATACACACAGTTATTAAAAATATTGTATTAAATGACCTTCAGGCTGTGTGTATAAGGTGTATATGAAACATAAATTAATTTTGTGAATGTACACAAACTTTGTTTAATGAACAAAATTATTAAAAATATTGCCTAAAATTACCTTCAGGCTATGTGTATAAGATCATGTATATAAAACATAAATGTATTCTGTCCTTAGACTTGGGTCACATCACCGTGATATCTCATTATGGTATGCAATTATTCCAAAATACGGAAAAATCTGATATCCAAAATTCCTACTGGTCCCAAGCAATTTGGATATGGGATACTCAACCTGTATGACCATTTTGTGGAAATATAATTGAATTATGGGGGTTATAATAATGTTACATTTTTTGATTGGGCTTTATTGCTGTCATAGATATGACAGAGATATATGGGTAAGAATGTACAGTGGTAAAAGAAAGTGTGACCATCAACTGGATTGTGGATCCCTGATGCTGAGCTGTTGCCTATTGTCTGAGCTGCAGGAAATCACAAAATCCAACTCCTCCGGTAGCATTTCCTTCTAGTCGTTAGTGCTAAGTTTACTTACTGTATCAGCATCCCTATAAATGCCTGTATTCTAGATCCTGATTGGCTGCTGTATAATGTTTTATGTCTATAGACTTTTTCATGCTGATGAGCCTGTGAGCATATTTGAGTAGTACCTCTTCCTCTGAACCTGTTTTCTGGATTATTTTATTTTTATATATAGTTTTATAGTTACTATATTGCATCATGCTTAAGGGTATATTGTATTTTACGTTCTGCAGGAATACATATGGTTTATGTCACAAAACTCATGCACTTGATAAATTATCAGAAGCAACCTTAGTGAGGCTTTCACCTATAGCAACCTCCTTCCCTATATAACACTATGAAGTACATTTACTGAACAGTGCTTTTCATCTTCAGCTGTTTAATCATCTGGATTTAAAGGGACAATCATATTATATACAAAGCATGCTTGGCCTAAACAATTTTACTAGGTAGTCTATGAAAACAGAAAATGTGTTTCCCAAAAATTGGAGCCAAGGTTTTAGCAGAAGGAAATTTGTATAAAAGAGCAACATTTGCTATTTTACCAAATTGTTCTACTACTATTACAATTATAACCTCTAGCTACTGTAAGATATGTGTCCAATGACTGCTAGGAATAAATTAAATGGTCCAGCGGGTATCTAGATGTGTATATTGATTCTCAAAGAAGTCTTAAAGGCATGGTTAAACTTTGACATGTGACTTTAAATAAGACCACCAGACTGTACAGCACAATAACTTTATAGTTCTGTTGATATACCGCAGTTTATTATCATGAAATGCAATGAATACAAAATTTTTGTTGCGCTTAAGTAAAATATAGCAGCCTATAATAACCAAACAGGGGAAACACCTTATTGGCCAAAATAGAATTGCTTCAATAAAATGTGGTAAATACACTTGGCGCAGAATATCTTAAACAGAGATGGTAACAATGATCTATTATCAAAGATCACTCAGTGTCTGATACCCAGTGCAGTACTGGGGCATGAAGGGCTATGAAATATAACTAGAGATGTGCACTGGACGCTTTTCGGGTTTTGTGTTTTGGTTTTGGATCTGGATCTCCTTTCATGTTTTGGATCTGGATTGGTTTTGCCAAAACTACCCTTTTTGGTTTTGGTTTTGAATGTTTTTTTTTTTTTAAACCATAATTTTTTTTTGTTCCTACAGTATTGTTAACCTCAATAACATTAATTTCTACTCATTTCCAATCAATTTTGACCACCTCACTGCTCACAATATTGTTCACCAACATAGTCCAAAGCCTGGCTGGCTAAACTAAGCAACAGAGCAGCGGCACAAACACACAGCAGTAATTTAAACATTTGTTCTGTATTAGCAATAACCAATCAAACCAACTCACAAGGACTATCAATAGAAAACAATCAAACACAGAACTTTCCTGAGAATCATGTGTACAATATCATTGCTCTAAAGTAGTTACCAAACTGAAAAAAAAACCCTGAAACCATGTGTAAATAAGCAACAGCAGACATTGATGCCCCCTACACAAGTGCACATGCCCCCAGCACATGCCTCCCTCTTGGTGGCCCTGGGTCACTGATAACTGGCACTTTGTGCCCATGTAAAGCCCTGATAAATCAGCCTTTTGTCCAGCAGCTCCCCAAAATCTCCCCAATCACAAAAAACAGCATTCTGTACCTGCGCAGTACAGTGCGGAATACTTTGGGACACACAGTTAAATATTGACCAGGTTACAGTGCTGGTTGGAAACAGTGCGGTTCAGACACAGTGTGGGTTACAGTCCAGGGCCAGTATTTACTAAAAATCCGAGTTTGTCTGATTTGTGTTTATTTTTCTAAGTCCCAATCCGGGAATTCACTAAGCACCAATCTCGGCAGCGTTTGGATTATTCGTAATGGTTTGATTTGCAAAGTTCCGAAATACGAATGAATAGACCATCGGTCAAACATGGCTGTTATTTCATACAATACGGGCATTCACTATTCATTCGTATTTGGGTGTTAGTTTCTGAGTGCTCAAGTGCGGGTCTGTTTTTTTTAGATTCGTTAAAAAAAGCAGCAAAAAATAGACCTGCTTTTTCCAGTCGAGTTTGGATAACCATGCACGGATCAGTGAGATCTGTGCATGGTTATCTATGGGAAAGGGTCTGTTTAGTGTAAAAACTGAAAAAAAAATTGTGTGGGGTCCCCCCTCCTAAGCATAACCAGCCTCGGGCTCTTTAAGCCGGTCCTGGTTGGAAAAATATGGGGGGGGAAATGACAGGGGTTCCCCCATATTTAATCAACCAGCACCGGGCTCTGCGCCTGGTCCCAAAAATACGGGGGACAAAAAGCGTAGGGGTCCCCCGTATTTTTGAAACCAGCACCGGGCTCCACTAGCCAGGTACATAATGCCACAGCCGGGGGACACTTTTATACTGGTCCCTGCGGCCCTGGCATTACATACCCAACTAGTCACCCCTGGCCGGGGTATGCTGGAGGAGTGGTAACCCCTTAAATCAAGGGGTCCCCCCCATCCAGCCACCCAAGGGCCAGGGGTGAAGCCCGAGGATGTCCCCCCCATCCAAGGGCGGCGGATGGGGGGCTGATAGCCTTTTGAAAAAAATGTGAATATTGTTTTTAGTAGCAGTACTACAAGTCCCAGCAAGCCTCCCCCGCAGGCTGGTACTTGGAGAACCACAAGTACCAGCATGCGGTGGAAAATCGGGCCCGCTGGTACCTGTAGTACTACTACTAAAAAAATACCCCCCAAAAAAACAGGACACACACACCGTGAAAGTATAAGTTTATTACATACATGCACACCTCCATACATACATACTTACCTATGTTCCCACGAGGCTCGGTCCTCTTCTCCATGTAGAATCCTTGGGGTACCTGTGAATAAAATTATACTCACATAATCCAGTGTAGAATCAGACCTTTGTATAATCCACGTACTTGGCAAAATAATAAAACGGAAACCCGACCACGCACTGAAAGGGGTCCCATGTTTACACATGGGACCCCTTTCCCCGACTGCCAGGACCCCCCCTGACTCCTGTCAAAGAGGGTCCCTTCAGCCAATCAGGGAGCGCCACGTCGTGGCACTCTCCTGATTGGCTGTGTCCTCCTGTAGTGTCTGTCAGGCTGCACACGGCAGAGATACAATGTAGCGCCTATGCGCTCCATTGTAGCCAATGGTGGGAACTTTGCGGTCAGCGGTTGACCGAAAGTAACCTCACCGCTGACCGCAAAGTTCCCACCATTGGCTACAATGGAGCGCATAGGCGCTACATTGTATCTGTGCCGTGTGCTGCCTCACAGACAATACAGGAGCACACAGCCAATCAGGAGAGTGCCACGACGTGGTGCTCCCTGATTGGCTGAAGGGACCCTCTTTGACAGGAGTCAGGGGGGTCCTGGCAGTCGGTGAAAGGGGTCCCATGTGTAAACATGGGACCCCTTTCAGTGTGTGGTCGGGTTTCCGTTTTATTATTTTTCCAAGTATGTGGATTACACAAAGGTCTGATTCTACACTGGATTATGTGAGTATAATTTTATTCACAGGTACCCCAAGGATTCTACATGGAGAAGAGGACCGAGCCTCGTGGGAACATAGGTAAGTATGTATGTATGTATGGAGGTGTGCATGTATGTAATAAACTTATACTGTCACGGTGTGTGTGTCCTGTTTTTTTGGGGGTATTTTTTTAGTAGTAGTACTACAGGTACCAGCGGGCCCAGATTTCCACCACATGCTGGTACTTGTGGTTCTCCAAGTACCAGCTTGTGGGGGAGGCTTGCTGGGACTTGTAGTACTGCTACTAAAAACAATATTCACATTTTTTCAAAAGGCTATCAGCCCCCCATCCACCGCCCTTGGATGGGGGGGACATCCTTGGGCTTCACCCCTGGCCCTTGGGTGGCTGGAGGGGGGGACCCCTTGATTTAAGGGGTTCCCACTCCTCCAGGGTACCCCGGCCAGGGGTGACTAGTTGGGTATGTAATGCCAGGGCCGCAGGGACCAGTATAAAAGTGTCCCCCGGCTGTGGCATTATGTACCTGGCTAGTGGAGCCCGGTGCTGGTTTCAAAAATACGGGGGACCCCTACGCTTTTTGTCCCCCGTATTTTTGGAACCAGGACCAGGCGCAGAGCCCGGTGCTGGTTGATTAAATATGGGGGAACCCCTGTAATTTCCCCCCTATATTTTTTCAACCAGGACCGGCTCAAAGAGCCCGAGGCTGGTTGTGCTTAGGAGGGGGGACCCCATGCAATTTTTTTTTTGATTTTTTAAGACTTTAATCAACTTTTTAAGGTACACAATGAAGCCCTGCACAGATCTGACAGATCCGGCCGGGACTCCTTGTGTTTTGTCAGGCAGTGTTTTACTCATCACTCCTGTAAAACACTGCCTGATATTACGAATCACATCGACATCGTAAAAAACGATTGTGCAAAACTCGGCACACTTAGTGAATGATCGTGTCAGGATTCAAAAAGTTGCAGTAAAATGCACCCGATACCATTCGAGTTCAAACATCCTTCAAAACGGCCAAAACACGAATCTTTGTAAATATACCCCCAGGTTGGATACAAAGCGGGTCAGATACAATGCAGGTTACAATGTGGGTCAGATACAGGGCATGTCGGATACAGTGTAGGTGGAATTCATTGCGGGTTGTACACAGTGCAAATCGCATACAGTGCGGATCTGATACAGTGTGGGTTGGATACAGTATGGGATGGATACAGTGCAGGTTACAGTGTGGGTTGGATACAGTGCAGGTCGAAGTGCAGGTTGGATACAGCGCACGTTGGCTACAGTGCAAGATCGGATACAGTGTGAGATACAGTGCAGTTCAGATACAGTGTGAGACAGAGTGCAGGTCGGAGAGCGGGTTGGATATAGTTCATGTTGGCTACAGTACAAGGTCAGATACAGTGTGAGATACAGTGCAGGTCAGATACAGTGTGGGATACAGTTCAGGACGGATACAGTGCAAGTCAGAGTGCGGGTTGGATACAGTGTGGGTTGGATACAGTGTAGGCTACAGTGCAGGTTGGATACAGTGTGTGTCGCATACAGTAAGGATTGGCTACAATGCAAGGTCAGATACAGTGCACATAAGATACAGTGCAAGATACAGTGCAGGTCAGATACAGTACTGGTCTCCTACACTGTGAGTTGTATATATTGTGGGTCAGATACAGCGTGGGCCAGATAAAGTGCAGGTTACAGTGTGGGTCAAATACAGTGTGGGTTGGATACAGTGTGGGTTGGATACAGTGTGGGTTGGATACAGCACAGGTAAAATACAGTGTGGGTTGGATACAGTGCACGTCAAATACAATGTGGGTCAGATACAATGTCCATCAGATACAGCACGGGTTACAGTATAGGTCGGGTACAGTGCAGCTTAGATACATCAATAGTGCACTTACTGTGAGAGAAGGTCCTCAGTGCAGGGGTGTCCGCGGTGTCTTCAGTGCGGTGGTGCCAGCAGTGTTGGTAGTGCAGAGGTGCCAGCGATGTCCTTAGAGCAGTAGTGTCGGCAATGCAAAGGTATCAGTGGTGTCCTCAGTGCGGTAGTGTCAGCAGTGCAGGGCTGTCAGTGGTGTCCTCAGTGTGATAGTGCCAGCAGTGTTGGCAGTGCAGGGATGCCAGCAGTGTCCTCAGTGTAGTGGTGCCGGCAGTGTTAGCAGTGCAGGGATGTCAGCTGTGTGGTGGTGCCAGCAGTGTCCTCAGGGCAGGTTTGCCAGCAGTGTCGGTAGTGCAGGGGTGTCCTCAGTGCTGTTGTGCCGGCAGTGTCAGCAGTGTGGGAGTGCTGGTGGTGTCCTCAGTGCAGGAGTGCCAGCAGTGTCCTCAGTGTGGTGGTGCCTGCAATGTTGGCATTGCAGGGGTGCCAGCGGTGTCCTCAGTGCAGTGGTGCCGGCAGTGTGGGCAGAATGGCAGTGTTGGAGGTGTCCTCAGTGGAGGAGTGCCGGCAGTGTTCTCACTTTGGTAGTGTCAGCAGTGCAGGGGTGCCAGCGGTCTCCTCAGTGTGGTGGTGTCAACAGTGTGGGAGTGCTGGAGGTGTCCTCAGTGCAGGGGTGCAGGCAGTGTCTTCAGTGCAGGGTGCCAGCAGCGTCCCCAGTGCAGGGGTGCCGGCAGTGTGGGTGGCGATGTAGGCACTTGTCCACAGTAGCTTATGGGGAGATGCTGATTGGCTGAGAGTTGTGCCAGACAGCTCTCTCAGCCAAATAGCGGTCTTCAATAGGTTACTGTGGAGACCGTCATCTGAGGCAATACCTCAGGATCCGACAACGGCATCCTGAGGTCTTGCCTCGAATGGGGATCCAATTCAGGCAGGGAGATCTGAGCCTGACTCGGACCCGGGCTGAAATCCCCAAGTTTGGGCGGGTTCAGTTCCCAGGGAACCGAACCCGTCTCATCCCTAAATATAACCTGTTTTCTAATGTGTTGCAGTGTAGATGACAAGCTTAACACATATGAAAGTTAGTGAGGAGCTAAACAGAACTTGCTACTGCTGAATTAAGGGACTAATTCATAGCCAAACACAATGGAGATGTTCATGAAGTTGAGTGATTTTTTATTTATTTTTTGCAACTGGGAATGCATCTGCAAAAATTCCTAATAATGTGTGCGGTGCATGTGTTACACAGTGTCTATGCATAAAGTTGTTGTTGCGATTAAGACTAACAGTATTAGAAATGTTGTTTAAAAGCGATAGGCATTCCTGGACAGTGAATGGGAGGTGGCTAGAAACAGTGTCAGACTGGAGCACGAAGGGCCCACCGGGGGTATGCAGTGGTAGGGGCCAATGATTAGAGAAGTGGCCAGCCTCCAAAGGGGGTGTGGCCAGCCACCGCAGAGGATTGGCTAACCATTATAGAGTACCTGGTCTGGACTCCTTGATAATTTATATAGTAATTAATGCTATTGAATGCATGATAATGTGCCAGATTGATGACAGCAATGTACTGTAGAGAATTCATCATAATCCTGTGCAATATAAGGTAAGATATGTATAATATATAATTCAAGTGCACAGTCTAGAACCTGATCCCTAGAGGAGGAGGGCTCCCCAGGCAGTGGGGCCTACCGGTGGTTTCCCCTGTACCCCTGTGGAACAGTCTGAGACTGTCTAGAAATGCATGCAATAATGATCTGGTTATTGGTCATGTTATGGGAGTGTAATGGGTGTGTCATTGAAAGTGGCAGTGTACACAGATGCACAGCCACAGGCATAGGAGGCCATAGTCAGATGAAGAAACTGGACCTGCCATAGGGCTGGTACACGTTTTAATTGTGTGCCAGATGGTGACGTCTAAGGATGCACTATTCGGTATTACTGTATGTGAGTATGTGTGGACACTGACAGTGAGCGTGCCCACAATTGAACTGCTGATATACTGTATCGATCAGTGTGTATTCAGCAATACAGTGCTATAAGCAGAAACAGTGCAAAAGAAACAATACAGAAATAGAAATAGAAATACAAAAGACAATTAGTGCATAAGCAGTCATAATACCCAAAAGCAGCACAGGCCAAAAACCAAAGAATCAGTGCTATTGTTGGCAGTGGGGAGGAGATTATGATATAAGTGAGGGAGGGAAACATGAGGGAAATGGGCCCTTATCGTGAGACCCTATAATCTAAAGAGCAGAGAAAGTGAGCAAGGAGCATAGAGTGATGGGCTAGGATGAGAGATGGAAAAGTTTTAAAAAGCAGGTTTTAGAAAAGCTTATTTGAAATTTTGTAGGGAAATTGAGAGTTAGATAGATAGTTAGATAGATAGATAGATAAAGAGAGAGAGAGAGAGAGAGAGAGAGAGAGAGAGAGAGAGAGAGCATTCCAGTGGTGGGAAAAGGTATTCATCTGGGAGGAGAGGTGGCAGCTATTGGTGGGTAAGCAAATTGGATAGAGATGTAATGGGAAGAGGATTGGATGAGGGCTTTATAGGTTAAGTGTGATGAGTCACTGTAGGGGCTGGTGGAGAAGGAAGGCAGAGCTAATATGTTTGGAAAGGAAGATGAGCTAAGCAGTAACACTGAGGATACACTGAAGTGTAGAGAGGTGAGAGTCAGGTAGGCCAGATAAGAGAAGGTTATAGTCTGTTGATGACCATTGAGTATACAAGGGCCCTCATTGCCTTCAGGGCAAGGAAGGGTTTGATTCTGGAGATATTTCAAAGGTGTAAGCATCAAGAATGAATGGAACTAATTATGGGGTTGAAGGAGAGAGCAAAGTCAAGAATAACTCCAGGACAGTATACTTGTGAGATTAAGATGATGGTGAGGTTGTCAATAGATAGTGAAATCAATCGAGATGAGGGGACTCTAATGTGGGAAGATTATTAACTCAGTCTTAGACATGTGAAGTTTAAGAAAGTGCTGGGACATCTCGGAGGAAATAGCAGAGAAACAGCTGGAGACATGAGTGATGAGAGAGGGGGTAGGTCAGTAGTGGAGAGGTAGATCTAATTATCATTAGCATAGAGATGATATTGTGAGCCAAAAGAACTGATAGACTCTCCTATGGAGGATGTATTGGATAGCATGAGAGGATAGCATCATGCAGTCCAAGGGAGTGAAGGATTTGCAGTAGGAGAGTGGTGACCACAGTGTAATAAAGGTCAAGAATGAGCAGAGAGAAGTGGCTCTTGGATTTGACACCAAGAAAGTCATTATCGACTTTAGTAAAATTTATAATGATAATAATAATAATAACAACAACAACAACAACAACAACAACAACAACAACAACACTTATACAAAGAGTAATAACAGTATGAGAATAATGTGAACATGTGTAAATAGCCATAGATATTCCCATGTCTTGTGGAAAAACAATATTTATTACTACTCTCTACCTAGAGATAAAGCTCTGTAGGACAGTATTTCCTTATAGTGATTTCTAGTGCACAATGCTAATTTAATAGCCTTTTGTGTTAATTAACTTTTCAGTCTATAGAAAAATCAAGTTAATTAAATTAAATTTCTCTGTAACACATCTATGCATACAATTCTTACGTATATAACTGCATTTTTACATCGCTATATATAAGTAAAACACATTTCATTTATGTAGTCATCTCTTGTAAAAGAAAAGGTTAATATGAATTTTTCTCAAGTATGAAAGTACCTTAATGATGAAGTGAAAACTTGTAACATTTGGTTTGGAGGTTGAGCTCGACTAATCTTCCCATATTTTGCTTGGCGCTTCATGATTGGTTTGGTGGGTTAGTGGCTGAATGGTTAGCAGACTGTGAAACACAAGCCATGTTTAAAGGTTTAGTTTGGCTGCATGTAAAAAATTTACAAAAACCATGATATACTTTCATTCTTCTTCCTTAAATAAACACTTCTACCTACTTAGCCACTTATGGTTTGGCAATAATATTTACACAATCTAAATAATTATGAAACTCTGACCGCCAGCAATCTTATGTGGCCAAAGAACAAATCCATATAAAAACATATTCAGAAAAAAAATCTTGCAGCTCTTTACACTGTTCAATTTTAATATTTGTATAGCTGCACATATTTCATAATTGTATTGTTAACATTTTATTCTGACAGAGCAGTATTCAGAATAAAGCCTCATTCATACTTGCTGAAAGAGCATAAATCTGTGTTTTATAAATACCAAAGAAGTATGTGCGAATGGGCTGACGTGCAGACCTAAAGCTAGCTGTGTTTTTATAAATCTAGAATAGTAAGTGACCAAATTCTACCTTTAGAAGGACACATTTTGAAAATGCAGATGTGCATAAAACTTTATATTGGAATATTTCCCCACCATTACAAATACAAATGTTTTACAATGCAGAAAATGAAATTAAAAGTCAATACTAGAAAACAGTATATTGAACATAACCAATAAAACCAAAACCAAAGCTATAATAAATATGCAAAATAAACTCAAAACACATTATATGAAAGAATACAAATCAAATTGTGTTTGACTGTTTGAGAACTACAGTATATTGCTTATATAAAATCTTGGACCAAAATTAATTAAGAAAGCTTGAATGAACTTCAGTAATTGTTTTTTTTAGCAAAGGTATTGTTTTAATTAGTTTAATTTAGTATGTAATAAATGTTAAGATTATTTATTTAGCAGTGAAATAAATGTAAAGTGTCACTTATAATAAAGATGGCTACCCATAGACTTAACAGCAGTAGCACAGCATTCTTGACTGAAGAGGGTGTTCCTTATGTGAATCTGAGCCGATCTCCAAATCTTCTAAGTAATGTACTTTGGTTGTAGGAGTCCATCCCCGAAAGTTTCACAAAAAGTCCCATTGTGCTATTTCATTTTCTAGATTTGCATATATTTATATTAAAATCTGATCACAGTTCCTGAATGCAATGTTACTGTAGTAATATTCAACTGATGCCATTTAAAATAAGAAATAGACTTTAA
Organism: Pseudophryne corroboree; assembly: GCF_028390025.1. Classification (NCBI taxonomy): domain Eukaryota; kingdom Metazoa; phylum Chordata; class Amphibia; order Anura; family Myobatrachidae; genus Pseudophryne; species Pseudophryne corroboree. The sequence goes on along the minus strand of NC_086444.1, from coordinate 488,545,954 downwards.
TTCCACTAGACAATGCACTATAATGCCTAAAATGGATTGTTATGTTTTCTATTTCTAAAATATGAATGTTTATCATTAGACTCATTGGATTGAATGTTCTACCTGCATATCTAAAGTGCTTTTCACACACATCTTTTTACAGCAAACCCATTTTTATTTATTATTAATGAAGCAATATCTATGCATACAAATGTACAAATACAAAAGCACAATTCATTGCATGATTACCTGCAGAAAATGTGCTGGATCACACTTGATTACCCTTGCCTCCTCACATTATGATGTTTCAAGATTCTTTCATGGTCTTAGCATAAGGTCAAAACATTTTAGGGAATCGACTTTCAGATCAGTATATGGTGCCTTCTAGTAAAACATCTTTGGGTCTCATATGACAAGTAATTCCTTAGTTCTAGTGTAAGGACATGCATGACTTGCAATTTTTATTGAACAATACACTAAACATGGTACTGTATATTGTATATGAAGGTTGTCTAATCCGAATGTAGTTAACATCTTAAATGCATGGATAGAGCATCAAAATGGACATTTTGGAAGTGGCTAATATACACAGAGCTGTAATTTACCAGAGAGAGGGGTTTTGTTTGTTATATTTGCTGTTTTTCTTCTTTTATGTTTATCTTCTTTAAACTCCACAACAACAGCAGCAGGGGATTGTGCAATAGGGCTTTATGTTTATATCAACTGCCTGCTGATGGGGGAAGGAGCATTGCAGATCCTGTTCAGCTGTCCCCTATAGTTCTGCATTAGTAGATCACTGATTATAACAGAGGTTCCCAAACTGTGTGCCGTGGCTCCCTGGGGTGCCTTGGGACACTTGCAGGGGTGCCCTGGGTTGGTGGTCCAGGACCAATTCAAATTATTCATGGTCAATATAATAGGCAAAACCAGTGCTGGTGGCTGCAAGTCATAAAATAAGTGGCCAAACAGAAGCAAATCTTGTCCCTCACCACATAACTGACCCTAAGGATGACATATAAACGCAATCTACTTAATGTAATATTTCTTTATAAATTTTTGGACTAGGGGTGCCGTTAAAAAAAATTCTGATATTCTAGGGCGCCGTGATTCAAAAAAGTTTAGAAACCACTGGATTATAATGATCTATTGCTAGCTGACATACAGGGCCATATTTAGGGACACATGGGCCTATGGATGAAAATTATCAATGGTCTATATACCCCTTTCATATCTCCAATGCCAGATCCCACCCGGGAATTGGAAACGGGTCCTTCCCGGGTGGGCTAAGGCATTGGAGACTATTTGCTGGCTTCCCGACCCAGCAAATTTCCGTGTCGGTTGCCATGGCGGCAGGGAGCGGAGCTGTCAGCGGGGGGTGGAGGTGACGTTGGGAGATGAGCTCATCTCCGCGCTGCCTCTCCCTATCTAGTAAACAGGTCCCGTCGGCCCGGGAATCCATTTACGCTGCCACTGACCTGGTATTCAACCCAGGAATAACCCTTCTTATTACTCAGGTTGAATTACCGGGTCAGGCAACCCGGGAATTCTCATGGGTCTCTTTCACATAGCACACTGACCCGTGTCGAACCAGCAATATGCCGGGTCGATACCGGGTTACTTTTGCAATGCGAAAAGGGTATAGATGGAAGGGGAAGAGCTGTGACAAGGGCTGTGTGGGTGTGGCCAGAGCCATGTGGATGTGTACGCCCCCTACACTCCATGTGGGTGTCTACACCCCCTACATTATCAGCCCCAGTGTCTCCCTAAATGTGTAAAAGCAGAACAATTGCATCACTTTGTTAGGAAAATAGAGATAAAAGTTTAATACTATGATTTATGGCCAACTGTGTGGCAAGCTGGACATCTGGTCATCATCCAAAACCAAACAAGAAACCACTAGCCAAAATCAACACACATCGAATTCAATGTCAAAATTGTTTCCAAATCAAATGTTTTATAAATGAACAATTTGGATGGTGAAAAAGAATATTGATTTGATTAGATTTAAGTCAATTTAATTCGACCTTAAAATCAAATACAAAATCAAACATTAATAAATATACCCCAAATCTGTATATGAAATGCTATGATGCAGCTACCACTGCTTTTTTCTCAGGTTCCGTTGTGCATCATCTGCGACATTGTACGTGCTTAAAACGAATTCCTGTGTAGCTAAAGTCACAAAACAGTGTCTGTAGTAGTTTGAGGGTGTGTTGCTGCTTCTGTGATGCGAATAAAACAGAATTAAAAGAAAAAGCTGAATAATTGCATAATTTTGTGAGGAAAATAGAAATACTAGTTTAAGATTCTGATTTATAGCGGTTCGTGTGTCAAGCTGGGTAGGTGGTCATCATCTTGCTATCATGATGATGGGCATATTTTTATGTGCAGGCCTAGAGCTTTAGTCCCATCCCATGGTTGCTGACATGTCTACATTGATCTACTGTATTACCAATTAATAGTACAGAGGAAATATGCAAAGGTTCCAACCATGTGTATAGCTATAGTTGGTGTAATGAGTACCCATGCAAATGGGCCCAGAGACTTAGGGGGCCTATCTCTGGGGCGGGTGTAGTATGGTATGCCGGCAGCCGGGCTCCCGGCGGACAGCATACCGGTGCCGGAATCCCGACTGCCGGCATACCAACAGGTGGGCAAGCGCAAGTGAGCCCCTTGCCGGCTCGCTGTTGGCACGGTGGCACGCTATGTGTGCCACGCTCTCTATTCTACCTCCAGGCGGGTCGTGGACCCTCAAGAGGGAGAAAAGGTGTCAGTATGCCGGGTGTCGGGATTCCGGCGCCGGTATACTGTGCACCGGGATCCCAACAACCGGCAACCTAAATACCACCCCTCTGGGGCATGACTCAACTGCACCCAAGTTCCCGGAAGTGCGCACTAAACACTGTGTGGCATAATGTGAACTGTGGGAACGTGTACTGGAGGCAGTGCAATGTGGCATATTGCTGACTTGGGGCACTACAATTTAACATTAAAAGAACTGTGAGCACTACGTGGTACAATGTGAGCTACTGTAAAGTGCTATTATACTGTAGGTCACTAAATTAACTAGTGTACTAATATTGAGCATAAAATGAATAAATGCTGTGAAGAGAGGTGTCTCTCTAGAAGGCGGAAGGGGCCTCTTTATAATGTTGCAATGAGACTTACAAAGTTCTGGATATACCCCTGGTTCAAACTGCACTGTAATATGAAAAGAGTCTAAGCTACAACAATAATAAAAAATCATATAAAAACACAAGCATAAAAATGGTTCCAATTTCCTTTCCCAGCCCACCGAAATGATGACCTAATAACTGTGTCACTGACGAAATTTGCTTAAGTGTTACATTAACATTTAAAACTGTGTGACTGTCACACAGAATCTGTGTAATTCAAAAACTTACTATACATCAGCACAACTGTTAACAACTCAGTCCGGGCCATATACCTATTTACTGTGGGCCTTAAGATTTAGATGCAGATTCCTTTAGCTATGGTGCTTACCATAGGCTTATAGTCTTGAGCTTTGATGCCTGGATATATTTAATTAAGAACCCATCTCCTCACTTGGTGGCTAAAGCATGTTAACCAATAGATTCCAAATGAAGTACCCATAGCTATGGGTTCAAACACTCGCAGCAGCAGTGGTAAGGGCAATAAGACCTACTTATTGTGAATTTCTGTTTTCACCTCAGGAGGGTGCAAACAGAAACACAGTGCATCCTGTAAGCTTACTGCTGGCTCCAAGTGAATAGCCCTGGCACTATATTTACACACAGAATCATAAGTATCATGGAAATTTTTTTTTTTTTTTTACATTTTCCACAATTTTCCTTTCTAAAGCTTGTAAAATTAAAATATATTTATTGCAATATGTTACACATGCTTGGCTAGACTTATATAATGTGGAAGTTATTCCCTACAAAACCAACTCATATGCAAAGCATAAAAGAATTGATCTATTAATGAAGCGACCGACATCTTCTCGTCATTAAGTAGCTAAATATTGTAAATAAAACATTATTGGTTAAAGAAAATTTTGATGGAAAACATATTTTTTTCCCATAAAAAATCTATTACAGTATTATGAAATTCCTGAACTCATGTTAATAAAATATTTGTTTCTATGTCACAAAGGTGAACTGAAAAGAAGTTGTTATTTTCACTCTTTAGATGTCCATCTGCAGCTATGTACTTAAAAGGTTTTTCACTTTAGATTATATAAAAGCTTTTCTACATTCCATGCAAACTACCATGCAAATCTCTTCATATTTGACCCTGTAATTAAGAATTAAGGGGGAAATGTATCAGACCTTCTAAAGAGTGGAAAAATAGGACAAATGGAGAGGTGCCCATAGAAACCAATCAACTTCTATCTACCATTTTATAGCATGTACTTGATAAGTGCAAGATAGAGGCTGATTGGCTGATATGGACAAATTCTCCATCCAACGTCTTCTCCACTCTTTAGAATGTTTGATACATCTCCCCATAGCTGGTACCAGTGATGGCTCCAGAGGTAGGGCAGTAGCACAGTCCAAAATTCAAATAAGGGAGCCATACCTAAGCACTTCCCCCCTTAATACACTTGTAGTAGATTTGGTTTTCAGTACAATCTCTATGTCAATGGCACCCAATGCAATATAATACATTTACTATAACATATATTATTATTATTATTATTATTATTATAAATTGTGCAATTAATTGATCACACTGATTCACACTGTATCACATATTAGTGTCTCCACTAGTAATGATCACATCTTTGAAAGTCTAGAACCGTGGTGATGTTATAATGAATGTTTACTAACATTCAACTAATATTTAGTCTTTAGAACTTTGGGCCTAATTCAGACCTGATCGCAGCAGCAATTTTTTTCTCTAATAGACAAAACCATGTGCACTGCAGGGGAGGCAGATATAACATGTGCAGAGAGACCTAGATTTGGGTGTGGTGTGTTCAAACTGAAATCTAAATTGCAGTGAAAAAATAAAGCAGACAGTATTTACCCTGCACAGAAACAAAATAACCCACCCAAATGTAACTCTCTATGCACATGTTACATTTGCCCCCACTGCACTGCACATGGTTTTGCCCATTAGAGGAAAATGTTGCTGCTGCGATCAGGTCTGAATTAGGCCCTTTATACAGTGCTTTAAGTTCTGAACTAACTTATCCTAGGTTATTCCAAGATGTGTTGTCTTGTCAGTGCCTTGACATTCATATTGACATTCATGCATTTAAGAGCAATATTATCAAGGCCTGCAGTCAGGACTTGGCCTGCTTGCAATTGTGAAGATTGCAATTGTTAAGAATGTGATTTAAGAATGGAGTTAGAACCGGAGTTTGAACTGGATTTGGACTACGCTAAAATCTCGAATAATACAATTTCCCCAAACACTGCAACTCAGGACCATCATGTGGCCTCTCCTCACCTCTGCCTTGAGAACACCAGGACCAATGCCTACTACTTCTCTGTCCAAGAACATCATGACTGCCCCCAAGACTACCCCTCAAGCTGAGCAGGGAACTGAGGGGCGTGCGCATCAGGACCAGATTTTGCTGGGTCAGTTCCATTGGACATTAGTGTGCACTCCACATTCTTACACCCACCCGCACTGCTCCCCACACTCTCACACCCACCCGCACTGCTCTCATGAGACCAGGACATTTATCATTTTCACAAATTAATGTTTTCCTGCAAATGTGTCTTTCTCTTCTTTCTTCTTACAGGGTACTTTCCCCCCACTGTGTGCTATTCCTGTAATGTGTACCTCCATTGGTTGCACACCCTGCCAGCAGTAACCTACACAGTGCGGCGCCTCACATGGCTGCCTCGGATGGTTCCTCCATGGGCAGGGTGTGCTTCATTTGGATCTTTCCATGCAGGGTATAGCATACTCCTACACTCGTGTCAGTTTTCCCGTGAATGCATTTGGCCCTTGTATGGCTCATCTCCCACTGTGTAACCTTCGTAGTGCGCCCAACATGGCTGCCTTATCTGGTAAACTTGTGGATGGGATGAAAAATACATGGACCTGATGGTTTTATTGGAACCCTACTCTGAACCTAAGGACTCTGCAATCTCCCCGTTTTGTGTTCTCTTCTAGGGGTGGACTATTCCACCCTGGGTAATCCTACGCAGAGCGCCTAAGATGGCTGCCGCACCTGGCACCTTGTGAGGGTGGAATACACAACCCCTGGAGGTTATTACCCAAAATGCTTACACCAACCCTGCATTATGCTTTCTGTCTTTATTGTCTGTGTGGTTTATCTTTTGATGTAATACTTAAATCTTCTGTATTATGTGCATTGTTTGAGTTCTAGTTGGCGCCGCGGATGGCTGCCTCGGTGCTGCTCTGCCAAGCAGCCTTTGTGTTTAGTCCTACGTGTATAATATGTCTAATATGTTGAGTCTATTGTACAGTTGCAATGTGCAGTATCAACTCATACGTGTAATGTGTGTAATGTATGCTATGTTCTTCCCCCTTCGTATGCTATGTATTCCCCCTTCATGTTGCTGCTTGGCGATGCATTGTACCACAAAGAATTCCTAGTGTACGTGAGTACACCTGGCCAATAAAGCTGATTCTGATTCTGATTCTGATATGGATATTAAAGATTGCAATGTAAATGTATCCACCTATTTGTAACATTCTATTGGCATCAAGCCCAATTTTGCAAAGTACAGTATGACTTGCTACTGCTGAGCATCATAATATTGACATGACAGAAACAGAATTGTTGATTTTACAGGGAAGTGCAAGGGGTGTGAAGGCATGATGTCACATCTGCACAGTCTTTAAGCAGGCACCCAAAGGAGAGCAATAAAAGCAGCACATTACAGTTATCTCTAAGGAAGTCTATGCTGCTGTAGCTTACTTTATAAGACATTCAGAAACGCATATGTTCATGGAGCATTTAAAATTTTCATGTGTTGTTTTCATACAGTGTCTGTAATAAATAATGATAATAATAATAATAATGTTCAATCTAGTAGAATTCTTAGTATGGAAAAACTGGATTCTGTTTGACAATAGAACTCTGATCCCCAACTCTTAGGCATACAGAATTGTTATGTGATATGGCCAAATCTCCAATGGACTGTTTCACCAATCTTAACACAAATAAGAGTATTCAGATTTTTTGACAACATTCTTATTTATTTATTAACAGTTTCTTATATAGCGCAGCAAATTCCGTTGCACTTTACAATTGGAAATAACAATTATTTAACAAAACTGGGTAATAACAAACAGTCATAGAGGTAGGAGGGCCCTGCTCACAAGCTTACAATCTATAGGGAAATAGACATGCATACACAAGGATAGGTGCTATCTATTGCATAGTTGTCCACCAGATTGCAAACGTTCTTGGTGGGCTGTATGATATCGTCACACAGCAATGATGAACTGGGGTCGGGATGAAGGGAAAGTAAAGAATGAGAAGACATGTGAGGATATGTGTGGACTGTGCAGAGTGGATGCAATTTGAAAGGAAAGTTTCTGAAAGTTATGTGGGCGGTTCTGGAATTTGATACGCTTGCCTGATGAGGTGAGTTTTCAGGGAACGCTTGGAGGTTTGGAGACTAGAGGAGAGTCTTATTGTGTGTGGTAGGGCATTCCACAGAGTGGGTGCAGCTCCAAGAAAGTCCTGCAGTCATTAGTGGGAGCGAGTAATGAGTGTGGATGAGAGACGCAGATCTTGTGAAGAGCGAAGAGGTCGGGTTGGGAGATATTTTGAGATAGGCGAAGTGATGTACGTTGGTGTAGTTTGGTTAATGGCCTTGTATGTGAGTAAAAGTATTTTATATTGAATACGGTAGAATACAGGTAACCAATGGAGGGACTGACAGAGTGGATCTGCAGACGATGAACACCTAGCGAGGAAGATTATCCTCACAGCTGCATTCAGAATGGATTGTAGTAGTGAGAGTCTCGTTTTGGGAAGACCAGTTAGGAGACTATTGCAATAATCAATGCGGGAGATAATGAGAGCATGGATTAGAGTTTTAGCAGTGTGTTGTGTAAGGTATGGTCATATTTTGGATATGTTTTTTAGATGCATGTAACATGATTTTGAGACAGATTGAATGTGGGAAATAAAGGACAGATCAGAGTCGAGGATGACACCTAGGCAGCAAGCTTATGGGGTAGGGTTGATTGTTGAGTTTTCAACAGTGATAGAGATATCAAGTTGGTGCCTACTATTGGCCGGTGGAAATATAATTAACTCTGTTTTTGAAATATTAAGTTTGAGGTGGCGAGATATCCAAGATGAAATGGCAGAAAGGCATTCCGTGAAACTGCCCAGTACAGATAGAGACAAATCAAGGGAGGATAGGTAGATTTGAGTATCATCTGTGTACAGATGATACTGAAATCCAAAAGAGCTGATTAGTTTACCAAGAGATGAGGTATAGATTGAGAAAAGCAGAGGACCTAAGACTGAGGCTTGCAGTACTCCAACTGAAAGAGGTAGCAACATTCTGAAAATAAGTGTCTGAAAATCAATATTGATACTTCTGAATTGATACTTTAATTAATTCAGCTGTTGCCCAAGTTCCTGTTCACACAGGAAGGACCTTTCACAAGACTATTTAAGACTCCCATAGAGGAAGGGATTTTTGTATTATTGTTTTTGCTACTCTGATGCTTACAGGAAGTTCCTAAATAGAAGTGAGTTAGATATTGATTAGCAGTAGTATAATATGTAATGACATCAACATCTGCCTGGGTAAGATGCCAGCTGGTATAATTGTGATCTAATATCTCACATTGCAGGGAGCAGGATGACAATCATTCAAAAGATATTAAAGGTACAACTAATTAAAACAACATATAGGACCAGTGGTGGCTCCTACCTGTATTTTTGAGGGGGGCTGCCGCAGCTCTGTCTGCCTAAGCAGCACTGTGAGTGTAGGGTAAGAAAAAAAAAAGGGTTGAGTATGCTCACAACACCATCAGTGAAGTGTAGCGGCTTCTAGGGACTGCAATGGATGCAGTCCTTAGAAGCATTTAGAGCTGCCAGAAAGGTAGCCCATTGGAAGCACTGTTTGCCAATCACAGTATAGACTGCCTTTCTGGCATGTGATTAGCAGATGGGGCTTCCAAACACATGGCTGAAACTAGAATTTTCATCACCCGGGACAATGCCTTCATTTAGCACTCCCCCATCTGTCACACACTGTCCCCCCAAACATACAAATTGTGCCCCCATACATATACATACACTGTGCCCCCAAATAATGTACACACACATTGTGACCCCCATATACATAGCTGGACTCACCCTCCCTGTATGGTGGAGCTGACTTTTCCTGGTCATGACCGCTCAGTTCCAGGCAGTCGCCATAGATGGCCATGCTCCTTCCCACTGCTGGTCTTGCTCATCCTCCAGCCCTTTCAAGTCTTTCTCTGCCTCCTCATCTCCCTGCTGCTCTTCTGTCCCAGAGTGAGCTCTTTGAAACTGAGCCTGGTTAGGAAATTCCCCATCGTGCGGCCACAATGGTGTGCTGCTACTGCTCAGGATGGGAGCAGAGCCCCTGAGCTCTCCTACTAGTGCTGCAGCTGCCTGTGCCTGGGGACAAGAGGAATACTGTAATCCCAAATCCCAGAGCTCTCCTGCTAGTGCTGCAGCTGCCTCTGCCTGGGGACAAGGTTGCCCCTCTAATCCCATGCCCCCCTCGAATCCGGCAGTTGAGTTGTGTGCCCCCTTAGCCCACTCCCCCCAGCTGCAGCCCTGCTAATGGGAAGCCACAGCAATCAATGGGGATCACTGGTGGTGGCCGATTTTTTACAAGTGGACTACCACCCTTAAACCCCTAGGTAAAATCTAACACTGGTCTTGTTGTAATGCAAAATATGTTTTTATTTATTATTGTATTGATGTAGTGGCAGTGATGTATAGTATCTTTGGAGATTTATATAGCTCTCCCTGATTGGTCTAGTTGAAGCTGTAATGGGATTCACCGGCACTTCACTTTAGTGTCTTTGAAAGTGTACCTAATGGTTCAAAATATGCCGGCATGGAGTGCTTAGTTTGTTCCTGTAGTTCTTGTTATCCTTTCTCTGGTTAAGTTGTGGCTGCTATAATTTTACACACACACACACACACACACACACACACACACACACACACACACACACACACACACATATATCCAGCATAGGGTTACCAATACTAAAAAAAAAATTCATCTTATGATACCTAATGGCAATGAGATATATGGGATATACAGTATTCTGCCCTCTTCCTTGCTGTGGCTGTGAGCTGGGATTATAGGAATTACTTCGATGAGACTCATGTGCCCTATCAAACAAGTGTGCAATATTAGGGTAGAGAACCAACCATAAGTCTGTAATGAGCTGCTATTGCCTAAGACTTATATAGACATAAACCATTTTGTGTGAGCCACAAAGTAATCAGTTGGGAGTTTCTGAGACTTCTGTAATTGTACCAGCATTGTGGATAATTCTAGTGGTAGTTATATTCATTTGGCTTAATATTTCTCATTTGAGTTGATGAGGGGATATGGTTTTAATTTTTTGTGGACATCAAAACTTATTGTAGGTGCCAATTATACGTACAAGTCTGCCCACATGCTGGCATAAGTGTTTTTTTTACAATTAAGTTTAGGACATGTGCAGATCAGGAGGTGTTTGTGATTCCCTCTGACTGCTTGTGGCATTGTTTTTGGTAATATGTCTCCATTGCATAATCATGAGATTTAGACTATATAGAGTTTCTGTTTCCAACTGCTCAAGAATATTACTGAAACAACTTGGGCTTTATTGTCCTATGGCATATTTATAAAAAAATGTTAGCGGGATATCACCCAAAACCACTTTTTTTTTGTACATAGTACTCGCAAATTTTAAGTACATCTGAGATGTATCTAGGAAGGACAGGAGCAGAAATCAGATATATTTTTCACTGCAAAATAAGCCAAGTCTGCTAAATGTCAAATTTACCAAGCTGCATTCTGGAGCTTTGTCCTCTGTAGCTAATGCCATCTTTAAACAGCATTACCATTGTAGCCTTGCTACACTGCACATTATTTGCAGAGAAAGGCAGTGGCTGCTCGCACATGTATGGTCTGATGATCGCGCATGCAGGGTTGATGACAAGCAGGCATGGGCCCGGGTATTGGGGGCGTAACCAAATAAGGGGAGGCATGACAGCTTTCTTCACTGCTGTTCTGACTGCATCATACAGATCAGTAAAAAAGCAACACAATCTAAATTTATTATGTAGATATAGGTATATCTAAATCTATATAAGAAACCTATAAATAAATTTACCGTACATGATTTAGGGGCCTGTTCATCATTGCATATGGGCTTGTTAAACATGAGGAATAAATAGTTTCTGCATTTTTCTTTGTAACTGGCATATCCATTATTAGGGGCCGCCTAATATTCGGCAAAGTACGAAAACTGAAAGTTGATGGACTTTGCTTTTAGGGAATCAATGTCATCTTCAGATAATGCTGACTCCAGGAGCCCCGGCTTGAGAAGAAGGTCCAAGGTTGCAAAGAGGGAGCCATTGCACTGTCATGCCTGCGGACATGTGCATGAGTGACCTCAGGTCACCAGTCCCTCCATGGTAAGTAACACTGCTCCTTCGGTAGCAGTGTTGCTGATCATGGGGACAGATTCCCGACCCCTGATAATGAGTAGGCCCCATAGTATGCTGCAGCATGTTTGATGTGATGTTAACATAAAGTCATACAAGCTGCTAACTACTAACATATCAATGCCAAGCAGAATGTTTATTACTGTTGAGGTTTTTTTTTTTGTGAATTACTATTTTTTATTTATTGCACCTGAAGGTTTTTATAATGAGTGAGATCAGGACATTGTAGGAGTGTGAAATTGTTTAAATATGAATGTCCTAGTCACTTTATATAGGAAGCATCACCAAGGCACAGTACACAGCATTGTGGGCCTGATTCTGAGTCATGAAAAAAACATGAAAAAAGGTCACAACTGAATCAGTACCTATGAGAAGGGAGTTTCCCACCCGACTCAACAGACTGCACCCCCATTAGGTCTGCTTCCAGACTTTTCCTAGGCTGATTTTGAATCCTAGCCTGCCCCTGGTAACAGGTTGGGGCTGGAAGATGGCGCTGGGGATCCCGACGGTCAGCATACCGACCCTGGGATCCTAGCAGCAGAATGCCAGTGGTGGGGGGGGAGCAGAACAGGGCCCCTTTCGGGCTTGGTTGCTTGCTGCGCTCGCCACAGGTTGGCGAGTGCAGATCGCAGACACACATGAGTAGGAATAGTCCCTGTTAGTTGGCATGCCGACTGTCGGGCTGGTAAGCGGGCATGATCCTGGCATCGGCATGGGGACCGCTGGGATCCCAAGCGCTGGTCACATGACCGGATCCTCTGGTAACATGTGCTATCCCAGGAACATAGCCCAGTCACAACTAATGGTGGGTACACACTGGAAAGACATATCTGCAGATCAATTGATCTGTAGATATATCTATGGACGGATCGGGCAGTGTGTTGAGCATACACACTGCCCGATCCGTCGGGGACTCACGCCACGAACTGGGCGGGCGTGTACACACGCCCACCCAGTTCAGCTGTCAATCACCGCCGGCCGCCGCAGCATGTGTACGGGCGGTCGGCCGAGCACCGTACACACACAGCGACACGCCAATATATCATTATATATATTGGCCGTCGGCTGTGCTGCGGGGCCGACGCGATACGTCTGTGAACGACGGAGTTCACAGACGTATCGGCCGTACACACTGGCCGACGGACCCGCGATATATCAGCCGTTCAAGAGAACGGCCGATATATCGGCCAATGTGTACGGGCCTCAACTCTCTTGTGCTTGGTGCTAGCCAAGAACATGTTTTCCGATATTAAAATTCCCAAACTATGCAGGTGAAAATTGTTTAAAGGATTATAATAGGTGACTGTTAGGGATTTATCCCCATAATATGCATCTTCATTTTTTTTTTAATGTCAGAAAACCCCACATTTCCAGCTCATTTCCTGTAGCAAGGTTATAGACCTCATTTTTTCTAGGAGCAAAGACCATCACATTGAACTACCTGTCCCTTGGTGCCAGTCACCCATTATTCCTATTTCTTATGAAAACTTACATGAAGGTGAATCACAAATTTGTACCTGATTGTAGCATTTGAACACTTTACATCCATATGCAACAGACACAAGCACATACATATTCATGTAATGTATACATTTGACTGTATATTTGAGTATGCAAATCAAGCTATGAACTGGTCTTTTATGTTCTAGCTTTGTTTATTGATTATGTTTTTGCAAAAGTTGAACTTATTTGGTCATAATATAATTTCCAGCACTTTGAAATATACCTGCAGTTGCACTTTATTAATTTTTGTGCTTCCTTTTTACTTTTTAGCACTTTATTATTATGTAAACATTGATCCTGGTGGAACATTCTGTTTTTGTTGCTTATTTTTTATATGGGAAAATATGTTATACATTTTTAAATATTTAAACACAGGTTAACTATAGTGACTTTGTTATTACATCTTTAACTTTAGTATTGATACAAACTGTACCACTATATGTTCCCAGTTAAAATCTTGTTTTCTGTACTATTTCTTTGTCAAAGTTGTTTCATATCATTTTATTGATTTTGGTCATGTCACGGTCACGAGATTGAACTTGGATTTTCCTGTACAGCAAAGCTTATGAACTCAGTGTGTTAGATCACAACACAAACTGGCAAAAGGAGGTCAATGCCCCTGGTCAAAGAAGTAATGAAAGTCAGGCGATAAAGGAAAACAAACCTTGTAAATTAACCCTGCTAGTTTACTGTCAAACTGAAAGAATCTAAGTAAATAATGACATGATTTGGACTACAAGTGCTCTAGTTTTCTGTGTGATGGGTAAATAAATATACTGTTTGAACTTGAAGTGAGTACAAAAGGTTAGTGGCTGCTGTGTTTATCTTTTTTGCCATCTACAGTATTTTTCCAAGATAATCATATCTCTTTTTTTTTATCTGTGGTAATACAACATTGTTGCAACATAAACGGTACTTTTTGTTCAGATTCTTTACTTATAATGTGCGTTTAGGTCAAAAGAGTTATCTACTAGAAATGGGTGAATCAATTTAGGCGATACTGAATTGAGACAAATTTCAAAGAATTGCCTGCAGAGAATTAATCATCACATCAGTCCCAAGTTGACAAAAACGTACAGAATAAATAGAGCAACAAAGCTCTTCCATTACTTTAACATTATCACTTGTATCGGATCGGTGCAGTTTAAAGTGGAGAACATATTAAATTTGTATTATTTTTTTGTGTCATACAGGAATCCTGCCCCAAAATAAAATTCTCAACCACTCTCAATACTAGGGAGACATAGGAGGGAATTCAGTTACCGGCAGGGAATGTGAATTGCTGTTGTCGCAGCATTTAAATGTCGGCTATGGTACCCCATCTTGCACCGTTCACCCAACTGATTCACACCTCCATTCACACAGAAGTGCCCGCTACCCTATAAGGGCAGGCGCTGTAAAGATCTGGCAAGGAGAAAAATGTGCAGACGACACTAAACTGTGTCGAGTAATTAATTCAGACAAGGATGTTGAGTTTCTATGGAATGATTTATCCATACTGGAGGTCTGGGCAGACAAATGGAGAATGAAGTTCAATATCGAAAAATGTAAAGTTATGTACTTTGGGACTAAGGGCCTAATTCAGCAAGGATAGCAAATTCTGCTAATCAGCAGAATTTGCTATCCTTTGGATCATATGCTGGGGGCCGCCTATCGCTGGACAAGGCCACCCAGCATGCTGACCGGAGCCTCCCCCATTGAACAAGCAGAAATTGCAATGCGTTCACAATTTCTGCTTGTTAGCAGAAACTAAGGTAACCTCCTGCTGGCGCAGCTTAGCTGCGGCTGCAGGAAACTCGCCGCCATCTTCCTGATCGCAGCGGCTGTGTGTGACGTTGCACCGGCCCCATTCGTCCGCCTCCACCCCCGCAATGCTCCATTTCCTCCATAGAAATGGAGTGTTGCCCCCCCCCCGCCACACGTCCACCTCATCTTTTTCTCACAAATTGCGGTTTGATCGCTTATTGTGATCCAACCGGAAGTAGGCCCTAAGAACAATCGGGCAGCCTATGGGCTGTATTCAATAACTGTCGGAAGCTGCCGTCTTGTCAGAAAGATGGCAGCTTCCGACAGAAATAGGTTGGAAGGGGTTCCGACCTATTCAATAAGGGCTGATTTTTTCCGACAAGTCAGGAATTCCCGACTTGTGTACACATGTACAGATGTGTACACATGTGTACACATGGGTATAAATGTATGTGTCAAATGCCTTGTGTGAACCAGGTGCACGTGCTCTTGTGGGGTTGGTTGCTGCTTTGCATATACTGTACACACAATTCTGACTGATTTTTTTTAGCCAACAAAGTTTACGCCTGCCTTTCGGTTTACAATTGTGGCCAAAAACAATCAAAAGTAAATAACATAACTTGATGAGAAATTATGAATTGTAGATATTGATTTATTATACTTCTGTCCATTTTTTATTTCATAAACAAAGACCAGACATTCTTTATGACAAGGAATGTATACTTTAGTTTCTATCTAGAAGAGCTGGAATATTTCACCCAATTAAAAGCAGAACAGTTTGATTCTATTGGCAAAAATTGGTTTCACCAATGTAATATTTAAAAAAATATATCTCAGAGGTTGAGAGCCTCTGTTTAAGCCAGGTGGGGTATAACGGATCTATATAAAACAGATAGTCAATAGGCCGACCCCATATATTCGACATGCAAAAGGTCAACAGAGCCAAAAGGGCGATAGGTACAAAAGTTCGACCGGGTTAAAAAGTCGACATGAAATGGTTGACACAAAAAAAAGGTTGCCACAAGTTTATTTGGGTTTTTTGTGTCCAAATTGTGTCCATTTCACAGTGTGTGACCACGATTAGTAAAAACGTATGCCCTTGCAGGCTCGCTTTGCTTGCCACACTTTGAGCAAAGTTACTCTATTCCCATTGTAATCCACATGGATGATAAACAAAACAAAGGTTGAATTTAAAAAAAAAAAAAAAACTAGTGTCAACCATTTGTGTGTAGACCATTGTCATATAGACCTTTGACCCTGTTGGCCTTAGACACAGTCGACCTTGTAATCATTAATCTTTTGACCATGTGGACCATATTGGGTTGACCTATTGATTGCCTAAATAGAGACACTGTTTATCCATTGACTGGAGCCCGTTTAAGCCACATATCAAGAGTGCATTTGCTTCTATGTGATCTATTCTTCCAGCTATTGATGTTTTAGATTGTCTTTAGGAGTAGAAGATATAACACATCATATACTTTTGTTATAAAATATATTTTTCACTTGGTCAAAAAACAAGAATTGCGCTCCATACACACACACACACACACACACACACACACACACACACACACACACACACACACACACACACGTATATCAGTGACGAGCGGTGAGGTAAATGGCTGAGAAGGCACTGGCTAGTACCAAAGCCAGATTTACACACAATGTTTGAGCCCAAGGGTACATGTTGGCATTATACACAGGTGCAGCAGTATATACTGCTGGAAATTTGGTGCATCTTGGACAAAGATGTGTGGACAAGGTAGGCAGGGGATTCACCTGTCATAGACTTTTTACTCCAGAGTTTTTTACTATAAAAATGATTATAATTATACAAAGAAGATATTTGTAATACATTCTCTGTATTTTTAATATAATCAAAACTCAGGCATATACTTTAGTACGACAAGAAAGGCTCTGCCTCACCTCACCGCACATCACTGATAGATATATATATATATATATATATATATCAGGGCTGGTTCCGGGGCTTCTGGTGCCCCGGGCGGCATTAGGGGGTGTGGCTTCATACAGTGGGCGTGGTCAGTTACGCCACCTGTACTGTTGTAGGATGTGCGGTGCGCGATGACGTCATCGCGCACCGCACAGCAAAGGTCCTCTCCACAAAGGTAAACTAGACGCTAAGTGTCTAGTTCCCTTCGTGGAGAGGACCTTTGCTGTGCGGTGCGCGATGACGTCAATGCGCACCGCACATCATTACAGTGAAGGTCCTCTCCAGGAAGGGAAATTAGATGCGTTGCGTCTAGCTTCCCTTCACAGCGGGCAGCCCACGAAGGGAAACTAGACGCGTAGCGTCTAGTTTCCCTTCACAACGGACAGCGGGACAGCGGGCCGTGGCAGCGGGGGGCACCACAGCAACAGCGGATCTTGCCATGGTGCAGCGCCCTCCGGATGGCGCCGGCGCCCTCCGGAAGGCGGCGCCCCAGGCAAAAGTCCTGCTTGCCCGTGGCAAGATCCGCTACTGAGATATATATATATATATATATATATATATATATATACAATATCCTTGAGACAGGCGGCACTCAGAGACTTAAACACTGATCTCCTTGGAGAAAAAAAGCCCCACAGGGCAAATTTATTGTGACGTTTCGGGGTGCTGAGGAAGGGGCCAAGCACCCCAAAACGTCACAATAAGGAGATCAGTGTTTAAGTCTCTGTCTTAAGGATATTATTTACAGATGCAAATCTGAAAGGAGGGCACCGGAGCAGGTTATGCCTAAGCCCGGAGTGCCAGGGACATTGTTTGCATTGATATATATATATATTAGCCTAGAAAATTATATCAAGTGTAAAAGGGTTCCAAGAGGCCTCAGATTCAGCAAAAATCCGATTGGATATACAGAGAATGAGAATTTTCTGAAAGAATGGTTTCGCATCCAGGATGAATGTTCATTAGAATGAATGAGACTACTAGTGTCTGAAAAGAAAAAATGCCTGGATGCAATAGAAAATGAGCTTAAAGATATAGATCAGAAAGTTATTTCCATTAAGGACACAGAGAATTTTGTCTCTATTAAAAAAAAAGCATAGATCTTAAAGTGACAGCTATAGAGGAGAAAGTAATAGCTACCAAATCTAAAAAATTCTCTAGGGATAAAGCAGATTATGAAAAGGGACAGGTTAGAACATGGAATGAGTATAGAAGACCACCCAGAAATTTTTTTTCATCCACTGCCCGTACACCGGTCAGAAGGGCCAGCCCAATAAGACGTGACCAAAAGAGAAGGAACCACCTAGAATATAGAGAACAGTATACAGAGAAAAGAACCCCTATCCATGAATCTAGATGGCAATTTCCTAAAAAAACAGCACCATATAAGAGATATGCTGATGATCGTTCTGATCTCACAGAGTTGAGGCATACTAATAGGTTTGATAACCTCCGTCGCACTGGAGATAGAGATCATTTTTTAGGGGTCAGATCACATCAAAATCAGGAAAACATGTAACACGAGAGGTTTCACAAAGAATAGCGGACACCATTGGGAATAAAGCGAAGATTAGGGGAAAGAGAGGAAAGGGACTTACCAGGAAGAGAGTCCAAGTTGAGGACCCTCCAGCGAGTGATTTAGATAAGGGAATATTTAACCTATCTAAACTAAATCTAAACCCCCTAGAAAAAAGGGTTTTGCAGAAGGGCATGTCTTATGCACCTTCATGCAGTTTGGATAAAGTGAATACATATATTGATTTAAACTTGTATGTGAGGAACATCACACTTAAAATACACTTTCTGCATAAAAATTATGCCCCACTAAGAGACTGGGAACAAATCCCCAATGATTCTGGCTTGAAACTTAAGTCCACCTTCTATCCCCTTGAGTCGAGGGGACCCTACATTGAGATGTTTAATAATATAATGAAGAAAGATTTAGATACCCTATCAGTTGGTAAGAGAACTTCTAATCTAACTATGGCTGAAAATCAGACTCTTAGAAAGTTGGCTTCGAATACTGACGTGGTCATTAAGAATGCTGACAAGGGGGGTGGATAGTGCTTATGGATCGGGAATATTATGTTGGAGAGGCACATAGATTGCTTAAGGATGAAGAATCATATATTAAACTTCAGGGAGATCCTACAGTGGGTTTCATTGTCATTCTTGAAAATCTGCTAAAAGAAGGTTTAGTCTCTAAAAGTATCTCCTTGAATGAATTCAATTATTTGTTTAATCAACATCCACGTATAGCTACGTTTTATCATATTCCCAAGATCCATAAGAGTCTATCCCATCCCCCAGGAAGACCCATCATTAGTGGGATTGGATCACTCACCTCGAGGATTTCTGAGCTTGTTGACAGCTACATTTAGAAATATGTTTCAAATTTACAGTCATATATCCAAGACTCTACAGCAGTTTTGCAAGTCTTGAAGGATATACAGTGGCTAGAGTCATACAAATGGTGTTCAATAGACGTGCAATCACTATATACGTCTATACCACATGACAAAGGGATCCTATCCGTTGAACTTAAACTCAAGGAGGATTTAAGTATAAGTGAGACTAAATGTAGGTTCATTTGTCAATGTTTGGGTTTCGTGCTTAAATACAATTATTTTACATTCCTGGATGACTGGTATCAACAGATATGTGGCTCAGCGATGGGCAGTATCTGTGCTCCAAGCCTTGCCAACATCTATATGGGACAGTGGGAGACTGAGACTCATTCATGAGCTCAGGTCTAACATTGTCCTATATAAAGATATATAGATGATTTACTGATTGTGTGGAATGGAAGTGAACAGGAGTGGAACGAGTTCCTCGCCAAAATTAATGTAAATACCTTCAATCTAAAATTTACTGGCACTTTTCATCCTAACCGACTGGAGTTTTTAGATCTAGTACTGTCTACTGAGAACTTTGACAACACAGGGGGGATTGAAACATCTACATTCTTCAAGCAAGTAGATTCTAATAGTTATCTTGAGTTTAGTAGCTGCCACCTTTCTAGGTGGAAGGAAAATATTCCTTACTCTCAATATATAAGGCTAAGGAGAAACTGTACCAGTTTGACGAAGTTTGACGAACAGGCAGAAATCTATATTAATAGATTTCTACAGAGAGGGTACCCTGAGGAATTAACACATAAAGCAATGGTAAGGGCCAGGAATAAGGAGAGAGATGAACTTGTGAATTATAAGAAAAAGGATGAACAGGGCAAAAAAAAGTTCTGCCCACTAGTTACACAGTTCAGTACTGGCTTCAGAGAATTAGAAAAAATTGCCAAGAAGAACTGGCATATCCTGCAGTTAGATCCGATTCTTGGTCCAGAACTTCCCAATAAACCAGACATTATTTATAGGAAAGCTAGGACTGTCAAATCGATCATTTCTAAAAGCAAACTAACCACAGCACAGAGTGAGAAGACCAACCACTTTTTGACCCCACCTAAAGGGTTTTATCACTGTGGAAATTGTAAGATATGTACTCTGGCAGAAATAAATGTAAAATCTTTTATTGGTTGTAATAACCCACGTCCTAATATCATTCGATCCTTCATCAATTGCAATACAAATTTCTGTATATATATTCTAACATGCCCTTGTGGCTTAAGATACGTCGGAAAAACTAAAAGGGTGCTGAAAATTAGAAATCTAGAGCACACTCATAACATAAAAAATCGGGTTATGAATCATAGTATCCCACGTCACTTTTCTGAGCTACATAATGCGGATCCCTCTCTCCTGAAGTTTGTGGGAATAGAACATGTTACAGTGCCTACTAATGGTGGAAATAGGGAAGAACAACTCCTTTGAAGAGAAACTTTCTGGATACTCTCTCTTAATACACTTATGCCCCATGGGCTTAATAAGAACTATGAGATCACCCCCTTTATTAAGGAGAGATGAGTGGGGGTCTCATACTATTCGTTCTGAGCTAATGTAGAATCCCTGTGTAACTTTTACATACTTGAGGATCGTTCTTTTCTCTGTGAAGATGGTTATATAAATACATAGGGTACTGGAGGTTTTCTTATATGCTCATGTCACTTTAGTGCTTGTAGCATTTATGGTATGACATGGACTTTATAGTTAATGCTTTATGCATGTTATTAAGTATGTGTATTAATGTTCTGTATATCGGATGTATTACCGCTGAGATGATACTACATTGCTGTTTTCTAAAAAAAAATTCTAT
Source organism: Pseudophryne corroboree (assembly GCF_028390025.1). Taxonomy (NCBI): domain Eukaryota; kingdom Metazoa; phylum Chordata; class Amphibia; order Anura; family Myobatrachidae; genus Pseudophryne; species Pseudophryne corroboree. The sequence goes on along the minus strand of NC_086444.1, from coordinate 488,524,916 downwards.
ATCGGTGCTTTTTAAACAAAATGCTTATATCGGTGTGCATTAATTAATTTTTTATTGCATTTTTAAATAAGTCTATTTGTATTCTGTATTTATGTATTGTGTTAAATTGTGTGTGCTTATTAGCTTTGAAAATTGCCGCTGACGAGCCACTAGTTTTGTAGCTCTAGCGTAGTTTTTATTAAATTAGCCGTCTAGTTACTGATTTTTTTTATCAGATTGTATTAATGATTGCTGTCTAGCACTTTTAAGTGAGGCTGCTGCTGCTGAGAATTAGAGCAGCTGATGGTAATTAACAATTAATGGTACCATTATTGATATGTGACTGCTATATAAAGCTCGTGCTGACGTCTGGTAAGCCAACCTCCTGACGAAGTGATTACGAAATGCATTGAGGTGTGGCTTACCAGGCGATACCTGTTTCACATGAGCTGTCATCCCCGACTTCACCCGGTACAGGTGTCCTGACGGAACGGTCGCTGAAGCTGGTGCGGTGCGTGGTCCCAGATCCAGGTGCAGCGGACTGCAGCTTTTGTCTTGTGGTTTTACTTTTCATGTGATACACAGCCCACAGAGTGGGCTATCAGGGTACGAGTCCACTGCTATTCATTTGACCTATCCTGTGTATATATGTGGTTTATGAATTAAATTGATTTGCACTATGAGCGCATTCTCCTTCTTTTGATATTTCCATATATACATATATATATATATATATATATATATATATATATACACTGCTCAAAAAAATAAAGGAAACACTTAAACAACACATCCTAGATCTGAATGAATGAAATATTCTTATTGAATACTTTGTTCTTTACATAGTTGAATGTGCTGACATCAAAATCACACAAAAATTATCAATGGAAATCAAATTTATTAACCCATGAAGGTCTGGATTTGGAATCACACTCAAAATTAAAGTGGAAAAACACAATACAGGCTGATCCAACTTTGATGTAATGTCCTTAAAACAAGTCAAAATGAGGCTCAGTAGTGTGTGTGGCCTCCACGTGCCTGTATGACCTCCCTACAATGCCTGGGCATGCTCCTGATGAGGTGGCGGATGGTCTCCTGAGGGATCTCCTCCCAGACCTGGACTAAAGCATCCGCCAACTCCTGGACAGTCTGTGGTGCAACGTGGTGGATGGAGCGAGACATGATGTCCCAGATGTGCTCAATTGGATTCAGGTCTGGGGAACGGGCGGGCCAGTCCATAGCATCAATGCCTTCGTCTTGCAGGAACTGCTGATACACTCCAGCCACATGAGGTCTAGCATTGTCTTGCATTAGGTGGAACCCAGGGCCAACCGCACCAGCATATGGTCTCACAAGGGGTCTGAGGATCTCATCTCGGTACCTAATGGCAGTCAGGCTACCTCTGGCGAGCACATGGAGGGCTGTGCGGCCCCCCAAAGAAATGCCACCCCACACCATTACTGACCCACTGCCAAACCGGTCATGCTGGAGGATGTTGCAGGCAGCAGAACATTCTCCTTGGCGTCTCCAGACTCTGTCACATCTATCACATGTGCTCAAGGAGAACCTGCTTTCATCTGTGAAGAGCACAGGGCGCCAGTGGCGAATTTGCCAATCTTGATGTTCTCTGGCAAATGCCAAATGTCCTGCACGGTGTTGGGCTGTAAGCACAACCCCCACCTGTGGACGTCGGGCCCTCATACCACCCTCATGGAGTCTGTTTCTGATCGTTTGAGTAGACACATGCACATTTGTGGCTTGCTGGAGGTCATTTTTTCAGGGCTCTGGCAGTGCTCCTCCTGTTCCTCCTTGCACAAAGGCGGAGGTAGCGGTCCTGCTGCTGGGTTGTTGCCCTCCTACGGCCTCCTCCACGTCTCCTGATGTACTGGCCTGTCTCCTGGTAGCGCCTCCATGCTCTGGACACTACGCTGACAGACACAGCAAACCTTCTTGCCACAGCTCGCATTGATGTGCCATCCTGGATGAGCTGCACTACCTGAGCCACTTGTGTGGGTTGTAGGGAGATCATACAGGCATGTGGAAGCCACACACACTACTGAGCCTCATTTTGACTTGTTTTAAGGACATTACATCAAAGTTGAATCAGCATGTAGTGTGTTTTTCCACTTTAATTTTGAGTGTGACTCCAAATCCAGACCTCCATGGGTTAATAAATTTGATTTCCATTGATAATTTCTGTGTGATTTTGTTGTTAGCACATTCAACTATGTTAAGAACAAAGTATTTAATAAGAATATTTCATTCATTCAGATCTAGGATGTGTTATTTTAGTGTTCCCTTTATTTTTTTGAGCAGTGTATATACATACATACAATTCCATAGGTCCGGCACGCCAACTCATTATATTAACTGACCAAAATAGTCACTACAACTCCTCCATAGGCGCGACACTAAGGGCACATTGAATAAATACACAGAGCTTGTCAACGTTTCAGTTTATAGACAACTGTTTATAGACAACTGTTTTCAAGACATAGATACATACATACATATACACACACACACACACACACACACACACACACACACACACACACACACGTCCAATGGTATGAGCTCTGCAGATACACATGTGCAGATCTTGTTCTATGAGATCACTCATAGGGCCTTGATACCAGAACCTGATTCACAGGCTGTGACCATTTGGGGGAGGAGCAGGGGTGGTGACAGGCAGCATTAAGGAAAATGGGGTACATGTCAGCCCCATTCTCTGGGCGTGCTGAAGCCAGTGGCTGCATCCTTGGATTTCACTTTACTGGCTTCAGCGTCATGAAAACCCAGCTATCCTGAGTAACTTGAAGGTTGCTCTGAATACCAATGTTCACACAGATGATCCGATGCTGCATCTATGCATGCAGCAGTGGATCAGAGGACCCAGAAGGAGCCGTCTATTTCCACATGACACCTCCTGCGGCATTAGAATATTATTGTGCCACAGCTGCTTTAAAAAATGCAGAGGCTGTGTGATCTGCATAAATCTCTTAATAAGGCTCATATTTATTTGTGATTGTTACTGCTAAATCTTTCATATAATAAATGAGTATGTTAGGATTAGCAGTAAAATTGCTTTTATATTTTCTGCTAACAGCATTAGTGCAAGTGGACACTACGCCGCATTCTATTTCATTCAGTACAGTACCTAGAAAATCAGGAGCTTAGCCGTGTTAAATGACGTAGACACTGCACAGACCCCAGCAACAAGACAACTGTTGTTGTTTCTGTGAGGCAGGATAAAAATAAGGTCAGCACAAGCTTGGAGGGCTTGGTAAGGTTTAGCCTGCTTGAATTATTTCATGCTTGTGAAAGCTAAGCAGATGAGAAGCACATTAAATAAGATGACAGCATTCAGATTATACTTTTTTTTCCCTTCTTCTCATTCCTGGTCTTTAGCTCGCTAGATGAATTCTCCCTTTTTTCAATTTGCTAAGATGGTGAAATCTGCTTTGTGTGATTTATGAAGGAACTTGAAGCGATTAGTTTCATAGTGCATAAAAATTCCTCAGGTTCAGAGGGATGTCCAATCTGTTACACCGTGAGCTGTTGACTGGATGAGAACATGAGCAGCTCGGAGCCATAAGGAGATTGTGTTGAGTTATTAAACACTTGTGCTAAAGCTGCTTATTGTTAATTCCTCAATGTCCTGCTGAAGCGATTGGATAAGATCAGATCGGATTAGATCAAAGAGCCTGGGAACCGGTCTTTTGAGCAGATTCATTTAATCAATAAAGAGGGTTGAGAGAGAGAAAGGGAGAGGGGGATAGATGGAAATACAATGTAAATAGAGACTAAATAAATATACAGTATAAATAAGAATGTTCAGTGAATGATCTACCAATTTAAATATGATATGGAGTACAGACTTTTTATTTGATGATTTACAAAGTGAGAATGTGTAAGAGAGAGAAAAAATTAGGTAAGAAACCATGCACAATAGAGATAGCATGAATAAAAATTAGATGTGTCTTGTTCCATTATGGCATTCTCAAATAGGCATTACTACATTAAGCACACCTTCTCATGATGAAGCTTCACAGTATTAACCGTCAATGTGCTGTGCAATTAGTGACTGTGGAACAAAGTGCAGAGAATTGCACATCCTCTAGCACAGTGACACTGACACCACAAGTAGAGAAAGACAACAGAAGGAGATGTCATTGAGTTTGCAATATCCTGACATTGTAAAGCCTGGTAGCTTCACAGTTCAATATTCTTAATTAGGATATGTTAGACTTAATCTGTGGATTCCTGCTTAATCTTTGTGTTAAATAACAGTTCTCGTAAACATTATAATGATACAGTTGAACAACACTGTAATAACCAAATATATTTGAAAATGTACTTTGTATAAAAAACACAAAACATAAATGTCTTTCAAAATGTCAACTAGACCCTAAAATATGTGATTCTGTATCCCATCATGCTATTTGCACACCACATACTGCTGAAATATTATACTACTGACGTGCTTGGTTTTTATGGTAGCTGCACTTCACTAATTATTAAGTGGTACAGACCATCCACAGAGTGATTTGTAAAGGTTAATATGAGAATGTCTTAAATAGCTGGACCTTTTCACTAATTAATACATTACTACTTTTACTAATGTCATTTGCTGGCTTCTAGCACTATTTTAATACATATTGTAGCACTTTGCCCTACATTTATAGCATGTTTTAAATAACCATTAAAGCTGAAAAGTAAGCCAAGTAAAATTCTGTTTGGCATTCGAAACTGATGGTTTTAATAGAATATTAAAATGTATGCTTAGAAAGTTTTTCTATTCATTGATGTGGTATGTGATGTTACTATTTTTTGTTTTGTTCTCTGGGAGGTGCCCTGGGTTTCTACAGCCTTTTTCCTAGAAATTTATATGCAAGAAGAATTTAGGGAGTTACAGTATGTAAATTGCATTCATCTATGGATGAAAATGTACTTCAGTATGTCTTTCAAAGGAGAAAAAGTTTTCATTTGCTCGGGCCTTAAGATAGGATAATTTAACAAAGGCACAACAATCCCATTCAAAATCTTACCATACTGATCAGTTAATGGTTTTTTCCCTGGTGATGTGATGCTGATGCTCCCAGACCCTGATTTCCTATTGTGATTTAGGTTGCAAAGTTGAAAAGTGAGTCTAAAGCTGATTTCATGAATGGGAAGCATCTTTATCATGTTCATACATATATATGTCTCCTAGGGAGTTGGTCTGTTCCAGGCCTTGTAGGTTGCCTGAATATCAAAGGATATCAGAAAGTCTGGTAATTACTGGTATTACAAATTTATACTGTGATGATATGCATAGACTATTGAAAGATCAGTTCATTTTCCCACTTTAATGCATATTTCATAATTGAGCTGCAACAAAATTAAATTCAAATAGGGGACCCTAACTGCCAGTTAGTCCAGGCTGGTGATGTTTGGCAACATTTGGGGTGGCAGTTGGTGTGGCTACCCTATTTGAATTTTGGACTGTGCTGTAGCCCCATCTCTGGAGGCACCACTGCATCCAAGATTGAGTTTTAAAAAGGTGGTTATGAAAAACACTATGGGATTGACCATACTCAGTCCCCCTTCTTCCCTCAATCTGTAGGTGATACATGTTTTGAATAAATTCATCCAATTTTCTAATAATAACAGAAATAACTGAGAATTTAACCTGGACCACATAGACTGAAACAGAAAAAACACATAACGGACAAAAAAAGAAAATTGGAATCAAGAAGATTTTGCACAAGTCAACCCTTTTCTTGAGAGACAATTTCCATTTTCTCCAACACTTTACTTTCAGGGTTGAGTTACCCAGTTGTCTTTCCCAATTTAGGGTAGCATAATCACCAAGACTGAATTGAATGTCTAGAACTTTAATCTGCATACTTGCACTGAGGAGGCTATCCAGAAGGCTGAACTCATCAACTTCTTCTTCAGATATGTTGGTCTACATCACATGCCTCGTCCACTGATGACCAAACCACTGTGATGTCATCTGCATAGGGGACAATGGGCCCAGCTTCCCCCCTTTCTTGCACTGCCACTCTCTATCATTTTGATGAAGGGGTCAAGTGCAAACACATACCAGGAAGGGCTCAGGGAACACCCCTGGTGAACCCTGCAAAAGTAGGCCCTACTCAACTATTTACAAGTTGGAAGTTCTAGGCCCAACGGTAAATTACACGTAGCCAATTCACCACCCGCTCTGGGAACCCATACCTTTCCAGCAAAGTCCATAAGTACTCATGGTTCACGCGCTCAAAAGCCTTGGATTGATCCAATGGCTGTAAGTATTTTTCCCACCTCTCAGCATGGCATTGTTCAATGGCCTCCCAGATATCAAGGACTGCACTAAAGGTGCTATGGCCAGTCACTGTGCAGAGACAGGGAAAGCAGCTAATTGGAAATCTCACACTGTTAAAAAGTATTTTTGTTAAGATCTTCCTGTCTTTATTAAGAGCTAAGGACTGCCAGTTCCAAATATGGAAAAGGTCCTTACCTTTGGATAGTAGTATATGATAGTAGTATAAGGGCAGATAACCTCTCGGAGGGAAGGAGCTAGCACTCTCCCATGCGCACATTAAACACATCCATCAGGTGTAGAATCAGGATTTCAGAAAAGGTTTTTAAATATTTAGATGTTAACCCATCTGGGCCAGGGGATTTCTTGAAGAATAAGCCATAAATGCCTCTACTGACTTCCCCTGCTGTTATATCATTATTCAAAGCTTCAAAGAGGCATCAGGGTTGTCAAGGTCTCTGATAAGTGGCTTCTCAGATAAGAGATTAGAGTAATAGGATCTAATGAAACCCAAGATGCCCTCCTTCTCCTTTTGGAAGACACCCTGATCATCATACAGACCCCTAACCTCCCTCACCTCAAATGTATTCCTACAGCTCTGGTAAGTATCTGGTGAGTTGTACTTCCCAAATTCCTTTCCAGAACCAAGGAAGCCAATGGGCTATACTGAAATTCTTTCATTTGAACCTTCACCTGGGATATTTTCCCATCATCTCCATGCTCAAAAAACAAGAAATCTAATTATCTTTTAGAGAATGGTAGGCACTCTGTTTTTTAAGTTATTCTTAGCTATTAGTCTCAGAAAATGATTCAGAGTCCTTATCTTAATTTTACGCCACCACTTGGATCTACTCCAGCCCACCCCCAGAAGTGTCTCCTGTGCTTGAAAGAAATCCCTAAGACTGTCTGAAACTCTCTTCATTTAGGAGTTCATAATTCAAAAGCCGTAGGCCCCTTCCTTTCTGAAGACATTGAAAGTAATACCCAGAAACCCATGGTCAGAGAACTGTACTAACCTTATGTCCAAAGGCACAGATTTCAAGGACTTACAAAAAAAACTATCTATTCTTGATCTATGACTACCAGCAAAAGTGCATGAGCCCAGTAAGGTCTGGATAATAGTGAACATGCACATCAACTGTCACTGCCTTTCTAATCTACTAAAAAAATGGAATCATAGCCCAGGGTCATCTTTGAACCTTCTTCTGCCGTTGGGCCTATTAATGGTGTTAAAATCCCCTCAAAAGATGATCTGCTAGGCTATAAAAAGGAATGGTTTTATTTCCCTGAAAAGTCATGTCCTGTCCCATGTTGACTGGCGCCTGTAGATCTTACTCAGCCTCAGGTCATGCCCCCTCAGGTTAAAATCTAAAATCATACTGTACATCTTCCTATCTGTAACTCTATAACCTTGTGCATGGTTACCATATCAGTAAAAAGTACTGCCACTCCACTGTACGACTTAGCCACAAGAGACCAGTGAGATGGGATGTGTCTCCACTTGCCACATAGAGTAAATGATGTCCGCATTTGTGCCATGGAAAATGACATACTGTACACCACCAGATCACTTGATGATGGGAACAGGTGAGTAGTCCCTCTGTCCCACAATCGGCATCTACTCACAGTCTCAGGGGGATTTTTCCATTTCTTTGACCTGATGGTTAACTTGAAAAAAGGTTTTCATTTTCAAAGCAAGGCACCTAAGGCCTAATTCAGATCTGATCACAGCAGCAAATTTGTTAGCTAATAGGCAAAACCATGTGCACTGCAGGGGAAGGGGGGCAGATATAACATGTACAGAGAGCGTTAGATTTTGGTGGGGTGTGTTCAAACTGAAATCTAAATTGAAGTGTAAAAATAGAGCAGCCAGTATTTATCCTGCACAGAAACAAAATAACCCACCCAAATCTAACTCTCTCTGCACATTATATCTGCCCTCCCCTGCAGTGCACATAGTTTTGCCCATTAGCTAACAAATTTGCTGCTATGATCAGATCTGAATTAGGCCCCTAATTGCAATGAGCAGTGCAGTCATGTATTGTAAAAGTGGGAAAATATACAGTTACAGTTAGTTCTGGTATGATTCTTATTGCTATTGTGTACCTGATTTCATAAGAACATCACCCTTAACTGACCTAATTTTTGGTTTTGTTATTTTTTTCAACTTAATTTGTCAAATTTTGTCTTGGGTTTCAGGAGACATTTAATTATTAAATCTGATCTGACTTTGTATCCTGCTTTGGGGAGGCCTGATTTCTTTTACAGCATTTTTTTTGCAGACAAATTGCTTTTATTGTGGGAATAGGAGTGGTCTTGTCCAAGATTCGGTCAAATATTGAACACCCATGGCTCTTTAATATTAAGAAATTATTTGTTGGGAAGACAAAATATTTAGTAATTGAGAGGGAACATTTGGCAATAAAATGGACTTTACAATCTTGGAAATATTATTTGAATTGGGTTAATTTTTAGTTGGTAACTAGCCATGCCTTCTTGAAATGTTTAAAGTCCATGTAAAATTGAGGTGCTATTTGTACACAATAAGAACTGTATGTGTGTTGCCTCTTTTTGGCACTTTTGTTAAAGATAAGATGGTGGTCCCTTGTTAGTGTTGTCCAGTGTCTGACCTGACCAACACGGTTACAGGGGAAACACCCGGTGGGCCACACTGCCTGGGGCCCCACCTCTTCCTCTAGTGATCAGGCTCCACGCTGTGCACTTAAATTATACATTATTCATGTGTTACCTTATACTGCACAGGACTGTGGTGTATTCTCTACAGTACATTGCTGTTATTAATCTGGTACATTATCATGCATCTACTAGCAATATGCTCTCTAATAGTTAGCCAAATCGCTGAAGACTGGCCACACCCCTAAACATGGGCCCCTACAACTGTATTCCCCTGGTGGGCACTTCATGCCACAGCCCGACGCTGGTGCTGCCTTTGGAAGGATTCTGGATTTTGCTTATGGTATGGCATCTATATATTAGCCTGTGGCTTTTTCTTTTACTCTGCTTTTTCATCGTTTGGTGGTCAGTAAATGACAGTTTTAAAACTGTTTTATGCAATGCCTTTTGACACAGGTGTAGAGCTGGTTCAGTAGTGTGTAGTTGGTTCTAAGTTGGCAAAAGACAGTAGGTTGGGGCAGTACGGATGGTGTAATGGTTAGCATTACTGCCTCACAGCACTGAGGTCATGAATTCGATTCCCACCATGGCCCTAACTGTGCGGAGTTTGTATATTCTCCCCGTACTTGCGTGGGTTTCCTCCGGGTACTCCGGTTTCCTCCCACAATCCAAAAATATACTGGTAGGTTAATTGGCTCCCAACAAAAATTAACCCTAGTGTGAATGTGCCTGTATGTACATGTGATAGGAATATAGATTGTAAGCTCCACTGGGGCAGGGACTGATGTTAATGGCCAAATATTCTCTGTAAAGCGCTGCGGAATACGTGTGTGCTATATAAATAACTGGTAATAAATAAATAAATAAAAAACAGATGTTGAGTTTGTTACAGTACATACTGTATGTTCTTATTGCATCATTGTGTTGTTGTGGGGATTTTTTTGTGCATTACTCTCTACAGAAGCAAACTTTTTGGATTGTGTGCTTTTTCATTTTTTCACTACTGCTGTGACTTTTGTGGGTCATAATCCTTCAAAGTAGATTCAAATTTGTAGGCCACTTTGAGAAGCTGATGAAATATTTTGAAGTTTCTGTGATATCTGATAAGATGGATATCCTATCTAGTTTTTGAAGTAATTAATTGTCTAGATTGGCACTTGTATTCCAGCTTCCAATCACCTAATTATAGAAATTAAAGTAGCTAACTGTGTTGTCATTGACTGAAAGAAGGAATGTTTGCAGGAGTTCCAGTCTATATATGTCTGAAACTTTGCCATTACAGGCCCATTACAGGCCCACGTAATGCCCATGTACAGGATTTGTGGACAAGTTTTTGCATTGATGTCTAGGGAAGCTGTTGCAGTTCTTGATCAATCAATTGGAGTTGCATCCATCAATGCAATAATGTAATTATGGGCATTGGGAGAAAATCCTTGGTCTGTAGGTTATGTGAGGTTAAATAGAATTCTTTACGTTCTATACCTTTGGGCACTGTGCTCTATTTCAATGTAGAAAATGATATCATATGCGCTAACACACTTGATGAGTATGAACAGTGTTCCAAACCGGTTTGTTTCCAAATGTCCCAGAGTTCGTGATACCGGACTTGGCTGATTTTCTCCAATGGTCAGTACATGTAGAAAGAGAACAAAGATCTCCAATGTGTAGTAATTCTTTTGAACCTTATAATAAGAGGTAGTGGGGGTCTAGGAATATGAAGTATCCTCTCCTCTATGTGTTTATACGATTCTATGGGACCACCCAAAAGATGTGATGATCGTAAATGTGATGTGCTCACTTTTTTGCTTACATCAAAACAGGCAGGTGGACACCTATAAAGGTATCTTTTGAACTCTTAGGAAACACCAGGTCTATTGGATTTCTCGCTTTCTAGGTTTTCTCCAATAGTTAGTACATGTAGAGAAGAGAACAAAGAACTCCAATGTGTAGTAATTCTTTTGAACCTTATAATAAGAGATAGTGGGGGTCTAGAAATATGAAGTATTCTCTCCTCTGTGTCTTTATACGATTCTATGGGATATTTCATATTCCTAGAACCCTACTATCTCTTATTATAAGGTTCAAAATAATTACTACACATTGGCATTCTTTGTTCTCTTCCCTACATGTAATCAAAAAAGTGAGCACATCACATTTACGATCATCACATCTTTTGGGTGGTCCCATAGAATCGTTTAAAGACACAGAGGAGAGGATACTTCATATTCCTAGACCCCCACTATCTCTTATTATAAGGTTCAAAAGAATTACTACACAATGGAGTTCTTTGTTCTCTTTCTACATGTACTGACCATTGGAGAAAATCAGCCAAGACCGGTATCACGAACTCTGGGACATTTGGAAACAAACCGGTTTGGAACATTGTCCATACTCATCAAAGTGTGTTAGCGCATATGATATCATTTTCTAGATTGTGGTATTTTGTTGTTTCCGGTAGATAACTCCGGAATATATCAATTGTTGCAGCTTTCACACGTCCAGCGCAGGGAAGTACTATTCTATTTTACTGTGCTCTATTTGTATTCAGCTCTTACATGGGAGGGTATGTTTGGTTAAGATCTGGAGGTATCTTCTCTGCATTTGTGTTCTATGGGGGGTGATTCAGAGTTGATCGTAGCTGTGATAAATTTACCACAGCTATGATTAGGCACATTGACATGCAGGGGGACACCCAGCACAGGGCTAGCCCACCCCGCATGTCTGTCCCTGCCCCGTTGCAGAAGTACAAAAGCATCATACAGCGGCGATGCTTTTTTACTTCAGGGGTAGCTCCTGGCCAGGGTAGCTCCTGCTCGCTGGCCGGGAGCTACTTGTCACTGCCCGGGTCGCAGTGGCTGCGTATGACATCACGCAGCCACCGCGGCCTGCCCCGACACGGTCCGGCCACGTCTGCGTTGACCGGACCGCGGCCCTCAAATGGTGGCTTAATGCCGCCGCCCCGCCCCCTCCCGCCCAGCGACCACCTCTGCCTGTCACTCAGGCAAAGGCGATCACTAGCTAAAGACAGCCAGCGGCTGTCTGGCATGCGCTGGCGCACTGCGGCGCTGGTGCATGCGCATTTCAGACCTGATTGTTGCTGTGTGAATACGCACAGCACCGATCAGGTCTGAATTAGCCCCTATGGGCATTAGCTGCAATTAAGATGAGGAGCACTAAGCTATGAATATATGCTTACTTTAGTGCGATCGTGTATGAAGTTGCAAATATTGATTTAACTGTTTTATTTTACATCACAGAGAGTGTGCACTCATAATAGGCTTGCTCACATGTTTAGACTTGATATCAGTTTGGAAACATACCTGCGACTAGTGAATATAGATGTCTCTTGCACTAAAATTATTTGTCTCATTTAGAGTTGAGCATATGTTGACTTTGTTTGAGTAAGATACAGATGTGTACTCATACTTTTAGCCTCAATGGGGGCAGATGTATTAACCTGGAGAAGGTATAAGGAAGTGATAAACCAGTGATAAATGCAAGGTGATACACGCACCAGCCAATCAGCTCCAATATGTAAATTAACAGTTAGGAGGTGATTGGCTGGTTCGTGTATCACCTTGCATTTATCACTGGTTTATCACTTCCTTATTCCATCTCCAGGTTAATACATCTGCCCCAATATGCCATGCAGTGCAAGAAGCTTGGCACCAGTGAGCCAACAGGTGCCATACAACTCTACTAGCATCAGGCATCTTTTTTGCTGGAAATGCATCTTAGGGGTCTATTTATTAAGCCTTGGATGGAGATAAAGTTGCTGGAGATAAAGTACCAGCCAGCCGGATCTTAACTGCTATGCCACAGTCTGTGTTTGAAAAATGACAGTTAGGAGCCAATTGGCTGGTACTTTATCTCCAGCGACTTTATCTCCATCCGAAGCTTAGTAAATAGACCCCTAAGTCACAAAGCTGTTTGCAAATGATACACCAGGAAACTGTGGTGATTACTATGATACATGACACTTGTATATCTATATGTGTCTGAGTCTGTATATGAAGCACAATGTACTGTAACTTTGCATTGAAAAAAAGACATGGCCACTAAGAAAACACTGTAGCATAGCATTTCATATGCAGATGCGCACCGAGAATGTAGGCATGCCACATATAATGTTTTATAAGCAAAAGCTGCTTGTGCATCATTTTGCGAATACGAAGAAAAAGTTGCTTGGCGCTACCAAGGCATGCCAAAGCATGACGTAACTAGAAAGACTGTTTAACATGCAGGTATAATAGATGTACTGTAAGTGGTCACATCTGGTATAAAGCATAATGATGCATGATGCAGGTTACTCGTATCAGACTTTTTTTTTTTCCTTTTTATACAGACTGCATACTTTTTCTACAATTTTGCATTCCATTCTACTTTTTCATCAACTACGTTTCCATCCATTGTGCTACTTTTTTTCTCATTTTTGTGTCTTAGTTTGCATATAGGTGGTTATTCAGAGTTGGTCACAGATTTAGCAATCTTAGCAAAATTTGCTATCACTAAAATCACAAGCTGGGGGCCGCCTAGCACATGGCAAGGTGGCCCACCATGTGTGGATCCGCCCCATGATGCGATTGAAATACAATTGCGATATTGCAAAAACCTCAAATAGAGGTTTACCCCCTCTTACGCAGAATGGCTGTGGATGCAAATGGTCCTGCAGCATGTTTCCTATAGTAGGAAATGCAGGCAACATCATTGGTCTGCCCTGAAAACGGTCATGACATGCCTGCATTTCCTGCTCTCCTCCCCCCACCCCCAATGCTGCGTTGCCTCCCCCAATGCCTGTCACATCTCAATCACTATGTGACTGCATCCTTCCGGGATGCGATCACATAGTTAAGGGCCATGCACTAGCACTGTAGCAACTATGTGTGCGCAGATGCATGGAATGCCGCCAAGCATGCGAACGCATCGGCTGCGTCCCACTCTGTTTAAGGCCCATAGTGTAATACATACCATTGTTTTGGGGTGGATAACTAGCAAGTCTGTGGCATGCTAAATTGGGCTATTTGATGCAATTTGAGGACAGGTGTATTTGGACAGATATGTATATAATTTTTAGCCTCTTAGGCTACATCAATACATCTGCAAATATTCCTTTTCAGTGGTGTAGCATGTGTGGGTAACGCAGGCCTGGTGCAATTATATGCAAAGATAGGCAATTGCTATCTTAGTAAAATCTGCGACCACTAAAATTACATGATGGAGGGCACCCAGCACAGGGCATGAATCATTTGTTACAACTACAATAATGCAGTATTCCAATTATAGGAAAACTGCACATGTACATGACCGGTACTGCGCATGTTTGGGTCCTTTGTCCTCAAACGCAGTAAGGCTACATATGTCAGGTGATTGACAGCCTGCAGCCATTTGAAGGGGTGGCAATGGTCTCCAATTCACAAAATAGAGGTATGTCATCTCCATTTTGTGGGAGTATGAAGGCCAGGGTTTCAGTTTTCCAATGGAGATTTCCTGGCCACAGGAATAGAACTGCGGCAGCTGGTCTGCATAACCTCAGGGTTACTCAGCTGACCAATGGTGTTGCAGAGTGATATGGTGCTGCGTCCTCAGATACAGCAGTGAATCACATATGAATGCATGAGGCATCTATACCAGATACTTCCTGTTACATTACCATATCTAAGCATCGCTCTGCTTCCCATCACTATGCTAAATCCAACCAAACCTAAATCAGGCCGCAGTGCTTTGTAGTCCCACAACACTGAAGAGCCAGAGGCACAAGTATCACTGATTGATGGTCCACCTACTTTTAAACTTGTGCAATATTCTGTTCTGTCTGCTTTGCATCATCAGCTTCTCTGGGACATTGGAGGGTAGTGGTGTCCATTTGTTTGGGAAGCTAACATTGCAAGACAAAGTAAAAATGCTATATTATAGGAAGTCAGATATTTTAAGACCCCTGACACAAAAACAAAAAAAACTTTTATACAAATAAAATGTTTTCAATTCTTTTAATTTGTTATCGCTATTTTGAGATGCCAATAACAGAAAACATATTGTGGCAATACAGTTTCTAAAAAATATTTTTTTTACATTTACATTGAGATTCAATCACTGGTGAAAGATGACCGATCTTCATAAGCAGGGTTGGATTGTAGGCAGGGCAGATTGGGGGGTCATCAAGGGCCCCCCGCACATTGGGGCCACCACACTCCAACAAACATTGCCCCGGTCTGGCTCCACCTGCACCCTTCCTGGCTATTTCCAAGTCCCAGCAGCACAGGATGGTTTTTATCTTTGAAATGGAGACAGTTTTGTCTCTTCAGTAAGCCCCACCGCTCTGCAGACATAATGATGCAATTTGCGGGTGTATAGATAAGGGGGTAGGGTCTAATGCAATGAAATGCCCACCCTCATCAATGACCTGATGCTGCAGCCTAACAGGTAGTGTTTTTCCTGCTCTATTCCACCCACTCCCCCCTCACTGGCAACGTCACTCCTTTCTCTCTCCCTGACAGCCTCTTTGTCTCCTCTCTCTTTTGCTCCCTTTTCTCTCTGTCTCTCTCTCTCTGTCTCTCTCTCTCTCCTGACACCATCTTTATGTCCCTCTCTCTTGTTTTCCTCACTCTCTGTCTCTTTCTTTTCCTGACACCCCCCTCCCTGCCCCTGTCACCCTATTTCTCTCCTGCTCTCTCTTGCTCCCCTCTTTCTCTCTCCTCCTCTTTGTATCTCCCTTAATTCTCTCCCTGACACTATATTTCATTCTCCCCTTTCTTTCTCCCACTCACCCCCCCCCCCTCTCTCCTCTCTTCCTGACTATCTCCCTCTCTCTTGCTTCCGTCTCGGTCTTTCTCTCTCTCTTTCTGACACCATTTTCCCCTCACCCTTTCATATGCCCTTATCTTCCCCTGTCTCTTTCTCTCTCCCTGTCAACCTTTTTCTCTCTCTCTCTCTCTCTCTACCTCTCTCTCTTTTTCTTCCTCAACCTCTTTCTCTCTCCTTGACATCTTCTCTTTCTCCTCGTTCTCCACCTCTATCTCTTGCCCCCTCTCTTTATCCCTCCCTGACACCCTCTTTCTCTCTCCATCTCTCTCTTGCTCCCCTCTTTCTCTCTCCTCCTCTTTGTATCTCCCTTAATTCTCTCCCTGACACTATATTTCATTCTCCCCTTTCTTTCTCCCACTCACCCCCCCCCTCCTCTCTTCCTGACTATCTCCCTCTCTCTTGCTCCCCTCTCTGTCTTCTCTCTCTCTTTCTGACACCATTTTCCCCTCACCCTTTCATCTGCCCCTATCTTCCCCTGTCTTTTTCTCTCTCCCTGTCAACCTTTTTCTTTCTCTCTACCTCTCTCTCTTTCTCTCCCTCAATCTCTTTCTCTCTCCTTGACATCTTCTCTTTCTCCTCGTTCTCCACCTCTATCTCTTGCCCCCTCTCTTTATCCCTCCCTGACACCCTCTTTCTCTCTCCATCTCTCTCTTGTTCCTCTCTGTCTCTCTCTCACTGACACCTTCTCTATCACCCTCTCCCTGACACCCTCTCTCTTTCTGTCATTCCCTCTTTCCCTGGCTCCCTTTCTTTCTCTCTCTTTCTCTCTCTCTCTCTGTCGTTCCGGCACTCTCTCTCTCTCCCTGACACCCTCTCTTTTTCTGACACCCCTTTCCTCTCACTCATATCTCTCTTTCTAATAGAGACATACAGTAGAGACATATAGTAGTGACAGTGGTGGGTGCAGTCAATTTTATTTGTGGGGGACCCCCCCACACCTTTTTTGCCTGGGGCTGTTACTAGCCTTAATCCAGCCCTGTTTATCAGGTTTATTACTGGTGATAGCAGGATTATCACTTATAGTAAACATTTGGGCAAAACAAAGACCTTTTCATTGCAAAAGCCCCAGCAAGAAATAATAAATTAGAAGATGCTTAACTGTGCTTAACTGCCATTTTCAGGTTATATGGTGTTGGAAATAATTGTCCCTTCATTCATCCACTTTGTTTACGATTACAGCCACCAAGTCTCCATAGACCTCAGCAAAAGATGGGGCGGGTGAAGGGTGATGAGGTGATAAGCAGAAGAGGGAAAGTTGGCTGTGACTGACACAGGAAAAGTAGGTGATGGAGCAAATGATATAAAACATGGAGTATAAGAGTGGCAATTTGAGACAGATAGAAACATAAAGAGTAGATAGAAAGTACAGGCCCCACAATACAAAGACGGACAAACACATGGGGCATTGGGCAAATAGAGACCTACAACAATTTTAGACAGATACACTAATAGAGGCACAGAGTTAGAGAGACATAGTGGAGACAGATGAAGGAATTGGGGAATAGAGAGGTAGACATACAAAATTAGAGACCGAGAGCCCAACACAGGTGGACAGAGAAAGGGAGATGAAAGTTAGAGATATAAATAAGTTAATGAGGAGGAATGTGTACATTTTATTCATTAAGAAAATGGTAGAGCATGTAATGTGCTCAATACTGTGTGCTGAGAGGAGAAGAAGCAGTGGTTAAGGGAGCATGCATGCATGTGCTCTGTGCTCTAGAATAGGCTGCGCCCCTTTTGTACACAGAGTGGCTGTATGTTGCCTCAGTATGACTCAGAGAATGCAGTCTATTGTGCAGATGAATGGGAGTTGTCCCACTGACAATCTGAGCATGCTGGGTCCCATGGAGCACACCAATCCAAAATGCAAATCCAGAGTGCACATAAGACATGAACTGTAGGATTGCAATAAAGATTAATATAAGGAAGGTAACCCACCAACCTAGCTGAAGGCAGCCAATATGATAATGACCAGGTAAATCCTGTATCTACACTTACATTATGCTATCATGAGGAGTAAATATAGAATTAGGCCCCAAGACCCATTTTTTAAGAAAAAGTTGCATAGGACAGCTAAGTCACTAAGTCAGAGCTATTTGGTGTGATTTGAGGATAGGAGTATATAGACACATCTATACTGTTTCCTACATTGTATTATACCAAATCTGAACTAAGCACTTTTATGGTCTGTAGACACTTGTTCAACCTTAATAATGTAACTATCCATGTCCTTGAACTTGAACAAGCGAATCAGTATACGTATGTATGTTTATTATTCCAGCAAATTCTCTTTGGGTAGCATGCTAGATGCTCTCAGGTGACATAACTGCTAAGAACTATGGGGTTGCTAGTCCTTTAGTTTTCTTATTTTTCCAAAGGGCCTAATTCAGAGATGTATGCAAACCTGATGTTTTACATATATTCCTGATGTTTATTGAACTGCGCATGCGCAGGACCTGTAGTGTACATGTGCAGATCAGGCCCTACACTGTCGGATGCAGTGCGGCTGCAGACATCAGATGAGTGACAGTCTGCAGCTGTTTGGTGGCAAGGAAGGGGCGGCAACAGGGAGCATTTTTATAAAACAGGTCAAGCCTAGGTATCCACCTGATACCTGCTGCTCTCCACTACCCACCTAGACCTGCAAGATTCAGAATTAATATTTACTAAAACACAAATAAACATATAACCGATCATGTTTTATTGTGACTACTCCACCATCACTATAAGATAGAGGAGGAGGTGAATAGTCAGACACTAATTTAATTATCTTGTGTGTCATCCTGAGTGTGAAGCACACCAGAGAGGTTTAAAATACAGTTAGAAGGGAAGGAGTTCCTCCCCAGTACTTTTAGCTCCACCTTTACCAGTGTATTTCCTAGACTGATCCAGAAGAAGTCACACTGGGCCTGATTCGGATGTGGTTGGAGGTGCAATCGCTGCTGGATACATGCAAGCAGTAACTTAGCAATGCACTAGTATGGTAATGTAGCAGATGTCTTACATAAGTAGACACCTCCTGCTTTCATAAGTGATCCGTGTTGCATTCAGGGTTGCAGCATTGGATCATTTGTAAGACCAGCAGCCAGCTGCGTATCCCATGATGTCACACAAGCTGGCTACTGCAGATCCAACAAAGAGGCAAGGAAATCTCTGTCTTCCGATGGAGATCCTGACCGTGTAATTTCCCTCAAAGAGAGGCAACACACCCTCAATGCCCCCAAATGTCAATCACTGAGAGTCTGCAGCCAAGCAGTTTCCAACATTGCAGACCCATACGGCACAAGCGCAGTATGGGTCCAGCACATGTGCAAAGTACTGAACATCAGTACTTTGGGACCTGAATCAGGCCCATTGTGATTTTGTCATTCATTGACTAGTCACTGTTGATAGAGTAAAATGGTTTGTTCAAATTCATGATGACTTGTAGAAACAGGAATTTGACCTTCAGGTTCATATCCTCAGATATTTTGTCAGAATTGCTCAATTTTGATTCCCATGAGCTTAGCAGGTGCGAGGATATACAATGTTGTACTGAAACTTATCTATGTGTTCTCAGAGATAGCAGAATAGTCTAGAAAAGTAGTAATTATTGCTTATTAATAATAATGATTTAGGCAATACTGTCCCCTGCTGCTAATATAAAATACAGCTTATAGTGTGTACATGACTTGTTTACATTTTTGGCAAAGCTACATACATGCTTAAATTATGATATGATGCCTCTATAAAAAGGTATATAAAAGTCATCCATGTTTAATAAAGATAGAGTACTGCTAGAATATCATAAGTGTGTGTGTGTGTGTGTGTGTGTGTGTGTGTGTGTGTGTGTGTGTGTGTGTGTTCTGTTACTCTCCGGTTGTTAACCCTTTCTTTTACAGATAAGCCTTGTTATATAACAACTTGTCACTGTCACTGTTCACCCCTTTTTACCTCAGAGTGACAGACAGCGAAGGGCACCAGAAAGGTAGCCGAGTGCCCCGTCATGGATACTCAGCCAATATAAAATAGGCATGACCCATTCAAAAACTAAAATCATTTATAATTAATAGTAAAATATATACTGTCCACAACAAACATGCTTCCACCTGAAGCAGAGTAGAAACCTCCTGATTAAATTTTGATACAACTTTCTGGAAAGTGCTGACATCCAGTTAAGAAACAAAAACAAAAAAACTTGAAGTCTCCATCACATTAAATACAGTACCATCCTCTTCCCTGATAAGGTTTATTTAATTGCCCCACCATGAAGCACTGAAGGGCATTCCAGACATCTGCTATCCATGTGTCAGGAAATAATGTATATAGTGAATACCTGTGACATTTCTCTAAAATATGCTATACAATATACAATCTAAATAAATTGTGTTCATCTGCTTATTCAGACTGTTTTCAAAATGCAAGCATTTATATTTAAAAGGGCAGAAGTTAGGGTTGCCATCTCATCTCTTTAATTCTGGACACATATTAATTACATGGGTTCTGTGTCTGATTAAAACCAGGTGAAATGGAGTCTTGAAGTCAGCCAGCCACAGAACCTGTGTAATTAATATGTGTTCAGAATTAAAGGAATGAGGTAGCAACCCTAGCAGAAGCACATGTACAGTATTTTCTTCTGTAAAAATATATGATAAACATCCCTTGCAATGGTACAAAATAGGAGGGCCTAGATATCTTCATTATACTCTTCTTATATACCTTTGCTGGTAGTTAATTGCAAGAGGCTGGTTTAATATCATTTTCTGAAGCATCATGCATGCAGAAAATGACTGCAATCAAATTTGACACATTATTAGTGATGATTATTGTTATAGATAAATTAGATTGAACAGAAAAGAACCTTCATCTTTAGCATGTTTTAGCTCTCAGAATTAATGTGATTTGGTGAACACATATAAATAAAAATGTGATGAGTCCCTACTGACTGTGAGGTCTGCTGGAGCTGAAGTGTATTAATTTCATGCAGATGATGAATTCCTCACGCATTCAATGATAATCATGCTTGATTTGACAAGACTTTCTCATGCTATTTTAGGGCCTTAATTTTGTGTGAAGTTCTGTCAAGTGCTCATCAAGCACCCACTTATCTCCCTATATTAACCTGGCATCCAATCACAAGGTTGCCTAACAGTGTTTCTGCCAAGTACTGAGCCATTATTATTCTGGTCATGTGATTGTCCAACAAGAGAAGCCAATCAATGGCTGATTAATATTCAGATCACATGACTTCCAAGGAGAGTAAATGAGTTACACAGTAAGACATCAAACAAATTTTTTATCTTGAAAGAGTGATTGCTTTTCCTGCTGCTGTGATGTTTGTCAAATTCGCTCTAGCCTTGTCCAATTAAGCTTCATGAGCTGAATTAATAATGAAAAGATGTGAGCTCTGTGCCAGGACAATAGCTAGCAGAAGCATTTCGGCTGAAAAACATTGACAAAATGATTGAAACACATCTGTATAACTGAAATAATTGCTTTCACAATTCTGTTTCCTGTGTTGTAATCTCTAGTGCAAAGTGTGAATTGATGTTAGCAGTTAGTGAGTACTTTGTGAAGCACTTAAAATATCGAGAGCTGTTGTCTGTTTGCTCACAGACTTGTAATCAGCCTAAATAAATTAAACAAATATAGGTTAATTGAGACATTCAGAAAAAGTACTTTAATAAATGAGTTCCCATTGTTAATGACCTGCCAGGAGTTAACCACACATTTCTGATTCACTATAATACTGAATGTTGATTAAAAAATAATTTCACATAGTAAATACCATAAATAACAAAGCAATTCAGGCTCTAATCACCAAATCTTTAAGCACCATTTATCTATCAGGGTAGACAACAAATACGTGACAGATAAATGCTGACGCAGCTGAATTGTATTTCTAAATGATGCTAGTAGGTTAATATCTTTAGTTATCGGAGATAAATAAATGAACATGTTCAAATGATTACAAAAAGAAAGATAGAAAAGACATGCGGTACATAACTTAAAGCAGAGGTTGCCGTTTCGGGTTTTAAGGATATCCATGCATAAGCACAGGTAAATGAGGGCCTGATTCAGAGATGGTCACAATGTTTTCACAAATGGGTGGTTGTTTTGTAGTGCACATGGGCCCTCATTCCGAGTTGTTCGCTCGCTAGCTGCTTTTAGCAGCATTGCACACGCTAGGCCGCCGCCCTCTGGGAGTGTATCTTAGTTTAGCAGAATAGCGAACGAAAGATTAGCAGAACTGCTATTAAATAATTCCTAGCAGTTTCTGAGTAGCTCCAGACCTACTCCTAGACTGCGATCACCTCAGTCCGTTTAGTTCCTGGTTTGACGTCACAAACACGCCCTGCGTTTGGCCGGCCACTCCCCCGTTTCTCCAGACACTCCTGCGTTTTTAGCTGGCACGCCTGCGTTTTTTAGCACACTCCCTGAAAACGGCCAGTTTCCACCCAGAAACACCCACTTCCTGTCAATCACACTACGATCACTCGAGCGTTGAAAAAACGTTGCTCGAGCTTGTGCAAATCTCCAAAGTTTTGTGTTAAATTACTTAGCACATGCACGCTGCGTACCATGCACATGCGCATTTTTGCCGTTTTTCTCTTGATCACTGCACTGCGAAAATCGGCAGCGAGCGAACAACTCGGAATGACCACCATGGATTGGAGTCGCACAGAGGTCATTCAGGTTCGGTTGGAGGTGCTATCACTGCAGCTTCCTTGGAAATCGCAATGATAGCGCTGTATGGTAATGCAGAAGGAGGCGTTTATTACAAGCATACATCTTCTACTGCTGTAGTGATCTGAGCTCTGTCCTAGGACGCAGCATTGGATCAGAGCACCCACCATTAGATGGCTAGCAGCACCCATGGTGCACGCAATCCTCCTATTGCAGGGGCCAGGAGATCTCTGTCCTACAACGGTGATCCCTGGCCTCTTCCCACCCCCTAAATGGCGGCAACACGCTTCCATTTTTCCAAATGGAGCCCGTCTCTGTCCCCTTCTTGCTCCCGAAACAGCATCAGATCCTCAATAAATGAAAATATGATGCCTTCCTGCATCCTGTGCCACAGGACCCATTCGTGCATGCGCAGATTGGGTCCTGCGCATGTGCAAAATACTGAAAATAGGTACATCACAATAATGGGTGCAGGTGACCTCCACTGTGCATGTGCCATGATGGTCTTGCAACGGTGGTGGCAGTGAAGATTTAATCTCAAAATGATTGACAGTCTGGGACCATTTGTGAGTGGTAACAGGGAGGGTGGCTATAAAAACACAGAACAGTTGTGACTATTTTGGGGGAGTGTGACAGCTTGTTATTGTGATCCTGAATGAGTTAAAATGGCTCCAGCATCTTTGTTCCAACAGCCATTCTGCGAAACCATAGGTTCACTCGGAACTTTGATGATCGACCGATGGTGTGTCTTTGTACATAAGCACGCAGATCTGAGATGAGGATTGTGGACAGATCTCGGTAACTGTGACATTTGCATATATTCGCACAGCTGCATAAGCATGGTGCTTTACCATCATATTTAAAAGTATAATCTCAACACGGTTACAATGCTTTAAATCGCATAACTGGAGCAAATGACACATCACTGTCCTAATAGCATACAAGAAGCCTACAAAAATCTTCCCTCAGGTCATGTCTGGTATGCATGTTTGCTAGATACCAAGAGCCAATGGTGGTCATTCCGAGTTGATTGCACGTAGCAACTTTGTGCTGCTCATGCGATCAACTTGACGCTGCCTATGGGGGGACTGTATTTTAGCATAGCAGGGCTGCGATCGCTTGTGCAGCCCTGCTATGCTAAAAAAGTTTCCTGCAAAACAAGACCAGGGTCAGACCTACTTACCCTGTGTGACAGATCCAGCGACGAAGGTCCCGGGATTAACGTCAGACATCCACCCTCCAAACGCCTAGACACCCCTGCGTTCGGATCTCCATGCAAAGAAAACGGCGAGTAGACGCCCCGGAATGCCTCCCCACTGTCAATCTTCTTGTGATCGCGCCAGCGATCACTTTCTTCTTTGCTGTAGCCGTTGCCTGGCGACGGCCATCGCCGGGCAACGACACGCATGCGCAGTTCTGACCCATTCGCACCGCAGCAAAGAACTGCTGCGTGCGAACTGATTGGAATGACCCCCAATATGCCTTATGCAGCTAAACCCACTGAGCAATGAGGAGGAAGCTTACAAGTATAGTCAAGGGGACCAGATTTGGTAGAATTAATCTTTTAGTTTTTTTCTATATATATAATTTGTATTGAGACATCATGAATCAGTTATACAGCAATACTTTGTATACATTTCTGTCACAGCAAGACATGTACATTATCTAGTAAATGTATCTTTTTTATTGTGATTTTTTCCCCACCTGTTCTAAGAACCAAATAAAGTATTTCAGAAAGGTAATTATAGGAGGGTCAGCCTATTTCCAGGATTTGGTAATTAAGCACTTGGCTGCTGCCAAGATGTGAGAGGCTGGATTACCAGAGTGTGAGTCAGTGTCTGGGATAGGGTGACAAAGTAAGAATGACTATGGGTCCTTTTGTATAGGGCATGGGATATAAGAGGAAATATTGTAAAGACTCGAACTTTGTCCCAAAAGAGGGAGATTATCAGTCACAACCACAATATATGAATAAAGGTACATTTTTTTTTACCACAGCCACACCAGCTTAGGTGGAGGAAGAGGGATACATTTTGTTAAGTCTGTGGGGAGAGGGCAAGGGTACCATCAATAATAAACCTTTTATGTGTTTTCTTTCGTAATGATGGATCCAACTAGATTGCACAGCAGCCCGAACAACTTCCCATGAATCTTCATCCAGGAGTGGGCCTAAGTCTTGTTCAAGTTTGTTAGTGTTAAGACCATGCCTTTGCACAAAGGAGTAGAAGGGCAGGGTTGTTTCAATGGAGATGACACTGGGAGGGCATTCCCAGACAGGAGGGACTCCAAGAAAGTCCTCAGTTGGATGTATTTGTAGAACTTTTGAAACAAAGCAGGAAATCAAGTATGGGACTCTTCAAATAAAAGCGTTGTCCCATGGTTAATCAGACTATAAGCAATCTATTACTAGATTCACATCATCTCTTAGAGAAGGCAGTAGAAAAACCTGGGAGATAGTGTAGATTACACCACAGGGAAAGGATAGCCAAAAATGTGGGAGAAATTGACAGGTGGCACTTATACTGTAGCTCTCCCAGATGCTTACTTAGAAAGCTAAAGTAGGGGAAAGCTTGGTAAGGGAGTGCCTAAGGAGTTTAGATAGATAGCAGACATATGATAGGGAGGTACTATTAAGAAGTGTGGTCTCAATGTCAACCCATGGTAGAAAGTTTGGTGGAGTTGGTGATAGTAGCAGCTACTGTAGGAGCTCAATTACCAGTGTAAAAATGAAATGTGACGATGGAGCCATTTGAAATATGTATGTGATTAGAGGGGGAGCCATTCACCATGAATGTCACAGAGGGGTATGAACAGAGAGCCCAGATACAGGTGAGAAAGTGTCCTGACAAAATGAAGTGGGCTAGAGTTGGCTTAGCGGTGTGGGATAAAGCCAACCTGGTTGTAATGAACTAGGAAAGGCAGAACCAAATTGAGCTGATTAGCATGCCTCTTGGGAAAGAGTTTATCATCATTACTGAGTAAGGAAATAGGGTGATAGCAAACATAGCTGAAAGTATCTTTCCCTTTGTTGCTACAACTATCCAGCAAGAATTGCTAATTTGTTTATGTTTGCGCTGTAGTTACAGGGTATAATATTTATAACACAATAGGGGGATGTACTAAGATTTGAAAAGTGATACATTTCACGGTGATAAAGTACCAGCCAATCAGCTCCTGACAGCCATGTTACAGGCTGGGTTTTAAAAATGACAGGAGCTGGTTGGTTGGTACTTTATCACCGTGCAATTTACTACTTTTCAAGCCTTAGTACCATCTGGCCCTTTAAGAGTAGTTTATCTCTTGAGTAACATAACATTTCTTTGTATTGCCAGGGAACCACAAAATGTTAAAGTTATAATGAAACAGATATGAAGACATAATTTGCACTAAAATGAAAGTTACGTTTTTAAAGGGTTGCTAGTGGCAACAGCCAAGCTAAAGTGTTTTATTCAGATAATGTAATGTTCTCCATATTGTGACTAATTACTTGATGCTTTTGGCCTTTTGCATGTTGTGTTAACCTTTGACTTGAACAGATACAAAGTGATGGAGTAACTATGTTGATTAAAACCGAGGTCACTTCACCCATAGGTTTCGTCACTGCATGGGGAACCAGGGTAGTGTCCTATGTCTCTGCTGTGGTGGCAAAGTACGATCCACACCAATACACAACAACACCACTAGGGATGTTAAATTTATATGATACATTTTACAATGTCAGTGTTCCTTTTGGAGTTCAAGCAATATGCCCATAAGCTGTCAGACATGAGCCAGAGGGGATTCTGTGAAGCCTCTATGCAGTTCCACCAATGAAAAGTAATGTGTACCGCCATCACCAGATGGCATTAACTAGCAGTGTAAATCACTGATCTCTATGAAGTCAGTATCCCTCTTCTCAAATAGGATTCAGTAGTGATAACCTCTTCCTCCAGCAAAAAAAAGCTTAATAAAATGGGATACTGTTGCTTCATAAATAAACCTGCTGCAGTGTGGTTGGGTATGAGAAAACTTAAGGCCTAATTCCACCTGTCAACTGTGTCAAATGTCTAAATCAAATACAGAATAACTAAATTGAAAATTCCAAAGAACAGTTTTGGCAAGTGATTTTTTTGTGCCATTGTAGGCAAGTGAATTTGGATTTAGTTTACCACAACCTAAATCTTACTAAAACCCAATAGGATTAGCCTGAATCTCTGGACAAATCCTGGAATCATTGAGTCCTTATTATTCTAAATATGACATATGAAGACTTTTGGGTATACATGAACACCATTGTATATTGTATCCATAACAGTAGATGGTATTGACAAGATTTAGACGAGTAACTGGGCGATGATTATAGTTTGGAAACTGTTCTTAGAATGGAATTAGTATGTTTTACTGACAGATGGGATGACCGCTGTCAGTATACAGACAGTGGCATCCCGTCTGCCGGAATCCCGGCAGTGAGGCATCAAGTCCCCTCGTGGGCTCGCTTCACTCACCACAGGTTATATTGGATACACGCCACCAACCGAGTGGGAATACCCTGTGGAAGTCGGGATTCTGTCTAGCGGTATTTCAACGGCTGTCAGGATTCCGGCGTCAGTCTCCTGAATGCCAGGATCCTGACAGCCAGTATTTTAACTGCATCCTCTTAGAATCAAGCATGTGGAAAACTTACATACAGTATGTGCTTTACAATTTTTAACAAATTCAGTGCTATTTAACCAATGAAAAAGAAAAATGAATGAAAAAAACCTTTACTGTGCTTGTATGGATTTGTTGTTTATCATTTCTACCTTGCTCTTGTGAAAAACCTCCGCTGAAATTCCAATAACACAAGAGTTTATGAAGTGCATTAAGTGACTGAATCTTGTTTATTAATGAGAAGGTCAGATTTGACAAAAATGTACTTTGTATTAGACAGTTCCATGTAAGTAAAACAGTATATTCCAGTCTGATCTCATTAAACAAATAACACAGTTATGTACTCATGCTGTCAGATTCTGAATAATTCCTAAGTAAAGTCATGTTATGAAGGGTAATAATTATGCTGTAATAACATAATTGAGAAAGGTTTAAACCCAGCCTTACATGGGAAGCTTTTTCTTTAAGTGCATTGCTAACTAACTGGAAAACACTACAGTACATATAATATACATACATACAATATCAGAGGCGTTTCTAGAGAGGAGGGGACCCATGTGCAGACTCCGTATGTGTAGCTGTTACCGCTGCTGTTAGCGCTCTCAGCACTGAGACTATGGCACAGTGCCAGAGTCTACAGCGCATGCCGTCACGCCATTTCTTTGGAGTCCTGCGCATACGCTGTAGACTCGGGCACTGTGCCACAGTCTCTAGTACTCAGTGCGCCAGCAGCGGCGGTGATGGCTACGGGAGAGGAGGAGGCAACACACAGTCACGATGGATGCCGGAAAGGTAAGTATAGAAGAAATGGGTGCAGTGTGTGCGGTGTGGGCTCCCTCTGGACCCAGGGGCCCATGTGCACCGCACATACTGCACCCATTATAGATACGCCAGTGTACAATATGCTTTAACCCACAGCACTCATACATCCGCAGTGCCATTGGTATGTGACCACAATATTTAAATAACGAAATCATACAAACTCAGCAATCACCCAATTACATTACAAACTGTAATTCATCTGAATTCAGGGAATTTTAGTTCCAAAATATTGCACTAGTTTGTTACGCTGACCTGCCCCTTCATGGCCATTCTCTTTTGGTCAGTCCCTGCACCGACTTTCAACAATATGAACATTGCTCTCAGGCATCAGATGATTTTAAATACACAGTATGCTTCTATCATGGGGTTAGGCCCTGTCCCACTCACTTAAAGAGACAGGACCACACCCAAGCATATCCGTTAATGAACACCTGGAGAATATCTGACATCATTTGACTTACATATGGAAAATAGGGGTGCAGGAGAAAGTA
Organism: Pseudophryne corroboree; assembly: GCF_028390025.1. Lineage (NCBI taxonomy): Eukaryota > Metazoa > Chordata > Amphibia > Anura > Myobatrachidae > Pseudophryne > Pseudophryne corroboree. Next base: position 488,496,587 of record NC_086444.1, on the reverse strand, counting down.
TGACCACAAAAATGTTTTACAATCTTGACGCCATAGAGGTTGAGTTATTTTCATTGGTTTTAGTGCATTTGTGGTCTCCAGAAAAATGTCTACCTCCTGTACAACTCAGTTGATAATTGAGACATTCTGTAAGGTGGAAGTTAATTCACCTGACACTGATGTGCGAAAGAATCTATTTAACAACTGCTATTTTGCAGAATTAACAAGCCAGGAGTGCTACAGATAGGTACATTATGAGCAATATTTCTGCATAATGGATGCCATTCTCTGTCTACTTTCTATGTCTGTGTCATTATGCAGTCATGATGTCAACATTCAGAATGTTGTCATGGACAAAATGTCAACAGTGAAAATGTTGACAATGACAATGGCAACATTGTCATAATGCTGACATTGTGAATGTTGACAGGCACAAGATTTACAATTCATGCTAGTGTTACATGTAGGATTCGATAAGGGCAAGGGCGTAGCTACTATAGGTGCAGGGAGTGCAGCTGCTATTGGGCCCAGAGCTGAGAGGGGCCACCTTCCCAGTCCACATTACATGGGTTATATGTATTTATTATTCACAGTTTCTTATATTGCGCAGCAAATTCTGTTGCACTTTACAATTGGACACAATGATAAAACAAAACTGGGTAAAAACAGACAGACATAGAGGTAGGAAGGCACTGCTCGCAAGCTTACATTCTATAGGGATCTATTTCACCCTTGGGGCCTGCGATATATATCTAATTATGCCCCTGGACCTGTTCATTTTAATGTGGTATAAAATTAACTTAAGGGCATTATAATGTTTCATAATATGAACTAGGGCACTGTAATGTGGTACAATATGAAGTGGAGGCACTATAGTGTGGCATAATATGACCAGGGTGCACTGTAAAGTGGCATAACATGAACTCAGAGCACTGTAATGTGGCATAATATGAACTGGGGGGCACTGTATGTCATAATGTGAATTAGGGGTATCGTATTGCATAATGTGTACTGGCAGCTCTATAATGTGAATTAGGGCACTACTATGGTTCAGAAAATTAACTAGGGCACTATTATGGGGCATCAAATTAACAACAGCTGCGGAGTAGTGTTTCTCTAGAAGCATTAGGACAGAGGTCCCTTCCAAATGTTGCTTTGGGGCCCACAAAGTTTTGGCTCCACCCCTGGGTAAGGGTTAGGTTTCGGCTTACAGTTAGGATAGGATTAGGGCTCAAATACCTGACAAACACTATGTCAAAATGCTGACTGTAAACATGCACAATGTGTAAATCATTTGTACACATTCTGCATGTCAACATAAAGTGCATGTTGACATTCTGGTGCTGACATTCTGAATGTCAACATGTTGGCCACACACATCTGTGTCAGTGTGTTTATCTGTTTCCCATGATAGTTTGGGACATGGGAGAGGTTGGGGACACAGAGGGTTTAGTATTGGTTTCATGTTTCATTTGTACAGTACTATGGGGGTAATTCCAAGTTGATCGCAGCAGGACATTTTTTAGCTGTTGGGCAAAACCATGTGCACTGCAGGGGAGGCAGATATAACATGTGCAGAGAGAGATAGATTTGGGTGTGGTGAGTTCAATCTGCAATCTAATTTGCAGTGTAAAAATAAAGCAGCCAGTATTTACCCTGCACAGAAACAAAATAACCCACCCAAATCTAACTCTCTCTGCAAATGTTATATCTGCCCCCCCCCCCCTGCAGTGCACATGGTTTTGCCCAACTGCTAAAAAATTTCCTGCTGCGATCAACTTGGAATTCCCCCCTATGCTCTACAATTTCTGATGGCAGCCCTGATACCATGCAGTTGTATGAGTCAAAAATAGAGCAAACCACAGAAAAAAATGCATTTTTTTCTGGAATAAACGCTGTATTGTATTGATAAAGGGCCTAATTCTGATTTTGAAGTAAAGCAAAAAAAAAAAAACCACAGAAAAAAGCAAGTACTGTAACTTTGTGTCTGGAACAAACCATGTTGCACTGCAAGGGGAACAAATACATTTATATTTCTTCTGTGCAGGGTAAATGCTGGCTGCTTTTGCATGTGGCCCGCAAATGTTAGCTTTATTTTTATCCTGCAATTTACATATGAGTTTGTGCAGACACCATTCAATCTAAATCTATCTACACATGTTACTTTTGCCCCACCTATAGTCCATCCCGGTTTTGCCCAGTGCACATTTACTTGCTTTTGAATCGATATCCTTGATATCAGAGCCGCTTGCAGCAAATAAAGGGGGTGTGGCTGCGAATAAAGGGGACGTGGCCTCATGCGATCATTACTACGGGGGCATGCCTAGCATCTCCGGAGATGCTGTGCTGTACTGGGGTGCCCCTGGAGACTGTCTCCCAGCGCTGTCGGCTCCTCTTCTATGACAGGAGCTGGGTGATATAGCAGGCTTCCACACTGCAGCAGCTGGCTCCTGTCACTGCGGTGGAGCCCACAGTTTGGTGTCATCCCTTCCAGGCATAGAAACACAGAAACATAGAATTTGTCGGCAGATAAGAACCACTTGGCCCATCTAGTCTGCCCCTTTTTTTACATTAATTTTTTATCTCTAACCTTATTTGATCCTTATTTCTTTGTAAGGATATCCATATGTCTATCCCATGCATGTTTAAATTGCTCTACTGTCTTAGCCTCTACCACCTCTGATGGGAGGCTATTCCACTTGTCCACTACCCTTTCTGTGAAGTAATTTTTCCTCAAATTTCCCCTAAACCTCCCCCCCTCCAGTCTCAGTGCATGTCCTCGTGTCCTATTGCTTCTCTTCATTTGGAGAATGTTTCCCTCCTGGACTTTGTTAAAACCCTTGATATATTTGAAAGTTTCTATCATGTCTCCCCTTTCCCTTCTCTGCTCCAAACTACACATATTGAGATTTCTTAGTCTTTCTGGGTATGTTTTGTGATGCAGGCCATGCACCATTTTAGTTGCCCTCCTTTGTACAGTTTCTAATGTAATAATATTCTTTTGAAGATACGGCCTCCAGAATTGAACACAGTATTCTAGATGAGGCCGTACCAATGACCTATACAGTGGCATTATTACTTCTTTCTTTCTGCTGCTGATTCCTCTCCCAATGCAGCCAAGCACCTGACTAGCCTTCTTCATTGCTTTGCTACATTGCTTACCTGCCATTATGTCACCTGAAATAGTGACTCCTAGATCCCTTTCTTCCTCAGAAGTTTCCAGTATAATGCCATTAATACTATATTTAGCCTTTGGATTTTTGAGACCCAAGTGCATAATTTTGCATTTTTTGGCATTAAACTGTAATTGCCACACTCTTGACCATTCCTCTAGTCTACCTAGATCCTCAATCATTTGTTTTACCCCAGCTGGTGTGTCTACCCTGTTGCATACCTTTGTGTCATCTGCAAAAAAGGCATACTTTCCCTTTAATGCCATTTGCAATGTCACCAATAAAGATATTAAAAAGCACTGGTCCAAGTACAGATCCCTGGGGTACTCCACTGGTAACATTTTCCTCCTGTGAATGCACTCCATTTACCACAACTCTCTGTTTTCTATCCTTCAACCAAGATCTTATCCATTCAATAATCCTAATATCCAATCCCAAACTTTCAACTTTATTTAGCAGTCTGCGATTTGTAACAGCCTTACTAAAGTCTAGATAAGCTATATCCACGGCTCCACCTTTATCCATCACTTTAGTCACACAGTCAAAAAAGTCAATAAGATTTGTTTGACATGATCTCCCCCCAGTGAATCCATGCTGTTTGGGATCCTATAAATTGCTGGATTTGAGATAATCTACAACTCTTTCTTTTAAGAGTGTTTCCATCAATTTCCCTACTACTGATGTAAGACTCACTGGTCTGTAGTTGTTTGCCTCTTCCTTGCTTCCACGTTTGTGCAGTGGGACTACGTTTGCTCTTTTCCAGTCCTCTGGAATTACTCCTGTAGCTAATTACTGGTTGAATAATTCTGTCAATGGTGCTACCAGCACCTCTTTAAGTTCTTTTAGTATCCTTGAATGTATCCCATCTGGCCCCATAGATTTGTCCACTTTCAGCTTTGAGAGTTCTGTTAGGACCTTCTCCTCTGTAAATGTACTTGTTTCATTTTCCTGAATATCCCTGCAACTTAACTGTGGCCCCTTCCCCTCTATTTCAGTAGTGCGGGTGCGGGCCGCACCCGTCTTGTGACGCCACTGTACGTACACATACTGACTAGTGCATGTTTGCTACCCGTATTCAGTTTTGAACAAGTTTAATCTGAGAAAATGCTGAAACATCCCAAATAAGATAGCTGGGAGGAATAAAGAGAACTGAGCTAGGACTGGGAAGAGAGGTCAGAGGTTGTGAGTAAATTTGAACATCATCAGCATAAAGGTGGTTTAGGAGACTGAAGGAACTGATGAGTTTACTGGGTTTTGATATGTGAGGTTGACAGTACATCTACAGTAAGTATGTCAACCTCACAATGCCAGCTGTAGATGTTAAAACTTTAAACATGCTACATATTGGCATGTGTTTTAAAGTGAGAATGGCATGTATTAGAGTGGGGAGTAGATAGGGAGAGCATTGTTGGGGAAGGGGGAAAGGTACTGTAAGAGCGAGGACTGGGTGGCATGGAGAGAAAGTGGAAAGGAATGTGTCAGTACAGTATGGCAAATAAGAGAAGGGGAAGGAATATAAGTTCACTAATGACTGAGAATTGAGAATATGCTTTATTGAGTTGTTTGTATATTAAGGGCCTAATTCAGTTAGGATTGCAGTTGTGCTTTGCAAAAGCAATCCTTTGCAATGCAAATGCAGGAGGAGGTGCATACCACCTCCTTTTCTGCATGTTCGATGCAATTGCATGTGTGATGAACATCGCGACCATCAATTGCGATGTTCACCTCCAACGGCAGGGTGAGTAAGGCTGAACATACTCAGGCTTGCTGTCGCAGTGTAGCTTGCGAGGCCAAGGAAACTGTGTATGCGACGCAGTCCTTGGCCTCGCCACTTCCGGAAACTGGGGCAACACGCGCTGGTTTTACCCAAGGCTGGCCGCCACCACCACCTCTGTACCGCCTTCTGAATGCCTTTGCTTGTCAATCAGGCAGAGGTGTTCACATCTCTGCAATGCGATCGCAGAAACCGTTCTGCACATGTGCAGAACGGGTCCGTCGCGTGCGCAGTTTCCTGACCATCGGGATACTGCAATAATGATCCCATTAGCGATCCTTACTGAATTAGGCCCAACGTTATTTATGACAGCAGACAATGGAGTGGCAGCAGATGAGGAATAAATAACGGGAGTGCTTGTAGATTAAATTAAGCAGAGCCATAAATACCAAGCAGGCTAACTAAAGATAAAGCATAAGGTGTGGCTATAATAATATATATATAAAGAATAAAATAAGGCAGTAAAACACAGTTAAAGCATACACAACAATAAAATGATGTGGCAGAAATACGCAGTATTATATACTTTAGAGCAGAGCTGGCCAAACCAGTCCTCGAGATCTACCAACAGTTCACATTTTCCAGACCACCTGGCCGGTGCACAGGTGCAGTCATTACTAATTAAGATGTGGTGCATTCATTCCTAACTGACAATTCTACAGATCTCCAGGAGGCCTGGAAAACATGAACTGTTGGTAGATCTCGAGGACCGGTTTGGCCAGCCCTGCTTTAGAGTAATACATTCAAAATGAGAATAGAGGAATGTAAACTACAGATGTGTCCTCTTACATACTTGCTGCAGGCACACTAAACAGCCTTTTGAATTTGTGCCATGCCGTGGCGGGACTCAGTAGCGCCAAGCGTCTTTTTTGTGTTTTTAGGAAATGCGTCTTGGATGCAAAGTTATGTCATAGGACACACTGCTGATTAAAATGATATGCAGCATGCCTATATGCTGTGTGTAATTGCGGCTCTATCTGCATCCGAAATGCCACGTTACAGCATTTGAGGTCAGCAGAGCATTTTATATGCAAATACAGTCACAGTCACACACAGAATATAGGAGGTAATTCTGAGTTGATCGCAGCAGGAACTTTGTTAGAAGATGGGCAAAACCATGTGCACTGCAGGGGAGGCAGATATAACATGTGCAGAGAGCAGTGGCGGAACTGTGGAAGGCAGTGGAGTCAGCTGCCGCCGGGCTCCTGACCACAAGGGGGCATATCTCCTCCACTGTCTCCCGCTGCCTGAGGATCGCTCGCTGCTATTGCAGACGGAGGAGCTGTCTCGGTGACACGGAAGTTGCCTCCTGTGTATACAGAGAGATGGCACTGGCTGCAGCTAGGGGAAGCTCCAGAGCGCAGCTCCTCCCGGGCCCTTCTAGTTAAGCAAGCCAGCTGAGGGAAGCTCAGAGCTCTCTGCTCTTCGGTCAGCCTGATGATAGCCAAAGGTAGGCACTGTGGGGGGGGTGGGGGGTGAATGATATGTGTGTGTAAGTGAGAGGCATGTGTGCAAGTGAGAGGCATGTGTGTGTGTGTTTGTAAGTAAGAGGCATGTGTGTGTGTAAGTGAGAGTCATGTGTGTGTGTCAGTGAGAGGCATGTGTGTGTGTGAGAGGCATGTGTGTGTATGTAAGTGAGAGGCGTGTGTGTGTGTAAGTGAGAGGCATGTGTGTGTGTGTGTGTGTGTGTGTGTGTGTAAGTAAGAGGCATGTGTGTGTGTAAGTGAGAGTCATGTGTGTGTGTCAGTGAGAGGCATGTGTGTGTGTGTGAGAGGCATGTGTGTGTATGTAAGTGAGAGGCGTGTGTGTGTGTAAGTGAGAGGCATGTGTGTGAGAGGTGTGTTTGTGTGTAAGTGAGAGGTATGTGTGTGAGAGGCAATGATTAAAGGAGGCATTTGAGCATTTCTACAGGACTATGTACAGAGCACACACCTGGTCTGGGTACACTATACCTTATAAATATATGGAGGGGTGTCCGTTCTGAATGTGTGCGTGTGTGTGTGTGTGTGTGTGTGTGTGAGAGAGGCATGTGTGTGTGTGTAAGTGAAAGGCATGTGTGTGTTTAAGTGAAAGCGGCGTGTGTGTGTTTTTAAGTGAAGGAGGCATGTGTGTGTGTGTGAAAGCGGCATGTGTGTTTTTAAGTGAAGGAGGCAAGTGTGTGTGTGTGTGTGTGTGTGTGAAAGCGGCGTGTGTGTGATTAAGTGAATGAGGCGTTTGTGTGTTTTTTTTTATATCTAGTGTTCACGATAGGTGTCTTTCACAGGGTGCTGCGCCCTGCCCCTTTTTTAGACAGCTGAATCCCCTCCTGTCTGTTTTTGTGCGCCCTGCCACCCCGCCGTTTGCTGCCTGCCGGACCCCGCCACGCCGCCGGACCCAGCTGTGCGCCGCTGGACCCGGTAAGCACGAGAGTCCCCCTGGGCTAAATTAACCTTGTAAGTACCTTGCAGCTGTAAACTTCAATCTCAGTGCTCTCTACCTGGTGCAATGTTTCTCAGTGCTCTCTACCTGGTGCAGTGTGTCTCAGTGCTCTCTACCTGGTGCAATGTGCCTCAGTGCTCTCTACCTGGTGCAGTGTGCCACAGTGTTCTCTACCTGGTGCAGTGTGCCTCAGTGCTCTCTACCTGGTGCAGTGTGTCTCAGTGCTCTCTACCTGGTGCAGTGTGCCTCAGTGCTCTCTACCTGGTGCAGTGTGTCTCAGTGCTCTGCCTAGTGCAATGTGAATAACATGCTCTATCTGGCGCAATATGTATAGCGTGCTCTATCTGTCGCAGTGTGTATAGGAGGCTCTACCTCTACCTGGTGCAATGTGTATTAGGTGCACTACTGTGTGGTGTAATGTGAATTGCCACTATTATGTGGCCACGCCCCTTCCCCACGAAACAACGCCCCTAAATTTTTGTAAACTGTCCATGTTTTGGCCTATAGAAATGGGAGCACCAAGCATTATAGTATGTACCTAAGTTTGCCCAACTAACTTAAAAATGTGCCCTCCCGAATGGAAAAATGTGCCCTCCCCATGATCAGCACCCTGCTCTAAAAAATTCCTAGAGTGAACTCTAATTATATCGGCACACCGCTGCGCCAAAGCATCTCCATCGAGACCTGCTGGCGGGTGAGGAAGCACTGTAGTTGTACTATAATGGTATGCTAGTGTCTGTTTTATTGTAATGACTGACTTGGAGTACTATTGGGAAAGGTACCTGAGCACGCTGCTACTGTTCACCCTTAGTGCCGGATAGCTACATATGGTATGTGTGTGTATATGTAGGGGGGCACCAACATTTATCATGCCTCCGGGCGACTGGGACGAACTTACGCCACTGGCAGAGAGAGTTAGATTTGGATGGGGTGTGTTCAATCTGTAATCTATATTGCAGTGTAAAAATAAAGCAACCAGTATTTACCCTGCACAGAAACAAAATAACCCACCCAAATCTAACTCTCTCTGCACATATTATTATCTGCCTCCCCTGCAGTGCACATGGTTTTGCCCAACTACTAACAAAGTTCCTGCTGCGATCAACTCAGATTTATCCCCATAGGCATGCTGCATATCATTTCAATCAGCAGAAGCTACTTGTACAGTATGTCCTAGTACATTACTTTGCGACTAAGATGCATTTTATGTAAAAAAATGCAATAAAAGACACACAGAGTTACAGAGTCACACGGCACTCACGTGTTCTCTGTAACGCGACTTGTAGTACACAGAGCAAAGATGTAAGAGAACACATCTGTACCATAGGTTGTACCATTAAATAATTGAGAAGGAACTACCAGCAATGGGGCAACTTGCAAGGCAATTAGGTCAAGTCCAGGGACAAGGAACAAGAACTAGGTCAAGGGGCTAGGATCAAAACCAATCAGGGGAATGGAGAGAGTATATCGTCTGTGGGGATCCCTGAGGCTGGTTAAAAGAAAATCAGCACATGACTGTATGCAGGACACAGGAGTGGGGTTCAGGCACATTCAGGATGAATTTTGGGGAGCTATGTACCAAGCCAGGATGCAGAGAGTCAAGCAGGAGTCATGGGAATGCTGGAGGTGGCACCTCAGCTAGTGACCATTGACCAGTGTTTACTCATGGAAGTCAACATGAATGTAAACAGGGTGATGATGCAAATTTGGAGGTGGGTGTGGGGAAGATAGTAGGTGCAAAGTCTGTAGCAGTAGCAGGTAGAGGTCTGTGAAGATGTGATGAAGAGGAGGTCAGCAGAGCAGTGCCAGTTGGACAAAAGGGACAGTGGTTATCAGGTCGATGCCACTTTCTAAAATGGAAGCAGTGGTCCAGGACAGTATGGATGTAAGGTGGTCTGTGTGCAAATCAGTAAAAGTCTCAGTAAGGGCCCTGGAAGCAAAACCATTGAGATAATTACTCTGCAGGCAGACAGCACCTAGACTAGTCTGCAAGGTATCGGCAGAGATCACAACAGGAACATGCACATCAAAAAATTGGAGCAACATGCTGGAAGTGAGCATAACCTTGAGACAAAAAATAGTAGGATGGAACTCCAACCAATACCATTTAACATCGTGGTGCAAATTGGTGGAGGGGGCTGTGATCTGACTGTAGTGTGACAGAAATTTTGACATGTAGTTGGTCAGACCCAAAAAGTGCTGAAGACTCAACTTATCTGTGGGCAAATGAATGTGTTGGATAGCCTATGTCTTGGTAGAATCTGGCTTAATATCTTCTGAGGAGATGACCAACCTACAGGATCTCAAAAACACTGAAATGATATTAGTCAGGGTTTAACTGCATGTTGAATTCACATATTCTTTGAAGGACTGGTGGAGGCACATGTTGTATCTTCCATGGTGCGGCCTCAAATGAGGAGGTCATCCACAATGATCTCACAAGAGTATCCTTTGAAGAGATTAGTCAAGCAATTTTGGAATATGTCTCTGCCAGTACATATGCCATACGGTATTCGGAGAAAGGAGTTACTGTCCACAGGAGTCATGAGCATGGTGAGCATGGATGATATCTTGTACAATGTGATCTGCCAGAATTCACATTTGACATCCAGAGTGGTAACTTTCTTTGCATTTTACTTATCAGCTATTATTAGCTCCACAGTCCTGAGAGGCTGATGTGGTCTCATCATAGCATTGCTCAGATACACAGAGTCAATACGTACCGAACCACCTTTTGTTACTGCAGCAGGTTGCATCCATAGCAGAAACCCACAGGGTGGCTGCTATCATTGTAGCAATGTCATGTGATTTAACTCTGCTGTCACTTTGTCTTCCATGGCCAGAGGCACAGGACTTGGAGCACATACTGTGGGAGAAACTTGTCTCGCCTAAACACATGATAGGTGATTGGCAATTTTCCAGTGGTATTACAACTGAACTCATTAGCAAAGTCTTTTCATTCTGCAACATCCTGTTTAACAATATGCATATCATAACATAAAATAATTAAGCCCAGTTTTATGCCATCTGGTAGACCTAGGAGTGGTATGACATTACTGTCCACTGTATGAAATTGCAGCTAGAAATTTGAAGATTGCAAAAAGTAATCAGGTTATTTATAACGAATTCTTAACATTAATTTTTCGACCCCGCAGGAATGAATGTGCCATCGTACAATAACCAAACTTCATCAAGAAGCATAACTTCATAAAACCACTGTAAGGTAACATTACTTCGTGAATACCCTACATACAATACCATTCACATACCATAGGTCCATAAAGACTTGTCCTTGTAAAGATTGGGGATGTACTAACCTTAAAAGTACAGGCAAACCTCCAGAAACTGCAGTTTTCAGAGGTTTGTCACAATTTTCTTATGCAAAAAAGTGGTCCACCGGCAGTGCAGTGTTTATAGAATTCTGTTGTGCAGCACTGGTCTGGTAGGAACCAAGCTCAATAAAGAAGCCTGTGGGAATCTTTATGCAGAGTTTCCCTGAGAGGGCTGCATTTGGCATTTCTATAATGGATGCAATGTGTGTGGTGCATGCGGGCCCCTGGATCCAGGAGGGGCCACACTGCACACATTGCACTCATATTTTAATACTTACCTTTTCGGAGTCCAGTGTCGGACACTGCAGACACATTGAAAATCGCTGCCAAAATGGCCACCGCGCTTGCGCAGTAGTGATTTTGGTCTCCGGAATATGGTGGGCATAATGTTGCCAGAGACCTGCATATGCGCAGTAGACTTTGGCACAATGCCGGAGACTACTGCGCTGTACAGACGAGGGGGACCACCCAGAGTCTACATCGGGGCCCCCTTCCTCTGTTAAAAGTAAAACTCCCCTTGGGTGCTGTCATAGTCCTCTGTCCCATGGGACAGCTCTTATCAGAAAAGCGTCCCCTTGCATAATTATTTGTGCATACTCCATAAATAAACACCGATATGCATGTGATGAGAGGCAGGATGTATCATATTGAAAATATGATATTGTACATTATACATCCCGCACTGGATCAGTTCACTTCCATTCCATATGTGCATATAGCCTATTGAATATTTGTGTGTGCGCACATTACCAAAATAAACCTCACAAGTTATACTCAATCTACAGTTATTTCTGCATGACTGAAAGGACCAGATATAGCTTTAACACAACAGGTAACATTTATGAATGCAATGTAATAATAAAATAAATATACACATACATTGTTTGTATAGCAAATATGCTTTTGTTAACATATTACAAAAAAACAATGGTTTGACTTTGAGTGTGAAGACTGCAACTGTAAAATGCTATTGCTTAAAATGTATTTTTAGCATATGCTGTATGTTGCACATTTATAAAATCTGTTAATACAGACCATTAATGTTTGTTGAAAGGATGTCAGATTATACTGTATTTATCCCCACACAACTTCTTCCTTATTAGCCCTGCCTGTATAAACAGGGAAGATGTCTCTGTCTTGTGATTTATTGAACATTGTATACATTATTTAAATACTGAAACACCCAGTTATATGTCAGATCAATACATATTATTTCCAAGTTTTTGTCAGCATCCAGCAATTGCAGAATCTGGAGCTTAAAAAGGAAGCAAGCTGCAATTTAGAGTGAATGATAAATCAGAGAATAATTCTCTGGCACATATTACACAACTATACTATAATTATGCTGTGTAATTAGAGTTTAGAAACCTACACACTTTAATCATGTCTTAGATTCACAGATCAATAACATTTAAAAAAATGCATTTAAAAGATCTCAAGCTATGACACAATTTGGTGTATATATGATGTACTCTGAATAAATTATTATGTGAAACATACTGTAATCATTCATGATAAAGTCAACATGTTTTACATGAATAGACTTATAAGTGGACTTCCTTTGCTTCAGACAAGCTGTCTTACATAAAATAAATTACATTTTTAAAGCATTTAAGGCTCTACATGTAAATGTGAATTTTTTCAATTATCATTAGTAATGTTTAATATTGAGAATTTTATATTCTATTATTTTATATAAAAATACATTGTATACTTACTATAATTTCCTTTACCAACTTAACTGCACAACACTTAGGGTCCCATTTAATAATGATGCTTCTTACCAGCGACATACTGTATCTCAGTGATACTAATGCATATGCAGTTCGTATTTAACATTACTTACCTCTCCGGCGAGGTCCAGCATGGTGCCTCTCCTTGGTGGTATCCTCCGCTCTGTTGTTGGCAGCTTACCACTGCCAGTGATGGGCTGCAGTTTCATGCGCATGCATGACGGCTGGTTTGTGCATGCCACTTTCCCCTGGCAGGAACCTGGCAATGACTGGGAGGTTATACAAAGATGGCATAAGCTGTACAGTGACAAACAGAAGTAAACTGAGATTTCAGCTTTTTGTTAAACACTGAAAGGAGGCTATAACTCTTTCAGCAAGTGCTAAAGGGCTCATGTCTCGTTGTTAAATGGGGCCCTTAAAGTCTCATGTATAGTTGGACATTTTAGCACAAAGAGGATAATATATTATCAGAGAGCGCATATAATTTTATATCCAATTTATTACATATAAAATAAGAATAATTACAATTATAAACACATGTACACATTAAAAATAAAAATAAAAACTCCCCCTACTGCAGCAGGTAAAACCTTAATAATGGGACACTTCCACCACATCCAGATTAATGATTCGCAGTAAGGAATACTCCTATATTAAAGTCCAGATCAAGGTGTCAGTCCTGGAATAAAGGAACAACTGATAGATTTAAACGTTTTGGTGCAGCTGTGAGCATTTGCACATGCTCTCTGAGATCTCTGTATATAAGGGCCGGGCGGCCGGCTTTCAACTCCCGCTAATTAAAGCCGCAAAGCGGCCAGGTGTATTTGCTGTTGAACTTTAGTGTCCATGCATACATACAAGGCTTGTATGTCTACTCCCGCTGTGCTTAGGGCCAAATAGCAAAATGTCCACTTTACTCACGGCCAGCAGCGTGTTTGCTTGTCATCTGTGGACGGCCCCCGTTATCGATAGCTGTCACAGTCGGGAGGCGGCACTGTTCCTTTCCATAGTGCGGGATACACCGGAGGATCTCATGAGATTATCAGCTTCCAAAAAGCAGTTGTTGTAAAGATGTTGGTAAATAGGTATCGCTGAAATGTAGGAGGGCATCAGTGAAGAATAAGCCCCAGTCCTTACGCATTTTTCCGCTATTGTAAGTGTGCGGTTTCGTCAGAGGATGAAGAGGGGCTGTCCTGCATGATATTTAAACTCCAGGGAACCAATCGCATTGTAAATTACTTGCATAGTCACACCTGAGTAATTACTAATTACATCTCACATGTGTTTAGATAGCTTTTATAGCGACCAACATAATAAAAAATCATAATCTTACATCATAAATATAAATAGACATGGTGGACTTATTGTGTAACAGAGATATAATCAAAAATTGGTTACAATAATTTCTAAATCTTCTAAAAGTCGGAAGACAAAGGTGATGGCACACACATACTAATTGTAATCAAGGATAGCAAATCCATAAAAACCTCCTAACCCTTGCATAGCTTCCACTATAGTCTAGTGGTATAATGCTCTGCACCACTGCACACACGGTCCCAGGTTCAATTCCCATCACAACCACACTAGACCACAACCTCTCATAAAACTCTTTGTTATTTTCGTTATTATTAGTATTATTAATTATTCATTAGTATATGTAAGTTACTTTATGTATACATATAATAAATGCAGTATAGTCGATTGGTATATATCCAATGTGTCTATGATGAAAGATAATGGAGATAATTCTCACTTCACCTTACACTTCTAAATATTAGATTGAATTCTCAGATTTCATTTAGTGGCAACGGACCACCCTACAGTATAACAATCACACCATCCTATTGGGATCCTTGTTAATCTCCAAAACATTTCTCACTGATAGGTGAGTATACAAAAAATTATAGGTTATAGGAAAAAGAGAAAAAGAGGACAGAAAATGGGGGGTGAAAGGAGGCAACCAATTATGTAGCTCACACTTGAAGGTTATCTAATGTTATTGATCTCCATATTTTCATTTAAACCATCAGGCATCAGAGTGCCTAGGTTAAAAATCCAGAATGCTTCTCTAGTGCATAATTTATTGAATCTGTCGCCACCTCTAGGGGTAGGGGCCACAGATTCAATACCCTGTATTTTCAACAGATCTACATTGCCGTCATGCTGATGGGTTACATGTCTAGATACGCTGTGATGAACATTCTTCTTTAGAACATTTCTTCTGTGTTCGAGAAACCTAATATTTAGGCTCCTAGTCGTCCTCCCCACATACTGTTTACCACAAACGCAACTTATCAAGTAAATGACGTATGTCTGCTGACAATTAATAAAGGTCTCAATGGCAAATTCGAGTTCAAGTGCTGTTGATTTGAAGCAAATGCTTCTATGTATTATAAACTTACAGGTAATGCAATTAATCTTACCGCATCTAAAACAGCCCACCATTTGATTTAACCAAGTTTTCTTGACCAATGATTGTGCATTGGCCTGAAAAAAGCTGGGAGATAGGTGATTCTTTAAGTTCCTAGCCTTTTGGAATACTACCCTCGCCGAATCTCCTAGGCAAGGGTTAAGAACTTTGTCTAGTTTAAGAAGTCCAAAATTTTTCTTAATAATTTTCCTAACATCCTCTGCATGTGTATTATATTTGGTGACAAAGGGCATAATCTGGTTGTTGTCATATTTTTCCCTTGATGCTCCCAAATGGGTGGTCGTGGAGAGGAGAGAACTGTGTATGCATCCCAATCACTATATGCATTATCTGAGTCCTTAGAAAAGTGGGTGTGTAGATTTTGCCAAAGTACAGTAAGCTTCACACAAAACAGGCACCTATGGATCTGCTTGGAAGTGGTTCTCTTGTGAATATACAGTCCCTGGTGCAAATTGCACACTGATTAGGATCAGTGATGGACTGGGGCATAAAGGGCTCACCCGGGAAATGCAGTCATAGAGGCCCACTAAGGGGTGTGGCCAATTGCTATAAGGGGTGTGGTCATCCAATAAGAGAGAAGTGACCAACCATTAATGGAGCACCATAGTATAAATAAATTCCTTATCATATTAGCAGGACATAGCTTCATCTTTATCACAGTAAGGGGAGTAGCAGCAGAATGGAAGCAGCGGTTCTACAATTGGGGGCAGGAGTTCTGGGATTCCAAAGGAAAGTGACAACAGATTTGGAGAATGTGTGATGACCCACTTGTGTGATGTAGTCTCACTTACATAGTGAATGAGTATGTATACTGCACAACATATTATTCAATCAAATAATTAAAATGAAATATGAATACATTCTTAGTTATAACACAAGCACATAGGTTAGTAATGGGCAGGGGCAGACTATTAGACAGCTGTATGACAAGATGCTTTATGCTCATTACAGATGAATGAATCTCTGTGTACAGACACAAACGGTGAGCTTTAGCAGACAGTGCATGCATGTATGCACATTATGTATTTTTACAACTGTCTGTCCTATTCTGAGTCTTATTGAACTCGTATGGATCTGTCTTTCTGCATTTTGGCGTGGCAACTATTTGAATGCACAGAACTGCCCAGTCTTGAAGGAATGTCATGGGCGTATGTAAAGCTTTGTGTTTTTCTGAGTTGTATGTGTGGGTAAAGTAAACCTGTTTCTGATGGATCTCTAGCATCTACCATTTTGCTGGAGCGAGTGCTTATATCAATGATGACAGTCCATAGCATCACAAGGAGGTTACGGGGGGTCAGCCTTCATGGGTAACACATGAGGGGTAGCACCAAGTGAGAGAAGAGTCTCCGGAGGAAAAATCAATGGACTTTTCGCTTGCAGATGCAGCTGCCTACAACTACAGTCACGTCACGTGTGCTTCTGGATCAGCCTGCTAGCCTATACATCCTACTTTACATTAATAGTATGTTTGTTTGGTAAAATGTTCATCTGAAATTTCAACATATTACTATCTCTACAATTCCCTAGTACTCATAAAAATTTCCACCACCAAGTTGTGCTATATTATTTACACTGGGATCTTTGCTAAAACCAATGGGAAACAGCAAATAGTGCTGAGCTATATAATATTCCCGGAGTCTGTGCAGTGAAACCTGTGAAAGACACTAATCACACTGCTGACATATTGAAGGAATTTGATACCACTCAGACTACTTTTTTTTGTACATTCGGTGTAGAATTATTGACTAAAGGGCTTCTATGTAAATGGCATTTCCAAGAAGTAATCATGAACAAGAGCCACTTATTTCAGTAGTGTCCCTTAGGAATCAGTAGAAACTTACCCTAATCCTCTTCATTGCGGCTATTTAATGTTATAATAACTGGGTGTAGTGTGGAGTCATCAAATAATGGTTATACTATTTTAAAGACCTTTTATGAGACTGTAAAAATTCTCAAAATTAAATTTGTTTATATATGTACAACTTGTAGCAGCTTTATAAGAATGAAAAAGGTCATAAATTATATCTCATGTTAACTACTTTTAAAGGAATTTTTACATGAACATCTGTCTTAACTAAATTGCACAATACTTTTTATCTAATGCTTTTAGCTGAATTATTGATAACAATGTTAGCATGGAAGCAGATTCCAAACTCAGTCTTTCAGTGTACTTGAAATTAAAGCCCGCATTGGAACTGTCTTTGTATGCATTAGTCTTTTCAAAGAAACACTGCCCTATACCCTTATAGCTAAATTGACCCAACAACCAATCAATGCTTTGATTTCCTGAGTGGCTCTTGCCCTGAAAGGTCCTATTGCTCAATCCAAACAGTAATCAAAGCTCTGGCATTAGACGGTACCAGTGACATAAATGGCCAAACTTTCAACATTGTTGGACTGATTCCAGTGACACCATTTTGATGATACAAAGAGGCTGTGTTGTGCTGTGGAATTCATTTTCTTGTTTACTTCCTACAGAAACAAGAGCATAATCAGCACTCAGTGCATCGGATCAGACTGCTGAGTTGTTGACAGAAGCTTGGAGAGGCTTGCCAGCTTTCCACATGAAACGCTGGCTTTCTTCTAATACATCCCCTACCGTCTGTGTCTTTGCCAATTGTGGCACATCAGAGCAGCCATTGAGATAATGACCGTGAAGTCTCATGATACACTTTGATGAAGTGTAACATTTTTAAAGGATTGTTGTCTGTGCCAAACTGATAGAGACAGCTGACTAAAAATCATCCCATCAAAATCAAGGCTGATAAACAGCAGGCAAGGGCACGCATCCCTACAGAGAGGAGCAAACAATTCCTGAATCATTTTTTTTCAGGGGAAACACTGACAGAACAGAATAAATTACTTTTACTGGAGCTTCTTTGCCGTCTATAATATATATATTTATTGCAATTTTATAGTGAGTGTTGACAAAACAAATGATATGTTCATAGAATAACATCTTTATGACAACTAGTCTGTTAAAGGATTAGAATCATTAGCTACACTATTGCTCTCCACTGAGTGAAATAATCAATTATTTTACCTCAAATTAAAAACATTGGATGTCATTTTGAAATGTACAGACGGTGTAATGGTTAGCATTACTGCCTCACAGCACTGAAGTCATAGGTTTGATTCCCATCATGTCCATAACTGTGTGGAGTTTTTATAGTCTCTCTGTGCTTGTGTGGGTTTCCTGCGGGTACTCCGGTTCCCTCCCACAATCCAAAAATATACTGGTAGGTTAATTGGCTCCCTACAAATTAATGTTTGCGTGAATGAGTGTGTGTGTGTACATGTGGTAGGGAATATAGGGGTACATTTACTAAGCAGTGATAAGAGCAGAGAAGTGAGCCAGTGGAGAAATTTCCCCATCAACCAATCAGCAGCTCTATATCATTTTATAGTATGCAAATTGTAGATATTACTTCAGTGCTGATTGGTTGCCATGGGCACTTCTCCACTGGCTCACTTCTCCGCTCTTATCACTGCTTAGTAAATGTACCTCATAGATTGTAAACTCCACTGGGGTGGGGACTGATGTGAATGGCCAAATATTCTCTGTAAAGTGCTGCGAAATATGTGTGCGCTATATAAATGACTGGTAATAAATAATAATTATAAAATGTAGAAGCAAAAATATTGAAGTAACCAAACTTAAATATGTAGAATCTACAACAAAAACATGTGTAAAACATAAAGGGCTAGATGCATCATCGCTTCGCTAGTGATAAAATGGAGAAAGAAAAAGTGGCAGCCAATCAGGTCCTAACTACCATGTCACAGGCTGTGTTTGAAAAATGGCAGTTAGGAGCTGATTGGCTGGTACTTTTTCACTCTCCATGTTATCACTTTCCAAGCGATGATGCATCTAGCCCAAACACCCCATATTCATCATAGAGGAAAATGGTTACCGAAATAAATACTGTGGGGTAAATTTACTAAGATGGGAGTTCTACTTAAAATGGGATGTCGCCCATAGCAACCAATTATATTCTGCTTCTCATTTATCTAGCACCTTCTAGAAGATAATACCTGGAATCTGATTGGTTGCTATGGGCTACATCCCATATTAAATAGAACTCCCATCTTAGTAAATTTACCCCTACGAGTATATTCAAAGTAACTACAGTTTCATCAAAATAAAAACTGTGAGAGATAGCTACAGTAGTCCATGATTTGACACTGTGTAAGCATACCCAAGTGCAGGCAATGTTGAGTACAGTAGTACGTAGCGCAGTGGCATCTCCACATATCAGCTATGGAGCCAAGTGTACAGATAGAGTTGATCTGCTTGCAGACATGCATACTACTCTACATAAGGTCGAATATAGGCATTAAGGCCAAGATTTATCAAGACTCGGAGAGTGATAAAGTGCACAGTGCTAAAGTACCAACCAATCAGCTCCTAACTGCCATGTTTACAGGCTGTGTTTGAAAATGAGTTAGGAGCTGATTGGTTGGTACTTTATTGCGAAATGTATCACTTTCCTAGGCTTAATAAATCTGGGCATTAGTTCTATGCACGCAATGTGGGAGTAATTCCGATTGCCTTCAATTTTGATTTGGTCCCTTTGTTTCTCATTTTCGCTCCACATAGAGGCCGCTTTCATTGGCGTTTCTATAGTGAGCGCATTGTGTGCTGTGCACACAGGCCCCTGAGTCCCGTGGGGGGCACACACCGCACGCACTGCACCCATTTCTCCTATACTTACCTTTCCGGAGTTCATCGTTGACCTTGTGTGGGCCCCCTCCTCTCCCGTAGCCACAGTGCCGCTGCTAGCGTACTGACCACTAGAGACTCTGGCACAGTGCCAGAGTCTACAGCGCATGCGCAAGACTTTGAAAAAATGGCGCGGTGGACATTTTTCTGAGTCCTGCGCATGTGCTGTAGACTCTGGCTCTGTGCCAGAGTCTACAGTGCTCAGAGCGCTATCAGCGGCACAACGGTTCCGGGAGAGGAGGGGGCCCACACACGAAGTCTGTACACGGGTCCCCTCCTCTCTAGAGACACCCCTGGCCGCTTTATTAGATACACCTATCTTTTATTAGGCCCAACCCTCCATTGTCCATAGAACAGCTTGAAGTCTTTCGGTTTGTTTTATGGATTCACTAAGGTGCTGTAATCAATAAGGTGCTGGAAAGATTCCTTAGAGATTGAGGTTCTTGCTGACATCATCACACAGTTGCTGCAGATTCATGCTGCAAATATTCCAATATTTCATCAAATCAAAATATTTGCACACATTCATGCTGCAAACATTTTGTTTTAATCACATCCCAAAGGTGTGAAGAATGGAGTTCTTGGATTGAGATTTGAGGACATTGGTGTACACTAACTTGATTGTAATGTTGTGGAACCAGCTTGAGATGAAGTGTGCTTGGTGACATGGTGGATTATCTTTCTGGAACATTGGTTGACTGTGGCCATAATGGGATGCATATGGGAGGTAATACTGAGTTGATCGCAGCAGGAATTTTGTTAGCAGTTGGGCAAAACCATGTGCACTGCAGGGGAGGCAGATATAACATGTGCAGAGAGAGTTAGATTTGGGTGGGTTATTTTGTTTCTGTGCAGGGTAAATACTGGCTGCTTTATTCTTACACTGCAATGTAGATTCCAGTTTGAACGCACCCCACCAGAGGCGTAACTAGCATGGGGCGAGCAGGGCACGTGCCCTGGGCGCCGTGACAGCCCCAGCAGAAGGGGGCACCACCGGCACCTGCACGGGCCGCTCGCCTCATGCTGCCTGCCGCTGCTAGTCCGCCAGCGCCGCTATGAGACCTCCAGACATGTCGTTCCGTCCTGGGCCCTCCCTCTATTCACTGCACTCGCAGACGCGGCCAGGAGAGTGCAATGAATAGGGCCCAGGACCTATCGTTTGACTCCCGCCCGCCGGTGTGAGCGGCTGAGCGCCAGTGTGTGCCGCGAAGGGTCTTTCTTCCTGGTATGACTATGGGAGCAGGTGTTAGGCTCAGTGGCTCTTTGCTGCTAACTTGCTGGAGGTGTGTCTGGACAGGGGGGAGGGGGGGATGCAGGTAACTGGTAGTGATGAGCGCCTGAAATTTTTCGGGTTTTGTGTTTTGGTTTTGGGTTCGGTTCCGCGGCCGTGTTTTGGGTTCGACCGCGTTTTGGCAAAACCTCACCGAATTTTTTTTGTCGGATTCGGGTGTGTTTTGGATTCGGGTGTTTTTTTCAAAAAACCCTAAAAAACAGCTTAAATCATAGAATTTGGGGGTCATTTTGATCCCAAAGTATTATTAACCTCAAAAACCATAATTTCAACTCATTTTCAGTCTATTCTGAATACCTCACACCTCACAATATTATTTTTAGTCCTAAAATTTGCACCGAGGTCGCTGTGTGAGTAAGATAAGCGACCCTAGTGGCCGACACAAACACCGGGCCCATCTAGGAGTGGCACTGCAGTGTCACGCAGGATGTCCCTTCCAAAAAACCCTCCCCAAACAGCACATGACGCAAAGAAAAAAAGAGGCGCAATGAGGTAGCTGACTGTGTGAGTAAGATAAGCGACCCTAGTGGCCGACACAAACACCGGGCCCATCTAGGAGTGGCACTGCAGTGTCACGCAGGATGTCCCTTCCAAAAAACCCTCCCCAAACAGCACATGACGCAAAGAAAAAAAGAGGCGCAATGAGGTAGCTGTGTGAGTAAGATTAGCGACCCTAGTGGCCGACACAAACACCGGGCCCATCTAGGAGTGGCACTGCAGTGTCACGCAGGATGGCCCTTCCAAAAAACCCTCCCCAAACAGCACATGACGCAAAGAAAAAAAGAGGCGCAATGAGGTAGCTGACTGTGTGAGTAAGATAAGCGACCCTAGTGGCCGACACAAACACCGGGCCCATCTAGGAGTGGCACTGCAGTGTCACGCAGGATGTCCCTTCCAAAAAACCCTCCCCAAACAGCACATGACGCAAAGAAAAAAAGAGGCGCAATGAGGTAGCTGTGTGAGTAAGATTAGCGACCCTAGTGGCCGACACAAACACCGGGCTCATCTAGGAGTGGCACTGCAGTGTCACGCAGGATGTCCCTTCCAAAAAACCCTCCCCAAACAGCACATGACGCAAAGAAAAAAAGAGGCGCAATGAGGTAGCTGACTGTGTGAGTAAGATAAGCGACCCTAGTGGCCGACACAAACACCGGGCCCATCTAGGAGTGGCACTGCAGTGTCACGCAGGATGGCCCTTTCAAAAAACCCTCCCCAAACAGCACATGACGCAAAGAAAAAAAGAGGCGCAATGAGGTAGCTGACTGTGTGAGTAAGATAAGCGACCCTAGTGGCCGACACAAACACCGGGCCCATCTAGGAGTGGCACTGCAATGTCACGCAGGATGGCCCTTCCAAAAAACCCTCCCCAAACAGCACATGACGCAAAGAAAAAAAGAGGCGCAATGAGGTAGCTGACTGTGTGAGTAAGATAAGCGACCCTAGTGGCCGACACAAACACCGGGCCCATCTAGGAGTGGCACTGCAGTGTCACGCAGGATGTCCCTTCCAAAAAACCCTCCCCAAACAGCACATGACGCAAAGAAAAAAAGAGGCGCAATGAGGTAGCTGTGTGAGTAAGATTAGCGACCCTAGTGGCCGACACAAACACCGGGCCCATCTAGGAGTGGCACTGCAGTGTCACGCAGGATGTCCCTTCCAAAAAACCCTCCCCAAACAGCACATGACGCAAAGAAAAAAAGAGGCGCAATGAGGTAGCTGACTGTGTGAGTAAGATAAGCGACCCTAGTGGCTGACACAAACACCGGGCCCATCTAGGAGTGGCACTGCAGTGTCACGTAGGATGGCCCTTCCAAAAAACCCTCCCCAAACAGCACATGACGCAAAGAAAAAAAGAGGCGCAATGAGGTAGCTGACTGTGTGAGTAAGATAAGCGACCCTAGTGGCCGACACAAACACCGGGCCCATCTAGGAGTGGCACTGCAGTGTCACGTAGGATGGCCCTTCCAAAAAACCCTCCCCAAACAGCACATGACGCAAAAAAAAATAAAAGAAAAAAGAGGTGCAAGATGGAATTGTCCTTGGGCCCTCCCACCCACCCTTATGTTGTATAAACAAAACAGGACATGCACACTTTAACCAACCCATCATTTCAGTGACAGGGTCTGCCACACGACTGTGACTGATATGACGGGTTGGTTTGGACCCCCACCAAAAAAGAAGCAATTAATCTCTCCTTGCACAAACTGGCTCTACAGAGGCAAGATGTCCACCTCATCATCATCCTCCGATATATCACCGTGTACATCCCCCTCCTCACAGATTATCAATTCGTCCCCACTGGAATCCACCATCTCAGCTCCCTGTGTACTTTGTGGAGGCAATTGCTGCTGGTCAATGTCTCCGCGGAGGAATTGATTATAATTCATTTTAATGAACATCATCTTCTCCACAATTTCTGGATGTAACCTCGTACGCCGATTGCTGACAAGGTGAGCGGCGGCACTAAACACTCTTTCGGAGTACACACTTGTGGGAGGGCAACTTAGGTAGAATAAAGCCAGTTTGTGCAAGGGCCTCCAAATTGCCTCTTTTTCCTGCCAGTATAAGTACGGACTGTGTGACGTGCCTACTTGGATGCGGTCACTCATTTAATCCTCCACCATTCTTTCAATGGGGAGAGAATCATATGCAGTGACAGTAGACGACATGTCCGTAATCGTTGTCAGGTCCTTCAGTCCGGACCAGATGTCAGCATCAGCAGTCGCTCCAGACTGCCCTGCATCACCGCCAGCGGGTGGGCTCGGAATTCTGAGCCTTTTCCTCGCACCCCCAGTTGCGGGAGAATGTGAAGGAGGAGATGTTGACAGGTCGCGTTCCGCTTGACTTGACAATTTTCTCACCAGCAGGTCTTTCAACCCCAGCAGACTTGTGTCTGCCGGAAAGAGAGATCCAAGGTAGGCTTTAAATCTAGGATCGAGCATGGTGGCAAAAATGTAGTGCTCTGATTTCAACAGATTGACCACCCGTGAATCCTTGTTAAGCGAATTAAGGGCTCCATCCCCAAGTCCCACATGCCTAGCGGAATCGCTCCGTGTTAGCTCCTCCTTCAATGTCTCCAGCTTCTTCTGCAAAAGCCTGATGAGGGGAATGACCTGACTTAGGCTGGCAGTGTCTGAACTGACTTCACGTGTGGCAAGTTCAAAGGGCATCAGAACCTTGCACAACGTTGAAATCATTCTCCACTGCGCTTGAGACAGGTGCATTCCACCTCCTATATCGTGCTCAATTGTATAGGCTTGAATGGCCTTTTGCTGCTCCTCCAACCTCTGAAGCATATAGAGGGTTGAATTCCACCTCGTTACCACTTCTTGCTTCAGATGATGGCAGGGCAGGTTCAGTAGTTTTTGGTGGTGCTCCAGTCTTCTGTACGTGGTGCCTGTACGCCGAAAGTGTCCCGCAATTCTTCTGGCCACCGACAGCATCTCTTGCACGCCCCTGTCGTTTTTTAAATAATTCTGCACCACCAAATTCAAGGTATGTGCAAAACATGGGACGTGCTGGAATTTGCCCATATTTAATGCACACACAATATTGCTGGCGTTGTCCGATGCCACAAATCCACAGGAGAGTCCAATTGGGGTAAGCCATTCCGCGATGATCTTCCTCAGTTGCCGTAAGAGGTTTTCAGCTGTGTGCGTATTCTGGAAACCGGTGATACAAAGCGTAGCCTGCCTAGGAAAGAGTTGGCGTTTGCGAGATGCTGCTACTGGTGCCGCCGCTGCTGTTCTTGCGGCGGGAGTCCATACATCTACCCAGTGGGCTGTCACAGTCATATAGTCCTGACCCTGCCCTGCTCCACTTGTCCACATGTCCGTGGTTAAGTGGACATTGGGTACAGCTGCATTTTTTAGGACACTGGTGACTCTTTTTCTGAGGTCTGTGTACATTTTCGGTATCGCCTGCCTAGAGAAATGGAACCTAGATGGTATTTGGTACTGGGGACACAGTACCTCCAACAAGTCTCTAGTTGGCTCTGCAGTAATGATGGATACCGGAACCACGTTTCTCACCACCCAGGATGCCAAGGCCTCAGTTATCCGCTTTGCAGTAGGATGACTGCTGTGATATTTCATCTTCCTCGCAAAGGACTGTTGGACAGTCAATTGCTTGGTGGAAGTAGTAAAAGTGGTCTTACGACTTCCCCTCTGGGATGACCATCGACTCCCAGCAGCAACAACAGCAGCGCCAGCAGCAGTAGGCGTTACACGCAAGGATGCATTGGAGGAATCCCAGGCAGGAGAGGAATCGTCAGAATTGCCAGTGACATGGCCTGCAGGACTATTGGCATTCCTGGGGAAGGAGGAAATTGACACTGAGGGAGTTGGTGGGGTGGTTTGCGTGAGCTTGGTTACAAGAGGAAGGGATTTACTGGTCAGTGGACTGCTTCCGCTGTCACCCAAAGTTTTTGAACTTGTCACTGACTTATTATGAATGCGCTGCAGGTGACGTATAAGGGAGGATGTTCCGAGGTGGTTAACGTCCTTACCCCTACTTATTACAGCTTGACAAAGGGAACACACGGCTTGACACCTGTTGTCCGCATTTCTGTTGAAATAGTTCCACACCGAAGAGCTGATTTTTTTGGTATTTTCACCAGGCATGTCAACGGCCATATTCCTCCCACGGACAACAGGTGTCTCCCCGGGTGCCTGACTTAAACAAACCACCTCACCATCAGAATCCTCCTGGTCAATTTCCTCCCCAGCGCCAGCAACACCCATATCCTCCTCATCCTGGTGTACTTCAACACTGACATCTTCAATCTGACTATCAGGAACTGGACTGCGGGTGCTCCTTCCAGCACTTGCAGGGGGCGTGCAAATGGTGGAAGGCGCATGCTCTTCACGTCCAGTGTTGGGAAGGTCAGGCATCGCAACCGACACAATTGGACTCTCCTTGTGGATTTGGGATTTCGAAGAACGCACAGTTCTTTGCGGTGCTACTGCTTTTGCCAGCTTGAGTCTTTTCATTTTTCTAGCGAGAGGCTGAGTGCCTCCATCCTCATGTGAAGCTGAACCACTAGCCATGAACATAGGCCAGGGCCTCAGCCGTTCCTTGCCACTCCGTGTGGTAAATGGCATATTGGCAAGTTTACGCTTCTCCTCCGACAATTTTATTTTAGGTTTTGGAGTCCTTTTTTTACTGATATTTGGTGTTTTGGATTTGACATGCTCTGTACTATGACATTGGGCATCGGCCTAGGCAGACGACGTTGCTGGCATTTCATCGTCTCAGCCATGACTAGTGGCAGCAGCTTCAGCACGAGGTGGAAGTGGATCTTGATCTTTCCCTAATTTTGGAACCTCAACATTTTTGTTCTCCATATTTTAATAGGCACAACTAAAAGGCACCTCAGGTAAACAATGGAGATGGATGGATACTAGTATACAATTATGGACGGACTGCCGAGTGCCGACACAGAGGTAGCTACAGCCGTGGACTACCGTACTGTGTCTGCTGCTAATATAGACTGGTTGATAAAGAGATGTAGTATGTATGTATAAAGAAGAAAGAAAAAAAAACCACGGATAGGTGGTATACAATTATGGACGGACTGCCGAGTGCCGACACAGAGGTAGCTACAGCCGTGGACTACCGTACTGTACTGTGTCTGCTGCTAATATAGACTGGTTGATAAAGAGATGTAGTATGTATGTATAAAGAAGAAAGAAAAAAAAACCACGGGTAGGTGGTATACAATTATGGACTGACTGCCGAGTGCCGACACAGAGGTAGCTACAGCCGTGGACTACCGTACTGTACTGTGTCTGCTGCTAATATAGACTGGTTGATAAAGAGATGTAGTATGTATGTATAAAGAAGAAAGAAAAAAAACCACGGGTAGGTGGTATACAATTATGGACGGACTGCCGAGTGCCGACACAGAGGTAGCTACAGCCGTGGACTACCGTACTGTACTGTGTCTGCTGCTAATATAGACTGGTTGATAAAGAGATGTAGTATGTATGTATAAAGAAGAAAGAAAAAAAAACCACGGGTAGGTGGTATACAATTATGGACGGACTGCCGAGTGCCGACACAGAGGTAGCTACAGCCGTGGACTACCGTACTGTACTGTGTCTGCTGCTAATATAGACTGGTTGATAAAGAGATGTAGTATGTATGTATAAAGAAGAAAGAAAAAAAAAACACGGGTAGGTGGTATACAATTATGGATGGACTGCCGAGTGCCGACACAGAGGTAGCTACAGCCGTGGACTACTGTACTGTGTCTGCTGCTAATATAGACTGGTTGATAAAGAGATGTAGTATGTATGTATACAGAAGAAAGAAAAAAAAACCACGGGTAGGTGGTATACAATTATGGACGGACTGCCGAGTGCCGACACAGAGGTAGCTACAGCCGTGGACTACCGTACTGTACTGTGTCTGCTGCTAATATAGACTGGATGATAATGAGATGTAGTATGTATAAAGAAGAAAGAAAAAAAAACCACGGGTAGGTGGTATACAATTATGGATGGACTGCCGAGTGCCGACACAGAGGTAGCTACAGCCGTGGACTACCATACTGTACTGTGTCTGCTGCTAATATAGACTGGTTGATAATGAGATGTAGTATGTATGTATAAAGAAGAAAGAAAAAAAAACCACGGGTAGGTGGTATACAATTATGGACGGACTGCCGAGTGCCGACACAGAGGTAGCTACAGCCGTGGACTACCGTACTGTACTGTGTCTGCTGCTAATATAGACTGGATGATAATGAGATGTAGTATGTATAAAGAAGAAAGAAAAAAAAACCACGGGTAGGTGGTATACAATTATGGATGGACTGCCGAGTGCCGACACAGAGGTAGCTACAGCCGTGAACTACCGTACTGTGTCTGCTGCGACTGGATGATAAATAATGATATAAAAAATATATATATATCACTACTGCAGCCGGACAGGTATATATTATATAATGACGGACCTGCTGGACACTGTCTGTCAGCAGAATGAGTTTTTTATAGAATAAAAAAAAAAACACCACACAAGTCACACGACGAGTGTTTAACTTTTTCAGGCAATCACAATATAGTATACTACTAACTATACTGGTGGTCAGTGTGGTCAGGTCACTGGTCAGTCACACTGGCAGTGGCACTCCTGCAGCAAAAGTGTGCACTGTTTAATTTTAATAATATGTACTCCTGGCTCCTGCTATAACCTATAACTGGCACTGCTCCCCAGTCTCCCCCACAATTATAAGCTGTGTGAGCACAGTCAGATATATACATAGATGATGCAGCACACTGGGCTGAGCAGTGCACACAGATATGGTATGTGACTGAGTCACTGTGTATCGTTTTTTTCAGGCAGAGAACGGATTATATTAAATAAAACTGCACTGTCTGGTGGTCACTGTGGTCAGTCACTAGTAAACTCTGCACTCTCTACAGTACTCCTAAGCTCCAGTAAATCAAGTGTCTCTGTCTCAAATCAATCTCACTCTCTCTCTTCTAATCTAAATGGAGAGGACGCCAGCCACGTCCTCTCCCTATCAATCTCAATGCACGTGTGAAAATGGCGGCGACGCGCGGCTCCTTATATAGAATCCGAGTCTCGCGATAGAATCCGAGCCTCGCGAGAATCCGACAGCGTCATGATGATGTTCGGGCGCGCTCGGGTTAACCGAGCAAGGCGGGAAGATCCAAGTCGCTCGGACCCGTGAGAAAAAACATGAAGTTCGGGCGGGTTCGGATTCAGAGGAACCGAACCCGCTCATCTCTAGTAACTGGCCTACATGTTTCACCCAATACTGATCTTCCTCAGGGTCATGACTATGGGGTTGATCATATTATAAACGAAGGGTGTGTTTTAACACTGGCAACGGCACCCGAGCTCTCAACCTTCATGAGATTACCTCAGGCTGAATTTGCGCCAAATTGCTCTGAGCTCTGTGGGACAGTGAGCACTTTTGTGTGAATTCCTAAAGTGCGGATACTGTCGCGATGATTCACACCCACAAAATCATTGCGACTAATAGAATTGACCACAATGTATCTACAAAGTGACACATATTAGCACTGGTCACATATTTTTAGTATTAATGCAGTGGATTTTGAGTATCAAGATAATTCCTTTGATGTCTCTTGTTAAACAAATTTATATTTTTAAAGGTGATATTAAACTATTATTTTTTATAAGGTATATAATTTCTCTTTACTAGTTGCTTGCATGGCCAGTTTGTATGTAAACGTAAAGCGCAACGGACTTTGCTGTGCTATATAAGAAACTGTTAATAAATAAATAAACATCTGTTAATAAGAAGAATCTTTGTGCACTCAATAAATGTATTTATTTTTTAAATAAATATTTTTGGGCAGTATGTTTTCCATACAGAAAGTAATCTATTTGTCAGTGATGCGGTTATGTGACCAGCAGTCACAATACTGATGCTGGGATCCCGAACCCTGAATATCTCGCCATTCGGCATGCTGACCAACAGGGACTATTACCACTCATGGATGTACACGACACTCATAGAGTGGGAGTAGAACTTGTGGCGAGCACAGCAAGCCACCAATACCGCAAGGGGCTCTGTTACCAACGCCGCCCTTGCTGGCTATCTAACACCTGGAATCCCAGCGTTGGTATTGTGACCGGCGGTCTCCTGACCACTGGTCACACATACTGAACCCATTTAATACTGTGCTTTAAAGCACAAGGGACACAAAAACCTATATTATTTACCATGTATCAAGATCCTGGGGAACACTTGACCAATTATCCCTAAAGACAGCTATATATGCACATATATTACCTGCAGGAGAAGCACCAATATACATTTATACTGTTATTTGTGCTGAATGTGACTGGAGGCAGCTGAGTTGCTCCAGGACCGCAGGTTCCTTCTTCATATGGCTCCTCTGCATGTTGCAGAGTCTATACTTTCTGCCTGGAGCAGCTTGGGGCCAGGTGCCAGCTGCAGGGCCTGCTGGCTGCATGGTAAGAATGGAAAGAGTGCCCTTCAGGCACAGAAGACTGAAGCCTGCTGCTATTATTGACTGTGCTCCCCGGCTCCACCGCAGCGCCGCATAAGCAGAGACATCATGACATGATGACGTCTCTCCACACGCAGGGCGCAGAAAGGAAGAACTAGAATGGAGATCTGGGGACAGCAGGGGCCGGGCGCCGTTAGCGTATACACACTGCAGCGGGTACCCTGCAACTGGCCTTTAGCTGTGGCGGTGGCTATTAGACAATGGTAAGCCGGGGCGCACTGCGTACATGTATGTGATTTGTTGTGGCAGGCATCTGGCACTTCAGACTGGCATGCATCCAGAGCATGCAGGACTGTGGGCCTATTTTCAATGTGGGGCCTGGAGCTGCAGCTACATCCGCACCATTGTTAATACGGCCCTTACTGCATGTAACTAAATCGGCTACTAATGTTCAGCTGTCCAGTTTTGGAGAGCCTGTGCTCACTGTAGTTTCAATTTTCTCCCTTAACTGAAAAGACTGTCAGCTGGTATGGATTTCTACTGCTGTAACACATCCACTTCACGGATTGACATACTGTGAATTCAGATGGGCTATTTTGCATACCACTCTTGTAAAGCATGGTTATTTGAGTTACTGTCACCTTCCTGTTGTTAGGCGCCGGGGTCCGCTCGTCGGTACGGCCCGGCGCCTAGCAACCAGGGACGCCGTGCGCGTACAGCCGCCGGCTCCCTGGCAACGCTAGACGCCGGGCGCACAGAGCCGCTCAGACCCTAGCAACGGGGACGCCACGTTCGGGCCGCGTTCCCCGTTGCTGGGTCTTTTCTAATTGTATAATGGTGTGCTGGCCGTGCAGCATGCAAGCTGCACGGCATTACTTGTGATTACCCAGTCTGGCTCCTGATTGGGGAGCTCACAGTTATAAGCACCCTTTGGACTTCTCACAGACGCCGGTGATAGCTTCCTGTTTGCCTGTGTTGGTTACAGAGAGTTTCCAGTCCTGCTCAATCCGGTTGTTCCTGTCCTCAGTGATCCTGTACTCGGAAATTGTCATCTGTTCCTGGAGTCTGACCGAGCACCTTTAACATCCTGTGGTGTTCGTGAGTCGCGGCGTAGCCGTGTGTTGCGGCTTGACCGCTTACTGTTTATTATTTTGTATCTTTGTGTTCTGGAGCTTTTGCGGAGGATTCCGCTCCCCCTGATCCACTCTGGTATCCAGCGGTGCTGGATAGGAGTTACGGATCAGTGGATCTTTGGTTGTCCTTTTCCCTGGCGGCTAGTCCGCACATACTTTTTGGTTTAGTTAGTTAGCTTGTAACCCCTGGCCTGGTTGCTTAGTCAGAGGGCCCCTTGTTATCACCCTGTCTCGGATTTCCCTTTGTCTCCCATTAAGACCTGAGGGGGCATCGGGGTTGGGCAGACATAATCCGCCCTTCGAACGCGGCTGCCATGGGCTCAAGCAGCCATAGTCTCGCAGGGGATTTCTGATAACACGGGCGAGACAACGGAGTTAGGGCGCCAGGGGTTACTAGGCTCTCCTGCTCCCACAACCAGTATATCTTTCCAGTACTCAGACCTCTGCCATAAGATCTCCTCTGGTCTGGAGTACGGGAATCATAACATTATCACCGGCCAGACTAAATTTAAAATTAAACAGGAGTTAATTTTTTCCCTTGTTCAGTTGGGAGATTTGTCGGCCTCATGAATCCCACCGGTGTCGGGCCAAATCCTGGCCAGCTTCTAGTTAGCCAGATTCAAGAGCTTACTCAGATGGTTCAGGATCTGTCTCTTCGGGTGAGGTCACAGGAAGATCTGTTACGGACTTCCCCGAGGGTCATTCCTGAACCAAAAATGCATCTGCCTGACCGTTTTTCTGGGGATAGAAAACAGTTTTTTAATTTTAAAGAGTCTTGTAAACTTTATTTTCGTTTGAGACCAGTCTCCTCAGGTACGGAGGCTCAGCGGGTTGGAATTATTATTTCTCTGCTTCAGGGGGATCCTCAGACCTGGGCTTTTGGTTTAAAGACAGACGATCCGGCTTTATTTTCTGTAGACGCCTTTCTAAAGTCTTTAGGGCTATTGTATGACGACCCTGATAGAGAGGCATCCGCCGAGAGTCAGTTGCGTGCTCTCAGACAGGGTAGGAATCCCGCAGAGATTTATTGTACGGAGTTTCGCCGTTGGTCGAACGACTGTGGATGGAATGACCCAGCCCTGCGCAGTCAGTTTCGCCTCGGCTTATCTGAGTCTATAAAAGACAGTCTCCTTCAGTATCCCGCTCCTGAGACTCTCGATAAACTCATGGAGCTCTCTATTAAGATTGATCGTCGGCTCAGAGAGCGGAGGGCTGAAAAAGGAGCATCTGTCGGGTCAACTCCTTGTGTTTTTTCCATCCCTGTGGACATAGAGTAGCCTATGCAGATAGGTCTCTCCAAACTGTCTTCTGAAGAAAGAACCAGAAGGCAAAATTCTGGTCTTTGTTTATACTGTGGAGGTAAGGGACATTTTGCCCGTAGTTGTCCGAACAAGTCTGGAAACGTCTCGACCAAGTGAATTGTGAGGGGGTTCACTTTGGTCTGCAGCTTATCTCCTCAAATAATTCACTGTTAGTCCCAGCTAAAGTTTCCTTTGGCAGCCTCTGTTCCTCGGTCTCTGTTTTTGTGGACAGTGGAGCTGCAGGGAACTTTATGGATTTGACATGGGCCAAGACCTTAGGTATTCCTCAGTTAGCCTTGGGTAGGTGTATCACCATGCATGGTTTAGATGGGAGTCCCTTGTCCAATGGGGTTATTTCTCTCTGTACACCTCCTGTTCTACTCTCGGTAGGAGCTCTGCATTCTGAAAAAATTGAGTTTTTCCTCACCCATTGCCCAGCAGTTCCAGTGGTTCTGGGTCACCCTTGGCTGGCCTTTCATAATCCCATCATTGATTGTCAGTCGGGGGAGATCTCACAATGGGGTACCATCTGTAATAAGGAATGTATTACGCTTCCCATCAGAATAGCTGCTGCCATTCCCGCACCCATTCCTGTGGAATACCAGGATTTTGTTGATGTTTTTTCCAAGGGCAATGCGGATATTCTGCCTCCCCATAGGCCTTATGATTGTGCTATTGAGCTAATTCCTGGTGCCACTTTGCCTAAGGGAAGGTTATATGCATTGTCCGGACCTGAAACTGTGGCCATGAATGAGTATGTTAAAGAAAGCCTAGGGAAAGGATTTATCAGGCCATCTAAATCCCCTTTAAGTGCAGGCTTCTTCTTCGTAGAAAAGAAGGATGGTTCACTCAGACCCTGCATTGACTTTAGAGCCTTGAATAAAATATCAGTAAAAAATACTTACCCTCTGCCACTGATCTCTGTCCTCTTTGATCAGCTACGTTCGGCTGTGATTTTTTCTAAGATTGACCTGAGAGGAGCATATAACCTCATCAGAATCAAGTCAGGGGATGAGTGGAAAACGGCATTCAGTACTCAGTCAGGCCACTATGAGTATCTGGTTATGCCATTCGGCCTGTCTAACGCTCCGGCAGTTTTCCAGGATCTCATTAACGATGTGCTACGTGAATTTCTTGGAAAATTCGTTGTAGTCTACTTAGACGATATTTTGATTTATTCTGACTCTGTAGAACAACATGTTACCCAGGTGCGTCATGTTCTAAAAAAATTACGTGAAAATCACCTATATGCCAAGCTGGAGAAGTGTGAATTTCATGTCACGGAGGTATCCTTTTTAGGATACATTATTTCCCCTCGGGGATTCCGTATGGAACCAAAGAAGCTCCAAGCCATCCTTAGTTGGGCGCAACCCACCAACTTAAAAGCAATTCAGCGCTTTTTAGGGTTTGCGAACTACTATAGAAGATTTATTCACTCTTTCTCTGACCTAGTTGCTCCCATTGTGGCACTGACTAAGAAGGGAGCGGATCCTACCAATTGGTCACGTGAAGCCGAGCTATCTTTTCAGGCCTTGAAACAAGCCTTTGTCTCAGCCCCTGTCCTCAGACACCCCAACCCAGAATTGCCTTTCATTGTTGAGGTTGATGCCTCAGAGGTTGGAGTAGGGGCTATCCTATCTCAGAAGGATCCGGATTCCCTTGAATTACACCCTTGTGCCTTTATGTCCAGAAAATTCTCTTCTGCTGAATCCAACTACGATGTTGGTAACCGGGAATTGCTGGCTATTAAATGGGCTTTCGAGGAGTGGAGGCATTGGCTTGAGGGAGCGACTCATATCATTTCAGTTTTGACTGATCACAAAAATCTTCAATACATTGAATCAGCTAAACGACTGAATGCCCGGCAGGCTCGTTGGGCTTTATTTTTTACTCGTTTCAAATTCATTATCACCTTCAGGCCAGGTTCCAAGAATACCAAGGCAGATGCCCTGTCACGCAGTTTTCTTCCAGTTCAAGACAACAGTCCTGTTACTCCCATACTTCCGTCTTCAGTCATTCGGGCAGGCCTCACACAGGATTTATTTACCCAGTTAAAGCTGCTTCAACATCAGGCTCCTGGAAATACTCCTGCTGGTCGTCTTTTTGTCCCTGAGTTTTTGAGAGCAACTGTTTTGACGGAGTTTCATGATAGCAAAGTTGCCGGGCATCCGGGAATCGCTAAGACTTTGGAATTAGTCTCCCGCTCAGTATGGTGGCCTGGTCTTTCCAAAGACATTAAGGAGTTTGTTTTTTCGTGTCAGGTCTGTGCACAGCATAAAGTTCCCCGTTCTTTGCCTATCGGTCAGCTTATGCCCTTGAATGTTCCTCTTAGGCCATGGTCTCATATCTCCATGGATTTTGTGGTGGACCTCCCTCTGTCAGCCGGATGCCGAGTCATATGGGTGGTAGTGGACCGTTTTAGTAAAATGGCCCATTTCATTGCTCTTCCCCGATTGCCATCTGCCCAGGGATTGGCAGTCTTGTTCCTCCGCCATGTTTTCAGACTCCATGGGTTACCCACTGATATTGTTTCCGATCGGGGTCCACAATTCATTGCACAGTTTTGGAAATCTTTTTGTGTCTCATTGAAGATGAAATTATCTTTAACGTCAGGCTACCATCCCCAATCCAACGGGCAGACTGAGCGAGTTAATCAATCACTAAAACAATATTTGCGGTTGTACTCGGCCAAACTCCAAAATGACTGGTCTGAGTTTCTTCCATTGGCGGAGTTCGCTTACAATAATGCCTGTCATTCCTCCACCAATGTGTCTCCATTTTTTGCAGTTTTTGGTTTTCACCCCAGAGCTAATTCCTTTTTTCAACATTCCTCTGTCTCCTCACTGACCTTGACCTCTCATCTTAGGCTCATTTGGAGAAAAGTGCACCTGGCTCTCAGAAAAGCGGCATTTCAGGAAAAGAGATTTTCTGACAGGCTCCGGCGGCCGTGCACTTTTAAAGTAGGAGATAGGGTGTGGTTGTCGACTCGCAACATTAAACTTCGACAAACCTCAGCCAGATTGGGTCCTAAATTTATTGGACCATTTCACATTATCAAAAAAGTCAATCCAGTTGCCTTCCGGTTACGTTTACCAAAAACTTTACGGATCGGAAATACTTTCCATTGCTCATTGCTGAAACCATATGTTTCGTCCAGTAGATTTCCTCGTAAGATATCTCAGGGGAGATCACCAATTGTTGTACAGGGTCAGCAGGAGTTCTTGGTGGAGAAGGTTCTCGATTCCAAGTTGTCCCGGGGTCGGCTTTATTTTTTGGTGCATTGGAGAGGTTATGGTCCAGAAGAAAGGTCTTGGGTCCTGGATAAGGATCTCCATGCCCCGAGGCTCAAGAGGGCATTTTTTCGAGAATTTCCTCGGAAACCGGGCTTTAGGGGTTCCTTGACCCCTCCTCAAGGGGGGGGGGTACTGTTAGGCGCCGGGTCCGCTCGTCGGTACGGCCCGGCGCCTAGCAACCAGGGACGCCGTGCGCGTACAGCCGCCGGCTCCCTGGCAACGCTAGACGCCGGGCGCACGGAGCCGCTCAGACCCTAGCAACGGGGACGCCACGTTCGGGCCGCGTTCCCCATTGCTGGGTCTTTTCTAATTGTATAATGGTGTGCTGGCCGTGCAGCATGCAAGCTGCACGGCATTACTTGTGATTACCCAGTCTGGCTCCTGATTGGGGAGCTCACAGTTATAAGCACCCTTTGGACTTCTCACAGACGCCGGTGATAGCTTCCTGTTTGCCTGTGTTGGTTACAGAGAGTTTCCAGTCCTGCTCAATCCGGTTGTTCCTGTCCTCAGTGATCCTGTACTCGGAAATTGTCATCTGTTCCTGGAGTCTGACCGAGCACCTTTAACATCCTGTGGTGTTCGTGAGTCGCGGCGTAGCCGTGTGTTGCGGCTTGACCGCTTACTGTTTATTATTTTGTATCTTTGTGTTCTGGAGCTTTTGCGGAGGATTCCGCTCCCCCTGATCCACTTTGGTATCCAGCGGTGCTGGATAGGAGTTACGGATCAGTGGATCTTTGGTTGTCCTTTTCCCTGGCGGCTAGTCCGCACATACTTTTTGGTTTAGTTAGTTAGCTTGTAACCCCTGGCCTGGTTGCTTAGTCAGAGGGCCCCTTGTTATCACCCTGTCTCGGATTTCCCTTTGTCTCCCATTAAGACCTGAGGGGGCATCGGGGTTGGGCAGACATAATCCGCCCTTCGAACGCGGCTGCCATGGGCTCAAGCAACCATAGTCTCGCAGGGGATTTCTGATAACACGGGCGAGACAACGGAGTTAGGGCGCCAGGGGTTACTAGGCTCTCCTGCTCCCACAACCAGTATATCTTTCCAGTACTCAGACCTCTGCCATAAGATCTCCTCTGGTCTGGAGTACGGGAATCATAACACCTGTCAGCTAGAACCAGTCTAGCTATTTTCCTCTGACCAATCTCATTAGCAAGGAATTTTCAGTAACAGAATTGGTACTTTCTACATGTTCTTCATTTTGTTCACAATTTTCTGTAAATTCTAGGAGATCAGCTGTTTCTGAGATACTGAAACTGCATACTCCGTGTGGCACCAACAATAAATCCATGGTCAAAGTTACTTAGATCACATTTCTTCCCCATTCTGGTGTTTAGTCTGAACAGCTGATCCTCTTAATACAGTGTTTTATGCTTTCAGCTGCTGCCACATGATTGGCTGATTAGATACTGTATTTGCATAATTGACCAGATGCACAGGCGAACCTACATTTGGAAAAGGAGGAATTACATTTTTAACAATGTTCTGCACACGTATCAGCCAGGGGTTAAGTACAAAATGTTGACAGTCATAATGTCATTAGACAAAACAATTCCTCCTACGGCGCTGCACAAGGAAGCAGCACGAGATGGTACAGAATAGGTAGGTACCAACATATAACAAAGCATATAGAAAAAAAGGTACAATCTCACTTGCACTCCAAAATGTCCCAAACTTATGATGGTCCTCAGTGTGATGATTTCACAAAAGGATCAAATGATGTAATGTCCGATGGTGAACACATGAAAAGTAAAAATCATAAAATAGTGTAATACTGTAAATACACTCAATTCCACCAGTAGGTGATTGAAGGAAAGGAGAGTGTGTAGATAGTCCCAATACAATTCTAAGTCCTTCCTTCCTTTACATCGACACCCAAAGTGGTGAAAGATGCAAACTTGAGCAGATTCTTCTTACATGTATGCTTACTTGTAGCATAATTGGTGTATCTAGAGAAACAACTTTTTTGTTTCTCTAGATACACAAACTGGGAACAAGCTGCTAGCTGTCATATCAGTACTTACAACACTGCTGTCAACTTGCTAAAGATACCGCAGAGCGTCAAAACGCTAGTCGTGGCTCTGTCTGTGCCTGGGCATGCCCGCCTGGGTGCACCTAACGCCGAGAGTGTCTCCGGATGGCCGGGCACGCATGCCTGTGACGGAGATGCGCCCCATTCACTAGATTGGGAGAGCATCTCCGTCGCACGCCCAGATGGAGACGCTAAGAATGGGAGCGTCTCTGTGGACTCCCGGTGTGACTAAGCAGACGGATCGCTTAGTCACGCCGGGAGTGCACGCCTGTGATGGAGCCGCCTCAGACATCATGTAGACAGTGATGAAATGTTGACATGTTAGAATGCTGAAATTTTTTCCCTGTTGGCCCAGCATTGATTTACCTTCTCCTGATGGCTGCAGCAGCTTCAGCTGCATTTTCCGGGTCCTGTTGGTCATGTTACTTCCACTTCTGGGTCAAACCCTGATCCTCCGGTGTTTTGGTAAGTATTTCTCCACTATCCCTAACCCTTCATCTAATGCCTAACCGTAACCCCCCCCCATGCAGCCTAACCCTCCTGCCTCCAGCCTAACACTAATCCTTCTGTTGATATTTTGCCTGTCAACATTTAAATAATGTCAACATCATGACTGTTGACACTGTGGTGTTGACATTTTTATTGTCAACATTTTGACTTCATCCCATCACCAGTTACAGTACCAGTTACGAAAGCCTATACATTGCAAGTTTTCTATCAATGGCACCAGATGCAATGTGGCATTCTGGAACTACACATCACGTAATTTTCTGGGAATGGAATTCCTCTTGAGGGACTGATGAAAAGTTGGTATTAAAAGGTGAGCAACTCCTAGAAAAAGCATAGGTTTTATACTGTAAAACAAATTTCAACAGAGCTGCAAGGCTAATGTTCAAAAAAAATATATATAAAAAAACAGGCCATCAAACTATAATAAAAGGCTAACGCTGCTCCTCACCTCTTTGGGGGAAAATCAAGTGTTTTTGCACTGGCGGCCTCTAGATGGTGCCCAACAGAGCAATTCAATTGTGCTGCCGGCACTGACATTACTGTTATGTTGTTAAGTCATTTTGACGGGCTGGTAACTAGTCCTGTAATAACTGGCTGTCTTGTCAAACTATAAAGTACTAGTTACTAGTGATGAGCGGGTTCGGATCCTCGGGATCCGACCCGCCCGAACTTCACCTTTTTTTTACACGGGTCCGAACGACTCGGATCCTCCCGCCTTGCTCGGTTAACCCGAGCGCTCCCGAACGTCATCATCCCGCTGTCGGATTCTCGCGAGATTCGGATTCTTTATAAGGAGCCGCGCGTCGCCGCCATTTTCACACGTGCATTGAGATTGATAGGGAGAGGACGTGGCTGGCGTCCTCTCCGTTATATTAGAAAAGAACAGAGTAAACTGAGTGACTTAGTTATGTGGGGAGGATTGGGGACGGGGAGCAGCTGTTAGGGAGTACAGTGCAGGGTTTACCACCAGTGAGTTAGTTTAATCCTTTGTTTCTCTGCCTGAAAAAAACGCTCCACCATATCTGTACTCAGTGTGCTGCACTGCTGCATGATATATCTGTGCTGAGTGCACTGCTCACACTGCCTAATTGTGGGGACTGGGGAGCAGTTATAGCAGGAGTACAGTGCACAGTTTTGCTGACAGTGACCACCAGTCCAGTATACGTTTGTCTGCCTGAAAAACACTCCTGTGGTGTTTTTTTTTTCTTCTTCATACTAGTTTAGCAGTCTGCTGACAGTGTCCACCAGGTCCGTTATATACAGTATATTATATATATAAGCAGTACGGTAGGCCACGGCTGTACCTACCTCTGTGTCGTCAGTGCACTCGTCGTCCATAAGTAATATAATACTATACTTACTATCCATCCATCTACATTGTATACCTACCTGTGGTGGTTTTTTTTTTCTTCATACTAGTTTAGCAGTCTGCTGACAGTGTCCACCAGGTCCGTTATATACAGTATATTATATATATAAGCAGTACGGTAGGCCACGGCTGTACCTACCTCTGTGTCGTCAGTGCACTCGTCGTCCATAAGTAATATAATACTATACTATCCATCCATCTACATTGTATACCTACCTGTGGTGGTTTTTTTTTTTCTTCATACTAGTTTAGCAGTCTGCTGACAGTGTCCACCAGGTCCGTTATATACAGTATATTATATATATAAGCAGTACGGTAGGCCACGGCTGTACCTACCTCTGTGTCGTCAGTGCACTCGTCGTCCATAAGTAATATAATACTATACTTACTATCCATCCATCTACATTGTATACCTACCTGTGGTGGTTTTTTTTTTCTTCATACTAGTTTAGCAGTCTGCTGACAGTGTCCACCAGGTCCGTTATTATTATACAGTATATTATATATATATAGCAGTACGGTAGGCCACGGCTGTACCTACCTCTGTGTCGTCAGTCACTCGTCCTCCATAAGTAATATAATACTATACTATCCATCCATCTACATCGTATACCTGTGGTGGCTTTTAGTTGTGCGCATTAAAATATGGAGAACAAAAATGTGGAGGTTAAAAAAATAGGTAAAGATCAAGATCCACTTCCACCTCGTGCTGAAGCTGCTGCCACTAGTCATGGCCGAGACGATGAAATGCCATCAACGTCGTCTGCCAAGGCCGATGCCCAATGTCATAGTACAGAGCATGTAAAATCCAAAACACAAAAGATCAGTAAAAAAAATGACCCAAAAATCAAAATTAAAAGCATCTGAGGAGAAGCGTAAACTTGCCAATATGCCATTTACGACACGGAGTGGCAAGGAACGGCTGGGGCCCTGGCCTATGTTCATGGCTAGTGGTTCAGCTTCACATGAGGATGGAAGCACTCATCCTCTCGCTAGAAAAAAGAAAAGACTTGCGGCAAAAGCACAGCAAAGAACTGTGCATTCTTCGAAATCCAAAATCCCAAAGGAGAGTCCAATTGTGTCAGTTGCGATGCCTGACCTTCCCAACACTGGACGGGAAGAGCTTGCGCCTTCCACCATTTGCACGCCCCCAGCAAGTGCTGGAAGGAGCACCCGCAGTCCAGTTCCTGATAGTCAAATTGAAGATGTCACTGTTGAAGTACACCAGGATGAGGATATGGGTGTTGCTGGCGCTTGGGAGGAAATTGACAAGGAGGATTCTGATGGTGAGGTGGTTTGTTTAAGTCAGGCCCCCTGGGAGACACCTGTTGTCCATGGGAGGAATATGGCCATTGACATGCCTGGTCAAAATACAAAAAAAAATCAGCTCTTCAGTGTGGAATTATTTCAACAGAAATGCGGACAACTGGTGTCAAGCCGTGTGTTGCCTTTGTCAAGCTGTAATAAGTAGGGGTAAGGACGTTAACCACCTCGGAACATCCTCCCTTATACGTCACCTGCAGCGCATTCATAATAAGTCAGTGACAAGTTCAAAAACTTTGGGCGACAGCGGAAGCAGTCCACTGACAAGTAAATCCCTTCCTCTTGTAACCAAGCTCGCGCAAACCACACCACCAACTCCCTCAGTGTCAATTTCCTCCTTACCCAGGAAAGCCAATAGTCCTGCAGGCCATGTCACTGGCAAGTCTGACGAGTCCTCTCCTGCCTGGGATTCCTCCGATGCATCCTTGAGTGTAACGCCTACTGCTGCTGGCGCTGCTGTTGTTGCTGCTGGGAGTCGATCGTCATCCCAGAGGGGAAGTCGTAAGACCACTTTTACTACTTCCAGTAAGCAATTGACTGTCCAACAGTCCTTTTCGAGGAAGATGAAATATCACAGCAGTCATCCTGTTGCAAAGCGGATAACTGAGGCCTTGACAACTATGTTGGTATTAGATGTGCGTCCAGTATCTGCCGTTAGTTCACAGGTAACTAGACAATTGCTTGAGGTAGAGTGCCCCATTACCAAATACCATCTAGGTTCCACTTCTCTAGGCAGGCGATACCGAGAATGTACACGGACGTCAGAAAAAGACTCACCAGTGTCCTAAAAAATGCAGTTGTACCCAATGTCCACTTAACCACGGACATGTGGACAAGTGGAACAGGGCAGACTCAGGACTACATGACTGTGACAGCCCACTGGGTAGATGTATTGCCTCCCGCTGCAAGAACAGCAGCGGCGGCACCAGTAGCAGCATCTCGCAAACGCCAACTTGTTCCTAGGCAGGCTACGCTTTGTATCACCGCTTTCCAGAATACGCACACAGCTGAAAACCTCTTACGGCAACTGAGGAAGATCATCGCAGAATGGCTTACCCCAATTGGACTCTCCTGTGGATTTGTGGCATCGGACAACGCCAGCAATATTGTGCGTGCATTACATCTGGGCATATTCCAGCACGTCCCATGTTTTGCACATACCTTGAATTTGGTGGTGCAGAATTATTTAAAAAACGACAGGGGCATGCAAGAGATGCTGTCGGTGGACAGAAGAATTGCGGGCCACTTTCGGCGTACAGGCACCGCGTACAGAAGACTGGAGCACCATCAAAAACACCTGAACCTGCCCTGCCATCATCTGAAGCAAGAGGTGGTAACGAGGTGGAATTCAACCCTCTATATGCTTCAGAGGATGGAGGAGCAGCAAAAGGCCATTCAAGCCTATACATCTGGCCACGATATAGGCAAAAGAGGTGGAATGCACCTGTCTCAAGCGCAGTGGAGAATGATTTCAACGTTGTGCAAGGTTCTGCAACCTTTTGAACTTGCCACACGTGAAGTCAGTTCAGACACTGCCAGCCTGAGTCAGGTCATTCCCCTCATCAGGCTTTTGCAGAAGAAGCTGGAGGCATTGAAGGAGGAGCTAAAACAGAGCGATTCCGCTAGGCATGTGGGACTTGTGGATGGAGCCCTTCATTCGCTTAACCAGGATTCACGGGTGGTCAATCTGTTGAAATCAGAGCACTACATTTTGGCCACCGTGCTCGATCCTAGATTTAAAACCTACGTTGGATCTCTCTTTCCGGCAGACACAAGTCTGCAGAGGTTCAAAGAACTGCTGGTGAGAAAATTGTCAAGTCAAGCGGAACGCGACCCGTCAACATCTCCTCCTGCACATTCTCCCGCAACTGGGGGTGCGAGGAAAAGGCTACGAATTCCGAGCCCACCCGCTGGCGGTGATGCAGGGCAGTCTGGAGCGACTGCTGATGCTGACATCTGGTCCGGACTGAAGGACCTGCCAACGATTACTGACATGTCGTCTACTGTCACTGCATATGATTCTCTCACCATTGAAAGAATGGTGGAGGATTATATGAGTGACCGCATCCAAGTAGGCACGTCAGACAGTCCGTACGTATACTGGCAGGAAAAAGAGGCAATTTGGAGGCCCTTGCACAAACTGGCTTTATTCTACCTAAGTTGCCCTCCCTCCAGTGTGTACTCCGAAAGAGTGTTTAGTGCCGCCGCTCACCTTGTCAGCAATCGGCGTACGAGGTTACTTCCAGAAAATG
Organism: Pseudophryne corroboree; assembly: GCF_028390025.1. Classification (NCBI taxonomy): domain Eukaryota; kingdom Metazoa; phylum Chordata; class Amphibia; order Anura; family Myobatrachidae; genus Pseudophryne; species Pseudophryne corroboree. The sequence continues at coordinate 488,453,548 of NC_086444.1, read as the reverse complement.
TGGAGAAGATGATGTTCATTAAAATGAATTATAATCAATTCCTCCATGGAGACATTCACCAGCAGCAATTGCCTCCAGAAAGTACACGGGGACCTGAGATGGTGGATTCCAGTGGGGACGAATTAATAATCTGTGAGGAGGGGGATGTACACAGTGAAAGGGGTGATGAATCGGACGATGATGATGAGGTGGACATCTTGCCTCTGTAGAGCCAGTTTGTGCAAGGAGAGATTGATTGCTTCTTTTTTGGTGGGGGCCCAAACCAACCAGTCATTTCAGTCACAGTCGTGTGGCAGACCCTGTCGCTGAAATGATGGGTTCGTTAAAGTGTGCATGTCCTGTTTATACAACATAAGGGTGGGTGGGAGGGCCCAAGGACAATTCCATCTTGCACCTCTTTTTTCTTTCATTTTTCTTTGCGTCATGTGCTGTTTGGGGAGTATTTTTTTAAGTGCCATCCTGTCTGACACTGCAGTGCCACTCCTAGATGTGCCAGGTGTTTGTGTCGGCCACTAGGGTCGCTTAGCTTAGTCGTCACACAGCTACCTCATTGCGCCTCTTTTTTTCTTTGCGTCATGTGCTGTTTGGGGAGTATTTTTTGGAAGGGCCATTCTGCGTGACACTGCAGTGCCACTCCTAGATGGGCCAGGTGTTTGTGTCGGCCACTAGGGTCGCTTAGCTTAGTCACACAACGACTTTGGTGCAGCTCTTTTTTTCTTTGTATCATGTGCTGTTTGGGGACTATTTTTTTAAGTGCCATCCTGTCTGACACTGCAGTGCCACTCCTAGATGGGCCAGGTGTTTGTGTCGGCCACTAGGGTCGCTTAGCTTAGTCGTCACACAGCTACCTCATTACGCCTCTTTTTTTCTTTGCGTCATGTGCTGTTTGGGGAGTATTTTTTTGAAGGGCCAATCTGCGTGACACTGCAGTGCCACTCCTAGATGGGCCAGGTGTTTGTGTCGGCCACTTGGGTCGCTTAGCTTAGTCACACAACGACTTTGGTGCAGCTCTTTTTTTCTTTGCATCATGTGCTGTTTGTGGACTATTTTTTGAAGTGCCATCCTGTCTGACACTGCAGTGCCACTCCTAGATGGGCCAGGTGTTTGTGTCGGCCACTTGTGTCGCTTAGCTTAGTCACACAGCGACCTTGGTGCGCCTCTTTTTTTCTTTGCATCATGTGCTGTTTGGGGACTATTTTTTTGAAGTGCCATCCTGCCTGACACTGCAATGCCACTCCTAGATGGGCCAGGTGTTTGTGTCGGCCACTTGTGTCGCTTAGCTTAGCCATCCAGCGACCTCGGTGCAAATATTAGGACCAAAAATAATATTGTGAGGTGTGAGGTGTTCAGAATAGACTGAAAATGAGTGGAAATTATGGTTATTGAGGTTAATAATACTATGGGATCAAAATGACCCCCAAAATCTATGATTTAAGCTGTTTTTTAGGGTTTTTTGAAAAAAACACCCGAATCCAAAACACACCCGAATCCGACAAAAAAAATTCAGTGAAGTTTTGCCAAAACGTGTTCGAACCCAAAACACGGCCACGGAACCGTACCCAAAACCAAAACACAAAACCCGAAAAATTTCAGGTGCACATCACTACTAGTTACACACACACCTCACAGGCTTAGTGGGATGTATGCAAGGTGTAAAGTACCTGACATTAAATCTGTTGCGCAATAGCAAGAGCAAAAAAGTCACTAAATGAAAATGTGCTGTTGTGATCTAATAACATAGGTGGTCATTCCGAGTTGATCGCTAGTTGCATTTGTTCGCTGTGCAGCGCTGAGGATAAAAAATGGCACTTCTGCACATGCGTATGCGGAACAATGGGCACACGTGACATGCTATTACAATGAACGATGTAGTTTCACACAGGGTCTAGCGATGCATTTCAGTTGCACTGGTTACCGCAGAGTGATTGACAAGTGGGCGTTTCTGGGTGTCAACTGACCGTTTTCAGGGAGTGTTCAGAAAAACACAGGCGTGCTAGGAAAAACGCAGGTGTGGCTGGGCGAACGCAGGGCGTGTTTGTGACGTCAAATCCGGAACTGAATGGTCTGAAGTGATTGCAAGCGCTGAGTAGCTTTGAAGCTACTCTGAAATTGCACAAAATGATTTTGTAGCCGCTCTGCGTTACAATCATTTGCACTTCTGCTAAGCAAAAATACACTCCCAGTGGGCAGCGGCATAGCGTTTGCACGGCTGCAAAAAAAACTGCTAGCGAGCGATCAACTCGGAATGATCACCATCAGGGCCGGATTAACAATGGGGTGGATGGAGCTGCAGCTCCAGGCCCCCCACTGAAAATAGGCCCATAGGCTCCAATGCAATGCAGCCAGTGTTGACAGGAAAATATATTCCTGTCATCACCAGCAGCACAGCTCCCTCATCTCCCGGCTGCTCAGTTACTTCCATACCAAACCAGCTGGGCGAAGTTCAGTTCAGACCACGAAGATGCCCGGAGAGGAGAAGCAGGTGGGCGGCGACGAGGGCGGGACTGAGATAATTACATCATTAAGCCCCGCCTACTCACCAGGAAAGGCCACAGTAGGTTAATATTTGCATAGGGGCGGAGCTAAATTATGCGATTAGCATATAATTGCGTCATTAGGCTCCGCCCCCTCCACCAGTCCGCGATTTTGCTCTGTCTTTCTCCACATTCTGCCCACTTCACTAGGAAGTGGGCACAATGCGGGAGGTGTGCCCACTCTTCCGGGGCTGCGGGGGACTACTCGAAAAACCGGGTGTCTCCCGCAGAATCCGGGAGAGTAGGTAAGTATGCCACGAAGCTGGCTGTCCCACTCCCTGCCTGAATCGGCCTGAAGCCCCGCCCCGGACCCAACAGAGGCCCCACCCCCACCCGTCCAGAAGCCCCGGAGGCTCCGCCCCCACCCATCCCAAAGCTCCGCCCCCTCATCTGATGGGGCACTGGCTGCACAGTAGCATATTCACCATTTACCCTGTCTGGTGGCACAGCACATAATGAATGTAATAGGACAGCAAAAGAGCAAGGTAGGTGGTGGGGTAGTGTCAGTACTTCAGTACATATATAATGTAACAGGACAGGGGGCATAAGTTAAATAATTATATTATAAAGAAGGGGACAGGAAACTCAATATATATAAAGAAGGCATCATTTGCATAAGTGAAATAAACATATAAGGCGGCACAGGCTCACAAGTTCAATATAAAGGGGGTCAGCAGGTGCAACTAAAATATCAAAGTGGTGATGTGGTTATAGCATAAATAAATATAACTGGGGCAGGTGACAACATAAATATGAAAGGCTAGTGCCACACATAGCGGCCGCGAGGAGACTGCACATCATACTTGCCTACTATTGAAAAAGCATTTCAGGGAGATGTGACAGTAGCACCTATCAGTGCGGGCGCGTACTGCTACATCTGAGAGGCGTGTCATGAAAATGACTTACATCCAAATGTAAATGAGCCCCAAAGTCAGTAAGAGCTATTTGTTGAAGAAAAGACTCATATTTTGCAGGATTTGTCTGTGTATTGTGTTTTACAAGAGCTTCCATATACTGTAAGTGGCCACAAGAAACCTTTAAAATTCATGTAGCCTTATAACCAATACAGGGAAATGGCACTGATGATACCATTGAAATGTATGTATCTATGATTTATTTTTGTTCAGGGAGATTGAGGGGCCATTCAGGGATTGAGGGAGATTGCTGCTATTTCAGGGAGTCTCCTGCAGAATGAGGGAGGGTAGGCAACTTTGCTGCACATGGGTGCCTATGCAGGTGCCCACACATGTGCAGCAGTCCCACTGCCGCCAGGATGACAGGACGGCGGGATTTCAATGTGAACACAAACATTTCAATGTATGTGTTTACACAGTGCGGCTGAAATCCTGTGTGTCACTGGCCGGATCCTGTTCTGCAGCATCGCGCAGAACAGGATCTGTGTGTGCACACAAAATCCCCTCCCGGGTAAGCAGGACTCGCTTGGCCGCTATGTGTGGCCCTTGCTAAGGGCTCATGTGGCATAAATTAATAAAATGACCATTAATCAAAGATGGCTCCATTTATTCACAGCACTGAGGTTGTGGGTTTGATTCCCACCTTGGGTCTGTGCGGAGTTTGTATATTCTCACCTTGTGTGGGTTTCCTCCGGGTACTCCGGTTTCCTTCCACAAGTTGTTTCCCTACATAAATTAACCTCAGTGTGTAAGTGTGTGCATGTACAGTACATGAGGTAGGGAACATAGACTGTAAGCTCCACTGGGACCAGGACTGATGTGGATGGCCAAATACCGTATATACTCGAGTATAAGTCGACCCGAATATAAGCCGAGGCACCTAATTTTACCACAAAACCTGGGAAAACTTATTGACTCGAGTATAAGCCTAGGGTGGGAAATGCAGCTCTAGCTGTACACAGCCCTCATAGTGCCAGATATGCCCTCATACTGCCAGATATGCCCCCACAGTGCCAGATGTGCCAGATATGCCCTCATGCTGCCAGATATGCCCCACAGTGCCAGATATGCCCTCATGCTGCCAGATATGCCCCACAGTGCCAGATATGCCCTCATGCTGCCAGATATGCCCCCCAATGCCAGATGTGCCAGATATGCCCCACAGTGCCAGATATGCCCTCATGCTGCCAGATATGCCCCACAGTGCCAGATATGCCCTCATGCTGCCAGATATGCCCCACAATGCCAGATGTGCCAGATTTGCCCCACAGTGCCAGATATGCCCTCATGCTGCCAGATGTGCCAGATATGCCCCACAGTGCCAGTTACCGTACTTACCCTCCGTCGCTCCCGTGCTGTCCTCTGAAGAAGGGACATGGAGGGCACAGCGTGCGGTTCTCCTGTGTCCCTCCTGCGTCTCTGGCGGCAGCAGCGTGTGTGTGTTAAAGGAAGTGCCGGTTCGTGCACTTCCTTTAACACACACATGCCATTGCCGCCGGAGACGCAGGAGGGACACAGGAGAGCCGCGCGCTGTGCCCTCCGTGTCCCTCCTTAATACTGACTTGAGTATAAGCCGAAGGGGCTTTTTCAGCACAAATTGAAGTGCTGAAAAAGTCGGTTTATACTCGAGTATATACGGTAGGTATGGTTTCAGATTTATTTAAAATTCATTTAAAAAAATTGTAAAAATCAATAAACATTGACAAAAAAAATCGATATTTATTTGGACCCGTTTACAATCCAAAACCAGAGTTCTGTTTTTAAATCCAAGTTCCAAACTGACAACAGACACTGATGGAGGAGGGGAGGTGCCAGAGTATGAGGGATGGAGGCGAGGGGGAGCCGGAGTGTGAGGGAACAAGCAGGTGATGGAAGAAAGGAGGTGCCAGAGTATGAGGGATGAAGGAGAGGAGGTGCCGAAGTATGAGGAATGGAGGTGAGGGGGAGCCAGAATGTGAGAGGACAAGCAGGTTATGGAGAAGAGGGGGAGCCAGAATGTGAGGGAATAAGCAGGTTATGGAGAAGAGGGGGAGCCAGAATGTGAGGGAATGAGCAGGTGATGGAGGAGAGGAGGTGCCAGAGTATGAGGGATGGAGGAGAGGATGAGCCGTAGTATGAGGGATGGAGGAGAGAGGGAGCCAGAATGTGAGGGAATGAGCAGGTGATGGAGGAGAGGAGGCGCCGCAGTATGAGGAATGGAGGAGAGGGGGAGCCGGAGTGTGAGGGATGGAGGAGAGGGGGGGCCAGAATGTGAAGGAAGGAGCAGGTGATGGAGGAGAGAAGGTGTCGGAGTATGAGAGATGAAGGAGAGGAGGTGCTGGAGTATGAGGGATGGAGGAGAGGGGTAGCCAGAATGTAAAGGAATGAGCAGGTGATGGAGGAGAGGAGGTGCAAGACTATGAGGGATGGAGGAGGGGGGGGGGGGCGGAGTGTGAGGGATGGAGCAGAGGGGGAGCCAGAATGTGAGGGAATGAGCAGGTGATGGAGGAGAGGAGGTGCAAGACTATGAGGGATGGAGGAGAGGGGGGGGGGCGGAGTGTAAGGGATGGAGCAGAGGGGCAGCCAGAATGTGAGGGAACGAGCAGGTGATGGAGGAGAGGAGGTGCAAGACTATGAGGGATGGAGGAGAGGGGGGGGGGGTGCGGAGTGTGAGGGATGGAGCAGAGGGGGAGCCAGAATGTGAGGGAACGAGCAGGTGATGGAGGAGAGGAGGTGCCGGAGTATGAGGGATGAAGGAGAGGAGGTGCCGAAGTATGAGGGATGGAGGAGAGGTGGGGTGGAGGAGAGTGTGAGGGAGGGAACACGTGATGGAGGAGAGGAGGAGCTGGAGCGTGAGGGATGGAGCAGAGTGATGGAGAAGAGGAGGTGCTGGAGGCCATAGGGCGATATGCGGGTCATGGGGCAAAGTCTCAGCTTTAGCACATTTTTTATATGCCATCAGACCATCCAGATGCCCCTTACATGCTTTCAGACACCTTCATATGCCCATATATGTCATTACACATTTTCACATGCCCCTTATATACCATTAGACCCAACTAGGTATGCCATCAGACTCTGCCCCCTCATAGACTCTACCCCCTGTTTAGGGCTACTTCAGAAATGTCCCTGGCTGGTTTTCCATCCCAATACGCCCCTGCCTCCATGAATGTCAGAGCAAAGCAGGTGTGCAAAACCCGGCGAGTTGCAGCATACACCAGGCCCTGGGGTCTCCTCTCCCATATTTAAGTGGTGTCTGTCAGTAAGTTTATCTGTGTTTTGTGTATGTGTCTGTCAGTAAGCGTTGTCTGTGTCAGTAAGTTTATCTGTGTTGTCTTTGTCAGTAAGAAACATCTTTCAATAAGTGCGTGTGTTAGTAAGTGGAACCTGTGTCAGGAAGGGGTGTCTGTGTTAGTAAGTGGTATCTGTAAGGGGTGTTTGTGTCAGTAAGGGTGTCTGTGTCAATAAGGGGTGTCTGTTTATGTATGTGTGTCTGTTAGTAAGGGGTGTTTGTGTCAGTAAGGGTGTCTGTGTCCGTAAGGGCTGTTTGTGCCAGTAAGTGTGTTTGTATTAGTAAGTGTGCCTATGTCAGTAAGTGTGCCTGTGTCAGTGCATTTGTGTCAGTAAGAGGAATCTGTGTTAGTAAGGGGTGTCTGTGTCAGTAAGTGATATCAGACAGTCAGGGGTGTTTGTGCCTGTATGTTTGTGTCAGTAAATTGTATCTTCCTCAGTAATGGGTATGTCATTAAGTATGTATGTGCCAGTAAGCGATGTCTGTGTTCATAAGGGCTATCTGTCAGTAAGTGGTGTCAGTGTCTATAATTGTGTGTATCAGTAAGTGTTTGACAGTAAGTCTCTGACAGTGGTGTGTGTCAAGTGGTGTGTGTCGGTGTGCCTGTATCAGTGTGTCTGTCAGTAAGTGGTATCTGTGTCGATAAGTGTGTCCCAGAAGCCCTCATTTGCCGGTTCACTCTGTATAGCCACACTCATGGCACAGGCCACACACCCTATTTATACCAAACTGGTCACAACACTAGTCACACCACAGCAGCGCTTGTCACACCTCCTTCCGAGGCACACAATAGGCCCTTCATAAGTTTCAGCTTCAGGCCCATGTGGACCTTAATCCTGCACTGATCACCATACTATAGTACAACAATTTTAATACTGATTATTTATCATATCAATTCACATAAAAAATATGAATTTACAATACATAGAAAATTCTGTAGTTGTCAAATCACAGTTTTATCAGAAAAATGCTAATCAGTAAACTCTTATTTGTGTAACAGTCTCTTTGTTGAAATACGCAGGGGACTATTCAATTTAGGGCAAACTTGGTGAAGCGCCGTTACAAAAGGGTGGTAACTGTAGATCATCTCATTCCTCTCTAGCCCCCATCTTACCACAGACTGACATGTGGCCATACTCATTCACAACCAAAGCCTACCTGTGGCTTATTCAATTGACACCTATCATATCTGCCTCAAATAAATACTTTATATTGGTCTAAAGGTGGGTACACACTAATAGATATATCTGCAGATCAATTGATCTGCAGATATATCTATGGACGGATCGGGCAGTGTGTTCAGCATACACACTGCCCGATCCGTCGGGGACTGACGGCATGAACTGGGCGGGCGTGTACACACGCCCGCCCAGTTCAGCTGTCAATCACCGCCGGCCGCCGCAGCATGTGTACGGGCGGTCGGCCGACCGCCCCGTACACACACAGTGATGTGCCAATATATCGGTAGATATATTGGGGGTAATTCCAAGTTGATCGCAGCAGGATTTTTGATAGCAACTGGGCAAAACCATGTGCACTGCAGGGGAGGCAGATATAACATGTGCAGAAAGAGTTAGATTTGGGTAGGTTATTTTATTTCTGTGCAGGGTAAATACTGGCTGCTTTATTTTTACACTGCAAATTAGATTGCAGATTGAACACACCCCACCCAAATCTAACTCTCTCTGCACATGTTATATCTGCCTCCCCTGCAGTGCACATGGTTTTGCCCAATTGCTAACAAAAATCCTGCTGCGATCAACTTGGAATTACCCCCATTGGCCGTCAGCTGTGCTGCGCGGCCGACGCGATATACGTCTGTGAACGACGGAGTTCACAGACGTATCGCCCGTACACACTGGCCGACGGTCCCGCGATATATCGGCCATTTAAGAGAACGGACGATATATCGACCAGTGTGTACGGGCCTTAAGTTGTTAACTGAGAGGAAATTTTCCTGTTCAGATGTAAGAAAACTTTCTTAATAGTCTAGCACTGTGTGTGTAAGGAACAAGTTGTTATAATGTGTAACTTACAATGAAGTGACAACAGGGGTTAAAATGGGGTGGAACGAGGTGGAACTGAGGGCCTAAATCAGACCTGATCGTAGCAGCAAATTTGTTAGCAGTTGGGCAAAACCATGTGCACTGTAGGGGGGGGGGGGGCATATATAACATCTGCAGAGAGAGTTATGGTACCCATACACTTGTGCGATTGCTTTCGGCACGATGTCGGGCCCAATTTCCCTTGAAACTCACCTTGAGACAAATCTCATCTAAAGTGCATTTTTAGTGCATTCGATGCGCATACAATCCTGAGATTTATCTCATGCCCCTTACGGCCGGAAATCGGGTGGTATCGGATGATCGAATTCGAGCACATCTCATGCTGCCCAAAAGCACACCAGATTTATCTGCCAGATTAAGAAATATATAACTAGAGGACTGGCCTATATGGGGGATATATAAACAAGCAGCATAAACGGTGTGCAGTGGCCAGTGGTATAGCCTGCCTACCTTGTGCGGTGTTTGGGAGCTCAGCAGCGTGCTTGCAGCCTCCTCTCCAGTCTTGTGCGCAGTGAGGGGAAGAGGAGTGTCCAGGAAGTCATCTCCTGTCTTCACATATCGCACATCGCGGAGTGATACATCGAAAGTGGTAAAAAACAGCATGCGATCACGCCCCGATTCGAGAAATATTAAGTGCAGCACATACTATCTTGAGACGCGAGATTCGACCGGCGTGCCCGCGCATCGCGTCGAAAGGTACCTAAAATGTGCATACAATCCCCCGATTTCTCTCACAGATCCAGTCGAAATCGAAGGTTAGTACCGATTATCTCACAAGTGTATGGGCACCATTAGATTTGGGTGTGGTGTGTTCAAACTGAAATCTAAATTGCAGTACAGGTTGAGTATCCCATATCCATATATTCCGAAATACGGAATATTCCGAAATACGGACTTTTGTGAGTGAGAGTGAGATAGTGAAACCTTTGTTTTTTGATGTCTCAATGTACACAAACTTTGTTTAATACACAAAGTTATTAAAAATATTGTATTAAATGACCTTCAGGCTGTGTGTATAAGGTGTATATGAAACATAAATGAATTGTGTGAATGTAGACACACTTTGTTTAATGCACAAAGTTATAAAAAATATTGGCTAAAATGACCTTCAGGCTGTGTGTATAAGGTGTATATGTAACATAAATGCTTTCTGTGCTTAGATTTAGGTCCCATTGCCATGATATCTCACTATTGTATGCAATTATTCCAAAATACGGAAAAATCCGATATCCAAAGTACCTCTGGTCCCAAGCATTTTGGATAAGGGAGACTCAACCTGTATAAAAATAAAGCAGCCAGTGTTTTTTTCCATGCACGGAAACAATATAACCCACACAGGGTCTAGGGGTGCTGTCCTGTCACTGTGGTGTCCCTGTGATGTAAGGGGTTCTGTCCTGTCTGTCACTGGTGTTTTATGTGCTGTTAGGGGTGCTGTAGCTGTACATGGGTGTTGCTATCCTTGCTACTGTGCTGTACAGGGGCACTGTCCTCCTGTATGCTGTGAAAATACAGGGGTGCTGGCCCTCTCTTGTATGCTGTAACAATTCAGGGGTTCTGTGAAAATAAATGTACACTGACTCTGTCTTGTATGCTGTAAAAATGCAGGGGTGTTGTGAAAATAAATGTACACTAGCCCTGTCCTGTATGCTGTAAAAATTCAGGGGTGCAGTGAAGATAAATGTACACTGGCCCTGTCTTGTATGCTGTAAAAATTCAGGGGTTCTGTGAAAATAAATGTACACTGGCCCTGTCCTGTATGTAAAATATAGGGGTGCTGTGAATATAAAAGGGTGCTGGCCCTGTCTTGTTTGCTGTAAAATTACAGGGGTGTTGTGAAAATACAGGGGTGCTGGCACTGTCCTGTATGCTGTAAAAATACAGGGTTACTGTGAAAGTAAATGTACACTGGCCCTGTCCTGTATGCTGTAAAAATACAGGGGTGCTGTGAATATAAAGGGGTGCTTGCCAGTGGTGCAAGTAGAAAAAAGGTCCTATAGGTACTGTGTGCACCTGCCGAAAAATGTGTGTGGCCAAATGCCACCTGGGGCGTGTCCAATTAAAATGGGGGTGTGATACACATATGGGGGCCAGATACACTTATGACACCAATAGTGCCAGATACACAAATGCCCCCACAGTGCCAGATATGCCCCCACGGTGCCAGATATGCTCCTACAGTGCCAGATGCACAAATGCCCCATGGTGCAGATGCACAAATGCCCCACGGTGCTAGATGCACAAATGCCCCCAGTAGTGCCATATATGCCCCCACAGTGCCAGATACACATTGCCCCAGAGTGTTAGATACACATATGCCCCCACGGTGCCAGATACACATATGCCCCCACAGTGCCAGATACACATGTGCCCCCAGAGTGCCAGATATACCTCTTCAGTGCAAGATATGCACCTTCAGTGCCAGATATGCCACCACAGTGCCAGATACACATATGCCACCGCAGTGCCAGATATGCCCCCACAGTGCCAGATATACATGCCCCCTCAGTGCCAGATATGCCCCCACAGTGCCAGATATGCCCCCACAGTGCCAGATACACATGCCTCCACAGTGCCAGATATGCCTCCACAGTGCCAGATACACATATGCCCCCACAGTGCCAGATATGCCCACCACAGTGCCAGATATACATGCCCCCACAGTGCCAGATGTGCCCCCACAGTGCCAAATACACATGCCCCCACAGGTCCAGATATGCCCCTACAGTGCCAGATACACATAACACATATGCACCTAGAGTGCCAGATATGCCCCCACAGTGCCAGATACACATACTCCCACAGTGCCAAATACACGTATGCCCCCACAGTGCTAGATATGCCCACACAGTGCCAGATATGCCCCCACAGTGCCAAATATACTTCCAGAGTGTCAGATATGCCACCACAGTGCCAGATATGCCCCACGGTGCTAGATATACAGTACATGCCTCCACAGTGCCAGAAATGCCTCCATGGTGCCAGATATGCCTCCAGAGTGCCAGATATGCCCCCACAGTGCCAGATATTCATGCTTCCACAGTTCCAGATATGCCCCCACAGTGCCAAATATGCCTCCAGAGTGCCAGATATGCCCCCACAGTGCCAGATATACATGCCTTCACAGTGCCAGATATGCCCCCACAATGCCAGATATGTCCCCACTGTTCCAGATATACATGACCCCACAGTGCCAGATATGCCACCACAGTACCAGATATGCCCCCACAGTGCCAGATACACATGCCCCCACAGTGCCAGATATGCCACCACAGTGCCAGATATACATGCCCCCACAGTGCCAGATATGTTCCCACAGTGCCAGATATGCCCCCACAGTGCCAGATACACATGCCCCCAGAGTGCCAGATATGCCCCAACAATGCAACTCACCGTTGTTGCTGCTGCCTGGGACTGGCATTATCTCCTGCTGATGGCATGCTGCTTGGAAGAGGAGAGGGCAGCACGCGCTCCTCTTGTCCCTTTCCTGCCCTCAGTCCGGTCTCCTGAAATGGTGTAGGTCAGAGAGCCAATCAGGGCTCGCGGTCCGGCAGCAGCGGCTTCTGATTGGCTGCCAGTCCGCGAGCTCTGATTGGCTCATGAACCGGCTCAGTCCATGCCGCTGCCGGATTCAGGGGACTCGCAGGCAGGAGAGGAGAGGCGCATGCTGCGCTCTCCTCTCTCCAATACCCGGTGTCTGCAAGGTGGAGGCCCGGTGGTACGGCGTACCTGCTGAGATTTTCTTACAGGTTCGCCGTACCGCTCCGTACCACCATATTTGCAGCACTGGTGCTGGCACTGTCTTGTATGCTGTAAAAATTCAGGGGTGCTGTGAAAATAAAGGGGCACTGTTGTGTGTGCTGTAATAATAAAAGAGTGAAAGATCAGGAACCACTTCCAGTTCCTAGTACTAGTGCTGAAGCTGCTGATGATACTAATGATGCAATTCCATCAGCGTCGTCTTCTGAGGCCAATGCCCAATGTCATAGAGGGCATGTAAAATCCAAGAAGCAAAAATTAAGAACAAAAAAAAAGAAATTATCTGATAAGAAATATAAAAACATTTACAGTATGCCATTCATGACACGAAGTGGCAAGGAAAGGCTAAAGCCTTGGCCTATGTTCATGACTGGTAGTTGAGCTTCTCATGAAGATGGAAGCCCTCCTCTCTCTCAACATTTTTTAAAATATAAAGCTTGTTAAAGCACAGGGAAAAACAACTGTGAGTTCAAAGATATCACAAATCCCCAATGAGAGTCCAAGTGTGTTCTGAGGATGAGGATGTCATCTTGCCCTGTAGAGCCAGTTTGTGCAAGGAGAGATTAATTGCTTCTTTTTTGGTGGGGGCCCAAACAAACCAATCATTTCAGCCACAGTCGTGTGGCAGACCCTGTCACTGAAATGATTGGTTGTTAAAGTGTGCATGTCCTGTTTATACAACATAAGGGTGGGTGGGAGGGTCCAAAGACATTTAAATCTTGCATGTCTTTTCTTTGCCTGCCACATCATTGCAGGGGTGCTGCCATATATGAGGTGCTGCCCCTCTGCCCTATAAGTCCAGGGGTGCTGCCCCACTGCCGTTTAAGTCCAGGGGTGCTATTGCCTGTCTGCTGTGCTGTGTAACCCTGCAGGGGTGCTACCTATGCTGTATAAGTCCAGGGATGCTACCTATCTGCTGTATAAATTTAGAGGCACTGCCATATAATTCCATAGGTGCTGCTGTACTTGATCCTAGGTTTAAATTAAAGCCTAGAGCAGATTATGAAACAAGCTTCAACATCACAAACAGATTTGTGAAAACATATAGTCGCAAAAGTGGACATGGAAATTGCAATTTTGATGTTTTCCAATGAGACCACATTTGTGGCAAAAGTCAGTCACACTCAGAAGAGACAGAATCATAATCCAGCGCAACTGCTGGAGAAAACTAGATTTTCCAAACACACCTATGTCTATATGTCTGCCATATAATTGCATGGGTGCCTTGCCTGATCCCGCTCATCTACAACTTCTAGTGTGTACTGTGTACCCAGCATTGGAGAGAGATTCTTCTCAATTATTTCATGTTAGGTACTCACTGAAATGAATGGCTCCAATTAGTCAACCTTAATTTTGATGAATTATCATTAATGTTCCACATTTTGGGATTATTTATTTACAAGATGTGCATTTGTTGTACAGGGTTCTTTTCCTAAGGGCTGCGTAGGGTTATCGCAAGACCTTGCGGTGTTAGAAGAACAGAGTTTCAGTGATCTTGCATTGCATCAGCTTTCCATTGCGCTGCAGCACTAGATGGGCCAGGAGCTCCTGTGAGGCACAAACAGTTACCAGTATGGAGTCTCATGGTGGCTTACAGCCAGGAAGATGTCTGGCTTGCCAGGCTGAGGCATGCTGTTGGCACAGAGGTTAGCATTGCTTCCTCCCACAGTCCTACTTATAGTATGAAATGAGTTTCGACTGTAGAGTGGTAAGCTCCAGTAGGGCAGAGGCTCAATAACAAAAAAATCACTGCACAGTCCTGCTTGGTACTTTACTGAACCCACCCGAACTTGCCCCATCCAGGGCTGCTGTGGGGGCTCAGGAGGGGCTGCTAAAACATCTAAGGGGCTGCTTTATTTAAAAATAAAATATGAATGAAATAAACAAGACACTCAGGTATGCTTACATGCGTGTAACTGGGACACACAGGTATGCTCACATGCGTGTAACTGAGAGTTGTGAAAAACAAAAATAAGACATCTGCCACTAAATATGTAAATAAAAATGCAATAAAAAAATCGGGAAAAACCCAAGAGATTTTCACAAAATAAGTATCCAGACTCCGTGTAGGGGAAAATATCCAATCTTGATCCTGTGGTATACACCAGTTTATTTGCATCCCAGCATTAAATCTAAGATTATGTTAATCTCTGAAAATGGAGAAGGGGCTACAATTTTGAAGGCTTTGGCCCCTAGTTTTTCAGTTTGTCCAGTAATGTGGTAATTATATATTTGCTGGGTTGAAGTCCTTTTCGTTCCACAAGCTTTTTCCAGGGGGATAACCTGTCGCTGAAATGATGGGTTTATTAACCTGTGCGTGTCCTGTTTAAAACAACATATGGGTGAGTGGGAGGTCCCAAGGACAATTCCATTTTGTACCTCTTTTTTTCTTTGCATTAGGTGCTCTTTGGGGCCTAGTTTCTAAAAATGCCATACTGTCTGCCACTGCAGTGCTACTCCTAGATGGGCCAGGTGTTTGTGCTGCCCACTTGTGTCGCTTAGCTTAGTCATCCAGATACTTTGGTGCAACCTTTTGGCCTAAAAACAATATTGAGAGGTGTGAGGTGTTGAGAATAGACTGGAAATGAGTGGAAATGAATGTTATTGAGGTTAATAATACCGTAGGATCAAAAATATCCCCAAATTCTGTGATTTTTGCTGTTTTCATGTTTTTTAAAAAACTAAATCCAGATCCAAACCCAAAACCCGAAAGGGTGGTTTTGACAAAACCAAACCAGATCAAAAACACAAATGGAGATCCAGATCCAAAACCAAAACACAAAACCCGAAAAGTGTCCGCCACACATCTCTAGATTGACATTTTTATAATGGAGACAGAGAGAGAAATAAGGCCCAGAATAAAATGTGTGTAGAGAAAGACTAATGTAAAAAAGTACGAACATAGGGCCTAATTCAGACTGGATCGCTGCAGTGGCAGCAATCGCAATCTGAATCCCTAAGTGGAGTGCGCCCACATCTCTGGGCTGTGGTCACACCTGCTTGATTGACAGGAAGAGGTGGTCGCGGGGCGGGAGGGGGTGTGCCAGTGGTGTTAGAATGCCGTTGACGGGGCGCAGTACGGACAACACAGGCATGTCGCACTGGCAGGGAGCTACTCACCAGGTGCAAAAGCATCACCGCTGTGCGATATTTTTGCACCTATGTGGGAGTGGGGGGGTAGGGCTTGATATGCGGGGCGGACTAGCCCTGTGCTGGGCATCCCCCCACATGTCAGAGTATCAGAGTAAATGATCACAGATGTGCTAAATTTAGCACATCTACGATCAGATCTGAATTACCCCCATAAGGGCCATACACAAATTACAACTTTTTCAAAGGATATGGATGATACAGATGATTTTGAACGATATATCGTTCAAGTCATCTAGTGTGTATGGCCATCCCGATGGCCGATGCTCGCACCCGTGATCGTTAAGTGCAGGTTGTGGGTTGGCTGTGCATGCAGGTCAATGTGAGCAATGTCACTTGTAACATCGCTTATCACCGCATGTGTGTACAGAGCCGCGATGAGCGATGTGTTCAATATGACATTGCTCCTCCTCCCCGGCAGCAGCTCCATTCTGGGCCACTGACGAGAGCCGCTGACAGTGTCTCCATCATAATTTCTCCTACTGCCCCACCAATGTATTTTCACCAAACGGTGCCACCAATTATATTCCACTGTGCCACCAACTTAATAAAAAACTTAATTATAATGGGTTCATAAATTATATATATACAGTATATATATATATATATATATATATATATATCCAGAGAAAATACAGGCACTCACCACTTCCTTAATGATGAAGAAATTTATTACCAATCACAGGTGTGTCTCACATAGAGACAGTCAACAGCATGTCAGCATATCATGTCGACGTTTCGGCTCCGTCTGAGCCTTTTTCAAGACAGATAAGATCACAGCAGGTACATACCCAGCAGCCCATAACACACACTGCACCCTGGATCGCTTATATAGCAGAGGCACCTCACAAACCCCGCCCATCAATTATCCAACAGGAAGTGGCTATGATAATGGATGTATAATATCTAGTTTATATTAAACTCGGGGACCATCCACTGTAACATCACATCAGGTAAACGTGCTGCTTATAGGAGAAAAAACAAGTTGATCTCACTTTACATGGCCAATTCCTCTCGGACTATTATAGGAATAAAAAAATTCCGAGAGGATTTCGTGTAAACAACGTACCCGCCATTGGACGCAATAGCCCCACATTTTGCACCAAATGGTGTGGTGTCTTAAACAAATGTTCACTAGACCTCATCCTCCTCGTCATTGAGGAGGTGGGGGTGGAATTAAAACAAGTGCGAGAGGACTTGGCCAGGTTTAATTCTTTGTATTTGCCCACATTGATGATTGATACTGCTGATAAATGGGTGTATCGCTTGACTGAGCAGGTTAATACTTATCAACAAGAACTTATCACGGTTAAACGTAAGAAACTGGTCACTGTAAACTCTGATTACACTAACAACCAAGTTTACAGGTGGTTAAGAGGCGATTCTAAAAGCTTTTCAGGCAGAAGACAGCGCCTTTATAATAGAGGTAGATATCAGGGCCCCCTGGATAATTCCTCATCTCAATCTAATTCTGAGAGTGAGGTGATTGATAATAGACCTCCCTCTGGTGCTTTTTTAGGGAGGAACGCCCGGACCGATTTAAACCCCAACAGAAACACAGAACGAGGTTCCCCTCGAGGAGGGGTGGCCACAAGGCGAAGGGGGCGCCCACGGAAATACCAGTAGACGCTGTCTTTAATTTGTCAACTCATAAGCTTTCAGCCGTAGAAACGGAAATTCTAGCACTAGGTCTTTCATTTGTTCCCACTGTCCCACATAATAGATTTGGGTGGGCTGTGGACCATTACAAATTTGGGAAAAGGTTAGGTTGCGGGAGTTTTTTTCCAATAAGACTAATGAAGTGACTCAAGTCACTGGATTGGCTAGACCTAGTGCCTTTGATCCTCAATCTACCAATCCAAGTATACGTACATTTCTTCGGCTAACAGACAGCGATATGCATGCCGAGACTGCACCACCGCGGTACAACAATCTCTCTCCAGTACAGAGGGATGCACTGAAGAGTCTGATGAATAATGAACAGATAGTAATTCGACAAGCAGACAAGGGTGGTGCCGTGGTGGTGCAGGATTGGTGTAAATATAATGCTGAAATACTTAGGCAATTGGCTGACTCCAAAGTGTATGTCAAGTGTAGGGGTAGCCCCATTGTTACAAATTAAAAAATTAGTTGACACTACTATTGCCCAGGCTTTAGTGTGTGGATGGTTGGACCATAAAATAGCTGGCTACTTAACTGTAGATAATCCAGTATGTCCAATCATCTACACACTACCAAAAATACACAAATCGATGAGCGACCCACCCGGTCGTCCGATTATTTCGGCGATGGGTTCGGTTTTACAGCCGCTAGCAATTTTCATCGATTCTTTTCTCCAACCGCTTGTAATCATGATGCCCAGCTATATTAGGGACACCACAGATTTACTCGACAAAATTGATTCACTTGGCCCAATACCTGATGATGCATGGTTAATAACTATGGACATCCAGTCCTTATATACAGTCATCCCGCATACGGAAGGCCTTGAAGCTATGCGTGATGCCTTGATTGCAGGGCCACATGAGGGTCCTCCATCTGAATTTTTACTCGACCTTGCTGGTCTAGTATTAAAAAAGAATCATTTTGCCTATGGCAATGATTTTTACATTCAATGCAGTGGTACTGCGATGGGGTCAAATTTGGCCCCATCGTATGCCAATTTGTACATGCACAAATATGAATCTAATAACATCATACCTAGGTTTGGGTCTAAGTGTCTATTTTTTGTTCGTTATATCGACAATGTTTTTATTATTTGGCTAGGATCTGACACTGAGTTCTATGAGATGATTGACTACCTCCACAGCCTGGATAGCCCTATTCGTTTCACCTATCACATTAATCGTGATGAGGTGAATTTTTTAGATGTGACTCTTTTCCGTTACCAAGGAAGACTTGCCTCGACCCTCTTTAGAAAGGAGACTGATAGAAACACACTCCTCCATGCCTCCTGTCACCACCCTGTCCATCTCAAAGAGAGCCTACCGATCTCGCAGTTCATGCGTGTGTTACGCAACAATACCTTGCATGAGGACACCGAGTTACAGATTGAAGTGATGAGAGAGATTCTATGAACGTGGCTATACGAGGAAAACTGTTGCAAGATGCCTCAACAAAGCAAGGTACAGGCACTCCCACTCCAACTGTCACGGTGCCAAGGGACCTGCTAATAGAATGATATTTGCATCCACGTATGACGTTGCTTCGTCACAGTCTGAGAAAGTGCTGCGTAAGCACTGGCCGATTGTGGCCTCCGACCCAGTGTTCAAAGGGTTGAATTTGCAGCCACCACTCTGTGCTTACAGACGTGGTAAAAATCTCTGACAAATGTTAATGCGCCCGACTTTACAGCCATCAGTTACAAACAAGACCTGGTTACCGGACATCAAGAAAGGCTGTTATCGGTGCCCCAACTGTACCACGTGTCGATCAATGATGACTGGGGAGAGCTTTGCACATCCACACAGTGGTCGACAGATTAAGATCCGTCACCGGCTACACTGTACTATGGATCATGTAATTTACATCATTGTCTGTCCTTGTGGATACTACTATGTTGGCATGACAACAAGAAATTTTCGAGACAGGATGGCTAACCACCGTACATCAATTCGAGCTGCATTGGTCTCTAAGGTATCCGATAAACCGGTGGCACAACACTTCGCAACTAGAGGGCACTCGATATCTAGTTTGAAGTGTATGTTGATAGATCATGTACCAAGACCTCTACGCGGGGGTGACTGGGAAAGGCAATTACGACAATGAGAAGTTAAATGGATCTATGAGCTGGACACTTTGGCTCCTTGGGGGCTTAACAAGGCTAACCCATTAAATATTTTTCTCGGATAGGGCTACCATTGAATTATTTTTTAACATTTTTTCATTAGATTCTTTTTGGGTTCATTATGCATTTTATTAAATACATGATATTATATATGTTTGTTTTATAATATTTTCTTCATAACATTCTCTATGTTGGTGATCACTCTGGATCGCTTTTCTGGCGGAGGTTATATCACGGGCCTTAAATGAGCCGCATTGTGTCTTGGGGTGCATATACCCATGTTCTTTAATTTTCATACCCCTTCCTCTTTGTTGTCCTGGTGTGCTTCTATATCTTGGGGAAAGTGGGTGGGTCATCCTTTCAATCTTTGATGACCATAAGGATTTATTGTAGAATATGGTTTCTATATGTTGTGGTAGTATTTACCTGATCAAACTAGCTGTTTAAATAAGATATAAATGTTAAGCTCTTATGTATACTGAGTAAATACCTCTATACTAATTATTGCAGCATTATATGCACCCGGGATCATTATGCGGTTCATATGCGCATTCATTAGATTCAACTATTTGTTAAATTAGCCCAGAGATGTTTTTGCCTTTTATTTGTTGGGCAGCGTGCTGATGTTATTGCCATGGGCTATTGTGTCTGCTTGTTTTGGCTGCCTAGCAACGGCTGGCAGCTGTTCTATACAGCCCCGATGTTCCGGTCACGTGGTTGCGCTGCACGGCAGTGGAGCGCATACCGCTTCCGGAAGTACGTGTGTCACGTGTGCGTTCCACGGACAATGGAACGCACGTCACTTCCGGCATCGCGGCAATTAGCCGCGATTAGCCGTTTTTGTGATATACATCAGTTGTTTTTTCTCCTATAAGCAGCACGTTTACCTGATGTGATGTTACAGTGGATGGTCCCCGAGTTTAATATAAACTAGATATTATACATCCATTATCATAGCCACTTCCTGTTGGATAATTGATGGGCGGGGTTTGTGAAGTGCCTCTGCTATATAAGCGATCCAGGGTGCAGTGTGTGTTATGGGCTGCTGGGTATGTACCTGCTGTGATCTTATCTGTCTTGAAAAAGGCTCAGACGGAGCCGAAACGTCGACATGATATGCTGACATGCTGTTGACTGTCTCTATGTGAGACACACCTGTGATTGGTAATAAATTTCTTCATCATTAAGGAAGTGGTGAGTGCCTGTATTTTCTCTGGATATATCTTGGACTTCTTGGGAGCCCTTTGTGGAGCACCACCTTTGTT
This sequence comes from Pseudophryne corroboree, assembly GCF_028390025.1. Taxonomy (NCBI): domain Eukaryota; kingdom Metazoa; phylum Chordata; class Amphibia; order Anura; family Myobatrachidae; genus Pseudophryne; species Pseudophryne corroboree. The sequence goes on along the minus strand of NC_086444.1, from coordinate 488,432,805 downwards.
GTGGACTGTAGCAGTGAGTGTGGACTTAATGGATATATATATATATATATATATATATATATATAGTAGTGTCCAAGGTCCGGCACTCCCACCCACCAAATTGCAACTTAGGCCGGTGCCCTCACATTAAACATGTAGGAAAAGCGCAGGTGCAGCACTCGGATTCACAGCACCATAAAAATAGACGGAGACTGTATTCTTCAATCAATCAAGTTGATTGATTGAAGAATACAGTCTCCATCTGTTTTTATGCTGCTGTGAATCCGAGTGCTGCACCTGCGCTTTTCCTCTCTCTCTATATATATATATATATATATATATATATATATATACAAATTTCTGTGAATCTTCATGTGGAGAGTGCAGGACTTTAAAAAAAAAAAAATATATATATATATATATATATACACATATATATATATATATATATATATATATTTCTGTGAATCTTCATGTATGAAAGCACAGGACTTTTGGGAAAAAAAATTATATATATATATATATATAGAGAGAGAGTGAGAGAGAGAGTGAGATTCCAATAAATAGGCACTCTCCAATAGTCCTTCTTAAATGTGTGTTATGGTATTTTTAATGTATTATAATACATTAAAAACACCTTGACAAACAGTTAAGAAGGACTATTGGAGAGTGCCTATTTATTGGAATCTATACGTACCGGAATAGGGGATAATCTGTATAGTGCACCTCAGGGATGGACTCTCGATGTGAGTGTGGGACACCCCAATTGGATATATATATATTTCGATCCCCTGACAAAGGTCGGTATTGGTTGAAACGCGTTGGGTGTGGCTACACACCGTGGGCGTTATTACTTCAGCTGATGGGTCCGGAGCCAGTGTAACAGAATCGGACAGACGGCGCACAGCCATTACGGTTTTCAAACATTGCTGTGATTGTGATTTTAAACTGAAATGTACGTGGATATTGCATTTTTATTTATAAAGGAAATATCTTTTAACTCATAAGTGCGCTCTCCTAATTCTTCTTAGCAACAATACTCATTACTCCATTGGCCTGGAGCTGGATGTAGCTGCACGTGGAGGAGTTAAAGGAGGAAAGGAAATAACTCTGGAGCATTCGGACTAAATGCGCAGAGACTGAGTATCTATTACTATATATATATATATATATATATATTTATTTGGAGTTGGCTGTTACTTGTGTCTCTTTCCTGGTGGCTGCAGGTCCAAATTTAACAGACCCTGCATACAAACTGAAAAGAGTCTGCAATCAGGTTCATTAACTAGCTGAATACCCTTAAAGGCGTATGCGTTTATATGCGTTTATGCTTGGTTTTACCATCCTACAACCATTCTGGGTGAATTATCCATCTCTATTAAAAGTTGGTCCTATATATATGGACTATGGATGTTTTATATCCATGAAGGCCTTTGTTCCTTTTTTTGTGTTACCATACAGAACCCCCTGATGAAGTCGTTCTGACGAAACGCGTTGGGTCGAATCAGTTACGGTCTCTTATCTAGTTCATCAGGACACCCTACAGAATATACACCTATAAGGGTGAGGGTGCTCTTTAAAGGCTTGAACAGAAAACCTATTGACTGTATCTGGATGTATTTCTTTTAAGAATGTTTATATGAATGTATGGACCCTTTTATTTGTAAAAAAAAAATGTTCATATGAATTTATGGAATTCTATATGTTTTTTTAAATAAAAACAAATTGGTATCATATCTAATTTAGGCCATTCTGGCCGTCTTTTTGTTTGGGTGTGTTCTCTGGTGTGAGGGTATACTTGCAGGTGATACCAGTTATAAGAATCCACACCGTGGAAGAACAGCTACTGGAAATACTAAAATCTGAGTGTTTTAAAGTTATACCAAGCGCAATTGGTTATTGTTTTGTTATGTATATATATATATATATATATATATATATATACAAATACATATATAGGGTACGTTGGAGGTGGCACTCAAACAGACTAAGATTTTGTGCAAACAGATAGGTGTTTAATTAGACCATGGGGCCAACATGTTTCGGGGTGGATCCCCCGTCCTCAGGGCCAAACAGCTGGTCTTATTAAACACCTATCTGTCTGCACGAAATCTGAGTCTGTTTGAGTGCCGCCTCCAACGTACCCTAGATCAGTGATTACTCATCACCGGGAAGGCACCGCAGCAATTACAGCATCTTGTCACAGGACTACCGGGCTCTTGTTTCTGTTATATATATAATATAGCATGTGGATGGCGGCACTCCAGGAACTTCTTAGTAGCAGTAAGAATAGGTGACGAACACCATATGAAGCAGTTAACGTTTCAGTTTATTTACTAAACTTTCATCAGAACAATTAGCAAAGAAAACAGACCTTACCTTTATAGAAAGACACCCTGTGTTTCTAGCGATGCGTGTCTCATGCAGGACGCCCGGCCGGTGACGTCACAATCCTGCGACGTGCGCCTCATAGCGCCATATCCGGTCAGGCTGTAACCATGACAACAGTGTAAACAAATATAAAGAATCCATCACCAAGAGCATACAGAAAAGACCTGGAGCATGCACAAGTTATACACTGGAATGCAAAATAAGCCTACACAGTGCCACAGGGCGTGTGCCGACGGTGAAATTACCAGACTGCATGTTAATGAATATAAAGCATGCTGACCACCGGCACCAGAAAAATTAGGCACTGTGTCGGCTGGACCAAAAAATTACATTAGCAGGGGCTCAGAATATAATCTAAAATCATGAAATGCCAATATAGCCACGCAATGCCACTATACTCCCCCCCCCCCACAGATGAATGCTCAAAGAGATAGCCAATAATGTATATAACACTGTTATAGAAAACAATTCAAGTTCAGCTGCTCATTTAGGCCCATGGGTGCAATCGTATTCAGTTTGTGAATCCAAATGGATTCCAATTGAAGTAACTTGCGTCCCCTGTCACCACCCCTGATGTTAGGAGGGACCTGATCTATAATTTTGTAGCGCAAAGTCGCTAAACTGTGATTTTGAAGTTTAAAATGTCTAGCCACTGGCTGCTCAGAATCCGTTCCCTCCAAGGCATGGCGTATTGATAGTCTGTGATTCACCATTCTTTCTTTAAAAGTGCAGATGGTCTTACCTATATAAAATAGGCCACAAGGACAACGTATGTAGTAGACCACATACTGGCTGGAACAAGTCAGCACATATCTAATGGGAATACGCAGCCACACGAGGCGCGGCGGCCAGTGGAGGAGGGAATTCCAAAAAAAATCAAAATCAAAGAAATAGACACAGTTTTCAATCTCTCTGACCGGACCCTCACTCACAGTGAACTCTCTGTTTTGAATAAAGGACTTTCCTTTGTGCCCACGGGCCACTTTAATGAGATGCAGTGGAAAGTAGATTCTTATCGATTTGAATGCAGGGTGCGCATTAAAGAACATTTTGGTAAAACCTCTTCTCCCATACCAATCTCTACTTTAGAAACCCTGCTCAAGATCAAAACTAAATCCAGGTTTGATCCTTTTTCAAACAACATCTCTATCAAATGTTTTACAAAAACCCTGGATCAGACGACATTGACACATGCTAGGAATTCCCCATGTACTCGACATAACATCACGTTGGAAGAGAGACAAGCAATCAATAATTTATACACATATACCGATATAGTAATCAGACCGGTGGATAAGGGGGGTGGTGTAGCAGTACTCAACCTTCAGGACTACAAATCTGAAATGTATTCACAACTGGCAGATGAATCGGTTTGCCGCAACTTACCTTCAGATCCCACTGTACAATATAAACTTGAACTGGATAACATTCTGTTAAACGCTTGTCAGAATAACATAATTTCAGAAACAACTCGTGATTGCTTACAACAATCACATCCTGTAGCCCCGATACTATACACCATCCCCAAACTGCACAAAAGTGTCACCCAACCTCCAGTCAGACCCATCATTGTGGCCAGGAATTCACTGTATTACAAAATTTCACAATATCTGGATATTTATCTTCAACCCATTGTACAAAAACAAAAAATGTACTTAAAGGACACTACTACGTTCCTGTAGGAACTCAAGCAATTTACCTCTTTACCTTTAGATTGCATTCTATGTACAATAGATGTAATTTCATTATACACCAATATTCCCCACGATGAGGATCTTGAAGCCACGAGGAACCTCTTACTTAGTGATCCTGAATATGCTGTGTGTGTGTGTGTGTGGGGGGGGGGTATAATGGCATTGCGTGGCTATTTTGGCATTTCATGATTTTAGATTATATTCTGAGCCCCTGCTAATGTCATTTTTTGGTCCAGCCGACACAGTGCCTCATTTTTCGGGTGACGGTGGTCAGCATGCTTTATATTCATTAACATGCAGTCTGGTAATTTCACCTTCGGCACACACCCTGTGGCACTGTCTAGGCTTATTTTGCATTCCAGTGTATAACTTGTGCATGCTCCAGGCCTTTTCTGTATGCTCTTGGTGATGGATTCTTTATATTTGTTTACACTGTTGTCATGGTTACAGCCTGACCGGATATGGCGCTGTGAGGCGCACGTCGCAGGATTGTGACGTCACCGGCCGGGCGTCCTGCACGAGACACGCATCGCTAGAAACACAGGGTGTCTTTCTATAAAGGTAAGGTCTGTTTTCTTTGCTAATTGTTCTGACGAAAGTTTAGTAAATTAACTGAAATGTTAACTGCTTCATATGGTGTTCGTCACCTATTCTTACTGCTACTAAGAAGTTCCTGGAGTGCCGCCATCCACATGCTATTTACAATTCGCTGCAAGGCGTCTTTAGGAGGGCACCCAGGCTAATACCAGCATTAAAGATTGAGTGCCAGCCTCATTGCACCTATATATTTATATATATATATATATATATATATATACACTGCTCAAAAAAATAAAGGGAACACTTAAACAACACAATGTAACCCCTAGTCAATCACACTTCTGTGAAATCAAACTGTCCACTTAGGAAGCAATACTGATTGACAATCAATTTCACATTCTGTTGTGCAAATGGAATAGACAACAGTTGGAAATTATAGGCAATTAACAAGACACCCCCAATAAAGGAGTTGTTCTGCAGGTGGTGACCACAGACCAGTTCTCAGCTCCTATGCTTTCTGGCTGATGTTTTGGTCACTTTTGAAAGCTGGCGGTGCTTTCACTCTAGTGGTAGCATGATATGGAGTCTACAACCCACACAAGTGGCTCAGGTAGTGCAGCTCATCCAGGATGGCACATCAATGCGAATTGTGGCAAGAAGGTTTGCTGTGTATGTCAGCGTAGTGTCCAGAGCATGGAGGCGCTACCAGGAGACAGGCCAGTACATCAGGAGACGTGGAGGCGGCTGTAGGAGGGCAACAACCCAGCAGCAGGACCGCTACCTCTGCCTTTGTGCAAGGAGGAACAGGAGGAGCACTGCCAGAGCCCTGCAAAATGACCTCCAGCAAGCCACAAATGTGCATGTGTCTACTCAAACAATCAGAAACAGACTCCATGAGGGTGGTATGAGGGCCCGACGTCCACAAGTGGGGATTGTGCTTACAGCCCAACACCGTGCAGGACGTTTGGCATTTGCCAGAGAACACCTAGATTGGCATATTCGCTACTGGCGCCCTGTGCTCTTCACAGATGAAAGCAGGTTCTCACTGAGCACATGTGACAGACGTGACAGAGTCTGGAGACGCCAAGGAGAACGTTCTGCTGCCTGTAACATCCTCCAGCATGACCGGTTTGGCAGTGGGCCAGTAATGGTGTTGGGTGGCATTTCTGTGGGGAGCCGCACAGCCCTCCATGTGCTCACCAGAGGTAGCCTGACTGCCATTAGGTACCGAGATGAGATCCTCAGACCCCTTGTGAGACCATATGCTGGTGCAGTTGGCCCTGGGTTCCTCCTAATGCAAGACAATTCTAGACCTCATGTGGCTGGAGTGTGTCAGCAGTTCCTGCAAGATGAAGGCATTGATGCTATGGACTGGCCCACCCGTTCCCCAGACCTGAATCCAATTGAGCACATCTGGGTCATCATGTCTCGCTCCACCCACCAACGCCTCGTTGCACCACAGACTTTCCAGGAGTTGGTGGATGCTTTAGTCCAGTTCTGGGAGGAGATCCCGCAGGAGACCATCCGCCACCTCATTAGGAGCATGCCCAAGCATTGTAGGGAGGTCATACAGGCACGTGGAGGCAACACACACTACTGAGCCTCATTTTGATTGTTTTAAGGACATTACATCAAAGTTGGATCAGACTGTAGTGTGTTTTTCCACTTTAACTTTGAGTGTGACTCCAAATCCAGACCTCCATGGGTTAATACATTTGCTTTCCATTGATAATAGTTGTGTGATTTTGTTGTCAGCACATTCAACTATGTAAAGAACCTGTTCCTAAAGGAAATCCTCCCTCCTTGACCAAACATCATTTTCAGAAAAAATAGCAATCTAAGAAACATTCTGGCACCAAGCCACTTAACAACAAAACCAACGGCAGGAAACAATACTTTCATAAACTGCAAGGGATGCTTCAAATGCGGGAATTGTAATATATGTTAATTTCTTCATCCAAACAGGAAAAAGTTCTTAAACCATAACAATACCAAAGACTACCCAATTAAGGACTTTTTAAATTGCTATTCAACAATGGTAATATACTTATTGGAATGCACCCGTGGCTACAAACATGTAAGAAAACAAAAAGAACCCTCAAATTACGAATACAGAAGCACATTCGAAATATAAAAAATAAAGTAAAGAATCACATGGTCTCTAAACATTTTTTGGAGAAACACAAGTCCAATCCAGAAGAAATTACCTTCAAGGTGACAGAATGGGTGAAACTCGATGACAGAGTAGGTGACATCCTTTTTGAGAGTTTGTTGAGGAAGATGTTTTGGATATATGAACGCCAAACACTGTCACTGTCACTTAACAAAAGTTTTGAAATTGCTCCATTCCTCTGAACGAACCCATATCTCCTACTACAACTCTATCCCCCCTTTTTTTCCCTAAGTCACAATATTCTTTATTCTCTATACACTATTCACACGGTGGAATATATATTTATCATATATTTTTTAATATTTGGGTAATACTTCTTTTTTATACATTTGTTTCAGTGCGCATCTTATTTATTGATTGAGGACTTGGATCTGCCCTAATGGTCTTACATGCTAAGAGATGCAGCCACAAAGGACAATATATGTAAAATTTATGGCCGCTTTTATTTTGGACATTCTGCCCATTATCGTGGGACCATGAAACAAAAGTTTATTCAAACACAAAAGCTTGTTTATTTTAAATTTTAGTCACAATGAGTAATATAAAAATTCATTAGTTGTGATACCACCACTTATTCCCCCTTTTTAATAGTGTCATCTTCACCTCATAATGTCACTCTTGTTTACTATACGGTGTGCTTCATTGCATTGCACCGTCGCATTACTATCCAATATGGCTGTGCATGCCATTGCATTCCACCGCTAGTATATGTGAAAATGGCGGTGCGTAACATTGTGCTCCACTGTCTTCTATTCATAATTTCTGTCCCCTATATAGATGTATTTTTATACCCTCCCTGAAATCTGATTTATTGTTTTCCCTTCTTTGAACTAGCACACATTGGAAAAGTGCTGTGCACTCTCCGCGGCCACTTCACCGTGCGTGGTGGAAGTGACTTAATCCAAGATGGCGGTGCGTTCCAAATGCGCTCCACCGCTATCACAGGCGGCGGTGAGTTCCAGCATGCATTCTCACTTCTAACTCATTTCTACAGGTTTATTTTTGACCTACTATAAAGTATATGGTTGACACCTTTATATTCCACTACAGGGTCATTTTTTATGCAATTTATAGTGCCTGTTTCCTTGTTTATCTCATTTTACCAATTTTAATCACAGAAAGTAATGTCACAATTTCCTGCCATGTGCAGCTACCATGTTTTTAGATATTCAGGTATAAATAGAGCACTCAAGCTCATTGTGTTTATCCCCTTGATGAAGTCCAGACACAGATGGACAAAACGCGTTGGTACTGCCTCCTGATATCTCCTTTAATGGACAGATAAGCGGTCTCTGTTTTTAAATCTTGTACGTGTGTTTTTCAGCTATTGTATGTCATTGTTCTTATTAAACCTGTGTGTTTTAACCTTTCACCATTGAGGCTGCTAAGTGTTTCTTGGGAATGGCTTGTTCCCTAATATACCTCGTGAGAACATGCAGTGACAACATACAATATTTGAAAATGGTACACACTATGTTTGCTGTTTTCTTCTTTTGCATATTTCATGTTCCAAATGACGGTAATCTGACTGAAGCTACCTTAACCAGATAAGTGTTTTGGGTCTATACTGTTTTGTTCATATGTTTGTAAATCCAGTCATAAGGACACAGAGACATGTGAGTTCACTGTTGTGCTGTTTATTCCATCACCAACTCCAGGCACACTGCACACTGGACCACCCACTTCCCAGCATCCCCCTGGTCCCAGGGACCATCACTGAAGATTCAGGCTTACACATATTAGTAAGGGAGTGTCTACAAATATTAAGCATTCTAATACACTAACATCACATATACCATTGTCATTTCCTTTTAAATACTAATTTTAATTCCTACACTTTTGGACACTTATATTCACCATTTCTTGCATACAATTCTATGTGTGTACCAAACACAAATTCTGTTTTATAAGCTGCCACTCACACAGCGAATGAGTAGTGTCTAATATTTTTGAGTATACATATATTTTAACACTTGATATGCTATATTGCCTTTAAATTCATGGCTATACCTGAGCACCTGAGTTTTTGCTACTTGTGCCTATTTATTGGAATCTACATGTACCAGATTCGCCCTTTTAGGGGCGCCCCATGGATGAACTCTCGATGTGAGTGCGGGACACCTCCATTATATTTAGATGAATCTTCATGTGGATGAGAGTACGGGACTTTTGAAAAAATAAATAAATTATATATATATATATATATATATATATAATGCATCCAGATAAGCAGCACTCCTGGCATCTTGTATAAATAACTCTCCGGGCACATATAAAATTGGCAACATTTCAGTGCAGTTTACTTGTGCATCATTTTTGTCAGGAGTGCTGCTTATCTGGATGCATAGTTAATTGTGTATGCGGGCACCCGGCACACAGCATGCGCTACTGAAGAAAGAGCCGGACACTCTGGTTTTTATTATACATATATTTTATATTTTGATATAATATAATATATGATATATATATATATATATATATATACAGGTTGAATATCCCTTACCAAAAATGCATGGGACCAGGAGTATTTTGGATATCGTATATTTCTGTATTTTGGAATAATTGCATACCATAATGAGTTATCATGGCGATGGGACATAAGTCTAAGCACTGAATGCATTTATGTTTCATATACACCTTATACACACAGCCTGAAGGTAATTTTAGCCAATATTTTTAATAACTTTGTGTATTAAACAAAGTGTGTGTACATTCACACAATTCATTTATGTATCATATACACCTTTTACACACAGCCTGAAGGTCATTTAATACAATATTTTTAATAACTTTGTGTATTAAACAAAGTTTGTGTACATTGAACCATCAGAAAACAAAGGTTTCACTATCTCACTCTCCATCTCAAAAAATTCCATATTTCTGAATATTCTGTAATAATATTTCCAACAACATATCAAAAGTCTAGAAAAATCTAAGTTTGGGAAAGACGCCTTATTGGCTGCCATCTTGGATTTACTCTCGAAATCTATAAAATGCATCTATTGCTCCAATTAACTTCAAATATATACCAATCAGATAGTTTTTTGAAACAGGAATTATATAAAGACTTCATTTAATTTTGTTTCTATCATGTTCCATTTATTACAAAGTGTTAATAATAAAGGTAGTCAAGTTATGAACATTATAATGGTAAGGTATAAGTGTTGTCACACCCTAAAATGGTGTGAATAAGAAGCAAGCCATTCCAGACATTTAATCCCAATGATGACTTTGTAGTTTGAATATTCCATTGTCGGATGTTGGTTGCACCACGCTTTGGTTCTGGTTTGAATATTACTTTTTTATTCTCCATTTTGACATAGAAACTCAGGAGTATCAGGACACCAGTGTCTTCTGCAATGACAACAACATCTCTTTGTTCAGACGCAACAACTGCTGTCTGGGTGATCAGAAGGTCTGCATCTCCACGTGCATGTATTGTCTGACATCCAACACTTTCAAAGCTTTCACTAAACATCATCAAAAAACGCTGCTTATTCTTTTTGTTTGACAGAAAAATATCCTTCTTCATTATCAGTTTCATGTCCATAGAAAATAAAATGTTAAGGGAGCTTTTACCTTCACTTCTTCTAATGATAGTGGTGTCCTTAATGGAAGGACCATCCAAATATCCATCAAACACAATCTCAACTGATTTACCAAACCTTGTAAGAACGTAGTTTGTATAGCTATTACAGGAGTCTGAGAACTGCATACCAACCGACCGTGATAATCAATACAGTAAAGCACCTCCATCGAGTACATAGAGTGGATCAGAAAGTGGTGTTTCTGCTACAGCTATCTGACATTTTTCCACCTTGACCCACATGGCATTGGCCAGAGCTGATTTATTTGCTTTTCTTGGGAGGACTGAATTGGCAAACAAAGATGGTGGATGGCTAAAAAGTTCATACTTGAATATGCCTCTCTTATCTATGTCCAGTTGTTCAGAAACAAAAGCAAGTCTTTGGAATAGCAATTGTGAGTCAATATTGATGACATCTTGACCTACTGTAATATTCTACGATCCCATTGTAACAGCCTGTAAATTTCATTTGAATGAATAGTTCCAAATGTTCCGAACATGCATGGACTGGAGATTTAGATCACCAGCTTCTTTTGCTTTGTCAAGGTTGACATTACCATGAGCAAGCACTAATTTTGTCAAACTGCACAAAGGTTCATCAGTGGTGAATGGGCTTCGATCCAATAGAAATGTCAAGATTTTCCTGGTGTCTAAGCAGTCTCTTGTCGACCTGGTGTATGAAGCTTCTTTGTGTTGTTCACTTGTATTATACATGACAGTAGTAAACTCTTGCATGGCATTGTTGACCTCTGTGCATGGAATCATGGATTGAACCCATGCTTTTCGCTGTGCTTTTGTCATTCCACTCTCTCTAGTTAACCCTCCTGTACATTTGATGCTTCTCATCAGTGCCTGTTCAATGAAAAGATCACTGGAAAAACCTGCCCAATACTCGTTACTACGATGAACAACATGTAGACCTTTTTTGAACTTGCTGTACACGATCGGGTGAGACTAATTAAGTTTTTGCATCTTTTGGAGGTGTACATACACTGTGCTTGTGTACAAATTGTGCCCTGATGCTGCAAAGTATAGCAGCATATCGTTTAGAGCTAACAAATGTAGATTCCAGTCCCCGGTATGCTCTGCCTGAAGGAAATTCTTTAAAACGTCGACCATTGTCATGTACTGTACCCATAATCTACCAGTTCTGCTTTCCACCTTGTACTTGTCCTTGATACAAACAAAAGTTTTTAAATGGCTTAAAATAGCATTCCTGGTTCAAAAAACTTTCTAATTGGTATATATTTGAAGTTAATCGGAGCAATTCATGCATTTTATAGATTTCAGGAGTAAATCCAAGATGGCGGCCAATATGGCGTCTTTCCCATACTTAGATTTTTCTAGACTTTTGATATGTTGTTGGGGATATTATTCCAAGTCTAAAAAACCTTATTTTATTTCTTTTACAATTGGTTTGATGTTTAATCTTTTGTTCACCTAAAATGACTGGCCTATGTGTGTGTACACTCAATTTCATTTGTCAGGGCTCTGGGAAGTTCAAGGGAAATTGCTCATCTTCCACATTGTTCATCTTTCACATTGGTCATGTCTTCTAGTGTGTAGTGCTCTATAGTTAGGAAAGAGAAAATAATACTTTAGAATAAAATATGACACACATTTACATATTGTATCTGCTCTTAAAGACCAATCTAAGCCTACATTACTGGAGTTTGAGGGGAAAGAGTATGAGAGGCCAATCATCCAACCATCCCCAACTGTGCCACCTGGAGATAATAAGATATATCAGACAGGTTTCAATGGTGAAACTTGAAAACATCAGCACCATAAGCAACAACTTGTAAAACATCAACAGTACCTGCAGGAAATGAAGGAGAGGCAGACCAACATGAATAGCTGAACAAGAGAAACTATCATAACTTTGGCAGCTCATTTTAGTCAGATGGTTCCCCCAGACCGAGGTCCTTTCCCCAAATCTGCCCCTGAAAGCCTGAGCCTCAGGGATAAGAGGCCTCTCACCTGCCTCTTTACCTGCAGTTCCTAGTGCTAGGAACATTCAGAGTCAGGTGGAGAGATACAAATCTATTATCAGACTTAGAGGCATAAAAAGTAAAAAGTAGTTTTTTTAATGTATTGTCCCAATAACAAATTCATCTTGTATTTATAACCTTTTATGTGCCATTTGCGTGATAATGTGATATACACTAGTAAACATATTTTTTCACACAATAATCTGGATTTTTTATGAACCACATGCCTGGAGTAGCCACATCAGATGTGACCATGCCAGGTTTGGCTTCCCCTGACCAATTCTGCACACAATTCCATACCCTATATGTCCTCCCCACAGTGTCCTCCTCATTCAGCCATAGAAGGACAAACCTAACAGGATCTCTGACCCACGGCTGTGGAAAGACTATCTTCCTGCAGCCTGAGCTCAGGGAGCAACCACATACAAGCATGGGGAAACCATAAACTCCACACAGATAGGTCCTTGGTCATAACTGTATTTATGATCAAAACAATCCTAACCATGGGGCCACCATGCTACTCTAAAGCTGGGTACACGCTGGGTACACGCCTAAAGATTTTTTTGTCCAATCTGTCCGGTGGGAACAAAAATCGGGCAATGTATGGGAACAAATGACAATCAACCTTTTTCTCTTAAACCTTGGAAAAAAGTTCAGACAAATTGGTTATAGCTGTTTGATTTAACAAATTTATCTGAACAATCGTTTTTACCCATTTTCCAGCATTTGGGCGCAAATGGTTAATAGATATTTGTTCCTATACATTATTAGATTTTTGTTCCCACCAGACAGATTGGTCAGATAAATATTTAGGTGTGTACCCAGCTAAAGATCTCATGCAATTTAGTTTGGATTCAACTGGTCAAAATCTAAGGATTTGTACAAGACAAAATATTCCCCAAAAAGTTAAGTCAAATAAATCCTAAATCCAGTGCTACAAGTATGGTGGTAGGATGGTACTGCGAACCTGAAAGAAACTGCCAGCCGCTGCGTAGTGTGCATCTCTCCTGTGTCCCTCCTGTGTCTCCGGTGGTGGCGTGTCTCTCAAATGAGGTGCCGGTTCGAGAGCCAATCAGAGCTCATGGACCAACAGCTGTGGCTCCTGATTGGCTGCCGGTACGTGAGCTCTGATTGGCTTATGAAATGGCGCCTCATTTGAGAGACACGCCACCGATGGAAGACACAGAGGCGCACGGTGCAGTGAGCGGGGGAGTGTGTGTACCTGGCAGTGAGGGAGCATAAGTGTATCTGTAACTGGGGGGCATATGTGGCACTGGAGGCATATGTGTATCTGACACTGGGGGCATATGTGTATCTGGCACTAGGGGGCATATGTGGCACTGGTGGCATATGTGTATCTGGTACTGTGGGGGCATATGTGTTTATAGCACTATGGGGGCATATTTTTATCTGGCACTGTCTGGGCATATTCTTATCTGGCACTGTAAGGGCATATGTGTATCTGGCACTAGGGGGGCATATTTGCATCTGGTGCTGTGGGGGCATATCTGGCACCGTGGGGGCATATGTGTATCTGGCACTGCACTACTGGGGGCATAGGTGTATCTGGCCCCCCTATATGTGTATTGTGCCCCTATTTTCATTGGCCATGCCCATGTCTCATGTGGCCACATCCATTTTTTGGCACATGCACACAGTACCACTAAGAATTTTTTTTTCTTCTTGCACCACTGCCTAAATCCCAATAATATATCATACCTTGGGCATTGTAGTACATTTACAAAGCTCACACTTAATTCTTCTCATAAATACACCCTGTGAATGTAGATGTGCTTAGACATTCATCAAGAGATTAAATAACTGATTGAGGGTCTACACAAAAGTGTTAAATTTACAATCTACAGGTTAACCTAGTATAATGTTACAAGCAGAAGGCTCCTTTCCTGCTGGATTCAAAAATCAGGAAGTGCAGGTAAATGAGATTATCTTCTTTTATTCATCCCACAAACCCCCATAAATCAGTTTCACATACTGTAAGCCTGTATTTTGGTTTAGGGTGTATATACTGTATACATGGTTGAATCACATTATTATGACCACCTCCTACATTTGACATCTGCAGTGCATAGCCCATGAAATGTATCACATGCCGTGCACTGGCTTGATGGGTATATAAGGTATGCAATAGGCCATCTGCACTCATATCACTCATGCTATCATGGGTAAAAGGGGCGATTTGTCCAAGTTGCAAAAAGGGATGATTATCAGCTTTCGGGCCAAGGCTGGTAGTATTTCTGAAACAGCGCAGTTTGTAAACTGTTCGCGTGCTGCTGTGGTGAAGGTGTATCGTGACTGGACACGTGGAAACTGTGGAGCACCACGTGCCATTGACCTGTGAGGTGAACATTAGCTACAAGGATGCGTGAGGGCAGAATGACATGCTACAGTGGAGCAGCTCACAATCAAAATGAACCTAGGGGCTACCAGATGTTTGTCCAAAATGACAGTTCAGCCCGTCTAGATGCTGTCAGTGCTGCACACGAGGGTTACTTTGACTATTAGCTGGTTGTCATAATAATGTGACTGTATTTTGTTACCATTTATCTGTTGTTGCATAACTGCATGTCCAATTATAATTTTTTTCTGGAAATATACTGAAATAAGAAATCACTTTGTTTATAAGGTAAATATATTTCTTAAAATGTGTTGGTGGAAATAGTCAAAATTGCAAGATACTAGCACAGAAAATACAGCAAAGATTTGTCTTATGCATGAATTAAGTGAATTTTCCAACAAATCGAGTATAGTAAAAATTATCACTGTGGATGTCCATTCCATATCATCAAAAATGAATAATAAAGGCATACTGTAGCATAATTCTAACAGTAAAATAATATACTGTAAGTAGATGGTGACATTCATGATGTGTGACCATCTAAATGATTTCCTGCATAGACTCTGTTACACTCACTGGCATGCAGACACTGACATAAGTGGACAAGTGAAGCAATTACCAGCTCAGAAATACATCAAAGACATGTCAATCAATCTTTATTTATCCAGGTGAACACCATTAAGCAAGCTCATTTACAAGTATGTGTTAAACAAGTTAAATAGCAATGTAGTTACAGTATATAGAGACTTGATGTTACAACTAGTCCTGCAGAAACCATAAGCATTGGACACAGCAAGTGGAATTAATTAACAAAAAAACCACTGCTTTCTCTCCCTCTCTCATCATCATATGCAGCTCAAATTTATAGTAATCTGTCATTGATGACCAAATGTATACGTATTGCTCCAGTTTCATTCTTTCACTCCGCCCACCAGTTCCTATCACACCATCACAGGCTTCTATTCTCCAATCCCTTGGCATTTTAAAAAGAAAACACAGGCGCATTCGTGGGAAGCGAGCAGGCCGGAAATTTATTTCCCCCGGTAACCATCTAAGTCCTTTGCTCACCTGCTCACCCCCATATTCAAAGAACAATCAAAATTAATTACAGATTCTTCATGTACAGTAATTTAAGAAATAAGCCAATATGTTGCATGGCAATTCATAATACTTGAAAACAAATGAACAAGGAAGTGGTTCTATCTACATTCAATGGAGCCAATTAGGTATAAAAGGATAGTATTCCAGTGTCAAAATAAAACAGGAATAGAGCTGCACTGGATTAGGAGTACATACCAATTGAAATCAATGAAGCTCAAATTGATAAAAAAAAAATCAAAACAAGTAACAATAGAATACACAACTTTGCTGTTGGCTGTGCAGATCCCCACTTCCAGTGGGGACTCGCTGAAAAGTTACCTTTGACTGAAGGATAGTGTATCAGACTCTGGCCCAAACCCAACATCCAAGGCCATCAAGTAAATCTGCCACAGAATGTAAGACAGTGTCCTGTTGGTGCTTCAAAACTTTAGTTTGTGGATTATTTCAGTTTTTAGAACACCAGACTCAGCTGTAGCAGATGTATAGGTTAGGGTATATAATAATCCCAATTTATGGTGTCCCAAATCCATTGGTTAGATGCTAAAGATATCCCATTGGTAATGGCAGAGCTTGATGCTGAAGAGTGTTTTTTGTAGACTCACCTGTCTGGCTCAGTGAAACATGGCTAGTTAGAAAGGTGCATTTCTATTTTGGTATAAACAAAAAAATTGCAAGTGAAATTTAGTTGCTTGCAATCAAGCTTGGCTAAATGAAAATAATTCATTTTTTTTCACACATAATAAAAGCCCTTTCTCGAAGTCCATCTGGAGCACACTGCACTTTAGCCATTACATCTGGGCTAGAGGTCTAGGAGTAGGAGTTGGCACTAAGCTAATAAGGAACGAACTATGCACCCCTCTAACCCCACCCTTCTCCACTAATCCAAAGTTTGCCTGTTAGAAAGGAAAAAGGCAACAAAAAAGAGCAACAGCCCCAAGAACAACACATCAGTGAGAGATCGCAGTGTTTCGCAGATGGACTTTGAGGAAGGGATTTTATGGTGAGTACAAAAATCAAATTTCCTCTATCATCCATCAGGGGAACACTGCACTTTAACCCATGGCCGGATTAACAATGGGGCGGATGGAGCTGCAGCTCCAGGCCCCCCATTGAAAATAGGCCCACAGCCACAGTGAAGGGACCCATAGCTGCCAGCATTACAATGAGTCACACTGACTCATTGTATGCCGCCGTCAGCGCTGCACCTGACGCGCTGCCACTGCCAGAGAGTGCCCCAGTCACTCACTCATTGAAGTCCGACTCCTGCTGTCCTGGCCGCAGCGGGAGCCGATCGCATCTCTCCTCCTGAGCGCCTCCTCCCCCCAGCCTATTCGTCGTGCTGCTGTGCTTAGTGACGCGTGGTAAGGGGGAGGAGCAGCACGCCCATCTGCTTCCAGCTCCTCCCCCCCAGAGAGTGCTGCTAAGTGATGAGGACCGGCCGGCCGGAGGGGGTGGAGGGGCCGCTCTCTCTACTCCGCCCCTTTCCTGCTGTGGCTCATGCACCGCATGGGCAACCACAATGGCTGCACAATGTAGCCCTGGGACAGCAGCTATTTTTGGCTGAAAGGATTAAACGCTAAATGTGTGAGGTAATGCTGGGGCTTGTAGTGCGGGAAAGGGCATGGGAAACAAGAGGGGTTAGGTAAAGCTGAGAAGGGGTTAAAAGCAAATGGAAATAAATAAAATAAAAATGAAAACAAAATAAATAAAACAAGCAAACAAATGTATACAGCTTCTTTTGTAGAAATATTTTAGCAGTGGGAGGTCGCTGTTAAAACGGAGCAAAAGTTCATTGCATGCCCACCTGGGCTAATACAGTTCAAGTTCGCTGTCCCTGTCTTACGCTATCTTCCCGTTGGCGGCGTCTGCTTTACCGCTGTGTCTGTACAGGAGAGCTCCAGGACCTCTGCTGCGGCGGCTGCCAGGTGATGTCAGCCGTCCAGGCGCTTGATAGTGCTTCCTCACACCCTTTCCCGCACTACAAGCCCCAGCATTACCTCACACATTTAGCGCTCAATCTTTTCACTTTTTATTGCCTTCTGTTTATTGAGCTGCTTTATACAATAGAGCGCAGCACACTACACAATTTTTTAGCTATACTTGGCTGCAGGAAGAGTGAAGTGTGCACCTCAGTATCCATTTATCCTGCATTCCTGGATGCCAGATGGTGAGACCGGAGGAGGAGCTGAGCTGCCATGAGGAAAGCAGGTAAACACCAAGGGCAGGGATGCAGACTACAAATTATAGGGAAGGGGGGTCAGGACACAATATGTACATAAAGACCAGGAGGAGGGGGTACAATAATGCACACACAGTACAGACTAGGAGGGGAGAAGTCACGCTAATACATATACAGACTAAGAGGGGGGGGGGGCACACTAATACATAGACTAGGAGTGTGGGACGGACTGGGGCTGCTTTTCGGCCCTGGCATTTCTGTGCATGTCACAGGGGAAGGGGTGGCGGGGGGGGGGGAAGGACAAGGCCCCAGGGTCTCCTCATCCCATTTGAATGGTGCCTGTGTCAGTAAGTTTATATGTGTTGTATGTATTTGTGAGTCAGTAAGTGGCTTCTGAGAGTTAGTGGTGTCTGTGTCAGTAAATTTGTATGTGTTTGTGTCAGTAATGGGTGTCTGTCAGTAAGTATGTATGTGCTAATAAATCGTGTGTGTGTCAGTAAGTGTAATCTATGTCCGTAAGAGGTGTCTGCTTTATTAAGTGGTATCTGTCAGTAATGGGTATCCGTCAGTAAATGTGTTTGTATCAGTAAGGGGTATTTGTGTATGTAAGTGTTTCTGTGTCAGTAAGGTGTGTCTATAAGTGTGTTTATATCAGTAAGGGAATCTTTGTCAGTAAGGGTGTCTGTCAATAAGATGTTTCTGTGTCAGTAAGTGGTATCTGTCATTAGTGTATTAGTGTATGTGCCAATAAGTGTTATCTGTGCCAGTAAGGGGTATCTGTCAGTAAGTGGTGTATGTGTCAAATGTTTGTGTCAGTAAGTGTGTGTGTGTCCGTAATAGCATCTGTGTCAGTGTGTTTGTGTCGGTGAGAGGTGTCTGTGTCAGTAAGTGGTCTCTACGTCAGTAAGTATCTGTGTCAGTAAGTGTGTCCCAGGAGCCCTCAGTTCCCTGTCTGCTCTGTTTTGCCCCCATCTCTGCTCCCCTTTCCCCATTTGCTCTGTATTGCCCCCATCTTTTCTAATCTTTCCATATCTGCTCTGTTTTTTTCCCATCATTGCTCCCCTTCCCACCTTCTTTGCATGTTGATACAGCTCTCTGTCATATGGCGGTCACTGCGATGCTCTCTGTATTATACGGTGGTCACTATTGCTCTGCTCCACTATTAAGTGGTTGAAGGTAGGCACTAGCTATGACCTCCATGGAGATAGCCACACCCATGGCACAGACCACACCCCCTATTTAGACCTTCCTCACTGCAACGTTTGTCACACCTCCTGCCGAGGCACACAATAGGCCCTTCATAAATTTCTGCTCCAGGCCCATGTGGACCTTAATCTGGCACTGCTTTAACCATAACATCTGAGACTTTCCAAAGCAAGCTAACATGGGGGGGCAATTGGCCGGGTAGGGCCACATGAAGAATCTTCCACCCAAAACTGGAGTACCTTATACCAAAGGTATGGAAATGGTAGAACTTAGTGAAGGTATGCACAGAAGACCAGGTTGCTGCTCTGCATAGCTTCTCCACTGAACCTCATAGCACACCGCCAAAGAGGCCCCAACCGCATGTGTCAAATGAACCCAGAGAAGGTCCGGAACTGGCGCATCCAAAGAGACAAAAGCCTGCCAATTAGCACCAAGAAATAGTGCCCTTGGAAGCAGGTCACCCCAGCTTCAGTGCATCAACCAACACCAAAAGCAAAGCCATATGATGCATAGCAGATGTATGATCAAAGTAGATCCAGAGAGCCTGGACCACATCTAAAAGGTGCTGAGAGGAAGAGATGGCTGAAGATAAATCATGAGAAAAAGATGGAACAACTATATTCCTGACTGAGATGGAACTTCCATACCATCTTGGGCAGAAAGGAAGGTTTCATGTGCAAAACCACCAAATGTAAGATGACCAGAGGAGCTTTGCTGAAAATTCAGAAACATATCTGGCTGAAGCGATCACCCAAGGAAAAAACACATTTAAGGTGAGGTAACAAAGTTCCCTGGATTCAATGGGCTCGAAAGGAGCCTTTTGAAGAGCTTCCAATACCAAGTTCAAATCTCAGGGAGGAACATGGGACACATATGGTGGCTGAACATGAAGGACCCCTTACAAAAAAGTCTGGACTTCCAGAACAACTGCCAGTGATTGCTGAAATAGGACAGAGAGAGCTGAAACATGTCCCTTAAGGGTAGACAGGCAAAGATGCTGTGACAACAAAAGAAATACAATAGAAATAAAACCTAACAAAAATGTGTAGGCAAAAGAGAAGTGTGCCTCACCACTGTGACACTAAACTAACAACTGAGGATTAGTGGAGGTGGGAGAGGTTAGAAGGGGGCAGATTTATTTTCTTTATTAGCTTAGTGACAATGCCTACACCTACTGTAGACCTCTAACCCAGATGTACAGTAATGTCTAAAGTGCAGTGATCCCCAGAAGGGTTCTAGAGGAATCCCATATCTTCAGTCTTCATGAAATGAGAAAAAACATCAAAGGAAAGAGCAACAACAAAAAATAATTAATAGAGTCATTATAGCCATTCTAGTTGTAAAACCACAGTTCATTATGAAATCAACTGGTATATTGTAAAACATTGCAAGCAGAAAATTGGCATATTTGTGGCCTAGCTGAGTGTGCATTAATATTTTCCGAGAAACTATTCAGTTAATTATACAGTGAAAAAGTGAAATACATCACACAAGTGTGTGTGTGCATAACAACCTCATGACAGCATTAATATACAAAATAATGAAGTTCAAAAAACAGTGATATATAAAATAATTACTGTACCATAACAGGTGCAACAGCAATTTGGAAAAAATAAATATTCTATAGTATAAAGTAGATTCCATAATATATTATATTTTTAAAAAGGTTAAATTCATTATTTCTTCTTACAGCTGTATACATTCTTTTGCTCAGTAGTCCACCTCCCTCCAATCTTTCAACCTACGCTGCCTCATTGCAACCTTCCATTCCTTTCTCTCCCCTCTGTAAACCTCACCTCATTGATCAATACACTTGATTTTGCCAACTCCAGAATCAACTCCATCTTCAGTGACATCTCCTCCTTCAAACTCATTTGCCCCTTCTCCTTCCCTAGGACTACCAATTGTCTTGCTCACTCTTTAACCACCTTCTCTATCTATCCCCCTCTTCAGGCATCTTTCCCTCCTTCTTTAAACATGCATGGACTCCCCCATTCTCAAGGAAATATCCCATCTCACTCTTTTATGCCTCAAAACTCATAGAGCATACTGTCTTCAACAGACTCACATTCTGTCTTCCCACCCATTCAGTCTTTGACCGTCTCTAATATGTTTTTCATGCCCACAACTCAACCTAAACTGCCCTCACTAATGTCACCAACAACCTGCTATCTGCAAAATCCAAGGGTCACTTCTCTATACTGATCCTTCTCAACCTCATGGCAGTATGTACCACCCTCTCATCTCACAAATTCTCCTCTGTTGACTACTATCACATTGCACCCTAAGGCTTGTCCAATTGTTCCTTCTCTGTCCCCGCTCCTGCTTCCATATTACTGCTGCCTTCCTATTGATGTTCCCCAAAGTTCTGTTCTTGGTCTCCTTCTTTTCTCCCTCTACACCACTTTACTTGGCGAGTTCAAAACAACCTGTGGCCTTCAATATAACCTGTATGCTGTTGATCCCCAACTGTATTTGTCCCCTTGCCCTCTCTTGAATTACCTGCTGCCAGCTGGCCATCTTCTCCTAGACATCAAACAGCTTTCTTTAATTCAACCTCTATAATACTGAGATTATTGTATTTTTCCCCCCTCCAAGTCTTCATTTCCCCCTCCTTCACCCTTGACAAAAATTTGATGTCTAGGTGTCAACTTTAACTCTGCCCTATCTTCCTCTCCCCAAATCCATTCTTTTTGTTTAAATCTCTACAATATTTACCTTTCTCACCCTGGAAGCCTCTAAAAAATATTATCAATGGTCTAATGATTTCTCCTCTGATTACTGTAATCTACTCCACACTTGCCTAAAGTACTTTCCACTCACCTTGCTCCACTTCAGTGTCTTCTTTATTCTGCTCCACATCTGATTTTACAAAGTTACATAGTCGATGAGGCTGAAAAAAGACAAAATGTCCATCGAGTTCAACCTGTATTATAAAATGTAATATATATTTTTTTAATAAAAATGTACCTCATTTAAATACTGTATCCTTGGATATTTCTTTCAGTTAGGAATTTATCTAATCCATTTTTAAACTTATTGACTGAGTCCACCACTACTACCTTTTCTGGCAGTGAATTCCAAGTCCTGACTGTTCTTACTGTGAAGAAGCCTTTCCTCCGTTGTGTATGAAATCTTTTCTCTTCTAATCTCAAGGGATGTTCATGTGTCCTGTGTAGTGTATTTTTGATAAACAGATCATCTGATAAATCCTTGTATTTTCCCTTTATGTATTTATAAATGTTAATAATGTCCCCTCTCAGCCGCCTCTTTTCCAGTGTAAACATATCTAATCTTGTAAGTCTTTTCTCATAATTCAGTGCCTCTAACCCCTTAACCAGTTTGGTGGCTCGCTTCTGAACCCTTTCAAGTTCCAAGAAATCTTTTTTGTAGTGAGGTGCCCAGAACTGTACACAATATTCTAGGTGTGGGGCATACCAATGATTGATACAGTGGCAGGATTACACTCTCATCCCTTGTCTCCATTCCCCGTTTAATGCATGTAACACCTTATTTGCTTTTGTTGCTGCATTTTGACATTGCGTACTGCTACTAAGTCTATTATCAATGAGCACTCCCAAATCTTTTTCAACTACCGTTATCCCTACATTTTCCCCATTTAAGTTATAGGCTACCTGATTGTTTATATTTCCAAATGCATAACTTTACATTTATCTATATTGAACCTCATTTTCCATTTGTCTGCCCATACCTCCAGTCTAGTTAAGTCATTACATAGAGACTCAACATCCTTGTCTGAATTAATTACTCTAATCAGTTTAGTATCTTCTGTAAAAATTGACACTGTGCTTTCCAGGCCCACTCCCAGGTCATTAATGAATATGTTAAACAGCAGTGGGCCGAGTACCGAACCCTAAGGTATTCCACTAAGCACCGAGGCCCATTTAGAGAACATCCCATTAACCACCACTCACTGTTCCCTGTTATACAGCCAATTACTCACCCATGTACAAATAGTGTTTCCTACCCCAAGCTCACTTCATTTGAAAATAAGTCTCTTATGTGGGACTTTGTCAAAGGCCTTAGCAAAGTCTAAAGAGACCACATCCACTGCTTTACCCTGATCAATATTATCGCTCACTTTCTCATATAAGCTAATTAGGTTAGTTTGACATTACCTGTCTCTCACAAAACCATGCAGATTCCTATTAATAACCTTGGAGGAATCCAAGTACTCCAGAATGCTATTCCTTATTATATTTTCCAGTAATTTCCCCACTATAGATGTAAGTTACTGGTCTATAGTTACCGGGATTAGGTTCAATTCACTTTTTAAATATTGGGACAACCTCTGCTATACGCCAGTCCTTTGGTATCATTTTTAATGTAATTGAGTCACTGAAAATCAAGTATAAGGGCCTTGATAGCTCTAAATTAAGTTCCATAAGAACCCTGGGGTGAAGTCTATCCGGCCCAGGAGATTTGTTTATCTTAATTTTATTTAGTATATTCCAGACTACTTCCTCATTTAACCAAGTGCTTAGCAATGGGTCATTATCATAGCATATGTTGTGCACTAATTCCTCCAACCGGACCTCTCTCGTGAATACTGGTGAAAAGAAGTTATTCAATAAATCTGCTTTTTCTCTATCATCAATAATCAAGACATCCAACTCACCCCTTAATGGTCCAATATTCTCCTTTTTTAACCTTTTACCATTTATATACTTAAATACACTTTTTGGGGTTTGTTTTACTCTCCTTGGCGATTTATTTTTCCTTTTCTATTTTAGCTGCTCTGATTTCTTTTTTGCATTTTCTGTTACATTTCTTGTAGTACTGGAATGATTCTGCCTTCCCATCAGACTTAAATGCTTCGAAAGCACGCTTTTTTTAATCCATTAGCTCCTTGACCTTCTTATTGAGCTACATCGGTTTTAATGTACTACTCCTGTTTTTGTTGACCTTGGGAATTAACAAATGAGTGTACTTATTGAGCAAAGTTGTGAAAACATCCCACATTTCAGCCGTATTCTTACCATGAAATACAATTTCCCAATTGATGTCCTTCATTGCTTGTTTCAGCATGTTGAAATTAGCTTTTCTAAATTAATAAATCTTAGCTAGACCCTCATAGTGTTGTTTTTGAAAGCTGAGATGAAATGTGATCATATTATGATCGTTATTTCCCAAGGTCTCCCCTACTGTAGTATTTGATATCATCTCCACATTATTAGTTAGTACGAGGTTCAGTATAGTCCTACGTCTAGTTGGTTCCTCGATTACCTGGGACAAGTAATGATCTTTTAGCATGTTTAATAACCTCTTACCCCTAGCTTTATTTACTGTTTCGTGGTTCCAATTTATGTCCAGGTAATTAAAGTCCCCAATGATAATGACCTCCCCCATTCCAGCAGCATTTTCAATTTGCTGCAAGAGTTGTAATTTGTCAGACAAACTAATATCTGGTGGTTTGTAGCGTGTCCCTATTAAAAGCTCCAGTACCTCCAGTACTGATGCCCCCTTCAACCAATCAATCATCTGGTTCAATTTCCATCTCAGATGTACTTTAAATGAAAACTCTTCTCATTCACCTTCAACTACTGCTCCCTTTCATACATTTCCAGCCTAGTTTCAGATTACCTCACATGCACCTACCTGCTTTTGCTGTTTCGCATTCTCCTTGATCCATTGGACCCTATACATCCCTGAGGAAATCAAATGATGGAAAAAGTGCATTGGACCCAAAAAGAGAGCTTAACTGTCAGACTATCTTCCTCTACCCTGCTGACACAGGGTGAGAAGAACCCAGCAGACAATCACACTACATGGAACACTTCTGTATAACAACAGTGACGCATATGCAATGCAATGGCAATGATACCTTTTCTCCTTCAGTCCATACAACTAGTAGTTTTCTTTAGTAAATGATAACCCCTGATGTGTTTTGTCTGCTAGAAGGTGGAGTTTTTTTCTACACATTTACTAACACTGCATTTTGGTGCAAAGTCTAGTGGGTTATCATTTGCAAGATCCAGAACCTTCAATTAGCTTGCAACTGTAGTTAGAAATGTTACCAAGTGTCTGGTTTCCATGTTTTAGTGCAAGTTATGCACTAGTATGCTTAATATAGTTGATTCAACGTAAGATCATGAGCCTTTACTAAGCATTCAGATTATTTATTTACAGTATTTGTTACCAGTTATTTATATAGTGCACACATATTCTGCAGCGCTTTACAGAGAATACTTGGCTATTTACATCAGCCTATGTCCCAGTGGAGCTTACAATCTATATTCCCTACCATGTGTACATGCACACACATTTATGCTAGGGTTAATTTTTTTGGGAGCCAATTAACATACCAGTATATATATTTTTTGATTGTGGGAGGAAACTGGAGTACCCAGAGGAAACTCACACAAGCACAGGGAGTATATACAAACTCCACACAGTTAGGACCATTGTCGGAATTGAACCTCATTGCCCCACAGATGTTTCCTCATACACCTAGACTCTAGAGTATATGCCACACATCGGGAGATGCCTGATGCAAGTAAGTTAACAGGTCCTTTGAAACTCTGTTAGCATCGGGTGTCTGAAATTGCGTATCATTGCCTTTTACACCAATGCAAAAACCTGGGTTATTACTGGTTTAAACTAGGCCATGGCTCAGCATAAAAGGGTTAACTTGGATCCAGTGACCTGAGAATACATCCCAGGTTGTACGAGAAGGACCTAGGCTACAGGGCAGTGCAAATGAGTAACCTGAGTTATCCGATGTAGATCCAGTTCATTGCATAGAGAAAGCCACATTCCTGGTGCTTGGAGATGATGTTATCTCCAAGTGCCAGGCTGAAGTAAGCAATAGACAATATGCCAGGTTCAGACTGCAGTGTAAATAGGGTTCAAACCACTGTGACATGGGCTGAGGGCTGGACCTGGGATTTAGGTTTAAAAGGGGTTCATCTAAGTGATGAAGTAGAGATTTGCGCCGGCCCCCATCAAGGATTTTGGTTTTGGATCCTTATTTCCATTGTGTTTTGGATCTGTATTTGTCTTTCTCAAAACTGCCCTCCTGGGTTTTGTTTTTGGATCTATATTTTTTTTTTACAAAATTATAGATCAGGCCCCAAATCACAGAATTTCGGCCTGATTTGTTCCTACAGTATTATTAACCTCAATAAGATTAATTTCCACTAATTTCCAAAACTGTCATTATTGTTCACCAACATACACCACAGGCTGGCTAAACGAAACAACAGAGCAGTGGCACAAACACACGGCAGTTATTTCTGTTTAAAAATGATTTGCAAATGAGTAATGTATTAGCAATAACCAATCGTGTGTGGCATGCCATTGCTCAAAAGTAGCACTAGTTAACAAACAGCAAAGAAATAAAATGTCAACCGTGTGTAAAAGAGCAAGAGCAGATGTGGTTGCCCCCTACACAAGTGCGCATGCTTCTCTTAGTGCCCAATCTGCAACTGCCTTCTGGGGGCCCTGGGCCACTGATAACTGGCAATTTTTGCCCATGTAAAGCCCCGATCAATCAACATTTTTGTTAAGCAGCTCCCTAAATTCTCCCCAACCACAAAAACAACCTTCCGTACATGCGGAGTACAGTGCAGAATACTTTGGGACACACAGTTAAATTTTCAGCATGTTAAGTGTGTGAAACACAGTGCAATCGGTTACAGTGCAGGATGGATACAGTGTGGGTCAGATACAGTGTGGGTTACAGTGCAATGTCGGATATAGTGTGGGTTGCATACAGTGTGGGTTGGATACGTTCCGGGTATGCATACAGTGCGGGTTACAGTGCAAGTCAGATATAGTGTAGGTCTAATACAGTGTAGGTTAGATACAGTTTGGATTACAGTGCAGGTCAGATACAACGTGGGTTGGATACAGTACAGGTTGGATACAGTGTGGGTCAGATACAGTGTGGGTTACAGTGCAATGTCGGATATAGTGTGGGTTGCATACAGTGTGGGTTGGATACATTCCGGGTATGCATACAGTGCGGGTTACAGTGCAAGTCAGATATAGTGTGGGTCTAATACAGTGTAGGTTAGATACAGTTTGGATTACAGTGCAGGTCAGATAAAGCGTGGGTTGGATACAGTACAGGTTGGATACAGTGTGGGTCGGATACAGTGCGGGTTGGTTATAGTGCAGGTTTGACACAGTGTAGATTGGATACAGTGCGGGTCGGATACACCAATAGTTCATTTACTGTGACAGGGGGTGCCGATGGTGTCCTCAGTGTAGGGGTGTCAGCAGTGTGGGAGTGCCAGTGGTGTCCTCAGTGCAAAGGAGCCAGCAGTGTCCTCAGTGTGGGAGTGCTGGCAGTGTCCTTGGTGTGGCCATGTTGGCAGTATGGGGGTGTCGGCAGTGTTCTCAGTGCAGTGGTACCGGCGGTGTCCTCAATGCTGGGCTGCCGGCAGTGCCACCAGTGCGGGGGAGCCGGTAGTGTCAGCAGTGTGGGGATTCCATTGGTGCCCTCAGTGCAGGGATGCTGGCGGTGTCGGCAGTACAGGGGTGGTGGTAATGTCGGCAATGCGGGGGGTACCAGTCATGTCCTCAGTGAGTTGGTGCCGGTGGTGTCATCAGTGCTGGAGTTCCATTGGTATCCTCAGTGAGGGAATACTATTGGTGTCAGCAGTGCGGGGGTGCCCAACATCTTGCGTCAGCTCTGTCTGGGAGCGGTGATTGAAAGTGCTCTCAGCCAAACAGCAGTCATCCCATTCATTTCAATGAGATTAGTGCCTGAATCCAAAACCCATGAGATCCGCAGGAGTATGACGTTTTGCCACAAATTAGGATCCGAGGTAGGCTGGTAGATCCCCTCGGATACCAGAATTTCAGGTTTGCTTGGTTCTCATCTACTTCAAATGCAGATTCAGAGACTCAGTCGCACAGATATACAAGTGTTGCATATCAAATGAATCAGCACAGCCTCTCTGTGCATCCCAGTCACATTGCATTGCGACTAAGATGCTACTTCATTAAAAATAGATGTAAAAAAGTTGCCCGAAGCTTGCCTCATAGTTTCATGGGACATGGTGTGCCAAGTGGGGATGCTTGGCGCACCTGCAGCAAAGATGTATGAGGAAACATCTTTATTTTGGGACCTGGACAACAAAAGAGCCTGACAGAGAAGGCCACATTGGAGTGGTGTACACTATGTAATGCAGCTCTCCATGGCTGAGAACTTTCTTTTAAAACTCTCCAATATAGTATACTGAGGGATACATTTACTAAAGCTTCTGCTATCATTTCTCTATTGCTTACTAGAAAAATGATAGACAAAATCTGATTGCTATGGGCAACACTGACACTTTTAATTTTTATAAGGTTTAATAAATCTATCCATACATCTTTTAGACTGAGTATTAAACAGATCTCATTTTTTTTACACAACACTGTGGTTCTGGGATGGTGTTGATTGCTTTCTACTTGGCTTCAGGAGGTATCAGATACACACCATGATTGGCCATGCTGTATAATCATGAGAGGATATGCTGTGAGAGACAAAGTTGTAGTCGATGGGTTAGAGAAGATTAAAACTTGATGGACAAAGACAAAGTGTTTATGCTGGAGAAAGCAAAGTCATGAGAGACAGAGCTGAACAGGAAAATAAAATTTTGTTTTGGGGGGATCATGACAAAATCTAAGCATTACAGGATGTATGAAGTATGAGCTGCAGCTAATATAGCTTATATTTGCCGTGGTCCTTTCATTTCTGACTGTAGAGTCAGCCCACATAGGTTTCTATAAGGTTGCTAAACTGTTAGATTTACCAAGCTCCAGTACACAAAACATTCTGGAGTTTGGCCCAGTCACCATCTGAAGATGACATAAGTTTGTATGGGTTCTAACATCACAAAATGTTTATAATGAGCACAGGCTGTTGTATTGTATTGGCACAAGATAATGGCCCTCATTCCGAGTTGATCGCTCGCTAGCTGCTTTTAGCAGCAGTGCAAACGCTATGCCGCCGCCCTCTGGGATTGTATCTTAGCTTAGCAGAAGTGTGACCGAAAGGTTAGCAGAACAGCTCGAAAAAATTTTCATGCCGTTTCTGAGTAGCTCCAAACCTACTCCTTCCTTGCGATCACTTCAGTCTGTTTAGTTCCTGCTTTGACGTCACAAACATGCCCTGCATTCAGCCAGCCACACCCACGTTTCCCCAGGCACACCTGTGTT
Organism: Pseudophryne corroboree; assembly: GCF_028390025.1. NCBI lineage: Eukaryota > Metazoa > Chordata > Amphibia > Anura > Myobatrachidae > Pseudophryne > Pseudophryne corroboree. The sequence goes on along the minus strand of NC_086444.1, from coordinate 488,403,436 downwards.
TTTACCTGACACGCCTGCCTTTTTTGGCACACTCCCGGAAAACGCTCAGTTACCACCCAGAAACACCCACTTCCTGTCAATCACTCACTGATCAGCAGAGCGACTGAAAAGTGTTGCACGACCTTGTGTAAAATTGCATAGTTTTGTGTGAAAGTACTTTGCGCGTGCGTACTGCGGCCCGTACGCATGTGCAGAAATGCCAATTTTTAGCCTGATCGCTACGCTGCGAACGGTAGCTAGCGATGAACTCGGAATGACCCCCAATGTCATTTGTTAGAACCAAACTAGTATAATTTAATGGGTAATGTTTGAGAACAGATAAGTGTGCACTTTTAGGCATAACATAGTGGCAGGTAAATGATCTAATAAAGTGGGAACAAGTTAATACTGTGTGATGGGTGAAAACTTGTGTAATGTGTGTCCACAGGTTGATATTGTTTGGGGGCAGACATAAAGTACTTGAGAGGTGGATACATGGAAACGGGTAAATACGGAATTTGCTGCGCTATATAAGAAACTGTTAATAATTAAAAATAGTAAATAGATACCAGTTAAAAGAACAGTGGAATAAAGAGACATGTTGGGGACAGAACATTGAAAACAGGTATGCGATTAGGGGATCGGTATGTGATCTTGGCGCATGGGATGCCGAATGTCAGTATACTGACATCAGCATCCTGGGCGCTAGAATGCCGGCAGGAAGGTGAGTGCAATGAAGCCCCTTGCGGGCTTGCTGGGCTGGCCATGCTGTGCTCGCCACACTGTGGGCTCAGTGGCGAGCATTCTATTCTCCCTCTATAGGTGTCGTGATCTCCCATAGAGGTAGAATCACCTACCTTGCTGGTATTCCATCGACGGTATAGTACCTCCATCAGGATCCCGGCGTTGGTATTGAGACAGCCGGGATCCCGACGGGTGGTATGTTAATCGCATACCGAAATTATGGGGGTCATTCCGAGTTGTTCGCTCGCAAGCGGATTTTAGCAGATTTGCTCATGCTAAGCCGCCGCCTACTGGGAGTGAATCTTAGCATCTTAAAATTGCGAACGACGTATTCGCAATATTGCGATTACATACCTCGTAGCAGTTTCTGAGTAGCTTCAGACTTACTCGGCATCTGCGATCATTATACTGCTTGTCGTTTCTGTTTTGACGTCACAAACACACCCAGCGTTCGCCCAGACACTCCCCCGTTTCTCCAGCCACTCCTGCGTTTTTTACGGAAACGGTAGCGTTTTTCCCACACGCCCATAAAACGGCCTGTTTCCGCCCAGTAACACCCATTTCCTGTCAATCACATTACGATCGCCAGAACGATGAAAATGCCGTGAGTAAAATTCCTAAGTGCATAGCAAATTTACTTGGCGCAGTCGCAGTGCGGACATTGCGCATGCGAATTAAGCGGAAAATCGCTGCGATGCGAAGATTTTTACCAAGCGAACAACTCGGAATGACCCCCTATAAGCGATATAGGGGAAAAAGCATTTCATACTGTACATAACACACAGGAAAGAAGATTTCGGTGGTACACAAGAGAGATATCTTTGCTCTAGGCAGAACACTGATAACATTGGCAAATACCGTAGAAGCACCACAGGAGAAACACCTGGGCAAAGTAGGTTTGCATTCTTTTTGTGGGTGGTGGTTGTTATTAGAATTATGGATTTGCTGAACTCTTAGTTATGCCATTGGCCTCAGTCCAAGCAAGACAGCATGACACCTAAAACACATTAGCTTTTTTAAATTAAAGTGCAACTTGCTTCAGGAATAATGTGTTTTGACTGCTGCACCAAGTTTGTGGTGCTGCACACTTTGGTGGTCATTCCGACCCGATCGCTCACTGCAGTTTCTCGCAGTGATCAGGTCAGAGCTGCACATGCACTGGCGCCGCAGTGCGCTGGCACATGGCAGTCGTTGTTGAATAGCGAATGACTCTGAGGCAGAGGCGGACGCTGGGCGGGAGGGGGCTGGACGGCGGCGTTAAGCCACCATTTAGGGGGCACAGTCCGGCCAATGCAGGCGATGCCGGACCGTTGGGGGGGGAGAGGGCCATGGCAGCTGTGTGACGTCACACGCAGCCGCTGCGAGCTGGGAAGCGACGAGTAGCTCCTTGCCAGCATGCTAAAGCTGTGCTGGCCGGGAGCTACTCTTGAGGTGCAAAGGCATCGCCACTGTGCGATGCCTTTGCACTTCTGCGGGGAGGGCCGGCACTGACATGCGGGGCAGACTAGCCCAGTGCTGGGCGTCCCCCCGCATGTCAGTGTGAATGATCGTAGCTGTGCTAAATTTAGCACAGCTACGATCAACTCAGAATGACCCCCTTTGTGGGCAGATATACTAAGCTTTGGAGAGTGATAAAGTGGAAATAGATAAATTACCAGCTGATCAGCTCCTGTCATTTTTCAAACACAGCCTGTAACATAGCAGTTAGTAGCTGATTGGTGTGACGTCATGACCCAACCGCATCATTTCGTGAAACTCCGGTAATAGCGGCCAGGTGAAACTCCAGTAATAGCAACTCTTGTGATAGCAGCCACAGGTGTCGCGGTAGGTGCCCCGTTCAATCACATTGCTTATCTGCCGGTAGAAACGGCACTGTGGTTAGATAACACTGGGGATCTTTTGCCACTGGGGGGGGGGGCTATTTCTGATGGTGAGATGGAAAGTACTTTTTCAATGGGGGCCTATGGACACCGAGGGGATGTGGGGATGTCAATCACACTCTAGATATATATTTTATAATTAAAATATATATTATTAAAAAGACTTTTTCAAATAAAAAAAACAAAAAAAATTATCAGTTAAGTGGTTAAAGTTATACTGAAGATGTGAGAGGGAACTGACAGCAACATTGACAAAAAATACTGTATGAAAATATAGCTGTACACAGGCCAATAATAAAAATATTATAAAAACATATACAGTACTGTAGGTTTTAATTTAAATCCCCAGTGTAAGGCCACATGGTAATGGCACCTACAGCATCTGAGAGCCAGCTTACCTGGGGATACCCCTGGCTTCCCCTATGGCACTTCTGGAGTCAGCAATCCCTCCTAATGCTGACCCATTTATGCCTCTCTATATACAATACACAAAGTGGAAAGCTGCTCAATCAGATTGTAATGTCACTCAGGTGCTAAAAGGGGAGGGGTAATTCTGTGTAGGAAAAAAACTGTGTTCCCTAATGCACACCGAGTGAATAATATTTCTACATAATAATAGTCAGATAATACGGAGATCTTAGTTGCGTATATCTGCAGATATAGGGTTAAGCCCCCAGGCCGATCGACAAGGCTTCTCCGTCACTGGGGGTCCCTAATACTAGGTATGGGCCGGGGGTGCAGGACCCCACAATGTCGGCACAGGTCGGCCACCCCAGGTCAGCACACAGGTGAAAATTAATAAGGGTTAATAAGAAGCACAGAAGTGCTATGTAAGTGGTGTGATTAAAATAATGTATACAAAGTGATAGGAAAAATAATAAGTGTTAATAAAGTGTTAGGGTGTGCCGACCTGAAGCAGCCCAGCCATACCGACACAGGGGCCACCGCACCCCACACCCACCCCATAAATAATTACAAATATATCTGGGTTAAATTCCCAGTGTAAGGCCACATGGTAATGGCACCTACAGCATCTGAGAGCCAGCTTACCTGGGGATACCCCTGGCTTCCCCTATGGCACTTCTGGAGTCAGCAATCCCTCCTAATGCTGACCCATTTATGCCTCTCTATATACAATACACAAAGTGGAAAGCTGCTCAATCAGATTGTAATGTCACTCAGGTGCTAAAAGGGGAGGGGTAATTCTGTGTAGGAAAAAAACTGTGTTCCCTAATGCACACCGAGTGAATAATATTTCTACATAATAATAGTCAGATAATACGGAGATCTTAGTTGCGTATATCTGCAGATATAGGGTTAAGCCCCCAGGCCGATCGACAAGGCTTCTCCGTCACTGGGGGTCCCTAATACTAGGTATGGGCCGGGGGTGCAGGACCCCACGATGTCGGCACAGGTCGGCCACCCCAGGTCAGCACACAGGTGAAAATTAATAAGGGTTAATAAGAAGCACAGAAGTGCTATGTAAGTGGTGTGATTAAAATAATGTATACAAAGTGATAGGAAAAATAATAAGTGTTAATAAAGTGTTAGGGTGTGCCGACCTGAAGCAGCCCAGCCATACCGACACAGGGGCCACCGCACCCCACACCCACCCCATAAATAATTACAAATATATCTGGGTTAAATTCCCAGTGTAAGGCCACATGGTAATGGCACCTACAGCATCTGAGAGCCAGCTTACCTGGGGATACCCCTGGCTTCCCCTATGGCACTTCTGGAGTCAGCAATCCCTCCTAATGCTGACCCATTTATGCCTCTCTATATACAATACACAAAGTGGAAAGCTGCTCAATCAGATTGTAATGTCACTCAGGTGCTAAAAGGGGAGGGGTAATTCTGTGTAGGAAAAAAACTGTGTTCCCTAATGCACACCGAGTGAATAATATTTCTACATAATAATAGTCAGATAATACGGAGATCTTAGTTGCGTATATCTGCAGATATAGGGTTAAGCCCCCAGGCCGATCGACAAGGCTTCTCCGTCACTGGGGGTCCCTAATACTAGGTATGGGCCGGGGGTGCAGGACCCCACGATGTCGGCACAGGTCGGCCACCCCAGGTCAGCACACAGGTGAAAATTAATAAGGGTTAATAAGAAGCACAGAAGTGCTATGTAAGTGGTGTGATTAAAATAATGTATACAAAGTGATAGGAAAAATAATAAGTGTTAATAAAGTGTTAGGGTGTGCCGACCTGAAGCAGCCCAGCCATACCGACACAGGGGCCACCGCGTGTATTGTATATAGAGAGGCATAAATGGGTCAGCATTAGGAGGGATTGCTGACTCCAGAAGTGCCATAGGGGAAGCCAGGGGTATCCCCAGGTAAGCTGGCTCTCAGATGCTGTAGGTGCCATTACCATGTGGCCTTACACTGGGAATTTAACCCAGATATATTTGTAATTATTTATGGGGTGGGTGTGGGGTGCGGTGGCCCCTGTGTCGGTATGGCTGGGCTGCTTCAGGTCGGCACACCCTAACACTTTATTAACACTTATTATTTTTCCTATCACTTTGTATACATTATTTTAATCACACCACTTACATAGCACTTCTGTGCTTCTTATTAACCCTTATTAATTTTCACCTGTGTGCTGACCTGGGGTGGCCGACCTGTGCCGACATCGTGGGGTCCTGCACCCCCGGCCCATACCTAGTATTAGGGACCCCCAGTGACGGAGAAGCCTTGTCGATCGGCCTGGGGGCTTAACCCTATATCTGCAGATATACGCAACTAAGATCTCCGTATTATCTGACTATTATTATGTAGAAATATTATTCACTCGGTGTGCATTAGGGAACACAGTTTTTTTCCTACACAGAATTACCCTTCCCCTTTTAGCACCTGAGTGACATTACAATCTGATTGTGCAGCTTTCCACTTTGGGTATTGTATACAGAGAGGCATAAATGGGTCAGCATTAGGAGGGATTGCTGACTCCAGAAGTGCCATAGGGGAAGCCAGGGGTATCCCCAGGTAAGCTGGCTCTCAGATGCTGTAGGTGCCATTACCATGTGGCCTTACACTGGGAATTTAACCCAGATATATTTGTAATTATTTATGGGGTGGGTGTGGGGTGCGGTGGCCCCTGTGTCGGTATGGCTGGGCTGCTTCAGGTCGGCACACCCTAACACTTTATTAACACTTATTATTTTTCCTATCACTTTGTATACATTATTTTAATCACACCACTTACATAGCACTTCTGTGCTTCTTATTAACCCTTATTAATTTTCACCTGTGTGCTGACCTGGGGTGGCCGACCTGTGCCGACATCGTGGGGTCCTGCACCCCCGGCCCATACCTAGTATTAGGGACCCCCAGTGACGGAGAAGCCTTGTCGATCGGCCTGGGGGCTTAACCCTATATCTGCAGATATACGCAACTAAGATCTCCGTATTATCTGACTATTATTATGTAGAAATATTATTCACTCGGTGTGCATTAGGGAACACAGTTTTTTTCCTACACAGAATTACCCCTCCCCTTTTAGCACCTGAGTGACATTACAATCTGATTGAGCAGCTTTCCACTTTGTGTATTGTATATAGAGAGGCATAAATGGGTCAGCATTAGGAGGGATTGCTGACTCCAGAAGTGCCATAGGGGAAGCCAGGGGTATCCCCAGGTAAGCTGGCTCTCAGATGCTGTAGGTGCCATTACCATGTGGCCTTACACTGGGAATTTAACCCAGATATATTTGTAATTATTTATGGGGTGGGTGTGGGGTGCGGTGGCCCCTGTGTCGGTATGGCTGGGCTGCTTCAGGTCGGCACACCCTAACACTTTATTAACACTTATTATTTTTCCTATCACTTTGTATACATTATTTTAATCACACCACTTACATAGCACTTCTGTGCTTCTTATTAACCCTTATTAATTTTCACCTGTGTGCTGACCTGGGGTGGCCGACCTGTGCCGACATCGTGGGGTCCTGCACCCCCGGCCCATACCTAGTATTAGGGACCCCCAGTGACGGAGAAGCCTTGTCGATCGGCCTGGGGGCTTAACCCTATATCTGCAGATATACGCAACTAAGATCTCCGTATTATCTGACTATTATTATGTAGAAATATTATTCACTCGGTGTGCATTAGGGAACACAGTTTTTTTCCTACACAGAATTACCCCTCCCCTTTTAGCACCTGAGTGACATTACAATCTGATTGAGCAGCTTTCCACTTTGTGTATTGTATATAGAGAGGCATAAATGGGTCAGCATTAGGAGGGATTGCTGACTCCAGAAGTGCCATAGGGGAAGCCAGGGGTATCCCCAGGTAAGCTGGCTCTCAGATGCTGTAGGTGCCATTACCATGTGGCCTTACACTGGGAATTTAACCCAGATATATTTGTAATTATTTATGGGGTGGGTGTGGGGTGCGGTGGCCCCTGTGTCGGTATGGCTGGGCTGCTTCAGGTCGGCACACCCTAACACTTTATTAACACTTATTATTTTTCCTATCACTTTGTATACATTATTTTAATCACACCACTTACATAGCACTTCTGTGCTTCTTATTAACCCTTATTAATTTTCACCTGTGTGCTGACCTGGGGTGGCCGACCTGTGCCGACATCGTGGGGTCCTGCACCCCCGGCCCATACCTAGTATTAGGGACCCCCAGTGACGGAGAAGCCTTGTCGATCGGCCTGGGGGCTTAACCCTATATCTGCAGATATACGCAACTAAGATCTCCGTATTATCTGACTATTATTATGTAGAAATATTATTCACTCGGTGTGCATTAGGGAACACAGTTTTTTTCCTACACAGAATTACCCCTCCCCTTTTAGCACCTGAGTGACATTACAATCTGATTGAGCAGCTTTCCACTTTGTGTATTGTATATAGAGAGGCATAAATGGGTCAGCATTAGGAGGGATTGCTGACTCCAGAAGTGCCATAGGGGAAGCCAGGGGTATCCCCAGGTAAGCTGGCTCTCAGATGCTGTAGGTGCCATTACCATGTGGCCTTACACTGGGAATTTAACCCAGATATATTTGTAATTATTTATGGGGTGGGTGTGGGGTGCGGTGGCCCCTGTGTCGGTATGGCTGGGCTGCTTCAGGTCGGCACACCCTAACACTTTATTAACACTTATTATTTTTCCTATCACTTTGTATACATTATTTTAATCACACCACTTACATAGCACTTCTGTGCTTCTTATTAACCCTTATTAATTTTCACCTGTGTGCTGACCTGGGGTGGCCGACCTGTGCCGACATCGTGGGGTCCTGCACCCCCGGCCCATACCTAGTATTAGGGACCCCCAGTGACGGAGAAGCCTTGTCGATCGGCCTGGGGGCTTAACCCTATATCTGCAGATATACGCAACTAAGATCTCCGTATTATCTGACTATTATTATGTAGAAATATTATTCACTCGGTGTGCATTAGGGAACACAGTTTTTTTCCTACACAGAATTACCCCTCCCCTTTTAGCACCTGAGTGACATTACAATCTGATTGAGCAGCTTTCCACTTTGTGTATTGTATATAGAGAGGCATAAATGGGTCAGCATTAGGAGGGATTGCTGACTCCAGAAGTGCCATAGGGGAAGCCAGGGGTATCCCCAGGTAAGCTGGCTCTCAGATGCTGTAGGTGCCATTACCATGTGGCCTTACACTGGGAATTTAACCCAGATATATTTGTAATTATTTATGGGGTGGGTGTGGGGTGCGGTGGCCCCTGTGTCGGTATGGCTGGGCTGCTTCAGGTCGGCACACCCTAACACTTTATTAACACTTATTATTTTTCCTATCACTTTGTATACATTATTTTAATCACACCACTTACATAGCACTTCTGTGCTTCTTATTAACCCTTATTAATTTTCACCTGTGTGCTGACCTGGGGTGGCCGACCTGTGCCGACATCGTGGGGTCCTGCACCCCCGGCCCATACCTAGTATTAGGGACCCCCAGTGACGGAGAAGCCTTGTCGATCGGCCTGGGGGCTTAACCCTATATCTGCAGATATACGCAACTAAGATCTCCGTATTATCTGACTATTATTATGTAGAAATATTATTCACTCGGTGTGCATTAGGGAACACAGTTTTTTTCCTACACAGAATTACCCCTCCCCTTTTAGCACCTGAGTGACATTACAATCTGATTGAGCAGCTTTCCACTTTGTGTATTTAATTTAAATCCAGCATCTAAGCACGATACAGTGCTTTATTTTAATCTGCATTTGCAGTATAGCAAAAGTTCTAGGCAAGTGGCGCTTATGGTATGTTTAATGGCTGATCGAGAAGGAAGGTGATCAAGGCAAATCAACCCCTGTAGCAGGGTTTGACTACTGAAGGGGAGGACAAAATGCAGTGGGGGTCTCAACAAAAGTCACAAAAAGGCAATGGCAGGCTGGGCTGGTCTCACGGTAAAAAGTAAACCTGCAGCGGGATGTAATGGAGTCCGAGATCGCCGGAGGTGCGGGTTGTTTTTTTTAAAGGGACAGTCACTGACAAGGCATAGTTTTGTCTTGTAAGTTATTGTCTCTTTAATAAAAATGTCAGAGATTGCCCGGCAACCCGCACCTCCGGCGTTCTCTGACTACATTACATCCCACCGCTGGAGTGTGTTGCGTTCCTTTGTGAGTTGGACTAGACTTGTCCCACCAACATTAGTCGTATCAGCCCACTTACTGTTTCAACTTTTTATTTAGGAGGGTGGATGTTAAGCTATATTTATTTTCTATTTGATTAAATTCATATTTATGAGGCCTGTAATAACTAGCAAGTTGATGAAAGTGGCTGGAGTATCTAGTATGCGGGTGCATGGAGATAACGCTAAAAGTATAAATAAGCTTGTGAGCAGGGCCTTCCTACCTCTATGACTGTCTGTTATTATTCCCCAGTTTTGATTTTCAGTATTATTTCCAATTGTTTTATGTTATCACTGTTTCCAATTGTTAAGCATAAGGGAATTTGTTGCACTACATAAGAAACTGTTAGTAAATAAATAAACAAATAAAGCTGCATTCAAACTTACTATTTTGAGTTGAGAATGTATCCTAATATAGGTGTCACTCGAAATAACCAAGGTCAATTTTGCATCCCATATTTAATATTTATGCTTGCACTGTGTTTAACTATATATTAGGCCCATAATGTATTTATGTCATCTATATCATTAAATCAATTAAAAAACAAACAAAAATATTGTGTTTTTTATAGGAATTTATTGTTTTTCTTGTTCAATCACTAATTACGGAGCTGGATGAGCGATATTTGTACTTGTTTATACAATGCATACTAATCACTTATTCAAAAGATGCAAAGTTGATCCAGACTAATTCTAAATCTTAACAGCTTGTCCTCCCTTTATTACTGGATAAGTGGGATATAGGACAACAGATCTGTCACTGTGACCCATATATGGACAGATAAGCATGGTAATGGTCTCCTCCTTTACCACCCCGCTGAGAAGAAAAAAAACACTCCACATAAACAAGCTACATGGTATTGTAAATTCCCAGCTGATTACAGCTGTCCTGAAAGACTCAAAGACTTGGGCTTTATGACAGTCTGTGTCTGTGTTGCCTGAGAACAGCTTACTTGTCTTCTTTATTCAGGAAGCCTGAGGTGGAACACCTTTCTGAATTCAGAATGCAAATCTACTAGCACCTTCTGTTCTGAGCTAATGCATACACAATGGGTGCGACATTTCAAATAAAGTGATGGGGTCTAAAATAGGTAGTGCTAACTCTTGTGAAAGCTATCGCCAACTAATGAGCCAAAGCATAAACCACTATAGGACAGGAAGGAAAGCTATTGAATTACGTCTGTGGAAAATAGCTGTCCCATTCTGTTACCCTGATGGTGTCTTTGACAGTAACTGGAAGGCTGAAATTACTTATGTAAATATTTCTCAGTTTGCATCACTCACCAGTGGGTTATCACCTACAAGTTACCACTGCTGAACATTGTGACTTACAGTAATTAGAGTTAGATTTCCTACCTACTATTCAATCACATCATTCTGTGCTGAGAGGATGTAGCTCACGTGGCATATCTATTTTATAATCTTTGTATCTAACAATTGGCCTAATTCAGAGTTGATCACAGCAGCAAAATTGTTAGTAGTTGGGCAAAACCATGGGCCTAATACAGACCTGATCGCTAGGGTGTGTTTTTTGCATCCCTGGGATCAGGTAGTTGCCACCTACAGGGGGAGGGGGAAATCGCTGTGCGGGGTGCGATTGCATGGGCAGGAGAGCTGCATAAACAGAAGTGTGTGCAGTCTTTGCACAGCCCAGGACTTACTCTTCTAGTGCCATGATCGGGGCCAGAGCTAACGTCAGAAACCCTCCCTTCCTAATGCTTGGTGTCTCCTGTGTTTCTGCGGACACTCCTTAAAAATGGTCAGTTGTCACCCACAAATGGCCTCTTCCTGTCAGTCACCTTGCGATCGCCCATGCGATCGCTTTTCTCTCACCATCTGTCGCTGCCCGGCGCTGCAGACTGACGCGCATGCGCATTGTGGTGCATATACATGCACAGTTCAGACCCGATCGCACCGCTGCAAAAAAAGCTAGCGTACGATCGGGTCTGAATTAGGCTCCATGTGCACTGCAGGGGGGGAGGGGGGGCAGATATAGCATGTGCAGAGAGAGAGTTAGATTTGGGTGAGGTGTGTTCAAACTGAAATCTAAGTTGCAGTGTAAAAATAAAGCAGCCAGTATTTACCCTGCACAGAAACAATATAACCCACCCAAATCTAACTCTATCTGCATGTGTTATATCTGCCCTCCCTGCAGTGCACATGGTTTTGCCCAGCTGCTGACAAATTTGCTGCTGCGATCAACTCTGAATTACCCCCTATGTGTCAAGTGGAATCAGTATGTCAGGTCTTTTATCTGCTCACTGACTTTCATCACATTATCCTTATTGTTGTTTTGTCCCATTTTAAATCTGGTGCCTGATTGTTTTATTCTTCAAAGGTGTCAGAGTGATATTTAGTGAGGCTTGTTTAGTTGAGCACAAGAAAGGTAAAGTATAACATGTTACCTGCCTGTGACTGTACAGAGGTTTCACGTGCATTTTTATTAATGCTGAGAAGTAACATAGATGTATTGTTGTTTTCCATAGAGAATCACTGCTTTATCTTACCGCAAATATATATATGCAATAACTTAGCCATCAAAATCATTCCCCCACCCACACTACTGTCTTTCATCAATTGTGTTTAGCATTAGCCAAATAATAATTTAGTATGTAAACACTGATTTGAAGACCTCCTTGCCATTGACATTCAATTCTTTTCTTAAGCAAATAAAACTCAGTTCTTGCATATTTATACTTCCGTGTGCTATTACAGTACTGCCAGTGATTTATGCAGGAGTTCTTGAAAGCCAGCACTAGGTGACAGAATTGAAATGTGAACTGCTCCATCTAGAGTCTCCTTCCTACACATGTAACACATAATTTGAATCAACATGGTACCTTTATCTATCACATTACTTTATTTCTGCTATCGCTGGATGGAAAATAATCACTCATCGCTTAAGTGATGTGCAGAGCTGATACCTATACACTACTTAACAGGAGGATTATGATAAGCGGATGAAAATAATGATAAGGTTTGTATGTTCATTCATGCAAAAATAAAACTAATCACTCACATTACGCAGTTCTGTAAAATTATGTTGTTTACATTAATGGGAAATTGCAAAGGAATTCTGAAAGAACATTCCTTTCAATTACTCTGTTCAACTAGGATATTATTATCTAAACAGATTTGATAATTGTACTTTGATATGTTGTTTGTCATTAAAATAATAATAATAATAATAATAATAATTTTATTTATATAGCGCTCTTTCTCCAACAGGACTCGCTTTACAGATATCAAAAACAATGCACATGATACAGAGGATTTGAGTAATACAACAATAGACAAGCAACACAGACATAAAAGAAAACCTTAAGCACACAGAAAGCATAATGCAGGATTGGTGTAGGCATTTTGGGTAATAACTTCCAAGGGTTTTGTATTCAACCCTCACAAGGTACCAGGTGCGGCAGCCATCTTGGGCGCTCAGCGTAGGATTACCCAGGGTGGAATAGTCCACCACTAGAAGAGATGACACAAAATGGGGGTGATTTCAGAGTCCTACAGTTCAGAGTAGGGTTCCATCAAAACCATCAGGCCTATGTATTTTTCATCCCATCCACAAGTGAAGCATATGGGGCAGCCATGTTGGGCGCACTTTGAAGGTTACACTGTGGGAGGTGAGCCATACAAGGGCCCAGTTCATATATGGGAAAACTGATGCTTATGTAGTAGTATGATGTACCCTGCATGTAGGGCACAATGGAAAGGTGTGCAATCAGTGGAGGTAAACATTACAGGAAAAACACATGGTGGGGTGGAAGCGAGCAATGAAGAGAAAAAAAAACACACAATAGCAGGCAACTAGTGGCAGAAGTAGGATTGGGATAACATTTTGATCAGATCTTAGTACGGGTGGGTAGGAGAATGTGGGGGGCATACTCAGAAGCAATGGGGATGTCCCTGCTGAGCCTGGTCCTGGTGCTGTGCTCCCACAGTTCCCTGTTCATCTTGATGGTTAGGCCTAGGGGCAGACTTGATGTTCTCAGCCTCAGAGGTGGTAAGCCTGGTCTTGGTGTTCTCATGTTTGGGGCGAGGAGAGGCCACATAAAGTTCCAGAGTTTTTTGGTTGTAATGCAGTCCTTCTGTTAATTTGTAAGTTTGTTTACCTTCTTTTTTTCCTTCGGTTTAACACAGGTATAACACTGCTGTTGTTTTGAGCTGCCACTTGATAACTAGCCACTTCATATACTAGGCACTGCAGCATCCTAATAGGCCTGGCGTCCTATGCTATACTGAGTAAATGAGTCTACAAACACATGTCCTTTCTGATTACAACCCCCTCCCCCACACAGCAACCCTCCCACCAAAAGGTGTTAATCAACTACCAAATGTCAGGTTTGTAAACCCCAGTCAATCACTATAAGTTTTTGCACACTACAGATATTAATCCACTTATAACAATTTTCTAAACATACAATGTAATGTGCAATGGGCTGCAATAATTACCAAGTAGATCTTTACTAAAAAAAGGAGCAATGGGCTGCAATAATTACCAAGTAGATCTTTACTAAAAAAGGAGCAATGGGCTGCAATAATTACCAAGTAGATCTTTACTAAAAAAGGAGCAATGGGCTGCAATAATTACCAAGTAGATCTTTACTAAAAAAGGAGCAATGGGCTGCAATAATTACCAAGTAGATCTTTACTAAAAAAGGAGCAATGGGCTGCAATAATTACCAAGTAGATCTTTACTAAAAAAGGAGCAATGGGCTGCAATAATTACCAAGTAGATCTTTACTAAAAAAGGAGCAATGGGCTGCAATAATTACCAAGTAGATCTTTACTAAAAAAGGAGCAATGGGCTGCAATAATTACCAAGTAGATCTTTACTAAAAAAGGAGCAATGGGCTGCAATAATTACCAAATAGATCTTTACTATAAAAGGACCAATGGGCTGCAATAATTACCAAGTAGATCTTTACTAAAAAAGGAGCAATGGGCTGCAATAATTACCTGTTGACAAGAAGGAGAGACGGGAGTCAATTTTGAATATCAGTTGAAGATGTAACTAATGACACACAGGTATAACACTGCTGTTGTTTTGAGCTGCCACTTGATAACTAGCCACTTCATATACTAGTCACTGCAGCGTCCTAATAGGCCTGGCGTCCTATGCTATACCTTATTGATGTGTGGCGGACACTTTTCAGGTTTTGTGTTTTGGTTTTGGATCTGGAACCCCGCTCGTGTTTTTGGTCTGGATTGGTTTTGCCAAAACCACCATTTTGGGTTTGGTTTGGAATCTGGATGATTTTTGAAAAAAACATAAAAACAGCTAACATCACAAAATATGAGGGTAATTTTGATCATACTGTATTATTGACCTCAATAACATTCATTTCCACTCATTTCCAGTCTATTCTGAACACCTCACAATATTGGGGGTCATTCCGAGTTGTTCGCTCGTTATTGTTTTTCCGCAACGGAGCGATTAGTCGCTAATGCGCATGCGCAATGTCCGCAGTGCGACTGCGCCAAGTAAATTTCCTATGCAGTTAGGTATTTTACTCACGGCATTACAAGGTTTTTTCTTTGTTCTGGTGATCGTAATGTGATTGACAGGAAGTGGGAGTTTCTGGGCGGAAACAGGCCGTTTTATGGGAGTGTTTGAAAAAATGCTACCGTTTCTGGGAAAAACGCGGGAGTGGCTGGAGAAACTGAGGAGTGTCTGGGCGAACGCTGGGTGTGTTTGTGACGTCAAACCAGGAACGACAAGCACTGAGCTGATCGCACTGGAAGAGTAAGTCTCGAGCTACTCAGAAACTGCACAGAGAAGTCTTTTTGCAATATTGCGAATCTTTCATTCGCAATTTTGATAAGCTAAGATTCACTCCCAGTAGGCGGCGGCTTAGCGTGTACAATGCTGCTAAAAGCAGCTTGCGAGCGAACAACTCGGAATGAGGGCCATTGTGTTTAGGCCAAAAGGTTGCACCGAGGTCGCTGGATGACTAAGCTAAGTGACGCAAGTGGGTGGCACAAACACCTGACCCATCGAGGAGTGGCACTGCAGTGGCAGGCAGGATGGCAGTTTTAAAAACTAGGACTCAAAGTGCACATAATGCAAAGAAAAAAAAGGATGCAACGAGGTAGCTGGATGACTAAGCTAAGCGACACAAGTGGGTGGCACAAACACCTGGCCCATCTTGGAGTGGCACTGCAGTGGCAGACAAGATGGCAGTTTTAATTGAACTGTCCTCTTTGTATCTTTTGGAGTGGACATAATGGGATTGTTCTCTGTCAAGTGCAGGCTAGGTGAATGAACGTGCTTGGACATGCACATGCACAAATTTTGTTTTTTGAGATGGACTGATTTATATGAGATTCAAGGGGTTGAGAGGGTACACTTAGGGTTTTCCAGGAGGAAGACACAACTTATTTTCCAACAGGGTGAAAAACATTTTTTTTTTAAGAAATAGATTTGTCCACACCATCAAAAAGTTTGAGATGGAGCCTCCTCCTATATTTTTAATGGAACACCCTCTGCACCTTACATGCGCATTTTCTATGAGCAATTGAAGGTAATGAAAACATTCAAAGTACTGTAGGATAGTGAAACATCCAATAAACACAACTGTAGTTTCCACTCTTTTGATTCATTAAAAGCAAAAATAAAATGTGAGTTAGTAGTATTTATGGAGAAAAACATAAGAGTAGAAATAACAAAAGGTGCAGTCATAAATTTGGTGGCTAATTTTAAGTGGCACATTTTATTTTTCCACCATGGGCATTTGAAGGTGGATCTACAAACCCATATCATTTTACAGGTGTAGAAGTTGCCATGGATTTGAAAGTTATTTAAGATAGAAATAAAATATTTGTGATTCAGTTTTATGAAACAGAATATTGGACCATTTTTGATGAATTGACCTTAGGAGACTTTTTTGACACGTTATATTGTGTTTAATATTATGGAGTCTATTTAATTATGTGCTATTGGATACTTTAAGGAATTATGGCAGGAATTTCCTGAAGTCAATAAAAAAAAAATGACTAGTATACATTAGTTTTTAAAACAAAATTATATCCTAAACTAGAAATGCAGTTTTGAGTAGGATCATCATTTAAATATTTGGCATTATGTTATGTTAACCCTGCAAAGTTGAATTTCTAACATGGAATGTTTAAAATCTGTTATTAACATTAAAGGACATAGGGTTATTATTTAAAGGAGTATTGGATGGTTCGTATATATATATATATATATATATATATATATATATATACAAAATAGAGAATTCAGCACTCACCATAGCAAGCTCACTTGTCCTCACAACATCAATAAATAAATGATGGGGGTTTAGTTGGTGGATTGGCCAATGCACGGAAGCCTGCATACCGATTTTCAAGGTACCCCACCTTCATGCAGGTCCTACACTATCACAAAGCCTAAAGAATTAAAACCTTGCAACTGTATCACATATAATATAACTGGAAATATGCCCACTAGGTTTAATGTATGCCTGCCACATATCTAGTGGCTTTTAAAGGCATACTAGTCACCTGACACAGCCGATAAATTACTAAGGAGCAGCTGACACAGGTTTAGAACAATTAAGATTACACAGGGGTGCATGAAAAGGCCTGTGACCATGGTTAATAAGAGTTAACCAAAGATTAACCCCAAAATATACAAACAAATATAGAAAACCACAGCACTCTCCACCCCAGAAGCGGGGTGCAGTGTCTGCACTCACCACTCATAGGGTGGGGTGCATGCAGCCCATGGCCACCTACCCAAATACATACAAAATAGAGAATTCAGCACTCACCATAGCAAGCTCACTTGTCCTCACAACATCAATAAATAAATGATGGGGGTTTAGTTGGTGGATTGGCCAATGCACGGAAGCCTGCATACCGATTTTCAAGGTACCCCACCTTCATGCAGGTCCTACACTATCACAAAGCCTAAAGAATTAAAACCTTGCAACTGTATCACATATAATATAACTGGAAATATGCCCACTAGGTTTAATGTATGCCTGCCACATATCTAGTGGCTTTTAAAGGCATACTAGTCACCTGACACAGCCGATAAATTACTAAGGAGCAGCTGACACAGGTTTAGAACAATTAAGATTACACAGGGGTGCATGAAAAGGCCTGTGACCAGGCTTTGTGATAGTGTAGGACCTGCATGAAGGTGGGGTACCTTGAAAATCGGTATGCAGGCTTCCGTGCATTGGCCAATCCACCAACTAAACCCCCATCATTTATTTATTGATGTTGTGAGGACAAGTGAGCTTGCTATGGTGAGTGCTGAATTCTCTATTTTGTATGTATTTGGGTAGGTGGCCATGGGCTGCATGCACCCCACCCTATGAGTGGTGAGTGCAGACACTGCACCCCGCTTCTGGGGTGGAGAGTGCTGTGGTTTTCTATATTTGTTTGTATATATATATATATATATATATATCTGCTACAAAATATTTATATATTTTAAAAAAGGAAGATGTAAAAATAACTTCCGAGTTCTAAGACATAGTACGTATTTCAATTCATGCCTTTAGCCGGCATTAATGGGAATTTTGTTTCACGTGCTTAGAGGCAGGAAGAGCAAAATTCCGTGATAAGTGTAATTTTTCATGGCCACGATTGTGAAAACATGGATCCGGGATCTTATGCTGGATCCTGTGTTTTTCGCACAGAAATTGGTAAATTTTTCCATGGAAAAAATGGGCATTACTTGAATTGTCCAAAAATAAAAAAACCATTGGGCAAATAAATTGCAAAAAAGACAATTATTTGCACTGAAAAATATATGCAGATAACTGAATTACCCCCATCGTTTTTGCCCCTTTCTCCATTTAAATATTTATGATAGAGGAACAAATGAATACGTACAAAAAGAATAATGATTTTCTTTGGTGTCTATTTGTAGGACCACAGAATAATCTTGAAAGTAGTTTCCTTCATCGATCACTCACAAGGTTCCTGACTGTGCTAAAACCTCATTCTGAGTACACACTGAATGGTGGGCAGCATAAGGTCACCAAAGCAAGTTTGTACCAAGGGCTTTTAATTGCCTTATTTTCCTCCCAGTATTCAAAGGGACTATGTAACATGCTAATTTTTACATTGTCATTAAAATAATCCTCCACCATTCAATTGATGCTTACTGTACCAGGTTGAGTCATGGTAGAGGTCTCAATAATGATGGTCAATTCTTTTAAGACTGACCAGGTGTCATAATGTGTTTCACTCTGGTGTTCTGAGTTGACTCATCATCACCACCAGTAGGTCTCTTGGAAAAGGTCAGTTTTTTTCATGGCAGCAGCTGGAAAACCTGAAGCAGGAAACAATGTTGTGCCATGTGTCACTTGGGTTGATAACTTGCTCACAAGGATCTCTTTGCATTGCTTAAGACCTGGGTCATTTGTAAAGAAATATGTTACTTTGGACTAAAACCTAGTATTTAGCATGTTTGCCAAAATGTAATGAAATGTCAAGATATTACAGACCCATGTATGATGGCAAAGTGAAAAAAGTCCAACACACTTAACAGAATTACTTCATCTCTTCCTTCAGCTTCTCTAGTTTATTAAGGGAATCACCTGAAATCACTTCATTTTAAATGTATTTAGCTTGCATAAAACCAAGAGAATTCTCAAATGCGCTGGACTAATGTAACATGTCGCACCTTTCCCTATCACATGATCCAATATTTGTGATTAGATAGCATGTTGCTGTTACTCCAGTTGCTCAAGTATATTGGTGGAATTCCACCTGGTTACTTCCTCCTGCTTCATTTGGTGGCATGGCATGGAACTTTTATTGTAGCCTCTGCAATAATCTTCATGCAGTTGCTGACAGCCTGAAATTTTTCAAGCCACAGTCAGCATGTTCTGCAAGCACTGGTCATTTGTCAAGTGCAGTATCTAACCCAGTTCCCACTGGGTGAAGGTTCCCCAGTTTCTGTGTTGTTCTGCCTTAAATAGCACTATAGTTTCCTACAAGTGCAGTTCTGCCTTTACTGCATTACCTGTTTCAGTTTGGTTCCAGCATTTGTTCAAACCATTCCTTTGGTTGCACAACAGATTGTGGCAGATGAGGCAATGCCTCCTCTGCCTATCTTTCCCGCATATTTCTGATCAAAACTCACCAAATTTCCAGCAGTATATATTACTGCATAATTGTTTAATACCCACATGAACCCTTGGGCTCATATATTGTGTGTAAAGGTGGCTCTGGTACTAGCCAGTGCTTCCCCAGCCATTTACCTCACCGCACATCCCTGATGAGGTTATATCAGGTCTGCCAGCTTCTCATTTACTACTCCTGAACCCACTCCAGTCTGGCATGCAGCCTATAGATACAGTGTCTAGAGAGTCAATAGGCTAACATCAAATGGTCAACATGCATCAAGTCAACATGGTCAATAGGTTGACTTGGTCATTAGGTCGACCTATGAAAGGTCGACAGTGCTTATAAAAGTTTTTTTTTCTACTTTTTCATACTTTACCATACATGTGGTCTACAATTGGGAATAATAACCTGTGCCAAACACAGAGGTAGCAGAGTGAGGTAACTTGTCTGAAGTATGGTGAACGAAAGTGAGCCATGCAAGGGGACACGGTGCACTAATTGGGGGTTCACATGCTTAAACAGCATAAATTACACCATAAAATGCTAAAATGTTGTTTCAACCTTTTTCTATGTAGACCATTTTCCATGTTGTCTACCTTTTGTACCTGAAGACCTTTTCCTGTTTTGACCTTTTATATGTCAACCTAATGACCATGTCAAAAATTTTTCCATGTTGACCATTTGGTGTAGACCTACTCTTATGATTGTAGACCTTTTTACTGTAGATCTATTCAACCGTAACCATCCAGCCCAAACCCAGAGTCCGGATCTAAAAAACAAACAGAGTGTGACAGTGTGCAAAACATAGTATGTGTTGAAATTCACCTACTTGTAATGCTCATACAATGATACTTGCATTATCAGAAATTACAAATCCTGAGGAGAGTCGTATTGAGGTAAGCCATTTTGCTATCAGATCCCTGACTTTACCCAAAGATTGACACTGGTATACCTCTTAGTGAAGTCAGTGATACATACACTAGCCTGCCTATGAATGAGCTGTAGTTGTGTTACATATTGCTGTTGCAGCTGCTGAAGCTGATGCACCCAATCACTGGGCTATCACAGTCATAGAATAACTTTTATTTTACTTCCTGGAACAGGTGAGGCATTGCTGTTCTGGTAAAATGGAATCAAGATGTAATTTGGTAGCGAGGACTCATGACCTCAACTAATGATCTAAAACCAGATGCATTTATGGTGGATATTGGATGCAGATCTAATGCTAACATAGCCATCATGGCTTTAGTGATCAGCTGTGCAACAGGATTTCATTCAATTGCCCTTATTTATCAATAAGTGATAAATTTCACTGTGAGTGATAAATTGCACCAGCCAATCAGTTCCTAACTTCTATGTCACAGGCTGGGTTTGAAAAATTACAGTTAGGAGTTAATTGGTACAATTTATCACTCACAGTGAAATTTATCACTCATTGATAAATTAGGGTGTTTGTTCTTCTTGCACATGCTTATTTCACAGTCAATTGTTGCTTGAAATTGCTAGTCTTCTTGGTTCCCTTCTGGGATGAAGAGTTGCCCCAAGCAGCATAAGCAGCAGTAGTCCTAACATGGAATGATTCTTCTTCGAAATCCTGGAGATAGGATGAATCAGCCTTTGTAAATAAGATACAGCAGGACAACCTCCAATCATTAATGGTGGTAGAGATTGCATGTGTTTATCCAAACTGCTGTTAGCAGATAATTTGCTGCTTGTTTTTATTTTACAGCATGTTTTAGATTTCAATAAATAATTTGCATGAACTTGCTGCAAATGATGTTCAAATGACATAACAATGAAGAGGTGCTTAGATGGTTAATGTCCCTACCTGTACTTACTTTGGCCTCCCAAATGGTACATATGCCTTGACAAATGTTGTCAGGATTTGGTTAAAAATGATTCTACATGACTGAGACAGAATTTTTAGTCCTATGGCCAGGCATGACAATGTCCTTCTACTTATCATCACTGGCAAGAATTGCTGCCACTGGAGGCTGACTTACTTTGACACAAACAACATATTCCTCTTGAATTAGATCCTATTCTTGGTCAACACATTGATTATCAACATCATCATTAGCATCAGACATGCAAATACCCCCTTCATCCTGTTACACTTCCACAGTAGCATCCTCAATTTCCATGTCTTACACCATCACCATCCTTACTTTTACTACTACTCATCCTCATATTGCAGATGGTTCAGAAATGGCGAAAGGAGGCTTCTCTATGATTACAGTTTCAGAATCAAAATCAGACATAGCACTCAAGGTCAACCTTAGACTTTCCTCAGGGATTTGTGAAGTGTGTGACAACACAGATTATTCTTCAGCCTTAAGGGGCCTACACACTTGCTGATTACACTGAGTGATATGAACAATCTTGTTCATTAATGAACAAGATATTGTTCATATCATTCAGTGTGTAGGCACCAACGATGAATGATGCGTGGCCCCTTGCTTGTTCATCATTGGTGCTGGCTTGTTTATATATGCAAGCCAATATGGACAATCTTGTCCATATTAGCATGCAGGGCTATGGGGTCAGGTGACATCAGGGAGTGAAGAAACTTCACTCCCCCATCACCCACACCTCCCACCGCCGGGTTGCCCGTCAGCTGTATCGGCCGTCAGGCTCCTCGGCCAATTTGTAGGGCCCATTAGTGTTCTGTGTTAGTGCCTGTTTTTCAAGGTGACAAGATTGAAGAAGATACCTGTCTATGTTTGGCCCTGGCATTCACAATAGGTCTTTTATTGCATAAAGCAGCAGTATCAGGATCACAACTCACAAAGAAAGGCCATGATCTGAGCCTTTTAAATTGAATTAGAGAAAACTGTAGTTTTTGTTGTTTTATAAAACAGGAATTAAAATATTTTTTTTCTATTTTTTTTGAACAATCAGGAAAATTGACAGCTCAGACACAGCACAGTATTTTTTGACAGATAATTTAAAATCAACATGGTCTCTGCCCACACTCATACACAAGTGGCAAGCAATACTGCAGAATAATTTCCTATAGGACAAATAAGAAAAGTGCAGGTTCACTTTAATAAACAAAAAAGATCATGAGATTTGACCCTGGTAAAAGTCAAATCATGCAAGATCTGAAAATGGAAGTCACAGGAAAGGCAGAAAATACAGTGGAAAAGTGCAAACTTGAGGCCTCCAGCCCTAACTGCAACCCTTCACTGATGTCAGGAGAGAAGGGGCCTGTCTAGCAATTGAATTGTAGGGTAACATTAAGACCAAATCGTACAGCACGATACAGCCCCATCTGCCACCCAGCACCATCATGAAGCGGAGGGTGGAAAATGGCTCTATAGCCGAGGTGGTGATGGACAGCATAGGGCCGTTATTTAGACCATAAGGGGACTGCAACCAAAGAAGCAGGGTGCAGTTGAGGGTCCTTTTAGTAGTCCTGGAACCATTGTAGAGACGTTAAATGCCGGGGTCATGTAACTTCTGTGTGGGAAGGAGTGGAAAAATGGCTGGGTATGTCCCATAGAGAGAACAGAGGAATCAATGTGATGGTACATGAGGGTGGGGAATAATTTAGTATTTGGCGTGATGCTTTGAAAAAAAGGGGGAAATGAAAAGTAGAATAAAAGGAAAGGAAGAAAAAAAAGGGGACACAAAAATGAGAATTTGGATACAATAAAGAAAACATTGTAAAGGTAACACAGAAAGAACAAAAGGTAAGGGGCAATTAAGGTTGATAGAAAACAGTTTTAAACAAACGCCAAGAGGCCAAATCCATGAAAACCAGGCTAGATAGAACTTTTTAAACCACGCTAATTCCATATTGATCCATGCCATACTAACAATAAGGCCAGACTGACTTGAACAAAGACCTACAGTGTACATTTAACTGCCTTTGAGCTTACAAAGTCCTCAGTTATGTTTTTTTTAAGCCTTTATTTTAAAACAAGCATAAAACACACTGCAGCAATGGTTACTGTAGTGTCAGCAGGGATGTACAAGGGCAAGGATAGGGCAAATTATTGAAGCTTGCAAGGGTTTGCAGTGGTGAGACATGATTGTGAATCTATTCAGTCCTTAGTGACCCTGTACCCAACTTATGGGTGAGCAAACAGAGTCGCTGAAGGAGAGAAAACAAAAGAGCATTGGTGACATGGAATATGCTTGGGAAGAGTAAGAGGGAGGAAGGCCTTACCTATAAGATCTTACATACTAAGGTTCATAATGGTGTATTGTGCATGCTTTTGGAAAATATATGGGTCAATTCATCACAATTACCATTTGAGGTCCAAATTTAATCAGTGCTTTTTGCTAAAGTAATTTAATTTGCCTCTGAAGCATCTGTATACAGTTACATACAGTATACAGAGGTCTGTGTACTAACACCTCTATATACTTTATTTAATGGTTTTGTTGTTACAGCTTTTCACTTTGAGGGCTGTCATGAATGTGGTGTAATCCAGAGCAAAAAATAACCCATTGGTATAAAACAGATTGCTGCAATAGTGTGTGTGTGTGTGTGTGTGTGTGGGTGGGGGGGGGGGGTTTCAGTTGATTGTCCTCAACTAAATGTGCAGAAATATAGTACCGTATATACTCGAGTATAACTCGACCCGAATATAAGCCGAGGCACCTAATTTTACCTCAAAAAACTGGGAAAAATTACTGACTCGAGTATAAGCCTAGGGTGGGAAATGCACGGTGCCGGGGGTTTTCATGCTCAGGGTGTCATGCTCGTTGCCAGGGGTTTCATGCGGTAGGTGTTATGCTTGTTGCCAGGGGGTAATGCTTGTTGCTAGGGTTGGGCCCCCAGTGCCACATATACCCCCAGGGACATATATCTCCCCACAGTGCCAGATAAAAACATGCCCCCGCTGCTTTGCCCCCAGTAGTTATGCCCCTTCTTTGCCCCCAGTAGTTGTGCCCCCTCTTTCATTGCCCCCAGTAGTTATGCCCTCTCTTTCTTTGCCCCCAGTAGTTGTGCCCCCTCTTTCATTGCCCCCAGTAGTTATGACCCCTCTTTCTTTGCCCTCAGTAATTGTGCCCCCTTTCTTTGCCCTATGTTACAGTACCCCCGTTGCCGCTTACAAACACACAAAACACACACTAAAACAATACTTACCACTGCCCCGCTCCTGCTTCCCGACCGCTGCTTCTGCTGCTGCGCTGCTCCGCTCCGTCTGTCCACCCGCTCCGTCTGGCCGCCGCTCCGTCTGTCCACCGCTCCGTCTGGCCGCCCGCTCCGGCGCCCGCTTCCCGGCACCCGATCATCTCTATGGGAGAGACGTCATGACGTCTCTCCCATAGCAACGCCGCACAGACACTAGAGGTCAATAATGACCTCTAGTGTCTGTCCCTGGAGCCGGCTGTAGCGGACGCCCACACAGCCCACGGCGTCTGCTGCAGCCGTTGACAACTTGACTCGAGTATAAGCCGAGGGGGGCTTTTTCAGCATAGAAAAATGTGCTGAAAAAGTCGGCTTATACTCGAGTATATACGGTAAGTCATTAAAAATGGATTAATAAATCATAATTAAATGTGGATTAATAAATAATAATAAAAAATAAATTGTCTTTAGTGTAATACAGTATATAATACAATAGTAACTGTAAATATAGCATAGCGTTTAAACTATGCATTGGTAAGTTAAAATACTATAACAATTAAGACCTCTAATTATTAAAATGCACTTGTAGATAAATTCACATTTAAATAAAGGCATGTGTTTATTGCAATAATATATATCTGAAAAGCAACTAACTTTCAAATATAAATGCAAAATCAATCTGACCTTAGACATATATAGTATAGATTTCCATTTTCTGAATTAATAAGCAACACTGATAACATTGAATGCTAACTGCTCCAAAAAAAAATAATAATAATAACCTAAACGCATATATGACAATCAGAGATGTCATATAATAAAATTAGGAATCTGATGTAGTCTTGAAAATCAATATATCATTGCACACTAAGTGGAAAGTGGTGAAAAAATTGACAACCATGTCACATTAAAGAAGAGTGTCACTGGCAAGATACAAAGATTAGTGATGAAAAGCTGCATTAATCAATAGTGCTACAATCTGCTGTAAATGTCTCTCATATCATAGTTGTACGGGTCATCCTAAGTCTTCACAGTAGTTCAGTGCCACCAAGAGTTTTGACATTATTGCAATAAACCATTAGATATCTCTTTTTTATTTTAAACAGCTCAAGACAGATTATGGTAACATTTGTGCTTTCCATAAATGGTATAAATAGTAGTCATTTATTTATGAAACACAAGATTTGTGACTTTTATAATCTGTTGCATGTGCATTCATGAAGTGCATGGGGACTAGTTCTTTGGGCCCCACCAATAGGGTAAGTTCCCTGTTTTTCTCCCCATCCCCAAAATCTGTAAGGCCCTTATGAGTAAGTAAGGCCCTCTAGTCTCCAAACCTTTAAACGTTCCCTGAAAACCCACCTCTTCAGACAAGCCAATCAAATTCCAGACCCACCCACATAACCTTCAGTGCTTCCCTATCTAATTACATCCTCTCTGTACAGTATACATAACATCACATATTTTGTCTTTCTTTACTCTCACACCCTCCTGACACTTGGCCAACATTGCGGGTATCATCATACAACCCATTAAGAACCTGGCAATCTGGTGGACCATTATGCAATAGGTAGCATCTATCCTTGTGTATCTATGCCTATTTCCCTATAGATTTTAAGCTTGCGAGCAGGGCCTTCCTACCTCTATGTATGTCTGTTTTTACCCAGTTTTGTTCTATTACTGTTGTTCTAATTGTAAATCGCAACGGAATATGCTGCGCTATATAAGAAACTGTTAATAAATAAATAATAATAAATGAGTACAAGTTTGTTCCGACTGCTCTTTACAAAAGCTGGGGGTGCAATTTTGCCTGAAGTAGCATAAGGCTTCTTTCAGAGGCTGAAGTTTTCATCTCGGTCAAAGAGAGAGCGTCCAATGTACTTGGGGAGAAAACATAAGACCATGACAAACGTGAAAAGATAATATAAAAAAAAACGTGACAAAAAAGTGCCAGTGCATGTGACTAGTACCAATAAATTAACACCACTACTCACATATTTGTAAAAATTCTCTGTATCTGGCATGTGAATATGTGTTTTTGCCTAATTTTCAGGATTATGAATTCAGTGGAAAAATTTGATTTTCTCTAACACGTTACATTTATTAGATACACAAATAACAAAAGCCGTAATAGCTATATCTGAAAAAAGATAAGTGAAAAATTAAATTAATCTCTGTAGAATTTAAATATTCTCATCATATTTATTTATAAAATACTAATACAATTTTGGAATTGCTTTGAAACTAAACTTCAGAAACTTTTAGAAATCCAAATGAAATATAATTTAATTGTTAATAAATGTAAAATGTAAAGTCACTTTGCTTTAGGGAAATACTGTAGGATGTTGACATTTTCCATTTGTACAGTGTCTCAAAGGTCTCTCTCTAATATGAAACCAGCAGCAGTCCCCGGTCATTGCAGGTTCCCAGTTTCCTTGGAAGCTTCATTGTCAGAATGTCTTGCTGAAAACGTTCCCCTGTTCATCACTTACACTACCCAGGTTGTCACGGAAAACGTCTAGATGGGATAAAAGTGAATTTTAAGTGACATTCTACAACCCATATTCTTGTAAATGTCCATTCACGATGGACACGTAGTTTGCCTCCTTTCCGTTCCCTAGGAATCCACACACAGCAGCCTTGAAGGAAGACCAATCAACACACTCAATTTTCATAAACTTAGTTTTAAATGTTTCATCCTTAAGCAGTTTCCCTATTTGGGGGTCCAAAAATACGACTTCCTTTAGCTTTGCTTCGCTCAACTTTGGAAAGTTTTCCTTCAGATAACTGAAAGTCTGGCCTGATTTATCCAGTTTTCACAAATGTTATCTTTATACCCAAATTAATGTGAAGTGGAGACAAAATTATGTTATGTGACTCAGTCAATGGAGTGTGCTTGACTTTTTCCCTCCAGCAACATAGGTTTACCTCTCTGGACAATTTTTCACGATATACTGTAACATGTGCAGAGAGAGTTAGATCTGGGTGGGTTATATTGTTTCTGTGCAAGGTAAATATTGGCTTCTTTATATGAACACACCCAACCCAAATCTAACTCTCTCTGCACATGTTATATCTGCCCCCCCTGCAGTGCACATAGTTTTTCCAATTAACTAACAATTTTGCTGCTGCGATCAGATCTGAATTACCCCCTTAATAATTCAACAGTTAACATCAGTACACACACATTGGCCCTCATTCCGAGTTGTTCGCTCGGTAAAAATCTTCGCATCGCAGCGATTTTCCGCTTAATGCGCATGCGCAATATCCGCACTGCGACTGCGCCAAGTAAATTTGCTATGCACTTAGTAATTTTACTCACGGCTTTTTCATCGTTCTGGCGATCGTAATGTGATTGACAGGAAATGGGTGTTACTGGGCGGAAACAGGCCGTTTTATGGGCGTGTGGGGAAAAACGCTACCGTTTCCGGAAAAAACGCAGGAGTGGCTGGAGAAACGGAGGAGTGTCTGGGCGAACGCTGGGAGTGTTTGTGACGTCAAACCAGGAACGACAAGCACTGAACTGATCGCAGATGCCGAGTAAGTCTGAAGCTACTCAGAAACTGCTACGAGGTGTGTAATCGCAATATTGCGAATACATCGTTCGCAATTTTAAGATGCGAAGATTCACTCCCAGTAGGCGGCGGCTTAGCGTGAGCAACTCTGCTAAAATCGCCTTGCGAGCGAACAACTCGGAATGACCTCCATTGTTTTTTCTTTTAAGAAAATGAGGCCAAAGAAAAGTTTCCTGGTCATTGTAAATGTAAATTTTCATACATTGAGCCAGAAGGTTCCACTGTTGCAGTCTAAAACCCAAGAGTTTGTCTTGTTGTCTTGGCAGTTTCAAGTCACGAACCAAGGGGGTAATTCCAAGTTGATCGCAGCAGGAATTTTTTTTGCAGTTGGGCAAAACCATGTCCACTGCAGGGGAGGCAGATATAACATGTGCAGAGAGAGTTAGATTTGGGTGTGGTGTGTTCAATCTGCAATCTAATTTGCAGTGTAAAAATAAAGCAGCCAGTATTTACCCTGCACAGAAACAAAATAACCCACCCAAATCTAGCTCTCTCTGCACATGTTATATCTGCCTCCTCTGCAGTGCACATGGTTTTGCCCAACTGCAAACAAAGTTCCTGCTGCGATCAACTCAGAATTACCCCCCAAATCATTTACTGTAAGTCTTCCTGTTTTATGATGTGAGGTCATTTATCTTGAGTTTTGGGTTATACTCCACTGTAATTTTTATATCTTCTGACTCACTCTCCTCTGATGTCCCCAATTCACTGGTACACACATGAGGTACAAAAACAGACAGACCTTCAGGAAGCACAGGTTTTAGTGCTGAAGACACTTCGGAAGATGGGATATTTGATAGTGTGCTTAGTTCTTCTGGAATACTTGTTAGACAACAGTCAGTACAGTGGTCCTTAGGCTTGCACCATACAATTGGGACAGCGAGTGGCATCATATGGTGATTTCCTTTCAACCATTTTTTCAGATAGTTGCACAGGTTATGCAAGAAATATGGGGTCAGACTTTATCCTAGTAACCAAGAACACAGTGAAAGTACATTTTGTAAGCCTTTTTTATCACAGTGCTAATAGGCTTTCTTTAAGTTTTTGGTGTGAACTTAGGGGGTAATTCCAAGTTGATCGCAGCAGGATTTTTTTTAGCAGTTGTCAAAACCATGTGCACTGCAGGGGAGGCAGATATAACATGTGCAGAGAGAGTTAGATTTGGGTGTGGTGTGTTCAATCTGTAATCTAATTTGCAGTGTAAAAATAAAGCAGCCAGTATTTACCCTGCACAGAAATAAAATAACCCACCCAAATCTAACTCTCTCTGCACATGTTATATCTGCCTCCCCTGCACTGCACATGGTTTTGCCCAACTGCTAAAAAAATTCCCTGCTGCGATCAACTTGGAATTACCCCCTTAGTGTATATAACAAAAGTTATCAGGATGGTTTACACACCCATGAAGTTTAGTGGATGCCGTTACTTCATACATTCTAATAAATCTGTGCAAAAAATGGTCTCACAAAGATACCAAATATCAAATACAAGAAAAGAATACCACTGATTTAAAATGGAGAAATGAAAGCAAAGGTAAAATCACCCCTTGCACTGGTCACCGATGGTGAGCACAGCGAGTCCCCTCCCAGGTTCACTGCACTCGCCATGCTATAGGCCTGGTGGTGAGCTTTGCTCGCCACACTATTATATTTTCCCTCAGGTGGTAGCGTGGACCATCACCCAAGTGGGAATATGGGACCTTGGTCGGTATTCCGACCACTGGCATTTCCCCCGGCAGTTGGGATTCTGGCATCGATATCCTGCACACCGGGATACCAACAACCTGCAAATTAAGTGCATACCATGTGAGGGCCACATATTTCCTTATGCTGGGACACAGAGATGGAGGCTCCATCACGAAGCAACTCACTATAAGAACACCTCCCTTCCAATTTACTGATGGTCGTGGTATAGTCCAGGGAGGTTTCTGCTAACTTCCCCCCTCTGCACACCAGCCAAGAGCTGGGACTGGAGCCAGCAAGCAACATGGCATCCAGTGCTAAGAGGAAGGTTCTGCCCCAGAACCAGCACATGGAGGAAAATGAGGAAAATGAGGAGGATTATTCTGATGACATAGAGGATGAGGAGTCTGGGCAGGATGCATATCCCATAGTGCAGGCAGAAGGGAGTCTTGACGAGCACGTACTGTGATTAAATACTTTGATTTTTGAATTAACATTTTTCAAAATATCTCAAAAAGCATATAAAATTTCTGATAATTTATATATATAATATATATATGTGTGTGTATATATCTACATATATATATACATATATATATAGTCCCATGGATCCGGCTCTCCTGTAATTGCCTTACTGCACCGGGTGCCTCCGTAATTGCCACGTCTGCTGTGCTTTTATATATATATATATATATATATATATATGTATAGAGCTATAGCAGCCTATTGCCCCGGCACTCCAGTCTCCATAGAGGATAACTTGCTCCGGTGCCCTCCTAGTGGGTGTTTGCCCACAATATCATAAAGTACGGAACACAGGCAGCATTCAGAGACTAAAGAAACTCTGAAAAAAGACCCCTCAGGGTGTGTTCATTCGGTTACCGTATAAACGCACCCTGAGGGGTCCTTTTTCACAGTTTCTTTAGACTCTGAGTGCTGCCTGTGATCTGGACTTTATACATATATATTTTCTACACACAAAGCTACATGGAAATTGATATACAGTACTACAGTACATCATGTTGGATGCAAAATGGCTCTTAAGTAGTGTATACTTGGTGCAGTAAGACCACAACCTTTAAATCTAAGATTTAATAAATCTATAGTTTAAAAACTACTGTCCTTGGTGATGTCATGATTCTGAATTACATGCAAGTCTAAATTATGTCACATTTAGCATCTTTGTGAATATACATGCAATACAAAGTCATGCGCATTTTGTCCATTTCTCTGCAACTGCTGCATGGGTGTTTCTTGGTGGACACTGGTGGCAACAAAGCAAATGCATGCAAAAGAACCATGACATTTCTCCAGATTTATTTGCTATTTTAAGTCATAGATATGTATTACGGATGCCAAATTAAGCAATTGTCTATACCTACCATGGAGTAGGTGTAAGTGCCAATAACAATGATGTAAACCAGTGGTTCCCAAACTGTGTGCCTAGGCACCCTAGGGTGCCTCAGAACACTTGCAGGGGTGCCTTGGATTGGTTGTCCAGGATCAATCAAAATTATTTCTGGTCAATGTAATAGGCAAAACCAGTGCTGGTGGCTGCCAATCATAAAATATGTGGACAAACAGAAGCAAATCTTGTTCCTCACCACATAATGGAACCTAAAGATGACATATAAACACAATTTTTGATTTAACATTTATTTCAAAAATGTCTCTCTAAGAAATTTTTGGCCTAGGGGTGCTGTGAATAAAATTCTGATACTCTAGGGTGCCATGATTTCAAAAAGTTTGGGAACCACTGATGTAAACACATAGATGTGTACAACTCTGAACATGTGTATAGTATCATTAGCATTTCTATTGTATTCTGATTGCAGCAGGTGTCTGGCATTGCATTTATATTAAGTGTGATTCAGAATCAGGCCTTGTTTCTCCCTGATTACCTAGCCTGTCTGCAATACCATCCATGATAAAATGTCCGCAGTGTACAGTTTTTACCTCTTTAATAGTTAAGTGCTATACTGTCATTGATTTCTCATTCCAGAAACATAAGATATAACACCTTATAATTTTGTTATTTATTTGTATGTAAATTACCAACCAAGTTAAAGTAATTTTTTACTTTTGTATCTTTTACTGTGATATTTTGACTGTGAAAACAGACAGTATTTGCTCACTTGTACAGCACTCATATGGAAACATTTCTGCAGGTGAACCATTTAGTTGATGTAAATTATAGTTACACTCACATTTTCATGCACATTAATAGATGTATTGCACATTTCCATCTTTTAGTAGTATATGCCAGTTTTTAATCAATGTAGATTTGACTGAATAAAGAACACAATTAGCATACATTAATTAGTTAGGTCTTTCATTATATTTTCAGCAGTTTATTTTTAGTTGTGCATCCATTATGTATGACTTTTTTTGACTTGCCATTTAGTAGACTTTGCTCTCCTGTAAATTAAAACTATTAGTAATCATGGTAGTTAAGCTCATACCTTACTGATTTTATTTCCTCCTAGTGTCATCTGTAATCATTATAATTTGGTGAGTTACTTCAATACCTTACAGAATGTAATTTCTGTAAATCTCACATAAACTCTCGCCATGGTTGCACTGTAATTATCTAAGTGTCATAACAAATCTGTAGCTAATGGTGGATTTGTCAGATGGATTGGCTTGAATACATTTGCATGTTTTGATACCTAGCTGAACTATTTAGTTAATGATACAGAATAAAGTATTATTATTTTCTAATGGACGTTGTTTGTTACCCAGAATTAAATTGCTAACTTAGTACACTTAATTGTTTGCCTTGGATTCTAAACTGTAAAGAATAGCTATAAATATGATTTCTTGGATCTTTTATTCTGACATTTAGATTACTGCCATCATTACCAGTGCAAGCACATTGTACTAAGGGTCTAATTTAGACTTGATCGTAGATGTGTGAGAAAATGCACGTCTACGATCAATTTCTTTGACATGCGGAGGGACGCCCATCATAGGGCAAGTCCAACCCGCATGCTGGATCCTGCCCTACACCCACTCATGCGAATGCATTGCATGGTGCGGCGATCCTTTTGCATGTTTTGAGCCTAGCTGCGAAGGGAGACAGCTACCAGCCATGTTAAGGGTCGCAGCGGCCGTAGCTCGCCCATCCAATGGTCCAGACACGCCTCCGTTGTCCGGATTGCCCCCCTAAAATGGAGCATCGATGCGCTCAAAATGCAGAGTTGACACCCAGTTCCCACCCCTCCCCCCCAGGTATTAAACTGTGTTCTGAAGAGACCAGCGTACGTGCAGATATGCAGAAATTATTTGATGTGCTAATATAGTCTACACATTTTAAAATATACTATTCATGTAATTCTCCAATTTTAAACAACAATGAAAAAAAATAATTTCATAAAATAATGGTGCTAAAAGTGGAAGGGACAAAAATACATTTGTGAGGACATTTATGATATTGGGAGATAATATTGACCAGAGGCATGCAGTATAGTAATAGAACCATTCATTCATCAGCAATAAGATACAAAATCACACAAAGTGCAGATGAAATTTGCTGGGCTTTTTGAAGTACCATACATTTTTGTGATTTACATAACATGCTAAAGCAGTATTTGTGGTTTCATCTTTTTTTGGGGGAATATTTATGTCTGGGAATCATCTTTACAATTTATAGTTTAGATTTTCCATTAATCAAATACTTTTACATACATCACCCTGATGACTGTGTATGGAACCATTTAAGATTCCTTCAGGCCACCAGAAGTTTCAGCTGGAAAGGACTATGGGAGTAATTCAGACCTGATCGCTAGGAATTGATTTTTCCAGTCCTGCAATCAGATAGTCGCCACCTACAGGGGGAGTGTATTTTCGCTGTGCGAACACATATGACGCAGAGCTGCACAAACTAATTTTGTGCAGTCTCTGCGCAGCCCAGGACTTACTCAGCCCTGTGATCACTTTAGCCTGTCCCAGACCGGATTTGACGTCAGACACCCTCCCTTCCTACACTTGGACATGCCTGCATTTTTCCAGACACTCCTTGAAAACGGTCAGTTGCCACTCACATACGGCCTCTTCCTGTCATTCTCCTTGCGATGGTCCATGTGATCGCTTTTTTCACACCATCTCGTCGCTAACACGCCTGTGCATTGCGGTGCATATGCATGTGCAGTTCAGACCTGATCGCGGGCTGTGAGAAAACACAGCCTAGCGATCAGGTCTGAATTACCCCCTTTATTTTATACATTCAGCCAGAAAGAAGCTACATAGTGCTGTTATCATCATTATGTTACATTGTACCAGTCCTCAAGTACCCCAAAGGGATACACTGTGTTTTAATTATGTGACCACTTCTTTGTTGTACTTTTCTTATACTAAACCACCATATTCTTTCTATGAAAGACATGGGGAGGATGGTGTCCCATAAAGATAAACCTTCCAAAGCAATCAAGGTGAAAACAATAAAAAGTGACATAAAAATGCTTGAACAAGTGACTCATACCAATAAATAAATAGTATAATAAGACTCCAACCTTTAAATCCAAGATCCTTATCTTCCCCATTCAATCTCTCAAGGATGCAAGTCAAATATAGTTAGAAATATATAAGGACTTTTGCATATGCATTGTATGTAAGCACATATAGTATGTTTTTCAAATATAAAATGACATATGTCCATCTGTAAGTGAGCTTTATGAGGTCCAGGTGTGTCACAATAAAGATTCTCTTGACATTGTTCCTCACATCTTTCATTGAGATTTTGTTTGTGAAATTAGAATTCCAACATTGTTTCAATCTCAAATTCATTATGTGATCTACCCTCACAGATCCCCCAAATACATTGAGATTTTAGGTTTACATTAACAGGGATAAGATGTGTAAGCCATTTTCTATTGTTTCCTATTAATCAGTCAAGCATGAACACAATTATAATATTGGATACAAAGTTCAAGTTAAATAGGTATATCTGATTGGGTCCTGATGATAAACAGAAATGTGAGCCTCAGGATTCCATGTGATGTCACAAACACATATTTTGTTCTTCAGTAGATACCCATCTAAACTGGTGGTCTTGGGTAGCAAGAGTCCTGTTTCTCCACTGAAAGGCAGGAGAGTATTTTTTTTCATCACTAACATGCCAACACTAAAGCAAGTAAGCAGGTTATGGTATGCACAGGTCACGTGCACTCCAAAAGACTCTAATCCAGATATAAATGTGTAGTAAATTTATATGTAGTAATAGATAATAAAGAATCAAACCTTAGTATTGCCTAAGATTAACCTATTTACATTGCATTCACCCCAGTTGTTAGAATATACAATAATTGTTCATTGCCTGTAGAAAACATTACTTCCCAGCACTTAGAGAATGAAGTCTTTATTCCATGGTAGAGACTGGTATTTATATTTCTCAAGTTCAGGGCATCTCCTTACTGTGAGCTAATGCAGCCTTAAAATCTTACTTATTCAAACTATCATGCATGCGTCAAACTAGTTATTCGCACATATATTTTCAAAATATTACTAGAGACTAGTATTCGGGAAGCTTGCTGCCAATACCCTCAAATTGACTGGCATTTTACATCAGACTCTGATATACCATCAAGTTTCAGAAGATCAATTGTGTATGAGTAATGGTATTGACAATACAAGTTTGGAGGCCACTTTTTGGGAGAATTATCCTTGAATATTGCAGGGGAACCAAACCAAATTCACTGGTGAGAGAGCGCTGAAAATAAAGAACTGAGAGATGTTGTGGACTGTTACCTTACGTTCGGGTGTCAGAGTGGTCGAATGACCAGGGTTGGCAGGTGAAGTAAGGAGGTCCCTTCTGCTGTTGGCGTTAGGGGGAGAGAAGCTCTCTGATGCAAGGGGGCACTGCAGCACGTTCTCTCCACGATCACTGGTGAGAGAGGGAAGAAGAAAGTGAGTACCTGCATCCGAGGGAGAGGCAAGTATTGGTGCGGTACAGTACTGTGCGGCAAGGGTCCATAGTCTCACACGTGCTCAATGGCAACGTGTTCTGTGGGCACTGATCCGCGAGTGCTGATGACACGTTTTGCTTGTGAGAGCTTAGTCACATCTAGTACACTGTAGGTGAGGGATGGGAACAATAGAGCATGCAGCGCTAATGGGTCACAAATGAGATGAGTAGGTCATCACAATACACATATTTAATTGTATATTCAGAGCAAAATTCACAATTGATTAAAATGAAAAAAAAAAATACAAAATATTACATATTAAAACTTTGTTAAAAAGAAATGCATGAAGTGCTGCTCCCAATTTAGGATTACATATGGATTATGAAGAGTTCAATGGACCTGTTCCATAAATTTAGTCCCCTTAGTCCCGTGTGGACCTAGGCAATTTACAACCATGAGT
Organism: Pseudophryne corroboree; assembly: GCF_028390025.1. Lineage (NCBI taxonomy): Eukaryota > Metazoa > Chordata > Amphibia > Anura > Myobatrachidae > Pseudophryne > Pseudophryne corroboree. The sequence continues at coordinate 488,367,396 of NC_086444.1, read as the reverse complement.
GATAGTTACGGTTGTAAATTGCCTAGGTCCACATGGGACTAAGTGGACAAAATTTATGGAACAGGTCCTTTGAACTCTTCATGTCTTAAATTGGGAGCAGCACTTCATGCATTTCTTTTTAACAAAGTTTTAATATGTAATATTTTGTATTTTTTTTTTTTTTCATTTTAATCAATTGTGAATTTTGCTCTGAATATACAATTAAATATGTGTATTGTGATGACCTACTCATCTCATTTGTGACCTTTTAGCGCTGCATGCTCTATTGTTCACATATTTTATTCGGGGTCTGACCAACCTCATTTTGTTAAGCTGCTGTGTTGAACCTCCCTATCCTGCACCAGAAGTAAATTACCCTAGGGTAATGTTCTTTCCTCTGTAGGTGAGGAATGGCCCCATTAAGTCTATATGTGGGATATGTCAACCAATCATATCTCATTACCTGATTGTGACATCCATGACTATGTACTAGTCAATAATGACATTAATCAGGTTACAAGACATAGATAAAAATAGGGGTGTTGGGGGGTTATTCAGAGCATACGGAAAAGAGAAATTAAGCATGTACAATAATTAATCCCGCTATGATAGCTTGGCCCTGAATGCCAATATATGTACATATAATCGGACTGACCATTGTGTATTGTGATAGTGAATAAAAGTAGACAGATTGCATATGAAGACTGTATAATTAAAAATATTTAGGGTGATGATGTGCATAATAGTCAAACAAGGGTTATATTATCTGTGCTATGAATGAAGGGGTGCAGCTAATTCACCAGGTCACCACAAACCTTAAACATGCATATATAGAAAAGAGTTGTGAATTTAGCTCCCCAATTAGGGTATGTATCACCAAATTCAATGTCTGTCCACTTGGTGTAAAATGATTGTACACTGTATCTCACTGGGACATATCTTAAGGAAAAGGATACGAGAGAGGACGTCCCAGTGAGATACAGTATGCAATCATTTTACACCAAGTGGACAGACATTGAATTTGGTGATACATACCCTAATTGGGGAGCTCAATTCACAACTCTTTTCTATATGTGCATAATAGTGCTTGTGCATTATTAAATCATGAAAACATGAAGATATGTGATAGCAATAAGGCACAATTCAATGTTATCCTTTATTTAAGTGATACACGAGTACGGCATGTACGGTTTACAGTTGGACTATAGTGCCAAGAACAAAGGACGGAGTAGTAGATGTAAGTTTTAGATATGTTGGACTGGATAAGAAGCAATGTAGTCAGTTCAACGCGGGATATAGTGGAGCAGGGCTATCATGGGATTAGAGTGCTACATACTTGTCAATTAGACAGTAGTGTCTACCCTGTTAGTCAGATACACAGTGCATAAAGGTTGTTAGATGGCGTTCATGTGTCAGTATATAGGATCCTATGATAATGTCAATGCTGTGTATAGGTTAATTACCAATGTCTTTTATGGAAGTATGGACCTTCCTGGATCTCCACTTAAGACAGTTTGTCCTAGAACTGCCATCCTACATAGAGGATATGACTTATTTTCTCCGAAAACGACTTGACATTAACTTGGAGGATGATCCACTGCTTGTGGGACTGGATGTTAAGGCCCTATATACCAGTATCCATAATTAGATGGGAATATTGGCAGTTAGGTATTTACTGAATATGCATGGGTTTGGGGATTTTGAGGAATTCCTTCTGGAATTACTACATTTCATCCTGACATACAATTTCTTCTCCGTTGATGACAAGTTCTACCTTTAAACTAGAGGTACATCGATGGGAGCTGCTTGCACTCCCACCTATGCTAATTTGTTTTAGGGTGGTGGGAGAAAGAGATAATCTTCATTGAGGACAATGAGCATCTGACCCAATACATTGGGATGTAGTACCAATATATAGATGACATAGTCCTGATTTGGAACAGGGGATGGAGCGTCTCCTTGAATTAATCAACAAACTAAATTCTAATACACTCAATCTGTGTCTGATACAAGAGATCAGCAGTGGACAAATCTAATTTCTGGATTTAAAGATTTATAAAGGAACAATGGCAAAATAGAAACCAAACTGTACAGGAAAAGCACAGCTACCAACAGTCTACTACAGCAGACTAGTCACAACTTCCCCCAATGGTGCAAAACATCCCTAGTGGAGAATATCTATGCCTACATAGTAACTGCTCAGATGACACAGTGTATAAATCCCAAAGTCTGGAGCTAGCACAGAGACTCCAGGAAAGGGATTATAGTAAAAACACAATCAAAAGAAGACAATCATCCATACGTGATATCCAGAGGGAATCACTTATTTTTGGAAAATCCAGCAGATCAAGAACCAAAGACAGGGACAATCAGATTAGATTCATTGGCAATTTCTACCAAGAATGGTGGGCCATCAAAAATATCATGCAAAAGCATTGGCATATACTCCTTTCCGATCAGGACCTCCCAAAACATGAGCTGGAGAAAAGCTCCTAATCTATGTGATCACCTTGTTAAAATTCACTATGCCTGTACTCTTCCCAGAGCCCCATCCATCTGGATCATTTCCATGTGTTGCATGCAAAGCATGCCAATATATGACACGAAAAAAAAGGCTGTCATGGATAGATTTGGAAATAATAGGAAAATCAAGGACTACATTAACTGTAGAACCAAGGAGGTTATTTATTGTATACAATGTGATTGCAGGGCATCATATGTGGGTATGACCATGAGGATGCTCAAGCAATGGATTTTAGAACACATTGGCAGAGTGAGGAATGCCCTTCAAGATATCAGTAGGATAAAACAGCTCACCTCAGTCGCTCGACACTTCCACCTAAAAAAACATGGGATTTAAGATGTTTCAAGGCCTTCAGCCTAGAAAACATCCGTCTGGGGATCCGAGGTGGTGACTGCTACTCAAACGTGAAAGCTACTGTACTTTTGAATTGGGTATGCTATCACCTGGTGGACTCAATGACAATTTCAACTTTGGGTTATTCCTATAAATATCATCCTTGTATACTGTCTAGATTACATTCTGCTAAAATAATTTGTTTAGGTGCTTCCTTCCTTCTTCCTTTTACTTATCACAGATCTTAATACTACCCACACATTTATCACTATGATCAATCCATAGATCTCTTCCAAAATATCAAGCATGCCCTCTATAACACCACATCCTTTCCTCAAGAACTAATATCCCCTTTCATCCCTCAACATTATGCTGGGAGATAATATATGTTTTAATACTGGTTAATCATTCCAGTTAGTCCCGGAGTGTTTTGTTTGTTTGCATGTTTATACCTATTAATCCAGTATGGATCTTTTTGCAAAATCCACATATCTGCTGGCAATATACTTAATTACTGCTGTTCCTATTCTCTGATGTATATACTATCATTCTAAATAGGTAACTACCTGCACTTTGCATTTGTGATACTCACCTCCTAGACATTGGCATTTTACTCATGTGCAACATGTACATTATCCTAGGGGTTCCTTACCTACTTATTAGACATTGATAATAAACCTATATACAACATTAACATTATCCTGGTACTCCATATATCGACACATGTACCCTCACATGTGCCCCTCAACATTATGCTGGGTCATAGTATATTTTTAATACTGGGTATTCATTCCAGCTAGTCCTGTAGTGCTTTGCTTATATGCATTTTCATACCGATTAATACAATATGAACCTTATTCTATAATGTATGTATATGCTGGCAATACACCTACTGACTGCAGGTCTTACTCTCTTATTAACATATATAATAATCATTACAAGTAGGTTATTATTTGTAATTTGCACTTACGAAACTCAGCTTCCAGACATCCACATTCTAATCATGTGCAACATGAACATCATCTTAGGACTCCATACTTACATATGAGACATTGGTATTTAAACTAAACACAGCATTGACATTATCATGGAACTCTATATATTGACACATGAACGCCATCTAACAACTTTTATGCACTGTGTATCTGACTAACAGGGTAGACACTACTGTCTAATTGACAAGTGTGTAGCACTCTAATCCCGTGCTCCACTATATCACGCTTTGAATAGACTACCTTGCTTCTTATCCGGTGCAACATATCTAAAATTTACATCTACTTCTCCGTCCTTTGTTCTTGGCACTGTAGCCCATCTGTACACCATGCATGCCATACGCGTGTAGCACTTAAATAAAGGATAACATTGAATTGTGCCTTATAGCTAGCACATATGTTCATGTTTTCATGATTTAATAATGAACAACCGCTATTATGCACATCATCACTCTAAATCTTTTAATTATACAGTCTTCAGATGCAACCTATCTCCTTTTATGCACTATTGCAATACACGGCCAAGCTATCACAGCGGGATTAATTATTGTACATGCTTCATTTCATTTCTCTTTCCCTTATACGCTGAATAACCCCCTAACCCCCTTTTTATCTATGTCTTGTAACCTGATTAATGTCATTATTGACCAGTACATAGTCATGGATTTCACAATCAGGTAATGAGATATGATTGGCTGACATATTCTACATATAGACTTAATGGGGCCATCCCTTACCTACACTGAATCAGATGTGACCAAGCCCTCAAGGGCAAAATGCATCATCAGCACCCACTGATTAGTACCCGTCGAACACATTGCCATTGTGCATGTGTGAGACGACAAACCCTTGCCGCACAGTGCCAGGCTGCACCAATACTTGCCTCTCCCTCAGACACAGGTACTGACTTTCTTTTTCCCTCTCTTATTGGCGATCATGGAGAGAACGTTCTGCAATGCCCCTTTGCATCAGAGTGCTTCTCGCCCCCTAACGCCGACAGCACAAGGAACCTCCTTACTTCACCAGCCGGCCCTGGCCATTGGACCACTCTGACACCCAAAACTAGGGTAACAGTCTGGAACATCTCTCTGTTCTTTATATTCAGTATTCTCTCACCAGTGAATTTGATTTGGTTCCATTGCAATATCCCAGGATATAATGGTTACCATTACCATCTAAAACTGTTAGCAGAAGTGCTCTTTTCTGTGTTCTGTTGATGAGGGATAAGCTCATTGCTTTATATTACTCTTTATTTTCTTTAAATGTGCTAAATACCTAAATATTGGTACGGGCAATTTACCAGAGTGGGCAATCTAGCTTTGTACTGTTCATTACGCCAGAGCACCACTGTGGTTTATACAATCTTGAATCCCTACATTACAAATAAAGGGTAATTACCGTATATACTCGAGTATAAGCCAACTTTTTCAGCACTTTTTTGTGTGCTGAAAAAGCCACCTCGGCTTATACTCGAGTCAGCGTTATATGCCCCACAGTGCCATGTGTGCCAGATATGCCCCACAGTGCCAGATGTGCCAGATATGCCCCACAGTGCTAGATACTTACCCTCCATCGCTCCCACGTTGTCGTCTAAAGGAGGGACATGGAGAGCGCAGCGCGTGGCTCTCCTGTGTCCCTCCTGCATCTCCGGCGGCAGCGGCGTCTGTGTGGTAAAGGAAGTGCACGAACCGGCACTTCCTTTAACACACGCCGCTGCCGCCGGAGACGCAAGAGGGACACAGGAGAGCCGCGCTCTCCGTGTCCCTCCTTCAGACGACAGCGCGGGAGCGACGGAGGGTAAGTATCTAGCACTCTGGGGCATATCTGGCACATCTGGCACTGTGGGGCATATCTGGCACACATGGCACTGTGGGGCATATCTGGCACACCTGGCACTGTGGGGCATATCTGGCACACCTGGCACTGTGGGGCATATCTGGCACTGTGGGGCACATCTGGCACTGTGGGGCATATCTGGCACATCTGGCACTGTGGTGCATATCTGGCACTGTGGGGCACATCTGACACATCTGGCACTGTGGGGCATATCTGGCACTGTGGGGCATATCTGGCACATCTGGCACTGTGGGGCATATCTGGCACTGTGGGGCATATCTGGCACTATGAGGTCTGTGTACGGGTAGAGCTGCATTTCCCACCCTAGGCTTATACTCAAGTCAATAAGTTTTCCCAGGTTTTTGTGGTAAAATTAGGTGCCTCGGCTTATATTCGGGTCGACTTATACTCGAGTATATACGGTAAACTAAGTGTTGCAAATGGTTACCGAGTTCCAGAGTGCAGCTCAGTACGCTACTTAGTAACATTAACACTATACTCCTGTTTCCATGTATGATATTTGAATACTGTAGCGAATACTGTCAAACGTATGGTGAACCTGTTAATCCTCAGGGCAATGTCTATTATTTGTGGACTAGATTTCTGATAATACATACTAACGCTGCACAAAACAGTATCTCTGATTTTATTGTAAATGAGCATCCAGAACCCTGAGTTTTTAAGCTATTGGGTTCTACATTAGTGGTCTAAACTAAGTACGGCAAACATAATTATGCATACTATATAGTAACATAGTTAGTGAGGTTGAAAAGAGGCAAAATGCCCATCGGGTTCAACCTATATTCTGTATTAAGCTGAGCTCATTATCATGTCCCTGCTGAAGTAAAGTTTTTTGGATTAATTAACAACTATAATTCATATACCTCCTAGATTATAAATATCATTATTTTAAATGCTATAACCTTGGATATCTTTTTTAGTTATAAATTTATCCAATCCGATTTTGAATGCATTTACCAAGTCTGCCATTACCACCATCTCTGTGAAGAACCCTTTCCTATGTTGTGTATGGAATTTTCTCTCCTCTAGCCTCAGCGAGTACCCACATGTCCTATACAGAGTTTTTTTAATAAACAAATCCCCTGATATCTCCTTGTATTGCCCCTTTAAATATTTGAAGATATTAATAATGTCTCCTCTTAGACGCCTCATTTCTAGAGTATACATGTTAAACCTAGTAAGCCGTTCTTCATAATCTAGTGCCTCTAGCACTTTAATTAATTTAGTAGCTCGTATACTGAATATTGTATATGAATTGTTTATTTAAGTACTTTCCTGGGGTCCTCCAGAGCATAACATTTGGTGGATAACTATTTCAGCAGCAACAAAACAAGTAAAAAACTTATGTTTTTCAGGAGGTAACTGATAAACAACTTTATTGATACTATACCGCAAGAAGCAGAGTAATTCTTGTTTTCTAGGGAGTAACGATTGCCAATATACCGCAAGAAACGGTCTTTTCCAATATACATGTTCATTTTTTGCAACTTATCCCCTCTCATTATAGTATTGTTTGGGGAGTTGTGTATTTTTATACCCATATATATGTTTTGTGTGTGATTTTCCATTTATGTCTATAGTCTGTCTGGGCTCTCAATTCTTTTATCTATGTAACCCAATAAAAGCTATGTTTTAACTCACTACATTTACGCACACAATACTCTGTTCATACTTCACAGTCCTAGAGTGCCCCCAAAAAAGTGTCTTCTTTTCCTACATAGAAATTGTCATTGCTTATTTGACTCAGGGGAGGACCACCAACCCGCACCTCAAACCTTTCTGTACCTATCAGGGCTAACAAATAAGGAAGTTGGTCTGCACTATATTTCTAATTTTGCACTATCAAGATTTGGAAAAACCTCAGGGGAGTAGGGTGGGGATCCTGTGCAGATGCTCAAATGTGTTTTTTTTTTGTATCTTTGAAGTTCTCTAATAACTTCTTTACAACTTCCTTAAAATTATTCCAACTCTCTCTGTCTTTTTGTCTTTTTGTCCTAAAAACTTTTTACACAAATACTTAAAATACTATTTGGTAAGCTTTTACAAATTGCTTCATAGTGTAAATATTAGTTTAATTTAAAGATGAGGTAGGATGACTTTTTTGGTATCAAGCAACTTTTCTGGATAACATTGTTGTATCCAAGTTTGAAATCAGCCCTGCTTAGCCACTGTTTTTTAATCCAGTGCTGGCCCTTTGCTTAGCTGTCCAATTGACACAAAAGGCATGAGTACTTGGTGTATCCTCCTTGCTGCCCAAGAAGCATAGCCAGTACTTAACTGCTTAACTGATGATTCTTTCCCCCCCCCAAAAAAAAAACCTCAGAAATTGTCATTTTTTTATGAGTGAATTAGGTGAAGAACATAAATTTAACTTTATCCAAAATGCTTTTAGTTTAAACAAAAGAAAAATAAATGTATTTATTTTTTCTCTCAAACATCGGAACATCAATAAGAAACACCTGTAACATCGGAACACTGGTAACATTGTGACCATTGTGACATTACTTTTTACACCTCAGACAGCTGCCAAGTACACAGGGTGGAGGAGCGGGGAATGGGGGGGGGGGGGGTGTTACATTTTCCCAGCGGCTGCTAGTGTCTGCAGCCGCTGGGTGGGGGATCCTGCTGTGTTGACGGATCAGCAATGATCGGCAGCATGCCAACACTGAGGGGAGGAGGCAGAGGTACTTTCTGGTCCCTATGAGAGCAGCAGCAGAGGGAAGTTTCCTTTCCCTGTCGCTGCTAACACTGTTTATCTGACTAGTCACATCCTGTGCAACCAGATCAGATAAAGCACTTGCTGGTGTGGTCACATGTGATGCGACCATGCCAGGCAAGTGGTTAAAGATCACCACATACCATCCATCAATGATCCTTGTAGTTGACCTACATGAAAACTAAGATACATTAATAAGATACATTACAGTTTCTTTCAGGTGCACAAAATGGCCATCTTAAACTAAAACATGCTACCATTGTGTAACAATACTGCTCTGAGACTTTTTTCCTGCTAAATGAAAAATAGTTCCACACTCTTTCACACTGTACTTAATGTTTGTTTAATTCAAATAATATCATTACAGTACACGAAGAGGTATTTTACTAAAGGTCTATTTTAATAGAATTAAAGTTGTTCTAAATTGATCTTGTAATTCAAGTGCTAAAACACACATTTACTAACATTTAAAAATGAATATTATAAATCATTTGTTATACAACTGAGATAGCTTTTCATCTCTTTGAAATCTATAAAAATCGATAACAAAATACCTTTAGTAAATATAACCCTTAGTCACCACCTTGACTGATGTATGGAATTAAATTGTTTTTTTTTGTACTTCTATACTGCCGGAGAGAGGTGCCAGGAAGCAAACGTTCATTTCCTTAAGCCTTGAGCTTAACACTTCTGGAAATTATTTAGGAAGACGTAAGTCTCTTACTAAATCGTTCATTTAGTAAGCTTGGGCTCTGTGCTACTTAATTTACATTACATTAAAGATTCTCTTCATGTTGACTCATGGCACAGCCACCCACTGTCAGGTATCTACCCCCATGTATACTTTTTTGTTCCCAAAAAGTCCTATTACAGTAGATTTATCAAAGAATATTACATTCTGTAAACCAACAGCTATAATATTAGGTGTTTATGTAACAGAAGATAAATAATGGATAGTGAAATAAATTTGGCATTTTGTGGAAAAACAGTATGTTATTAAATATTTGTAGTATTTTTACTGAAATCTGCATCCAAGAATCTATCGAAAAGTGTGAACATTTTTCAAACAATTTTTCCATTGCAGACTTGTGTTATTATATTGCTGTTTTTGTTCATGGTAAAATAAAGTAATAATATAATATTTAAATATTAAAGTATTTTTTAACTAATTAAAAAATAAACAAACAAAAAAACAATTTTATCAACTGTTTTGTGGGTAAAAATCATTAGTTAAGTGGTTAAAAAAATTTCAGCTATTGAATTACCTTTGTTTTCATTAGGAAAACTGAAGAACATATACATATTTTAAAGCAAATGACCTTATGTGTTCATTTTTCATATCCGTTAAGCCTGAATGTAACCGATTTTGATGTAGACATGTCTATAACAATCTATAGCAATTATTACATCTAAATGTCTATAGCTAATTATTACATCTGAATATTTTTTGCTAATATTTTGGAAGAAAGTGATATATCCATTGCTAATGACTGCGGAAGAAAAGAAGCAGTGTTATGATGGGGAAAATAAAGAAATCAGGAAGCAATAGGATGATAAACTGGTCTCACAATCATCATTCAGCTGTTGGCCAAACTACGGAAATTTGTGATGTCAAAAGTATGTGCATTGCAATTTATTTTTGTCCATCTAAACTGTTAAAATTGTCACACACCAAAGTCTGGGACACCATCAGGTCCAGTGTTATTTTGTGCCTGCGGCATCCCCAAAGTGTTTAGTCACTTATCTGAAATGTGGCTAGTGTATTCTTCCTGGAGGTGATTCCTGCTATTCTGGACCATGGGTGTCGCTATCTTGGCCAATGTCACATGTGCCAACCAGCTCTCAGCAACTCCAGACACATATTCTGTCAGCTTATCAGCACCTATGACACAATATGTAAACCAGGAAGTACTGGCAGCACAAATACTGCAGCTGAATGGCAATTCCTGAAAATCTGCACATGCTTTAAACTATAGCTCTAAATCTGGAAAATTTGTACTTTCCTAGCCCTCCAACTTTTGGTTAACCTGCAAGCCTGCATCCACCCCCAGTAGTCCGCATGAAGATTAGCATCTAAAGGCCATCCAGCTTCAATCACACTCTGGTACGTTCATCATGCCTAAGGGGCCCGACCTGAATCTCAATCCTCCTAGTGCTGTGATAAGAACAAGCAATGATTCAGCGTAATATAATATTGTTACATTTAAGACAAATGTATTACTGCTGCAATGACAGTCCACAAATAAAGACACCATCACACCTGCTTGTAAAATATATCTGTGATAAACAAAGGCCATAATTTCTCCTCTTCATGACTATGGGTGGAAACTGATTACATGAACAAATATTGTATTACTAAACTTTCCATATATGGATAACTTTAATGTTTTATAAAGATAATCAGCAAGGAAAGCTGTGTGCAACCCTAATTATTGTTGTTGTTATTACAAATGACTTAATGTGCAATTTCTTATCTCTCTCACTTAATTTTCTGTATCTAAAGTGTATTCAATGCAGGATCACCAAAGATCAGATACACGCTCAGTTTTAGTTCTACACAAGAATACAAATAACTGTACTGTATCATAATTCTCATATTTTGTTACGAAGTTTACAATAGAAATGATTAGAATTGATCTTTATGGTGTTTTCACCTATAGTAGACCCATTTCCAATACAATGCTACAGTATGTGTTAGCCAGTACTTTGTTTCTGCCAAGATATACACTAACTGGATATATACAGTGTATATATATATATATATATATATATATATTTGCTAGAAAGACAGATTCTGACACAGTGTCTACAAGACAACATTACTATATCTGTGGATGGAAACTGACTATTCCCTAGTACTAGAAACGTCTGAGTGGAGATCAAGCCTACAGTGATTTCTGACTATGGAGTAATTCACCTATAATTTACATTTAGAGATAAGACATCAAAACGGATCATAGAGTTTCCTATCAGAATCCACGACCATTATGAATGTCATTGTGTAGATCTACTCTCAAATACATCCTAACATTGCTATATGCCCCTGAAGAAGTCCAACCTAAAGGACGAAATGCATTGGATGATTTAAACGACCTGAAAATATACAGTGGATCTTTTTTTGTGAGCACACTCCCGTAAGGGCAAAGTGCATGAACATCCAGCCTCTGTATTAATAGACAGGTCTTGTTGATATTATTCATTGTATTATGCTGTTTGGGTTTTATGTAAATGTTTTATATGTACATTTGAATACATTTTAAAAATATAGAATATATCGACATTGGTGTGAATTGGGCAATAAATTCTGGCTTGGTGTCAAGTAAGCAAGACTTTTAGTGCGATAATCATCATCTCTATTGTTGGAGATCAAAAAGAGTTATGACCAACTATCCATGTGCAAATAGAACATACTGTATAATAAATAAGGTATTTTCCTTCATGAGTGACAAAATAATTTCATAATTCGGCAATGTGCTTATTTAGGGTCCCAATAATGACTAAGTAGGAATCACTGAGAAGCTACTTTTCAGCTGATAAGGGGTAAATTTACTAAGATGGGAGTTCTATTTCAGATGGGATGTTGCCAATAGCAACCAATCAGATTCTACTTCTCATTTATTTAGCCCCTTCTAGAAGATAATATCTGGAATCTGATTGGTTGCTATGGGCGACATCCCATCTTAAATAGAACTCCCATCTTAGTAAATTTATCACTAAGTCTCAAAAATAATTATTAACAAAATCCTAAATGTTTCCACAATATAATACCTTGAATCTTAAACCATATCATTTTATTATGACATTAGAGTCATTTGCAATTATTTAGTTTCTGTAGTAATCCAATAATTATTATAAATTATTCAACTGTTATTTGTGAGCAATTATTAGCATTCTCTAAAAAGTAAACATTTCTGAAGCTGGACTCAGTCAAGTGTACTAGAAAGAGCAAGGTCAAAAGATGGGAAACTGTGAGTTGTCCACTTGTTCAGTAATTGCAGTTAGGATGCAATTTTAGACAATCAGATAAAGCATTTTAGCTGAGTACTTAGGACTGCAGCATCCCCCTTGCTCACTCATCCAAGTGGACTAATTGAACTTCTCTGTGGTATAAAATGCTAAGAAAAGCAAAGGGTAATTTGAAGCTTTGCAATTCATTACTGGGGTTGACTGAATCTGATAAGCTAGATGGTGGGTTTAATGTTATCAATTAGAATTAGTTCATGTTTCAATATAGAGTTTTAGATTTAAATCTTCACACATGTGACTTTCATTATGTCAAGAAACTGCTCGGATAAAGGAGTTGCTACTTAGAAAATCACACTTTTTTATTTTAGAAGAAAAACATACACAAAGTACATAAAAGATATACATGACAATAAATACATCAGAATTTCAATTAACAATACTGAACTTTATACACAGGTGACAAATATTTCTATTTATAGTTATATTTGTTGTATATAAATCGTATAATTTCTATAAGGATTGTTAAATGTAAGTTGCACCCACTAAAGAGCAATTATGAAGCACAAAATGTTGGATGAGCAATGCAAAACCAGTAATGGGCCCTCCATCTGCCTCTATTTTTGTAACTGTGCATAGATTTTATATGGCGATGTGAGAATTTATGGAACACAATGATGGCATAGGGGGGTGACACTGTGCAGGCGCAGGAATTGGACAGTGTGAAGATATTTCTGGGTATTTCTAGAAGATAAGTCTGGAGTAGATGAACTGGTGCATCTAGTATCTCAGACCTGTGCAGAAGTCAGATGTCCTTTAGGGTGGGATATTATTAAAGTGAGATAAAGCGGTGCAGAGGGTACATTTTTAGGGGCACTGTATGCAATTTAATATAAAGTTTCACACAAAAACAAAAGGTTATAAAGAGTATCCTGGGTCATTTGGGTAGTTTCTGTTGTCATTATGATTTAAAAAGAGTAAACACAGTTGTTTGACAATAAATGGCTTCACCCAACCACTAACCATGAGTGAAAGAAAAGTTTGTGAGTTATCATTCATATTCTCTGACAAGTGGCCAGAAAATCACAAATTCTGCTAAGGTATGTAAACTTATGAGCACAACTGTACTGTATATATAGAGTACCTAATGCAAAATGGCATTAATTTACACTAGACAATATTAGACGGGCGATAGATACTATACACTTTGTTGACTCCACTAAGATCCCCTCTTTGTTGATGGGTTTAGATGCTGACAAAGCATTTGATCGAGTTTCATGGCTTTATATGGACCGTACCTTGCAGCACTTCGGACTCTCAGATCAATTCCTTACAGGAGTGAAATCCCGTTATGATTCCCCATCAGCTTGTGTCTTGGTGAACGTCCTCATGTCTCATCCTTTTTCAATCAAAAATGGCACGAGACAGGTTTGCCCTTTATCTCCCTTGATTTTTGCTCTAATGATAGCACCCCTGGCCTCTAAGATCCGAAACTGCCCAGACATTTCGGGGATAATTATAGGCTCTTCAGAGTTTAAAATTTCTCTACATGCTGGTGAGATTTTACTGCCTCTTTCATGTCCCCTTATCTCTCTCCTAAACTTTTTAAAAATTATATAGGATTTTGGTGTAATCTCTAATTTTAAGATTAACGCCTCCAAAACAGAGGTTTTAGATATCCATCTCCCAACCCCTTTAAAAGATTATTTGGCATGTAACTTTAAATTGGATAGGAAAAGATTTTGCTTGAAGTATTTAGGTGTCACGGTCCGGCGGATCGGGTTCCGGGACCAGCGGTACTTACCTGTCCGGACGCTCTGGCGTGGTCCCTCCGGTGGGGGTGCGGGCTGCTGGCGAGGGGCATGACTTGCAGGCATATCTGGGAGGAGAGGTCTCAGAGGCAGCAGCAAACGTTTGTGCAGCTTCCAGCTGCAGAGGTATGGGATGGGCGTCGCCGCCTTGGAAGGATCAGCTAATCTAAAACACTCAGTCACCTGCAAGGTTTGCAAAACCAATGGGAAACAGTCTGCAGGTATAAATCTGGGGATTTCTGGGTAAGAAATCGCCAGTGCAATGTCTCTCACACAGTACTGTGTGTGTGTGTGTGTGTGTGTGTGTGTGTGTCAATCTGTGCTCCACAGCCTTGAATCTACAGCATTCTGTTCCAGTTTCTCTGCAAGTTCCTAGAATTCCAGGCTTCTTCACTTCACTGACTGAATCCTCAGTATCAGCTCCAGCATAATCCTCTCAGAAGTCCTATGAAAAAGACTTTTATCCAGCCTGCCCGGTTTATCCTGTGGAAAGCTACCGACACCGAAACCCAAGCCACAACTCCGGATATTCAAGATCCAAGCCCCGTGACAGTTTGCACTGGCCCAATGGATCCGGAGGGAGCGCAAGGTTCCGATACGGACCTTCTACAGAGTATCGCTTCTCGTCTCGGGAGTCTACTCGGCAAGATTCCATGCAGGTTGACATCGCCAACATGGCCGCCAGTCGATGAACTGAACCTCAACAAGTTGCGCCTCCTCCAGTGCCGATGGTTGCGTCACCCTCTTCCTTACGCTTACCCACGCCCACCAAGTTCGACGGGAACCCGAAGATGTGTCGTGGGTTCTTGAATCAGTGTGAGATTCATTTCTCTCTGCAGCCTTTCAACTTCCCGTCCCAGAAAGCTAAAGTTGCTTATATAGTATCTCTCCTGGCAGGCTCTGCTCTGGACTGGGTGTCACCTCTGTGGAAAAGAGCCGATCCCCTACTTGATAATTACTCTGAATTCTTAGTCTCCTTCCGGAAGATTTTTGACGAACCCGGAAGGACCACATCGGCTTCTATTGAGATAATGCGTCTCCGGCAAGGGAACCGGACCGTCGGTCAGTACGCAGTACAGTTTCAGACCTATGCCTCTGAACTCCGGTGGAACGAGGAAGCATTAGTAGCCATCTTCTGGAGTGGTCTAGTAGAGAAAATTAAGGATGAACTGGCTACTAGGGATTTACCACCCAAGTTGGACGATCTGATTTCCCTGTGTACCAAGGTGGATCTGCACTTCCGAGAGCGACAATTGGAAAAGAATCGAGGGGAACGTCCGAGATTCCATCCTCTGCCACCTCCTTCTACCTCTCCACCTGAGGTGACTCAAGACGAGCCTATGCAAGTTAATAGGGCTCGCCTCACGCCTGACGAACGTCAAAGGAGATGCAGGGAGCACTTGTGTCTGTATTGCGGAGCTTCCGGCCACTTGGTGGCTTCCTGCACTCAGCGTCCGGGAAACTAGACCTCCTAACCAGCCGTGGAGACACTAGGTTAGGAGTGTTATATTCGTGTCCATCTCACTCTGAACCAGCCTTTGAAGTTACCTTGACCTTGCCGCAGGGTCCTAAACATTTCCATTCTCTTCTAGATTCGGGAGCCGCTGGGAATTTCTTCACAGCAGATGTGGTGCAGCAATTTCAGATACCTACAGTCAAACTTCCTCGTCCGATTTCTCTTTCCGCTGTGGACGGTAGCAGAATATCCAGTGGAATTGTCACCCAACAGACTCTCCCTCTTCAGTTATGTGTAGGAGCACTCCATAAGGAGTTACTTAATTTCTTAGTTATTCCAAAGGCTACTCATGATATTGTTTTATGGCTTCCTTGGCTCCAGAGGCACAACCCAAGAATTAATTGGGAAAATATGCAAGTTTTGGCTTGGGGAGAGACCTGTTCCCGTTCCTGTCTTCCTTGTATCAAACCTCTGAATAAATGCAACCTGGAATCTCATCCTCTAATTCCGCCTCAGTGTTCTTCTTATTCCGGTGGCTTTAGCAAGCAAGCAGCAGAGGTTCTTCCTCCTCACAGATCCTGGGACTGTCCTATTGATCTTCTACCTGGGCGAACACCTCCTAGGGGGCGAGTATACCCTCTCTCGGCTCCTGAGACAGAATCCATGTCGGAGTAAATTAAGGAAAATCTGGCCAGAGGATTCATCCGGCCTACCACGTCCCCGGCCGGTGCAGGGTTTTTCTTTGTACAGAAAAAATATGGAGGTCTTCGCCCTTGCATCGATTACCGGGGTTTAAATGAAATAACAATCAAAAATTGTTACCCATTACCCCTGATCTCGGAGCTTTTTTGATCGAGTTAAGGGTGCTTCAATCTTCTCCAAATTAGATCTCAGAGGACCATATAATCTGATCCGGATTAGAGCGGGTGATGAGTGGAAAATGCCCTTTAACACTCGAGATGGGCATTTCGAGTATCAAGTTATGCCCTTCGGCCTCAGTAATGCGCCAGCTGTTTTCCAGAACTTTGTGAATTAAATCTTCAGAGATCTACTGTATAAATCGGTCGTAGTATATCTAGATGACATCTTGATTTTCTCGTCCTCTATGAAAGACCATCGTTTGCAAGTTCAAGAGGTGCTTAAGAGACTGCGGCAACACCACTTATACTGCAAGCTTGAAAAATGTGTTTTCGGACAGCCTTCTATGCCTTTCCTGGGGTACATAATTTCAGGCTCTGGGTTGGAGATGGACCCAGCCAAGGTACAAGCGATCCTCAATTGGCCCAAACCCAACACTCTTAAATCTATACAGCGATTCTTGGGCTTTGCAAACTTCTATCAAAGATTTATCAAGGGATTCTCTGCTATAGTGGCTTCTATCACCGCTCTTACTCGGAAGGAGGCTAATCCTAGGGAATGGTCACCAGCGGCTGAAGCAGCATTCCTACACTTGAAACAGGCCTTCACTACGGCTCCGGTTCTAAGGCAACCTGATACCAACAAAGCCTTTTTATTGGAGGTTGACGCTTCTGCCGACGCTGTGGGAGCAGTCCTCTCACAGAGGTTGGAGGATAACAAGTTGCATCCATGCGGATTATTTTCCAAATAATTTCTTCCAGCGGAGAGGAATTATACTATAGGGAAGCAAGAACTTTTGGCCGTAAAGTTAGCTCTAGAAGAGTGGCGGTATCTCTTGGAGGGAGCCAAATTCCCCATCTCTATTTTCACTGGTCATAAGAACCTAATCTTCCTCAGGAATATCCAGTGTCTGAACCCTCGCTTAGACCCGGGGCTCAAAACCAAAAAGCAGATGCTCTCTCCCGGTCCTACTCCTCAGATGACTCTAAGGACTCACCTCCTCCTCAGCTGGTATTAGAGACTCGAAATTTTGCTTCGACTAAGATTCAACCCCCAGTGGGGAGGGTGTTCGTTCCTCTCTCTCTCCGGAAGAGGTTGTTATCCTGGGCTCATTCTTCACGGTTTTCCGGTCATGCTGGAGTCCACAAGACGACAGAATTTATTCAGCGCTCTTATTGGTGGCCTTCTTTAAAGTCTGATGTCTCTACCTTCATTGCCTCCTGTACCAAATGTGCACAACACAAGATCCTTCAACAACGTCCCGTTGGGCAATTGTCTCCGTTAGCTGTTCCCAAGTTGCCTTGGACACATCTTTCTATGGACTTTGTCACAGATTTACCCGCCTCTAAATGGTACACAACCATTTGGGTAGTTGTCGATCGCTTCTCCAAGATGGCTCGATTTGTACCCCTCAAGGGTCTTCCTTTGGCACCTGAATTAGCACAGCTCTTCATCTCAGAAATCTTCAGATTCCATGGTCTGCCAACCGAGATAGTTTCCGATCGTGGAGTCCAGTTCGTGGCCAGGTTTTGGAGAGCTCTCTGCACAGCTTTACAAATTCAACTAAAATTTTCGACAGCGTATCATCCTCAGACCAACGGGAGCACGGAACGAGTCAACCAGGATTTGGAGGCCTTCCTCAGAATTCATGTCTCGTCCTCCCAGGACGACTGGTTCGAACATCTGCCATGGGCAGAATTTGCTCATAACAATTCCTACCACTCTTCCACAGGTCATACTCCCTTCTTCACAGTATATGGGTTACATCCCTGGGTTCCTCAATTCTTGGCTCTACCCAATCTGGATCTTCCTGCAGTACAAAAAACTTTTAAGGAACTCTCCAGAATTTGGAAAATTGTACATCAAAATCTACGAAAGACATCCATCCGTTATAAATTCTGGGCGGATACGAAAAGAAGAATTGCACCTAAACTATCTGTAGGTGATCAAGTTTGGCTCTCAACTCGTAACTTGAGGTTACGTGTTCCATCTATGAAATTTTCTCCTCGCTACATCGGTCCCTTCCCAGTGGAACAGGTGATCAGCCCAGTAACTTACAAACTTAAGTTACCTTCCTATTAAAGAGTCTTCCCAACCTTCCATATCTCACTTCTAAAACCCCTAATTTTAAACAAGTTTTGCAAAATTCTTCACCGTTTTCCAAGAGTGGTCACAGACAGCGGGGTCAAATTCGAGGTTAAGAAGGTCATTGATTCCCGGATGCGACACGGTCGTCTACAATATCTCCTGGACTGGAAGGGGTATGGTCCTGAAGAGCGTTCTTGGGAGGATCCATCAGATATACACGCCCCTGCGTTGCTTCTCAAGTTTCATGAAGAGAATCCTAGCAAGCCTGGTGGCTGTCCAGTGGCCATCCCTAAATGGGGGGGTAATGTCACGGTCCGGCAGATCGGGTTCCGGGACCAGCGGTACTTACCTGTCCAGACGCTCTGGTACGGTCCCTCCGGTGGGGGTGCGGGCTGCTGGCGAGGGGCACGACTTGCAGGCATATCTGGGAGGAGAGGTCTCAGAGGCAGCAGCAAACGTTTGTGCAGCTTCCAGCTGCAGAGGTATGGTATGGGCGTTGCCGCCTTGGAAGGATCAGCTAATCTAAAACACTCAGTCACCTGCAAGGTTTGCAAAACCAATGGGAAACAGTCAGCAGGTATAAATCTGTTGATTTCTGGGTAAGAAATCGCCAGTGCAACGTCTCTCACACAGTACTGTGTGTGTGTGTGTCAATCTGCGCTCCACAGCCTTGAATCTACAGCATTCTGTTCCAGTTTCTCTGCAAGTTCCTAGAATTCCAGGCTTCTTCACTTCACTGACTGAATCCTCAGTTCTCAGCTCCAGCATAATCCTCTCAGAAGTCCTATGAAAAAGACTTTTATCCAGCCTGCCCGGTTTATCCTGTGGAAAGCTACCGACACCGAAACCCAAGCCACAACTCCGGATATTCAAGATCCAAGCCCCGTGACATTAGGTATATATCTAACCAGGC
This sequence comes from Pseudophryne corroboree, assembly GCF_028390025.1. Lineage (NCBI taxonomy): Eukaryota > Metazoa > Chordata > Amphibia > Anura > Myobatrachidae > Pseudophryne > Pseudophryne corroboree. Next base: position 488,347,906 of record NC_086444.1, on the reverse strand, counting down.
AATATTCTCAACTATAAATAGCTAATTACCCTGGTATCATTCATGTAATTACTAATGACCTGCAGAAATGGTCTGGACAATTTATATCATGGTTGGGTCATGCAAATGCTCTGAAAATTTATATTTTTCCATGCCTTCCTGGAGATGATTCCCTCGCATACACTTTTAGACCTGCAGAAGAAATTATTGCACTTTTTATGGTCGGGCAAAAGACCTCGTCCATGACTTAAAACTTTATATAACAGTACCAGGTAGGCTAGGAGTTTCCAATATAAAACTATATTTCTATGCAGCTCATCTCTCTCAGGCTCTGGAACTCGGATGTATCATCTCGTAAATGGGTTCAATAAGAATCTGTGCTAGTTCAAATGTATTCCATCTCCATGCTTCTATGGGTCCCTCGCTCCCACAGGTCTCCAGGTTGATCTGCTTTTCCAGCCATGGCTTTCAGCCTGTCGCTCTGGGAGAGGCTCACTAAAACCTTTTCTCTGTTGTCCTCTCCTTCTGCTCTTTTTTCCTTATGGGATAACCCGTCGTTTCTCTGTGGTATGGATAAACATGTCTTTAAACATTGCTTAGTTAATAATCTACTATTTATAAATGATATAGCATTATTACGTTCCTTTCCATCATTTGTGGATTTAAAGACCAGATATAAACTTCCAGCGCACTGCTTCTTCCAGTACTTGCAATTATGAAGTTTTCATCTGGCTTCTCTCCAATCACATAGTTCCTTGACTAGATCCCCTATAGAGTCATTGTGTTTCCTCTGTACCCCCTCTAAGGGTCTGTTATCTACGATATACCACCTCATGCTTAAGCATAATCTACCCACACTAGCCTCATATGAGCTGACATGGGAAACCGATTAGTAAAAACAAATGGGTCCAGATTCCTGGGAACAGATAAGACAGAATCTAGTTTCCTCAGCTACCTCTATTAAACATAGAGAGAACTCATTTAAAATCTATGTCTGATGGTATTTAGTTCTGACACGATTAAATAGAGTCTACCCCTCCACATCAGACTTGTGCTGGAGAGGTTGCGGGCTGATAGGTACCCTGAAAATAGTGGGTTTGTGGAGAAGATAGCGCCACTGCAGATGGAAATTGAGGGAATATATGAAAAAAGCTAATATACTTAGCGATATTGGATGTGTTGAAATTGGTATCCTGGGATGTTCCACTTCAGGTGTTAGAATGGACCCTCGGGGATATATGGAGTATATAACACAAAATACACAATGTGTAGCACTGTCATGGTATCAGGAATAATGTAATTACAAAATCTCCTCTGTTCTGGCTATCATACCTCACTTACAAAATGAGTGGAAAAATAAAGCATATAGAGGTATCTTTGTGTCAAAAGCAAAATATGAAGTAGATATGAATCCAATTCTTAATACGAACCCAGAGCTTATAGGATAAACACACCTAACGTACACAAGCAAGGGTATATGAATATTCGTAAAGGTATCTTTGAGCTGTGATTTTGGCAAAATCAAAATCTGGAGTAGATATAAAATGGGTTCTTCATGTGAAAAAAAGATCCCGTACAATAAACACACCTAACTTACACAAGCAAGGGTGTATGGACACTCATAAAGGTATCTTTGAACTGTAACTGAACTGGTCAGATGGATTTCCGCTAGGTAATTCTTCAAAAAGCCAATAGTGTTAAGGTCAACACACCTAACTTACATAGGCATGTTGATACATATCATGGTTTCTTTAAACTGTCATGAGGCAAATGTGTACTTCACACTCACAATTTATGCTGCATGGATACTCATATAGCAGTTTCTTTAACATCAATGGTCCTCATCCAGGTTATGATAAAATCGAAATTTATTAAATACAAATAAGTAAAAAGTACATAAAAAATTCATGAAAAACAATTGCTCAGTGGAGATAGTCACCTCTGGAGGAAGGGGGGACCTTATGGGGACCAAAAAAATTGCTGGCTATTTACTGTAGTCTCCAAAGATAGTGAATGTTCAAAAAGAACCAGGTCCTACCTTCCCTCAGAATCCCATAAAGGGGTCCACCAAAGCAATGTCTCCTTAAGCCAACGCGTTTCAAGTCACAGGACTCTTTTTCAAGACATGCCCTTACACCAGAAGAGTCACCCCAGACATGGCACAAATAGCCACTTGTTAGTAAAATATCTGAAATGTATGCAAAATATTCAGAGTAAAAGTATAGATAAAAAGACTTCTTAGATTACATTCTGCTATACCTGTTAGGTGTGAGCTCTATTGTGGCAGGTTGTAGTATTAGCTGAAGGGTCAAACCAGCAATACCCTACACACTTCATCCCTTGCATGGAACTTCTTCATGAGTAAAGTCAGGGTTTTACACTTCTCACCTTGACAAAGGGGTTTATAGCCCTGAAACATTGGTTATCATGTTGTGATTCTTCAATACACTTTTTGCTTTTTGTGAAAGTCTCTGAGTGCCATTGTATTACTTTAACTACTCTGCATCAATTTACACGGGGGGCACCGGAGCATTTTTTTTTTTCAATATAATGGGGTGCCAGGCTGTTTTTACAATCTATCTATCTATAAAATTCTATGTATATACTATATATATATATATATATATATATATATATATATGTGTGTAATCATATAATTTAGGGTATAATAAGGGAAAAACAGAAATAGTATAGAAGAAAACTAATTTTCCATAATTTCTCAATAATTACTACAATACCACTCAATTATTGGGACTCTAGGTCTTCACCCCAAGATTTCATTTACAGGTTTCCTAGTGTATAATGAAGGTAAGTGCATTTCTTGATGTCTCCAGTACTGATAGAGTCCAGGAACAAATTGGTTACTTTTGTTTCAGAACTTTTACTTGATGGTGTAGTACAACTGTGCCCTTATATAAAGTATCTGTGTTTTTAAATTCTCTCAGTCTTACATAGAGAGGGTTTTATTAGGAAAAAAGTTTGGGGATGAGATTTTGGTTTACAGGCTTCATTCATTCTGCATGAAATTGAAACACAGATGTAAAACATACAGTACTGGATTATATTTTTGATCTCCCTCTGATCTTGGAGAAATCAAGAGTAAAATGCAGAGGCTGTTTTGCAGCAACAAGCATCCCTACTGCAAAAAGTGCCAGCAACTACTCCCGAAGGTAGACCCTGCGGCCTCCCAGAAACCCCCAGGCAGTGTATTGTTACAGTTGACAATATTACTGTCTATCTACTTTTACTGTCAATCTATACACTATTAACTCTGTCAAATTAAATATTGTCTACCTAGACAATGTAGTACTGTAAATCCATTAATCCACACTCAACTGTAACATGCGTAGATGAAAATACTATCAATAAAGATGCAAAAAAGCCCTGTGTTATATCACATATGCTGTAATACATACAGGTGAACATAAAAATACATCACACATAAGAAGTACTCAGAATTATGGACCTAATTCAGCATGGATAGTTTATCTGGGAAATTGCAGTTGTCTGCGAGTAGAAAGGCGCCACCCCAACAGGAAGAAAAAACAACCCCTGCAAATTTGAGAATGCATCGCAGATCGCTATCCACTCGCAAATGCATACACAAATCCCAGAACATCAAAGAATCTTTACTGTCTGAGCAAATGTAAGTAGGTCTGAGGCTACCACTATTCTGTGACTGAGACAGGCTGGAAGTGGTCTGCGCTGATGTCAGAGACCCGCCCAAAAATGCCTGACACACCCAGAAAATGGCAGGTTTCTGCCCAGAAACGCAAGCTTCCTGTCAGTCAAACAGTGGCTGCATTGTGTTTAAGGATCTGTATGCAATTCTGTCGCTATTACCCAACACATGTGTGCAATGCGAATGCTATGCATGCACAGTCATTTGATAAATGCTCGATTTGCAAATTCTCTAATTAGCGTTCCATGCTGAATTAGGCCCTATGAGTCAGTAATTGGTACCAAACACATTAAATAAGAGATTATATTGCAAAATTCTGCAAATCATAAACCTTTTTTTTGCAATCAAATTTTTATTAAGTAGCAACACAGACAAAAAAGAAAGGTACCACACAAGTGTCAGCATATATAAAAGCAATGCTCAAAATGGGAAGTATATGGTAATATGACATACGGCCACTTCCATTGCCATAACCCCCCAACCCCCATCCCAACCAGGCAGATTCATACAAGGGAAAACATGGGGCACACTTGTACTGGGCCCCTAATAAACCTCTGCCTGTATCATAGCAGTGATCAGCAGGGAGCAGGCATGTAAGAGTTCTGCAGATCCCTGTCACTTAGTCCTCTTCTGAATGGTGCAATAAAGTTTTTTCTTGTTTTATGGGTACAGAACATGTAACATCATAATGAGAGACAGATGAGCATCCAGAATCAGCAGATGGAGAATAGGGTAAGTGTAGGGGCCTTTAACTGGAGGATGCAGTGGACTGAAGCTAGGGAGACACATGGCTGGAGAGACAGATGGAGCTGGAGAGACAAACAGGGGTAGAGATGCACTGGAATGCTGGAGAGACACCAGGGTGTTGAAAAACAGAAGGGTGCTGGAGATGCACTTGGCAGCTGGAGAAACAGAAAGGAGCTAGAATTGAAGAGACACTGGGTAACTGGAGAGAACTTTATATCATATAATGAAAATCCCAAAAACTACTGGAGGTCTGAGCTTAAAGAATATGTAGAATTTCACAGTTATACAAGAATAGCAAGTAAAACTTAATATTAAAAAAACAGCAATTGCACATAAAATAAATCAAATGTAATAAGGAAGTAAAAAGAGGGTATGAATGAAGAGAGAGAGAAGGATGCCTTGAAATCCACACAGTAAAACCATGTGGAAATAAATTTTAATATCTATTGAGGACTGCGATGGAACTATCCCCCATATCAATCTACAAGTCTGTATGGAGGAACCTCTCCTGAATAGATGGGGCTAGAGGTCATTTCCAGTGTGTTTGGATCACTGCATTGGTGGCATTGTTCAGATGTTCAAGTGGTGATTTCTTGTATTTAGACATGGCAATGTATTTGAACCTGAAAAGCAAAAATCTAAAATCTGTAGGAATATCTTAACTACTAAATTTTCTGGAGATGAAGACAACCCTTTACCAAAAGTCAGTGATCCTAGGACATAAATATGGAATACTGAAATGGTATAAATCACGCAATGCCAGCAGAGATCAAGGACAGATGAAAACACAGGTGGAACTTTACTAAGCTCCTGTGTTTATTAGAATTTGCATTTTCATCTGAAAATGCCACTCGCTATTTTACTAAACAGTAATCACATTTTTGTATGAGCCTTTATCATGAGGTCTTACTGTAGACAAATCACATGGCACTATGTGGGCACTGCTTTTATGTAGGGTATGACTGCTGATATCAGAGAAGCCATAAAGTGGCTAAGCAGCTTTCCATGTATTTGCAAATTAATGTAACAAATATCTCTGAAATCCAATTACAAGATAGGTTCAAGTATTGTTACAGGTATTAGTCAGTGTGCTGGGGGAATACCGGGAAGGTGTGGGGGGGGGGGGGGAAGCACTCTCCCCCTTTCTGTTTGCTGTAAACAGCAATCACAGCTGAGTTTAACCAATTTGTATTCACTTTCACAGCCGACAGCACAAATACGAATCAACAGACCATCAATCAAACACGGTTGGATTTTCACATGCACCTTATACAACATAGGAATTTAACAAGAATTTGTATTCTTCAATCTTTGCTGATAATAGTCAAACACTGCCACAAATGGATGGAATTCGTACAGAAATAGAATTTTGAAATAGAACTGCTTTCGGCTTCCATGTTTGGAGAATCATAAACGGATCAGTGAGATCCGTGCATGTTTCTCTGTTGAAAAATGTGTTAGATAGTGTCAAATAAAAAAAAAATTCAGTGGGGGTTCCCCCTCCTGAATATAACCAGCCCTGGCATCTTTGAGCTGGTCCTGGTTGTTAAAATACTGGTAAAAAAATGCCTAGGTGTTCCCAGTATTTTAAAAACCAGCACTAGCTCTTGGACCGATCCTGGTTCTAAAAATACGTGTGTGTGGGGAAGGGGGAGACGTAGGTGTCGCCGGTATTGTTGAAACCAGCACTGGGCTCCACTAGCTGAGAAGATAATGCAATAAATGGGGGACACATTTCTATAGGCCCTGCGGCCATGGCATTACCCCTCCAACAAGTCAGTCATGGGCAGCATTCCCTGGGGGAGTGGGGACCCCACAAAAAAGGGGTCCTCCCACTCCAGGCACCCAGGGCCATGGCTGAACCCCTGGGTTGTGGGTGGCGCATACATAGTTTCTGTTAAAAATGTAATTAACATTGTCTTTTGCTGTGGAACTATAGGTCCCAGCAAGCCTCCCCTGCATGCTGGTACTTGGAGAATCACAAGTACCAGCATGCAGGGCATTAAAGGGCTAGCTGGTACCTTTAGTTCCACAGTAAAATAAATATTACAATAAACACAGAACACACCATACATAGTAGTACAGGCACACTCACACACATACTCACACTTAGATATATTTACCTACTGCTCCACGGAGCCCCTCAGTCTTCTTGTCTAGTAGAATACATGGGGTAACTGTAAAAAAAAAATATTCACCTAATTTGGTGTAGATCGGTCCTTTTCTGTCCATGTAGGAATCCAAAGAGGTTAAAAAAATAACAAACCACATTAACCTGGACCATAATAAACTTGTAGAAGTGTATGTTTTCACATACACATCTGCTATGTGAATGTGGGCCCTGCACGAGGCTAATGGGATCCATCAGCCAATCATGAGCCACTGCTTTAGCAGCAGCTTCCTGGCTTTGATCTCCCAGGGCTCAGCCAATTGTGGCTTGCCCCTCAGAATGAATGAAGATGCTCGGCTCCATTCATTCCTATGGTGGGAACTGTTTAATTTGAAAAACCACCAGGGTCTGCCACAATTGATTATGTGGGTTCCCCCTCTAACCTTTAAATGTTGTCTGAAATTGGCTGAAACATGAATGTTAGTAAATTTACCCCAAATTTACCCCATAGAATGTAACACAGTAGGGCTGTGGTACCACCTGGAAAGGAATTTATACTGGGTCTCTATAACAGACAAACTTTGGCAACTAACATGAGTGTATTAGAATAGTTTTTACAATTGGAAGTTCTCCGTAAAGAACTGGCAATCTTTATGTCATGAACAGGTAACATTTAGATTAGGGTGAAGGGCCAAGTTCAGCAATATGTAAACTCAGGAGACCAAATGGCAAATACTGTAGGAGTTTAGTAGAGCACCACAATTCAAATGGTGTCAGTTGTTGATGCAAGGTTGAGAACTGAAACAGCAAATGAATGTAGTGCCGAATTTGGGCATACAGTAAGATCAGAAAACTGAGGCAGGCAGCTTCTGGCATTCATGTAATAAAGCAAAGAACCTGAGTGAACCCCAGATCATCAGCTGACTGACCCTCAATTGGCCACCCCTATTCCGTGGAGCAAAGGAGCCCTGACTGAAAAGTCAGGCAGAAACTGCAAACTATGCATTAGAGAGGTGAGAGGAGAAATGAATGAGGAAAAATAAGACCGGTTCCTATGTTTAAATATGAATTGGGATAATCTGGAGCAGATACAGTACTTTTGGCTAATTGTTCATCTTGATAATATTGATCCATCCCAACCAGGACACAAGTCATTTGCTCTCAAAGTTCACACCTAACCACCTGAAGGATAGAAAGAAAATAAAATTTGAAAAAGCCATAGCTGTAGTTTGGGATAATGATACCAAGATATTTAATGTGGGAGGGGTGCCAAGTGTAGAGGGATAGAGTATTTAATATATGGGGAGGGATCAAAATATTGAAGTTGGTTGATTTGAAAAAATATATATTTTGAATTGGAGAGATTACTAAATCTGTGTTATTCAGTGAACACATTGAGGAGGGACATCACGGTATTCAAAACAATAGTTACCAAGTTATCAGTGAATAGAGACAATTTGTGTTCTGACTCCCCCCAATTGAGAAGCCCAAAATATCAGGGGTTTTCCTAAATCCCCCTAGCATAGGCTTCTATGGAAAGAATATAGATAAGGGGAGAGAGAGAGGGAGGGAAGCCCAGTCTCTGTCCACTGGAAATACTGAAGGAGACAGAAAGAATCTCATTCACATATACTCTAGTTGAGAGTGCCAAATTATGGGTTCAGGACAATTCTCCCAGGCCCAAGTGCTCCAACACCTGCACAAAGTTCTTCCCCCGGCAGTCAGATGCCTTCTGGGCATACAGTATGTTGACAGCAGGAGCATGTTGGAGTGCAAAGCAGATATGGAATAAACCAGAACAATAATATTAGTAGTGTTGTCCTAGGCCTCCCCACATGGAAAGAAAAGCTTGGACTGGTTGGATCACACTAGGGAGCCAGACTTTCAAGTGATTTGCTAGAAGCTTAGCAAATAGTTTTATATCCACAATTAAAAAATACATTGGGTGGTAGATGAAGCGAGTTGGGTATGTGTGACCGGTGGTTGTAGCTGGAACTGGTTGGGTATGTGTGACCGGAGAACATCGGTTATAATACCAATGGCAGGATTCCGGCTGTGAGATTGCCAGCGGGCTCGAGCGCAACAAAGCCCTTTGTGGGCTCGTTGGCTCACTGCACTCACCACAGGTTCTATTCCCACTCTATGGGTGTTGTCTCCTGACCACCAGTCACATAACTACATCCCACTGGAGCAGTGGGCCAGGTCCATGCCTTCCTTAGGTAACAAAGTGATATGGACCTCCAAGGTTGGTGGGTGAAATTGAGTCAGACATTTCACTAAACGCCTGGGTCAACTTGATTCCCTTTACCATAAAGGGACACTCCAAGGAAGTAGTCACCTCCTTCAGAAGCTTGGTAAAATAAGCTTACTATAATACTGGTGGAACAATGAGGTAATCTCCTCAGAGGAGTGCACAATTGGTCCCTGAACCAATTTTATCTTAGGGATAAAGCCGGTAGAGCACTGTTTCCGGAGACCCTGAGCCAGAAGTCTACTGCATTTGTTCCCCTATGAAAGTACTTGTGTCTGTACTTCTGTAAAGCTTGAATAGCTTTACCATTCAAGAGTTTATTAAGTGCCTGGTGGGCTTCTAATAATTCCAGCTGAAAAACCTGAGCAAGGGAATTTTTTTTATTATGATTATAGAGACTTAATGGTTCCTAAAATGCCGCCATCAATGGTGTGCAATAGAGCCAGCACTTGGGAGGCCCTTTGTTTCTGTTCAGTCCCCATTTGGATGAATTTGCCTCTTAACATTTATTGGCTTCCCAAACAGTAATTTTTTGGACCTCTCGGGTAGAATTTTGAAGGAGAAACTCATTCAAGGCGGGTCCTGGAGAATAAGCTCTTAAGCAGCCAATAACAGCCACTAGAAGCAGAATAAGAGACCACAGCTGAGATGAACACTGGAGAATAGTCTGACCAATCACTTGACCAATTGAAGAGGTATGAATGAGAGAGAAATCTATGTGAAATGAAAAAATAATCACGTCTACTATAATTTTGGTGAAGAGTGGAGAAGAAAATGTAAATGTAGTGTAATGGATGGGTTTAAGGATTTGTGTTTGTTTTTTATCTAATTTTGTGTCTGTAACTGAGGTGCAATTACAGGTGGTTGGTTTGTGAAGAAAACTTGGAGGTCTAAGCCAATTCCATTTCATGAAATAAGTTTTATTGAATAATCAGAGGAAATAGAACAGAACAACAGTCATTCAATACCAGAAAGCTGGTGAATACAATACTTGGTGAATGTTGAACAACAGTAGCACAATAGTGAGTAGCAGTGAGCCTGAATGCAGTATAGTAGACAGAAGGTAGCACTAGCAGGGATGCAATGAGAAGCTGGTAGAGTCCTTAGGATGGATTATGATATCCACACTTGCACACAGGATGTGAGATGAATGTGGGAGCTTGATAGCAGTAGTATTAGCACAGATGTAGCTTACAGGTAGAAGATGCAGGAATGTGAGTCATTATTCGCCAGAGCAGATGGAGGGAGAGGATGTATAGTAGCTAATCTGTGACAGTCTATATTGGCTAAATAGCTGGCCACAGGAGTGAAGAATGACTTTAATGTGGAACCAGACCAGGTACAGAACTTTAACCATGATGGGGTAACACCAGCAGACTTTAATCAGTCTAAAGCTGAAGCTGGCTGGAGACTTAGGTGTGTGAAGCAACAGTGCTTGTTGCAGAAGAGGGTTAATTACAGCAGACTTGAATCAGGCAAATGCTGAAGCTGGATGCAGTTTTAGAAAGCAAAGCAATATACTAGAGCAGAGGTTCTAAAATGCTGTCCTCAAGGCACCACAATGGTCCAAGTTTTAAGTTTATACATGCTTGGCCACAGGTGACTTAATTAGTACCTCAGTCATTTTGATTTAACCATCTGTGCTAAGCCATGGATATACCCAAACCTGAACAATTGGGGTGCCATGAGGACCGCATTTTAGAATCTCTGTATTAGATGCAGCAGATGGCTGTGGTAAGTTTGCACATCCTAGGCAGCTTGGCTGGCTGCAGCAGAAGGTTCCCTAACATAAGAACCCACAGCTGATGCTGATTAGTATCTCACAGGCAAACAGGGATCAGCTAACTTGTAGAAAACTGCAGAGCCAATACTCTGGCTAAAGCTTGATCAGGCATACATGCAGGCATCACAGAACTTGCACTGGCACTAGAAGAGGCACATGAAGGAATTTATATAGAGCACCCTAGATATGGATTGACTGCAGCAATCATGTGCAGCCACACTGGTTCTGGACTGGTTAGCTTGTGGTTGCATGACTTAAAACAAGATGGAGTTGCCCATGTGCCACCTCCACAATCAGAGCCGGCCATAGGCATAGGCAAACTAGGCAATTGCCTAGGGCATTTGATATGCCTAGGGGCATCAGCAGCTTCTGCTGATTAAAATGATATGCGGCATGCCTATATTCTGTGTGTAGCATTTCATATGCAGATACAGCCACAGTCTCACACAGTATATAGGCATGCTGCATATAATTTTAATCAGCAGAGCTGCCTATGCATCCTAGCCACATAGCAATGCAAATAAAATGCATTTTCATTAAAAAAAAGGTGCCCAACGTTAGCATTGACGCAAGATTTATGAGGACACATCTGTATCCAAGCAGAGGTCACAGTGTTAATGGCAGTGTGAGTGCTGTGTGCGGGTGGGTTGGTTGTGCAGTAGTGTTCGGAATATGTGTAAGGAGCATTATGTGTGTCATGTAAAAATGCATTAATAAATGTGCAACGTACTGTATGTGTAAAGGGGCACTATGTGTATAAGGGCACTAATAATATGCGGCATATGTGTAACAGGGTACTACTGTATGTGTGTCATTATGTGTATAGGGGCACTAATAATGTGCAGCAAATGTGTAGGGGGCACTGTGTGTCATTATGTGTATAAGGGCATTAATAATGTGCGGCATACGTGTAAGGGACATTATGTGTAAAAGGGCATTAATAAAGGTTGTCATAATGTGTAAGGTGCATTATATTTATAAGGACATTAATAATGTGTCTCATATGTGTAAGGGGCATTACTGTGTGGAATTAAGCGTATAAATGCATTACTAATGTGTGGCATTATGTGTATAAGGTGCTCTACTATGTGGCGTTGCGTATAGAAAGGGCATTACTGTGTCGTCTAATGTGAATAAAGAGCAATAGGGTGTGGTGTAATGTGAATAAGGAGCAATTCAGTGTAATGTAATATGAATAAGCGGGTCTACTGTGAGGAGTAACGTTTATAAGATAAAGTGATACTACTGTGGGATGTAATATGAATTATGGACACTATCGCATGATCAGATGTGAATAAAGTTGCAGTACTGTGTGGCGTAATTGGAATTGGGGTTACTATTGTGTGGCCATGCCCCTTGCCAGCAAAAACACACCACTTTTTTGGCTGTGCGCCAAATGTGCGAACTGTTCCTATTTGAAATATAGGGGGTACAAACACCAAAATAAGGACTGCTATGGGTGAGGTGTGATGGTGCTGGGAAAGAGGTGCAAGGTCCGAGGCGGAACTAGCGGTGGTGCTAGGGGGCACCAGCCCAAATCTTGCCTAGGGCATCATATTGGTTAGGGCCGGCTCTGTCCACAATGCAAAGTACTACTGGAAAACCTGTCCCGCAGGTCTGTTGATTACTGTAATGCTATAAAGCACCATTGCTTGGTGCATAAATGGGTTTTGCAGGCACAGTTTGTGCCAATAGGCAAGGCACCACAAGTCAATCATATTGATGGCCCAAGAATAAGGAAGCCCACTATAATTTGCCAGAAAGAAAAAAGGAACCCACATGAAAGCATTCAAGGCAAAGGGGAAGTGGTGGAAAGGATAACAAATAAAAAACATCAAGAAAAGAGAAAACAGACATTATAGTATGTATCATAAAGCTCATCAACCACAATGAAAAAAATAAGCAGTCAATTGAGTAACTGTCTTGGATCTGTTAGAGCTAAGCACAAAAATAAACTTTGGTAACAGCATCACGCCAGGCTCAGGTGAGTACTAATAGGACCATAATTACTGATCCTCCAAGCAAGACTCGAGGTCTTGAAAATCAGACTTGGATGATCTTAAGAAATTGAAGTATTTTAGAGTTGCTGACCTCAGTTTCAGCCACGCAGGGAGACGAGGCCCCTTTGGAGGGTTGCAAATCGGTCATCTGAGATGGAGGCTTGGAGACCATGACATTACTGGTGGCAAGTCACCATAGTGAAGAAATTAGTAAATATTTGTGGTAGAGGAGAGTTCCACGCCTTTTGCTAAATATTTCTTGGGGGCTTTGTGAACAGCAGGAATGAAGAATGGAGTAAAAAAGGCAGTAGGATATGCAATTCTGCTCCAAACGAAATTAGGAACTGTGTGATAAGAGAACGAACATCAGCAGGTACTATATAGATAGAAGATACAAGTACTGTGAACATGCAGTTAATAGTAGCTGGGTTGTGTCAGTTTCCTTAACATACTCCCATTATGAACCATTCTAGGTTTTGCATTGATCATAAGGTGCTTTGTGTGGGCCACTATTATCTGGGATCTGTTCATATAGATGGTAAGGGATGGCTTGTTTGTCCATCTATGGAATTAAATTGATAACCAGTAGCCGATCCTCCCTTTTGTCTCAATTGTTCCTGTACAAGTTTTTATAAGGAGTGCTGGGGCCTTTTATACTGGTGAGGAAGTATATTGAAGAGCAGCACCTCTAGCAGATGCCATATTCCTTCAGGAAGACTTTACAGTGTTCCAGCCAGGCACTTCTCTCTGAAGGCTCTGCTTTTCAGGAGAGGATGGTGTACAAACTCCACTTTGTACTTCTGTTTGTATTTGGAGCCATGGGTGCCACACTGTTCTTATCCTTCAAATTTGGCTACTTGAAGTTCCATTTATAAGTCACTTATAGTTGTGTCATCATACATCTAGCTTCAATACGCCATGCAGCATGAGGTGCCTGCCATGAGACTCCAGGTCCCACACAGTTCGGTTAGCAGCGGATATTATTTTTTTATGAAAATGTGATACAAAGCACAATCAAACTTGGCATGAAAAGGCAGCAACCGCTGCATTGTAGCACTTCTTATGCAGATTCAGAGGGTGGGATTCAATTCTTTTCACCCCTTTCCACACCCGTTCTGTTTCTGCCCTCAGGGACATTGTATCATTATTTCAGATCACTACCCCCGGAGTAGCAAGGCACCCAACCCTTTACACAGCTAAACCTGATTACTATGGGTGCAATATGCGCGATAACGGAGATCATTTTAGAAAGGAAATTGGGCGTGATATATCATTTGAATCTCACCCAGAGACTCATACACAGATATACAAGTGTCGCATATCAAATACAGTAAATCACCAAAATCTCTTGGACATGTTGCGTATTTCAGCAAATGAAATACAAAAAAGATGACCAATGCTAGCAGAGTTTCACGGGACGCTGAGAAGGGCTATGTGGCACAACTGCAGCAATGATGTATGAGAACACATTTGTAGTTCTTAGTCTTTATGACAGTGTTTGTTAGGTAATCTAGGTAATTCATCAATTCTTCTGAATAGTGCAGTCTCTATTATCTCTGGTGAGCCATAGCACTGCACAACTTGTTGCTTTCTGTGATACATACTGGCAACACTTTAAGAAAACAGACATTTCCATATGATTTCAGTTCAGAATTTGCTTAATAAATACGCTCCATTTGTTGAATATCGCTATATTTCCTTGTCACTTTAAAAATGGCAAGTCACTCTGAAAATAGCTTTTACTGTATATTTTGAATTGGGAATTTTGTTTCTGTTTGTTTGTAAGGTTGTGCTTGATGGAATACTATCAGTCACTATCTGGAATTGTGCTATTGGTATCACTTGGGCTCTGACAAATTATACTTTCCATAACAGTATAATGTATTTTATTAGGGTCAGGATGGAGAAGTTGTACCTCTCAAATGTAATTGATGAGGCAGGCTATTTTTTTATGCTGCTCACATACCAGCAGCATCTATCCGCAAGTTTGTCTTATCTTCACCACAACAGAATTATACTGTATACCTTTGCCAGTAAGTTTTAAAAATCTGATGTTACAGATTACTTTGCTTTTCACACTACTAACAATTGTTATCACCCATTCAAATTTTTTAAATCCTAAATAATTGTAAAGCATAACTGAATATGCTAATACTATCTAAATAATAATAATAATAATAATAATAATAATAATAATAAAAAAGGTGAGGTTGTATCAGCACTATTTCTTTTTTTGTATAAAAATGGGAATTAATGTAAATAGTTTCTTGAACAATGTGCTTAGAGGTATCCTGCTGTGTGTGCTCATTTGTGTTTTTCCTGTGGCAGATTTTTAGCTATATATGACAACCTTTGAACTTGTTCTAATAGTAAGGGGTGTATTCACTAAGTGTTGGTTTTGCTTTTTGGGGCATTTTTTCACCTGTTTTGCAATCTACTCATTTACTGAAGATCAATCGGACGAGAAACCGTCCGAATGAATTTAGCACAAATATCAATTACTCTACAATAAACCACTATACAAACTGTGAATTTACTAAACTGAGCATTGGTTTTTCAAAACTGTCCAAAACCACTTAGAAAATAATGGCCAAAATGCCCAAATAATAGAATACCAATTGAGAGGCATGTTTGCTTACTAAAAACACATTTTGTTGGAAATGACACAATAATGATGCCTATTAAAATGGTCTCAATTATGTTATACAGTGCCTGTAGAAATCTTAGCCTTTCATGGGCACTCTATAGTCAGCAAACATTTTAAATATTAAGCATACAGTACGACCAACTGACAGGGAGGAGCCAGGAGGCAGTAACAGAGACCAACAGCAGGTTCATAAGGTAGCACAGGGCCTATGCAGGCCTACTGTAGGTTCTTCCATGGGATGTTAAACCTTAAAGCAGTGTCTGATGGCAAAGTGATACAGATGGTTTCTCCATTTGGGCCCACCATGTGTAGAGAGGCCACACCTGGGCCTATATTTACTAATAATCCGAGTTTGATCGATTTGTGTTTTTTTTTCTAAGTCCCAACACGGGAATTCACTAAGCACAAATCTCGGCAGTGTTTGGACTATTCGTTATGGTTTTCAAGGCTAAGTTCAGAAATACGAATGAATAGACCATCGGTCAAATGCGGCTGTTATTTCATACAACACGGGTATTCACTATTAATTCGTATTTGGGTGTTAGTCTCTGAATGCTCAAGTGCGGGTGTTTTTTTTTGGCGATTCGTTAAAAAAAGCAGCAAAAAATAGACCTGCTTTTTCCTGGCGAGTTTGGATAATCATGCACGGATCACTGAGATCTGTGCATGGTTATCTATGGGAAAGGGTCGTTTAGTGTAAAAACAAAAAAAAATTGCGTGGGGTCCCCCCACCTAAGCACAACCAGCCTCGGGCTCTTTGAGCCGGTCCTGGTTGCAAAAATATGGGGAAAAAATTTACAGGGGTTCCCCCATATTTTAACAACCAGCACCGGGCTCTGCGCCTGGTCCTGGTGCCAAAAATACGGGGGACAAAAAGCGTAGGGGTCCCCCGTATTTTTAACACCAGCACTGGGCTCCACTAGCTGGACAGATAATGCCACAGCCGGGGGACACTTTTATATAGGTCCATGCGGCCCTGGCATTAAATCACTAACTAGTCACCCCTGGCCGGGGTACCCTGGAGGAGTGGGGACCCCTTAAATCAAGGGGTCCCCCCTCCAGCCACCCAAGGGCCAGGGGTGAAGACCGAGGCTGTCCCCCCCCATCCAAGGGCTGCGGATGGTGGCTGATAGCCATGTGTAAAAATAAGAATATTGTTTTTTGTAGCAGTACTACAAGTCCCAGCAAGCCTCCCCTGCAAGCTGGTACTTGGAGAACCACAAGTACCAGCATGCGGTGGAAAAACAGGCCCACTGGTACCTGTAATACTACTACAAAAAAATACCCAAATAAAAACAGAACTCACACACCTTGAAAGTAAAACTTTATTACATACATGCACACCTACATTCACACATACTTACCTATGTTCACACGAGGGTCGGTCCACTTCTCCAAGTAGAATCCATGGGGTACCTGAAAATAAAATTATACTCACAAAAATCCAGTGTAGATCGGTCCTCTTCTGAGCTTGTAATCCACGTACTTGCCAAAAAAACAAACCGAAAAACCCGAACCACGCACTGAAAGGGGTCCCATGTTTACACATGGGACCCCTTTCCCCGACTGCCGAGACCCCCCCTGACTCCTGTCACAGAGGGTCCCTTCAGCCAATCAGGGAGCGCCACATCGTGGCACTCTCCTGATTGCCTGTGCGCTCCTGAGCTGTCAGTCAGGCTGCGCACGTCAGAGATACAATGTAGCGCATAGGCGCTCCATTGTATCCAATGGTGGGAACTTTGCGGTCAGCGGTGAGGTTACTCGCGGTCAACCGCTGACCGCAAAGTTCCCACCATTGGATACAATGGAGCGCCTATGCGCTACATTGTATCTCTGCCGTGCGCAGCCTGACTGACAGCTCAGCAGCGCACAGGCAATCAGGAGAGTGCCACGATGTGGCGCTCCCTGATTGGCTGAAGGGACCCTCTGTAACAGGAGTCACTAGGGGTCTTGGCAGTCGGGGAAAGGGGTCCCATGTGTAAACATGGGATCCCTTTCAGTGCGTGGTTCGGGTTTTTCGGTTTGTTTTTTTTGCTAAGTACATGGATTACAAGCTCAGAAGAGGACAGAGCTACACTGGATTATTGTGAGTAGAATTTTATTTTCAGGTACCCCATGGATTCTACTTGGAGAAGTGGACCGACCC
Source organism: Pseudophryne corroboree (assembly GCF_028390025.1). Lineage (NCBI taxonomy): Eukaryota > Metazoa > Chordata > Amphibia > Anura > Myobatrachidae > Pseudophryne > Pseudophryne corroboree. The sequence continues at coordinate 488,330,561 of NC_086444.1, read as the reverse complement.
TCGTGTGAACATAGGTAAGTATGTGTGAATGTAGGTGTGCATGTATGTAATAAAGTTTTACTTTCAAGGTGTGTGAGTTCTGTTTTTATTTGGGTATTTTTTTTGTAGTAGTACTACAGGTACCAGCTGGCCCGTTTTTCTACCGCATGCTGGTACTTGTGGTTCTCCAAGTACCAGCTTGTGGAGGAGGCTTGCTGGGACTTGTAGTACTGCTACAGAAAACAATATTCTTATTTTTACACATGGCTATCAGCCCCCCATCTGCAGCCCTTGGATGGGGGGGACAGCCTCGGGCTTCACCCCTGGCCCTTGGGTGGCTGGAGGGGGGGACACCTTGATTTAAGGGGTCCCCACTCCTCCAGGGTACCCCGGCCAGGGGTGACTAGTTAGTGATTTAATGCCAGGGCCGCAGGGACCTATATAAAAGTGTCCCTCGGCTGTGGCATTATCTCTCTGACTAGTAGAGCCCAGTGCTGGTGTTAAAAATACGGGGGACCCCTACGCTTTTTGTCCCCCGTATTTTGGGCACCAGGACCGGACGCAGAGCCCGGTGCTGGTTGTTAAAATATGGGGGGAACCCCTGTCAATTTTCCCCTCATATTTTTGCAACTAGGACCGGCTCAAAGAGCCCGAGGCTGGTTGTGCTTAGGAGGGGGGACCCCACGCAATTTTTTTCTTGATTTTTAACACTTAAAAAAATTTTTTTTAAAGGTGCACAATGAAGCCCTGCACGGATCTCACAGATCCGGCCGGGATTCCTTGTGTTTTGTCAGGCAGTGTTTTTCTCATCACTCCCGTAAAACACTGCCTGACATTACGAATCACATCGACATCGGAAAAGACGATTGTTACAAACTCGGCAGCTTAGTAAATGACCGTATCAGGATTCAAAAAGTTGCAGTACAATGCACCCGATACCATTCGAGTTCAAACTCCCTTAAAAATGGCTAAAACACGAATATTAGTAAATATACCCCCTGGTTGGAGATGGTGGTGCTGAGCTGTGTAATGGTGTGCTGCTCACTGAAGTTGAAAGTCTGCTTTCAGGTAAGTAAAAATTTGTGCTCCTATGGACGCAGTATGGCATTACAGGTTGAGTATCCCAAATCCAAATATTTCAAAATACGGAATATTCCAAAATACAGATTTTTTTTCCGTGAGACTGAGATAGTGAAACCTTTGTTTTCTGATGGCTCAATGTACACAAACTTTGTTTAATACACAAAGTTATAAAAACTATTGTAATAAATGACCTTCAGGCTGTGTGTATAAGGTGTATATGAAACATACATGCATTCTGTGCTTAGACTTAGGTCCCATCGCCATGATATCTCATTATGGTATGCAATTATTCCAAAATACGGAAAAATTTGATATCCAAAATACTTATGGTCCCAAGCATTTTGGATATGGGATACTCAACCTGTACTATGTGCCTCATGCATAATGAAATAGGAAGCATGTAGCATTTAATTGTGCATTCTGCTACTATATAAAGCACTCATGGGTCCATGTACTAAGGGGGAGATAAAGGGGCTTAATGGAAAAGGCAGAAAACCCCTTTATATATCACTTCTTGATATGCACTAAAGGGATTTCTTTGCCAGGCTAGAATATTGCAGTGCACCTGGGTCACTAAGCACTGGCATAGGCACATATTGCTGTGCTAAATGTCCTAGGTGTTTCTAAGAGGAGAGGTCACATACTGGTGTCTTCTCCAGCACTGATATCACCACCTGTAACTGCCGTTATCTGATTCTGCACACTGTAGAAGCAAGTAGTGAGCGCTCTGTCACTTGGCAGTTGTCAATAAAGTTTTGACAAAAAAGTCTCACTGCTGCAGGAGAGAGCGAGTCATGCCTCCTGCTTCACAGTGGTACAGGTGAAGCAGGAGCTGCTTAAATGAAGTCATAGTACATATACCTCTGAGTTTTCTTTCTTGCATTATAATAAGTGCAGAGGTTTGGAGTTCATTAAGTGAATAATTGCAGAAGTTTATGCCTCTATGGCTCTTGACAACCTCTAGTAATATGCATTAATACAGGTGAATGTATGATTCATTTGCCTTAAAATTCTGTTCATTAGGCTGTTTTGCTGCATTTGTTTAGGCATAAACTCCACCTGTGTTTGCTCAAATGCTGCTATTGTGCTGCAGGGGTGGTGTCAGCTATTTGTTCCTAGTCACCTTGCACCGGTGGGGGCGCAGACATCAAATGGAGCATCACCATATTTTCCTCTTCTTCAGCCTCATCAGGACTTGGCTCATGTGAGGCAGACTCTTCCAGGGAAAATATGACAGTTTATGTGGAATGAATATACAGGTTATTAATGAGTGTGTTTTCAATTGAAAGTTTAGTATATTAAATTTACATGTCAATTTTTTATGCTTTGAACCTGTCGGTTTTCATATCAGGACTTTCTGTCAGTTATTTATTAATGTGTGGAGCTGCAGCTGCAGAAAACCACTGAGAATTTCACATTGAGTTGGTGTCAGACTGATAAATGTGTCCTCATACTGTACACTGTGGCTCTAGTTGTAGCAAATAGCTCCTCTCAGGCGGCACTTTTTTGCTCAAAATATGCATATTATTCACGTATATAAAACAACCTTGAGTGACAGATAAACTGATAAATTTGATATGGGATATTTGTTTATCTTTATGCAGCTGCTTCTGAATCTATATACAAAGTGCTGTGATGCGGCAGATGTGGCTTTTTCTAACGCCAAGTACCGTTGTGATTCATCTGTAACTCATTAAATATTTAAAACTAAGGGGCGTGGCCTAGCGGCGGAAGAGAGTGGCTTCTGCTCCCGTGCCTTAATAAACGCTCTCCTTGCCTCTCTCCACCTGCCCTTTTTCCCTCATTGCCATCCCCTCACCCTTGCCTGCATCCTGCTGTGTTTGGGTCTGTGCTGCAGAGCCGGGGAGTGTTGAAAAACACTCCTGCGCATTGTGGCCTACCCTCCACTTCCAGACCAGGGCCTCGAGTTTCACGTCCTCCCAGCGGAAGAACCGGAAGACCCGAATTTGAGGATGCTCACAGCGGCTCCTGTCCCGGGACCTCCGCTATTGCAGATGCTCATACTGCTGGACCCGCGGCTGGATGCTGATGCCCTCTGCACCCTCGGTGGGGGTGTTTGACTAGGCCGCTGCTGCATGCGTGCTGGTGAGTGTAGTGCCATCTATGCACCTCCCGGACTGCTCCTGTTCTGTGGGGCCCTCCTGACGGGTGTCCTGAGAACACATTACAGCTGCATTACCTTCTCTCTCCAGCCTGCTTGGAGTATTATTATTATTATTAAATTTTATTTATAAGGCGCCACATGTGTTTCGCAGCGCCGTACAAAGGACAGTACAGGGAGACAAAACATAGCATTACAGTAAATAAATAACATAAATAGAGTACAGGTAACAGAGCACCACACGTCAAGACATAATACAGCTAAGATGTAAATATTGATGGAGTGATCATCGTACTACTAGAGGCTGGTGGCCATAGATGGACATGAGCCTTTACTAGCAGGATAAAGATGGTCGTTGAGTAGGGGAGAGCTGCGAGTGAAATGTGTTGAGACGAGGGCTTAGATAACAAGAGGAAAGAGGGCCCTGCTCTGAAGAGCTAACAATCTAGTGGGGAGGGGCGACAGACAGATGACAAGAGGTGCAGGCAAGTGGGAGGTAGCCTGATGGCAGTATGCAAGCAAAGCTGAGATGTTCACGGCATGAGGCAGGGGGGTGGAGGCGCGGCTTCAGCACTGGTTTATGCATCGGGAGGGTATGCTTTGATGAATAGGTGGGTTTTTAGTGCCCGTTTAAAGCTTTGCAAGGTCGGGGAGAGTCTAATGGAGCGGGGGAGTGCGTTCCACTGAAGGGGTGCAGCACGGGCAAAATCCTGAACTCGTGCATGGGAAACAGTGACCAGGGCGGTGGAGAGGCGATGGTCATTAGTCGACCGTAGGGGGCGGGAGGGAGTATGAAGGGAAAGGAGGGTGGAGATGTAGGGAGCAGTGGAATTAGAGATGGCCTTGTATGTGAGGGTGAGGAGTTTGAAGAGGATTCTGTAGAGTAATGGGAGCCAGTGTAGATTTTGTCGAAGGGGAGTGGCAGATGTGGTGCGGCGGGAGAGGAAGATAAGCCTAGCTGTGGAGTTCAGGACAGATTGGAGGGGAGCAAGATGGGAGCAAGCGAGGCCAGTGAGGAGGACATTGCAGTAGTCAAGTCGTGAGATGACCAGTGAGTGGATGATGAGTTTAGTTGCACTCTGGGAGAGATATGGCCCGATACGAGCAATGTTGCATAGCTGGAAATGGCAGGATTGTGCCAGAGCTTGGATGTGGGGTGCAAAGGAGAGGGAGGAGTCAAGAGTGACGCCCAAGCAGCGGAGTTGGGGAACGGGGGAGATGGTGGTGTTGTCAACAATGATGAAGATATTGGTCGGGGGTGTTGCTCTGGATGGGGGAAGATGATGAGTTCAGTTTTGTCCATGTTGAGCTTTAGAGAGCATTCAGACATCCAGGAGGAGATTGCGGAGAGGCAGCTGGAAACCTGACAGAGGACAGAGGGGGACAGATCAGGAGATGAGAGGTAGAGTTGTGTGTCATCAGCATAGAGGTGGTATTAAAGGCCAAATGAGTTAATGAGAGCACCCAGGGAAGAGGTATACAGGGAGAACAGAAGGGGTCCAAGGACAGAACCCTGAGGGACACCAACAGGAAGGATGGAAGGGTGTGAGGTGGTGCTGGAGGCAGACACAGAGAAGGAGCAGTTAGTGAGGTAAGAAGAAAACCAGTCAAGGACAGTGCTAGAGAGGCCAGCATTTTGGAGTGTGCGGAGGAGGAGAGGATGATCTACGGTGTCAAAGGCAGCAGAGAGGTCCAGAAGGATGAGCAGAGAGAAGTGGCCCCTGGATTTGGCCGAAAACAGGTCATTGGTGACTTTCACCAGGGCAGTCTCAGTTGAGTGGAGTGGGCGAAAGCTAGATTGCAGTGGATCGAGGATGTAGTTGTCAGAGAGGTAGCTTGTGAGACGGCTGTAGACTAATCGTTCAAGTAATTTGGAGGCGAAAGGGAGAAGAGAGATGGGGCGGTAGTTAGTGGGTGATGAGGGGTCGAGGTTGGGTTTTTTGAGAATAGGAGAGACCAGAGCATGTTTGAATGGTGAGGGGAAGATGCCGGTGGAGAGGGACAGGTTAAAGAGGTGAGCAAGGTGGGAGCAGGCAGTGGTGGAGAGGGAGCGGAGAAGACGGGAGGGAAGGGGGTCCAGGGGGAAGGTGGAGGGGGGGAGGATAAGATGAGGGAGTGGACTTCTTTTTATGAAGTGGGACAGAAGGATGACAGGGTGGGATAGATGGAGGGGAGGGATAAAGGGGGCAGGGGGGTAGCAGAGGGGTGACGGCGGGAGATGTCGTGTTGGATGTCCTCAATTTTAGAGATGAAGAAGGAGGCAAAGTCAGTGGCAGTGAGGGAGGATGGGAGGGGATGAGGAGGGGGCGAAGGAGAGTGTTGAAAGTTTCAAAGAGACGGCGTGGACAGGAGGACTGAGAAGAGATGAGTGCTTGGAAAAAGGATTGCTTGGCGATGGAAAGAGCACATCTGTAGGAGGAGATAATAAACTTGAATTGGAGGAAGTCCGGCAGAGAGGAGCGTTCAGCAGAGTGTGAGCATTTTTGTAAGAAACATGTTAGTTTGGTGTGCCAGGGTTGGGGTTTGGAGCGGCGGAGGGTGACAGAGGAGAGGGGGGCCACAGAGTCGAGAGCAGCGGTGAGGGAAGAGTTATAGAAGGAGGCTGCCTGGTTTGGACAAGTTATAGTGGAAAGAGGAGATAGGAAAGTTTCGAGGGAGGACTTGAAAGTGGGGTTGAGAGACCCGAGATTGCATCTGGTGGTGGTGGGTCTGGGCGTGGAGAGGAGGAAGGAGGATGAGAGGGTGAAAGAAAGCAGATGGTGGTCACAGAGAGGGAAGGACGAGTTTGAGAAATCAGAGAGATCACATCGGTGGGTGAAGACAAGGTCGAGGGAGTGGCAAAGATTGTGAGAAGGGGTAGAGGTCCATTGAGAAAGTCCAAAGGAGGTGGAAAGGGCGAGAAGATTAGTGGAAGCGGCATTTGTGATGTCAATAGGGATGTTAAAGTCACCAAGGATGACAGAGGGGAGGTCGGAGGAGAGAAAGTGGGGAAGCCAGGCAGCAAAGTTGTCAAGGAAAGGTGAACAGTGGCCAGGGGGGCGGTAGATCACTGCCACAAGGAGGTGAATGGGGTAGAAGAGGCGGATAGTGTGGACCTCAAAGGTGGAGAAGGTGAGGGAGGGCTCAGCTGGGATGACACGAAAGGTGCAGTTAGGGGAGAGAAGGATGCCCACGCCTCCACCCTGGCGTCCATCAGGTCTGACCGTGTGGGTGAAGGAGAGGCCTCTGTAGGAGAGGGCAGCAGGGGAGGTGGTGTCAGAGGAGGAGAGCTAGGTTTCAGTGATGGCGAGAAGGTGAAAAGATTGTGAGATGAAGAGGTCGTGGATAGTTGGCAGCTTGTTGCAGATTGATCTAGCATTCCAGAGTGCACAGGAGAAAGGAAGGGAGGGTACAGGGGAGATAGGGATAAGGTTGGCTGGGTTCTGAGTGTTTGTGGGTGATTTTAAATTTGGGGGGTGAGACCTGGCAGTGAGGATTGGTATGTGACTTGATCGAGGAGCCATAATTTGGTACAGTAGTGTTCAGATGAATAGAATGGTGTGGGTGTAATATAGAATGAACAAGGAGAATGTGGGGTGTAATGTAAGCAAAAGACAGTGCAAACAGAATTTTAAGAAATAATGTTAGGAGCGGAAAGGCTGAGATGTATACACAGTGGTTGTAGATTGTGTAAATGAGAGTGTGAGCATTGTGTGAAAGAAGTAGGGCTGCTACTTAATCAGACAGGTAGTTCAGTGTCCAGGCTGTGCAGGCTGCAGTCGATGCTGGTAGTGGTATAGGTAACTCACTGTAGTCTGTTGTTTGCAGTTCTTTTGTGGAGGTGGGGGAGATAGTCTGCTGTCCTTCTGTTTCTCTCCTGTTTATCTCCGTATATCTCCAAAGATTATATCATAATTTGCACTAACGTACTTCACAACTAAGATGCTTGCAGCCTAAGATGCTTGCAGCCTTGATCTATACTAGTTAAATAACCATGCAGACATGGAGTACTGTGAGTAGCTGCTGTTCTAGCTGCAGCCATTTCCCCATTTATCCTCCTGCTGACTCTTCCCTTGCTGCAGACACATGACATCCCCCCCTTTCTACATGGCTTATTTTTTCCTCTCCTAATGTGGTGGATGGTCTGAGTGGCTGAACTGGCCTCCTTGCATTACCTGCTCTCCTGCTGACTCTCTCATAGCAGTTGTTCCTGCTGCAGGCCCACACTACCCCTCCCCCCCTGCACGGCCATATTTATCCATCTGTCCCTTCCATTTACATTAGACTTTTGCCCTTTCCAATTGCTGCTTATTGGTCTACTGGAAGCAGTGCTGTGCAGAAGTAACTTTATTATACTATATACTATATGGACTGTTTCCTTGGAAATCTCTTAACTGTGATATAACTATGTGACATCGTCTTTCACAGGCACATGTTGTTTCTGGAATGATACCGACCTCTCTCTGGTTATTGCCCTTTAAGATGTAGCCTGTTCCACCTGTTTTTTTCTCCTTGTGACCTTCTCATTACCTACTCCTTGTGTGCAACAATATCCATAGTTGTGATCTCCATACCCTGCATGCCACTGGTTTTATGGAAAAGTTTCTCATACCCACCTCAATGTCTGCTGCTGGCCCAACATCCACAACTCGTGACGATATTGTGTGTGGGAATTCCTCTGACTTGGACTGCTCCATCCAGATCTCATCAAAAATGCAAATCTACTCCTGCTGTCAAATCTTCAAAATGAAACCTACGGATATCGCGGCAGTATTGGGCCCCTTGCTCGATGAAAAAACTGGTGGGCATTAGGGAGGCTATTGAATCCAACTTGCCCCAATTAACCCAGCATTCTGGCTGCCTGGATGTTGTTGAACAGAGGGTGTCCACCCTGGAAGATGATTTACATACGGCAGAACTCACCATTACCTCATAGCAAAAAGACATCACAGATTTAACCCAAAAGCTGGATGATTTTGAAAATTGCGGTCGCAGAAATAACCTCAGGGTGGTGGGCATCCCCGAGTCAGTCAAAGGCCATGAACTGCTTGATCTCCTTTCCACTTGGATACACCAACAGTTGGCTATGAATTTCAAAGGCTCCCCTCTCGCTATCGAGAGGGCTCATAGAATTGGTCCTGACCGTAAACCGAACTCTGGTCGCCCCCGTCCCGTGATCATGAAAATTCTCAACTATACTGAAAAAGCTAAGCTCTTGGATCATTATCACAGAATGGCTAGCCTAACCTATAATGGTGATCAGCTTCTAATCTTTCAAGACTTTTCTACTCTGGTCGCTGCAAAACGCAAGGAGTTTGCTCCATTATGCAAGCAACTGTTTGACGCCAAAATCATGTTTTCCCTTTTATACCCGGCTCGTCTATGAGTCTTTGAGAGTGGCAAACCATTGTTTTTTGATGACAGAGCACTTGCTAAAGTGCACTTCTCACATTTAAACACCTGAACGATGGAATGTTATTACTGCTTGTATCAATGCCCTTCTTTATTCCACCTTTAGGTCACATGGTGAGGAATGACTGCACGACTCCATGCGTGCATTGAGCTACATTATTTCTTGTTACTCTTGTTTGTGGTTTTTTTTACTGGTTATTATTGTTTCTGTCAGCTGCCAGGCCCACTGGCCTTGATCCTCCATAGGTCACCCCCTTCCCACTCACTGGGACGGGCAGGGGCCCTGCTTGATCTTTGCTATATATTTTATTGTATTTCTGTCGGAAAGTATAGGCTGATATAGCAGACCCTACTCCTTCCTCACCCACCACCACGGGAGATACTCCACTTCTTTCTTTCTTTTAATACTGTATCATGGAATGTGAAGGGCATCAATTACCCAGTAAAACGTAAAAAGGTACTTTCACACCATCACCATTTGACCCCTCACATTACCTTTCTGCCAGAGACACATTGGTTAGACAATCCCTGTACCACTCTACGCGCCCCCTACGCGGATAGGAGATTGCTTCTCAGCCCTTTACACTAATAAGACCAGGTTAGTGGCCATTATCTTTCATCGACCTTTACAATACTTATTTTAATAGATGTGGTTATTGATAACATGTTATATACTTTTCTTAATCTACAGTATATGCCCCAAATGTTTCTCACCAAGATTTTTTGTGGCTGTCTTGCAGAAAACTATATCTTGGGGGATTTCAAATTTGATTTTAGGAGGAGACTTCAACACGGTCATCGATCCATCCATGGACCAGTCCGGGGTGAGTAATCCACCTTCCAAATCTTGCTGTACTCTTCTTTCCTCCTTTTGCTCTCAGCTTGCTCTATCTGATCCTTGGCATATACATCACCCACTACACCGTGACTATTCCTTCTATTACCATCCTCACTCTACCCACTCTCGTATTGATTATCTCTTTCTATCCAAACATCTCTTTTCCAAAGTCACCCACACCTCGATAATAAATATAATTATTTCTGACCATGCCCCTAACATGCTGTCTCTTAAGCTTGCATTACCACAATGCTTTTCAAAATGCTGGCACTTCCCTGCTTACCTCATGCACTCGGAAGATTTTCTCCTACATCTTAAACATACCTGGCTCACTTACACTTCTGATAACTTGGCCCAGACGGTGGATGTATCATTGTTTTGGAGCGCCTCTAAAGCTGTCATCCGGGGCCATATTATTTCATATGTTACCTCTAGATGCAAGAAGTTCACCTCCCGCTTACACGAATTGAGCTCCATTCTCACATCAACCTATAGAGCGTACAAATGACGTGACACTCCTGCTCATAAAAAGGCGTATCTCACAGCAAAGTAGATTTATGATACTTTTTTGACGGAGAAAAAGTACCAAATAAGAGAAATGGAAAAAGAAGTAGACTCTTGTTTGGGAGCACTCTAACTCAGAGGAACTAGGTTGTATACATGTCTTAAACTGGTAAAATCATGATTTTAATAGATTCTTGTTAAAAATATATAGAATTATCGGAGTTCAAAGCTTATTCTATGTGATTCAAGACTATTGTGCAAAAAATATCTATATCAATTTAGTAAATAATTAGCGAAAATTGCTATAATATAATGTAAGCCGGAAAAGCTTTAGAATTCACAAAAAATACTCTTCATCAGAAACTGAGACATCTGGAGCAGAAGACACCTCCGATTATATTTCAGAGAAGCACTCCAACGCTAGGAACGAAATTACAAGCAATACACAAACCTCCACACCTTTTTTAGGGGATCCCCGAGGAGGAAGAGGCAGACAACGAGGAGGAAGACGAGGCGGGGGCGCAAGAGGAAGAAGGGGTCCACAGCAATGGGATTTCTCACCCCCAATGACTCGCAACACATACAGGAGGCAACCCCAACAGGATCGATGGTGAATTCAACTAATCCCAATGAGGAATCCACTTTGAAGATCATCAATTTGTCTGAACATGAACTTACAAAAGCACAAGAGTCTGTACTTAGTAGAGGTCTGACATTTTCCCCCACAGATCGTTTTGATAGGTTCAAGTGGGAGAAAGATCTCAAACTATTTGGTCGAAAATTACTTCTCACCAAACTATATGCCAATACAGAAAATATCTCTCCTGAAGCACAAAGAAATACAGATATTACAACACCCACTACCCCAAGAATTTCATCAAGAGTAGAAGAGACAATATCAACACATCTGGACCTTTCTCTGGCTGAACAAGAAGCCCTTAGTGCTCTACAAGAACTTGAACAGGAACAAAACATCTCAGCAGACATGGAACCTAGACTCTCTACTAGACCTATGTGCAAGAAGAAATCCACATACTTCCCTCAAGAAAATACATGTCCAGAAGTACAGGTCTTCATGAAACTTGTGGCTAATGAATTTGATCAAATTCATAAAAACAAAAACAAACATTTCAGACAATCCAATCTCACACGGCATGAAATATTAGCTCTGAGAGAAATACGATCATGGCAAGATGTTGTCATAAAGCCATCGGACAAAGGGGGCAATGTCGTAATCTGGTCTAAAACTGATTATATCAAAGAAGCTCAACGACAACTACACACTACGGAATGTTATAAGAGATTGCTCTTGAATCCATTACAAAATTATAGTACAATTTTTTACAATATAATAAATCAAGCACTTTCACAAGGGACAATCACAAAACAAGAATTTGACTATCTACACACACAAAATCCAAAAGTTCCCACATACTATTTATTGCCGAAGGTACACAAGAATATTCAGACTCCACCTGGGAGACCAATAGTGTCCGGCATAGGGGGACTGACAGAAAAGGCGAGTATCTTTCTAGACCTGCACTTAAGACACTTTGTTCTAGACCTCCCCTCATACGTCCAGGACACAACTGATATTTTGAGGAAGCTACATGACATAAAACTAGAGGATAACCAATATCTAGTGTCACTTGACGTTGAGGCACTATATACCTCTATAGGCCACAAAGATGGAATAGCAGCAGAAGAATACTTTCTACATACAGAAGGAATGGACGAATTCCATCTTTTCCTCATTCAATTGCTTCATTTTGTATTACACTACAACTTCTTCACATTTAATGACAAGTTTTTTCTTCAAACAAGGGGCACCGCCATGGGAGCCGCTTGTGCGCCCACATATGCCAACATATTCCTTGGGTGGTGGGAAAAAGAGGTGGTATTTAATGATGACAATGACTTGTATACATCACATGTCATCATGTGGAATCGATACATAGATGACATCTTCCTGATATGGGAGGGCGATTTACAACTACTACACCAATTCATAGAACATCTCAATACAAACGATCTGAACATTCGCCTCACCCACAGTATCAGTCAGCAAGAACTACCATTCCTAGATCTTACGATTTATAAAGACTCAGAGGGAATGGTGGCAACAAGTCTATATCGGAAAACCACAGCAACCAACACACTCCTACACCAAACCAGCTCCCACTTTCCCCCTACTATTGAAAACATACCCAAGGGGGAATTTCTCCGTCTCCGCAGAAATTGCTCAGACAACAAGAAATTTGAGACACAAAGTTTGGAGCTAGCCCAGAGACTAAGAACTAGGGGATACAGCAACACCTCAGTGAAGAAAGCTATGACATTTGCCAAAAAAACCAACAGAGATGATATAATCTTCAAAAAAGTTCCAAACCCAACAAAAGCCAACACAACCATCCGATTCGTCGGCAATTTCTGTCAGGAATGGAGAAAAGTTAATGATGCCATACAAAAACACTGGCATATCTTGCATGTAGACCCTGCTCTATCAGCCAAACTAGGCCCAAAAGTCTCCATGAGTTGGCGTAGGTCTAGAAATTTGAGAGACCACCTAGTACAGAGCCATTTTCAAAGACTGCCGAACAAGAGACCAATAATAACTGGAACATATCCCTGTGGCAAATGTAAAGCCTGTAAATTCATTGATCCAACCAAGGAAATAGAGGACAAGTTTGGGAAAAAACACAAAATTCTAGACTATATGAATTGTCAAACGGAAGGTGTCATTTATTGCATTAAATGTAGTTGTAACCAGAAATACATCGGCATGACTACTCGCCCCTTAAAACAGCGGATCCTAGAACATATAGGATCAATACGCAATGCTATTTCGGACAAAGCAAAAATGAAGCAACTGACCTCAGTCGCTCGTCACTTTCATACCCATCATAACAACAGATGGGAAGAATTAAAAGTGTTTGGTCTAGAAAGGATTAAATTAGGTATACGAGGAGGCAACCTCACAAATGTCCTTTTGCAAAAAGAGAGTGAATGGATTTTCAAAATGGGATCCATTTACCCCGCCGGTATGAATGAGAATATAAACTATGGGGCTTTCCTGAATTAGAATACTGGCCAACGTCTTGAAACAATACTCGCCCAGTCAATACCCAGTATGTTTCGGCATTTTTCTTATTAACGGCAACCTACCTTATTATTTCTTTTACTTTATTTTTCACTACTTTTGTCCTCACAGTTATTCATTTATAGTGTTTATACAATTGGAAGGCTCACTCGCTGAATATAATATATGGATTAATTTCTGTCACTTTTATTTGAAAAGTCCACTCAGCTGAATATAAGATACTCACACTTTCTTTCACTACCATATATTCTCACTATGGGCTCTTATTTTAGAATTCATACTCTGCCCCTTACTGTGTTTATACACCCATATTCCACATCTTCACTCTTGCTATTTGCCCTTCCCCCCCCCCTTTTCTCAACCCCCTTTCTTTTCACCCCCCCCTCCTTTAATCGTTACAGTCCCCCCTTCATTTATATTTCACCTTCATTTCACATTTTTATGGTTATTTATCACATAACCTTCACATATTCTTGCTATCTCCATAGTACTAGTATTACTTGTACCACCCATATACAATGCACATAAAAGTTTTTTCACATATAAAAATAATGCCTTTCCACTGCCCCCCTCCCTCCTTCTCCATTTATTAATTTTTACACATATTCTTATTTATTTTTATTTTCATATTTATTATTTATTATTATTACTATTATTATTATTATTATTATTATTATTATTATTTTTAATTTTATTTTTATTTTTATTATATTTATTTTTATTTTTATTTATTTTTATATTTATTTTTATTTTTATTTATCTATTTTTATTTTTTATTATTATTTATTTCTCATTTTTTATTTTCATTCATCATTATTATTAATAATAATAATTTTATTTTTATCAATTATTAATTAATTATTATCACTCCCCTGTTTTCAATTCCTGTTTATACTTAGTATATACCCAATTATGGGACAGCTCTATGCATAACAAATGCTTTAGCAGCAACATCTAATAATGGAATTGCAATGTAATTGCATTTTCTTCAAAAAGAAGTTAATTAATAAGGCTTTCGTCACTATAGAAAAAATGCACTAATTGGATAGATCGAGGAAACTGTCCATCAAATCTGAATCTCCTATCAGCAATCAGACTCTCCTTTAAAAATCTAAACCCACAGTGACGACTTACGACCTGTGATCAAGCCTACCAGCGAAACGTACGTCAGGACCCTTATGGTCACGTGGTGCGCACACGTGACCTGGAAGCCGGACCATCACAGCCTGTTACCAGGCAACCATACAAGCCGCGGAAGTTAGCGGCTACCCCCACCCGCCGGAGCTCGTCTACGGGCACAAGAGAGGTGGATACTCACACAAACTATCCCCTAGTGTCTGGAACTCGCTAGCGGGGAAATACGGCGGGACGCAGCGATATTCCCCCCATCCGCTGGAGCTCGATTTCGGGCAGGAGCAGCGGGGATCAGCTGCACCTATCCCGCTGTTCACATTCCCACTGCCTGCACGAGAAAACCTGGGATATCAAAGTCTACAGTTTGGTATTGTATGAAATTAACCAAGTGTCTGGTACAATAGCACCTGTCATGTTTTATTTATTTAACAATCTTTATCTAGGGTGATTAGCAAATAAGCTCTCTGCTACATTACTGGTTAGTGGTAATATTATTCTTACATTACCAAGTCTTTTAGGCTTGGATCAATATGTGTTTGTTGCTCATTGTAGAATGACCTATGATGGTTTTGCCTTACAAGCTTACACCTGCTGTGTTCTGACCATATACTCTTTTGCAGGGTAATATGCTAAATGCTGTGGTAATTAACCAACTGCATACCCTGCATAGGTACACATATATGGTATACTCATCTAATTATTATTTGCCCTTCTAACATATGCTTTTTCCAAAAACTATGATTGAAGGTGACCATACCAATCAGTGACAAGCATCTAATTGCAGATGTATTCCACGAATGGTGCTTAATTGCATCTATGCATTTATGCTATATAGCGGTGGACAGGTTTGGTACTTGGATGAGACCACTTTGGAATACCCTGATACTACAATATTTGTTCTCATTTTTGTTTATTTCAGAGATTTTGTATACCAATGGTGGATCTTTGGTTGTGAGAAAAACACAGATACTAACCCACTAACTATAAAGGATTCTTTGTAGTAATTCCCCTATTCTTTCTTGGTGATTCATTTATGCTTATTACTGTCTTATTTAGACAGCACAACCAAGAATGATTTTGTTATCTATATACAATTGACTGGTGTATAGTACAATACAAATAAGGAAGGATTCACTTTGATTGGATATTTATGGCCTTGATACTTGTTTGCCATACAATTGTCATATCCAATCTGCACTTTTTGAGCCTGCCGTTCACATGTGTGTCTGTCCTTCTTTCATTTTTCTTGTTGAAAATATGAACGATTCCATTTCCAATATAAAGTGACAAATGAAAGGGCTAGCTTAAGAAATTGCGGACATACCCCACTGGAGATGCCCAATCTCTTCCGATCTTGGAAGCTAAGCAGTGGAGGGCCGGACCAGTACTCGGATGGGAGACCACCTTGGAACATCCTGGTACTGCAAATAAATTTTGCTGCCCAATTCTAAGTCACAGATGGGTACTCGGATTCATATGACCTATGATTTAATTCCCTGCAACTACTTTTTCCATTTGGGATTTTTGCAGTATGAATGATGGTCATATATTCACTTGACAGACACCATTGAGACTAGTAGGTGTTTCCCCCCCCCCCTTTTTTGTGAATTCTAAAGCTTTTCCGGCTTACATTATATTATAGCAATTTTCGCTAATTATTTACTAAATTGATATAGATATTTTTTGCACAATAGTCTTGAATCACATAGAATAAGCTTTGAACTCCGATAATTCTATATATTTTTAACAAGAATCTATTAAAATCATGATTTTACCAGTTTAAGACATGTATACAACCTAGTTCCTCTGAGTTAGAGTGCTCCCAAACAAGAGTCTACTTCTTTTTCCATTTCTCTTATTTGGTACTTTTTCTCAATATATTTCTGACTCATGGGAGCACCACTGAATGGTAACTATATTTAGTGCTCCTTAAAAGACATACTATCTTTCTATATGCACAGTTACCTTAATCTGAAGCAATTCTATAACATAAATTTCAGTTTCTCAGAGGACATTACTCAGATTGCTTTTCGTACAAAAATTGTTGCTAGACCGGTGCGGCTCCCACAAACCCCTTTCTTGAACTTTTTTGACGGAGCAAGCTCAGACGAGGCATGATTTCCAGCGGAATAAATATTTTAGGTGGGGCAATAAGTTGGGCAAGCTTCTGGCGAACTTTATTA
Source organism: Pseudophryne corroboree (assembly GCF_028390025.1). Taxonomy (NCBI): domain Eukaryota; kingdom Metazoa; phylum Chordata; class Amphibia; order Anura; family Myobatrachidae; genus Pseudophryne; species Pseudophryne corroboree. Next base: position 488,314,227 of record NC_086444.1, on the reverse strand, counting down.
AGGAGCCCTGTACATGTACATGGGTGGAAGCGGTGTAATCTTCAGGAGCCATTATATCATACCCTATGGCTATCTGTACTAAATTTATGGAGTTTTATGAGTCTTTGTATACTGCTGAGCCGGATAACGCAGTTGCAGGTCAATCCTTTCTGCGTGATGCTCAGCTCCCTGTCCTCTCTCTTGATATGTCTATAATGGAGGAAGAGGTCCGTACAACTATTAAATCCTTGCTGAATGGCAAAAGCCCGGGCCCCAATGGTTTTGGGGCTGAATATTATAATTTACTCAGTGCTGAGCTTGTACCCACTTTGGTTAAACTATATAACTATATTCTCACCTCCAAGCCTATACCACTATATTTCAATGAGGCGCAAATAATTGTATTAGCCAGCCAGGCAAAGATCCCTCTTTAGTGGATTCTTACCGCCCTATCTCGCTCCTCAACCAAGACTTTAAATTACTCACCAAATTGATGGCAAACCACCTACAATCTTGTTTATCTCGCCTCATCTCACCGGCCCAGCTTGATTTTATCAAAGACAGACAATCTGTGCAGGGTTTTAGCTCGGTTATAGCTGCAATTTCCCATACCCGCCTTCATAAACTGGAGGACTATATTTTTATTAATTTTGATGCTAAAAAAGCCTTTGATAAGATAGCTTGGCCACACCTTTCTAGAGTGCTTTCCCATAAACAATTTGGCACTAACTTTTCCAGTCTTATAGAAACCCTTTACACTGACCTGATAGCTCAGGTGGTAGTTAATAACGTAACTTCCCCTTCCTTTTCTCTTGGGAGCGGTACCAGATAAGGCTGCCCTCTCTCTCCCTTGTTTTTTAACTTGGCCTTGGAGCCTTTTATTCATTATATTCAGCTGCTGCCTGAGTTTCGGAGCATTGTTATTGGGAACCGCGAACTTCGGGTTATAGCTTTCGCTGACGATTTACTTATATTCACTTTGGACCTTAAATGATCCCTCCCTTCATTAATAGATGCTATTGATAAGTTTTCCTCCTTTGCAGGTTTCTCTATTAACTTTAACAAATCAGAGGCCTTGGCTATATTTGGTCAAGCGTGACTAGGTTGGGTTAGACCCTTCCCATTTAAATGGGCTCCTTCATATATTACATTCTTAGGTGTTGCTCTGCCACAACATCTCTGCACCCTTTAATCACATAATAATACCCTGGTCCCTGATTATACATAAAATACGAAATGGATTCAGTCTTTGGCAAAACCTTCCCCTTAATATGCTGGGAAGATGCAATTTATTCAAAATGGCTAGCTTTCCAAAACTTTTATATATTTTATAAATGACCCTTATTCTTTTCACTAATTTGGATCTTTCTTTACGTAATACCCTGCTTTGCAAGTTTATATGGAATCGTAAGTGGTCCAGAATAAGTCTTAAAAAAATGTTGCAGACTGTGCGTCGAGGGGGAGTGAATTTACCCAATATTAAACAATATAATTTGGCCTGTCTTCTTCGCATTGCCATGGATTGGCTCAGCGGTAACAACACATTCACATATACCAAGTTAGAATCCCAACTCTGTGCCCCCCTTTCTCTTGGTCTCCTTCTATATGCACGTTCCTCTCGAATTAAATCCCCCCAAATTGATAATCATTTAATATCCTCCACTATCCAGTCATGGAGAATGGCTAGGAAATCTCTTGGTCTTACGTATTATCACTCATTTTCCTTCCCTTACTTGGGAATTTGGGATTTCAGAATGGTGCTGCTTCCCTGCTGTCACAATCTGGATAATTAGTCACCACTTTTTACCTTCCAAGTGTCTCTTGAGACTGGCCCAGTGTTCCAAGCCTGGATTCCACCTGCGCTGTCTGCGGGCAGCTCGCTGTACAACATTGCCTCAGTCTCCTCTCCATGATCCCGGCAGCGCTGTCATGTCAACTACACAGCAAATCTCTCCTGTCTTAATGAATGGCTTCTCCTGCCCTCCGTGGCCTCCGCCGCCATTACTACCGATTCCCACATGTTAAGTTCAAACAGACTTTCCCTCCAGAATCAAACATGGGCGCAGCCATGTTTGGATTCATCACATGACACATTCCAGCCTATCCTCTGTGCTCTGGACTCTGCCTGATTGCTCAGCCAATACCTGCCTCCCAGCTGGTATAAATATCCTGCATCAAGGCTGCTTAATCGTCAGTGCTTTGGTTGTCTATCATAGTGATACATGTCTCTCCTGTCTGTGGATGTTCCAGCTTGTGCTTCCAGGTATTCCAGCTCCTGTGACCTTGCTCCACTTAAAGAGACCCCGCACCAGTTACCATCTTGCGGTGCTGCCTGACTCCAGCAGTGTTTCTACATTGCATCCTGTGTCTTGCAGTGATTTATCACTGGCTTCCAGCTTTCAGCGCTGCTCCAGAATCGCTTTCAGCTTCCAGCGGTGTTCCAGTATCACTCCTAGCTCTCATTGCCTACCAACATCGCTCTCTGTGATCCACAGTGACTTCATCACCAGCTTCCAGCTTCTAGCATTGCTCCAGTCTCGCTTCCAGCAGTGTTCCTGTGTCACTACCATCTCTCAGCGGTGTTCTGTATCACTTTCAGTATCGCTCTCCAGCGGAGATCCAGCATCTATCTGGTCATCATCTACCACACAACATCGAACTACAGTTCACCTTCAATACTCACCATCGGACTCTATCTTCAGCTGTGAGTTCATTACACCTTCTGTCTGCACCAGTTCCATCTGGCATCCCCGGCAATTCTACCAAGTTCCCTTCAACCTCTGTGCACTTGTGCCAACCCAGCTTCCAGTGTGTCATCTGCTGGGCAGTACCAGCTAGTTCCCTGTTACAGCGGTTAGCTGTGGCCTACGGACTTTCCAACTCTGGGTCTTGCAAGGACTTTGTTACATCTCATCCTGCATTGCCACAGTATTCATTACCACTGTGCTCCCAGGAACTGTACTGCTATATTTATCTGCACAAGTTACTGTTGAAAGTTATCTGAATTGCCAAAGTGTTTAAACTGTGTGTTCAGTAAACAGACTTTGTTTTATATACTCCTTTGTTGTGGTCACGCCTTCTGGCAAACGGTGATTAACCTCCTGCATGTTCAAGGACCCTATTCTACCTCCACAGTTGACATACATGCCAGCCCCTACGTCTGTGGATTCCCCAGGTCAGCCTCAGCCCTCAGTTGTGACAGTAAGCTCTGATCTAATGAATCCAGCCAAAGACCAGGCCCAAGCGACCAGCCTTGTGCAACAACTTGCAGCCCGCTTAGAACACCAAGAGGCTGCACAGGGACAACTGATCCACTGTCTTCAGGACCTTTCCTCCCGGCTGGATGGGATTCAAGCAACCCTCTGTGGTTCAGGGGTGTTCAGTGTTCTGACTGCAGTACCTCAGGTGGTAACCCCACCCACCATTCCCGTCTCTGCACCTCGTCTCCATTTGCCGACACCGGCCAAGTTTGATTGTTCCCCTGAAGCCTGTTGGGGTTTCCAGAATCATTGTGAGATACACTTCAAATTACAGCTTGGCAGTTTTCCAACTTAACAAATGAAGGTTGCCTACATCATCTCCCTCCTCAGTGGCTCTGCCCTGGATTGGGCATCAACTCTATGGGAGAAAGCCGATGCCCTGCTCTCTTCATATGCAGATTTTGTGGCAACCTTCAGGCACATCTTCGATGAACCAGGCCATGTGACATCTGCCTCCACTGATCTTCTCCTGCTACGCCAGAGGACACGGACAGTCGGTCAATATTTGGTACAATTCCAGATCCTAGCCTCTGAACTCTCTTGGAATGATGACGCTCCCTATGCAGCTTTCTGGCACGGGTTATCCGAACAGATCAAGGATGAGTTGCTACCAGAGACTTACCTCCTAAATTAGATGAGCTCATATCCCTCTGCACTAAAGTTGATCTCCGATTCCACGAAAGGACGGCTAAGTGAGGAAGGTCCACGCTTCCTAAGACCTCTGCCGGTAATCCTCCTCGTCAGCCATCTCCACCCAAAGATGAGCCTATGCAGTGGGACTGTCCTATCAATCTCATTCCAGGGAAGACTCCTCCTCGGGAATGCACCTATCCTTTGTCGCTTCCAGAGACCCACGCCATGGAGGAATATGTTAAAGAAAACCTAGCCAAAGGTTTCATCCGGCCTTCCTCTTCTCCAGCTGGCACAGGCTTCTTCTTTGTGAAAAAGAAAGACAGTGGCCTGCGACCACGTATTGATTATTGTGGGCTTAACGACATCACAGTGAAATACCGATACCCTTTACCTCTTATCACCGAGTTGTTTGATCGTGTCAGTGGAGCCACCATCTTTTCCAAGTTGGACCTGAGGGGTGCATACAATCTTATCTGTATCCGAAAGGGTGATGAGTGGAAGACCACGTTTAACACCCGTGACAGACATTATGAGTACCTCATCATGCCTTTCGGACTCAGCAATGCTCCAGCTGTATTTCAACATTTCATGAACTAAATCTTCCGAGATATCCTCTACTGGCATGTGGTGGTCTACCTCGATGATATTCTCATCTTTGCCAATGATCTGAAGGAACATCGTTACTGGGTCAAGGAAGTCCTGTCCCATCTCTGTGCCAATCCTCTCTATTGTAAGTTAGAAAAATGTGTCTTTGAGGCCAAGTCAACTCCATTTCTGGGTTACATCATGTCCGGTTCCGGATTAAAGATGGATCCTGAGAAACTCCAGGCTATCTGCAATTGGCCGATACCCATGAGACTCAAAGGCGTTCAAAGATTCCTGGGGTTCACAAATTATTACAGGAGGTTCATTTGGGGGTTCTCTACTATTGTGGCATCAATCACCGCTCTCACATGGAAAGGTGCCAATCCCTCCAAGTGGTCGAAAGTAGCTACCCAAGCCTTCCATCTTCTTAAGCAAAAATCTGTTTCCGCTCCAGTACTGAAGCAGCCTGATACCAGCTTACCCTTCACCCTGGAGGTGGATGCCTCTTCAGTAGGGGTTGGCACAGTCTTATCTCAAAGAGCAGATGATGGCCACTTACATCCCTGTGGTTTCTTCTTGCAGAAGTTCTCTCCTGCTGAAGGAAACTATGCCGTTGGCGATCAAGAGCTTCTAGCCATCAAGCTTGCTCTCGAAGAATGGAGATATTTACTGGAGGAAGCCTCTCATATTATCACCATCCTGACAGACCACAAGAATCTCCTGTACCTGAAAGCCGCCCAATGCCTCAATCCTCTCAATCCTTGTCAAGCCAGGTGGGCACTATTCTTCTCCAGGTTTGACTTTAAACTCTCATTTTGTCCTGAGTCTCAGAATCCCAAGGCTGATGCTCTTTGCCGCCCCTGGGAGCAAGAAAATGAGTCTGAATTCACTGGTAAGCATCCCATTATTGATCCAGTAGCATTCTCCACTGTGGGCATGGACTCTATGCCCCCGCCAGGGAAAAGCCTCGTAAAACCAGCTCTCAGAAAGAAGCTCTTGCAATGGGCACATTCTTTTTGCTTTGCCGGACACGCGGGTATTCAGAAAACCTTCAAATTCGTTTCCATATCATACCGGTGGCCGACCCTAAAGAAAGACATTACAGAATTTATTGCATCCTGCCCTAAGTGTGCCCAGCACAAGGTGCCATGCCAGTCACCTGCTGGACAACTGTTACCTTTGTCTATCCCTCACCGTCCATGGACCCATCTATCAATGGACTTTATTACCAATCTCCCTGAGTGTTACAAGTATAATACCATCTGGGTGGTAGTTGACCGGTTCACCAAGATGGCTCACTTCATTCCTCTCACCGGTCTTTAATCACCTTCCAAGCTGGCTCAAGTCTTCATTCAAGAAATCTTCAGATTACACGGTCTTCCTGAAGAAATTATCTCCGATAGAGGTGTCCAGTTTGTAGCCAAATTCTGGTGAAGTTTGTGTTTGACTCTCCAAGTCCTCAGCCCTCAGTTGTGACATCTGCCTCTTAGTGCCTAGTGTTCTTCTGATCTTCTGCATTTACGGAACCTACTGATGCCCTCAAATACCCCTCTGCCATTTTCAGAGGCTATTGAGAAATTTGAAATCTCGCCTCAGCATGGTTTTTTTTTATTCCCAGGCTATGCATTATCTGAAATTCGTTCTATCTCAACTTAAGGGCCAGGACTTTTTAAACCCTATAGATTCCCTTTTTTCATTCAAATACTTACTCCATATCCTCTATATATGCCCTTATTCGCTTGGAATTAGACTCACACACTGATCTTCCTGACCTGGCCAAATGGGTTTCCCAGATTCCCATGCTTACTGTAGATAGCCTATTAGATACTTTTATATGACTCTTAAACTAATACCGGTGGGTATGTATCTGTTAGGCGCCGGGGTCCGCTTGTCCGCGCGACCCGGCGCCTAGCAACTAGGGACGCCGTGCACGTACAGCCGCCGGCTCCCTAGCAACGCTAGACGCCGGGCGCGCTGAAGCCGCACGGATCCTAGCAACGGGGACGCCACTGGCGGACCGCGTTCCTCGTTGCTGGGTTTTAGGATTTAATGAGTTCACCTGTTCTCTGGCCGTGCAGCAAGGCAGCTGCACGGCATTTAGTCCAATCAGCCTCTAAACAGCTGATTGGAGGACTCCCTGTTAAGTACACTCCCAGGGCTTCTCACAGATGCCGGTAATAGCTTCCTGCCTGCTGCCTTTGTTTGCTGAGAGTCTGTTTCCAGTCCTGCTGTATCCGGTCATTCCAGTCCTCAGAAGTCCTGTACTCGGGAGTTACCATCTCGCCCCTGGAGTCCTGACTGATCACCGTTTTATATCCAGTGGTGTTCGTGAGTTGCGGCTCTGCCGTGTGTTGCGGCTCAGCCGCTTTACCTTTTATATTTTGTGTTTGGAGCATTTGCGGAGGGTTCCGCTTCCACAAGTCCTCTCTGGTACTCGGCGGTGCTGGGTAGGAGAATTGAACAAGTGGATATTTTGGTTGTCCTTTTCCTTGGCGGTTTCTCCGCACATATTATAGTTTTGAGTTTGCTTAGCCCCTGGCCTGGTTGTTTAGTTAGAGGGCCTCTTGTTATCACCCTGTCTCGGGTTTCCCTTTGTCTCTCATTAAGACCGGGGGGCATCGAAGTTGGGCAGACATAATCCGCCCTTCAAACGCGGCTGCCAAGGGCTCAAGAAACCATAGTCTCGCAGGGGATTTCTGACAACACGGGTGAGACAACAGAGTTAGGGCGCCAGGGGCTATTTTCCTGTCCTGCTCCCTTCCCCAGCATTCCGTTCCAGTGCTCCGGTCCTTGCCATAAGATCTCCTCTGACCAGAGTGCTGGAATCATAACATTATTACCGGCCATACCAAAACTTAAAATTAAACGGGGTTTAATTTTTTCTCATTCAGTTTTGTGAGAATTTATCGGCCTCATGAATCCAACAGGTTTAGGGCCAAATCCTGGTCAGCTCTTAGTCAGCCAGATTCAAGAACTTTCTCAGATGGTTCAGGATCTTTCTCTTCGGGTGAAGTCGCAGGAAGATCTTTTGCGAGCTTTCCCAAGGGTAGTCCCTGAATCCAAGATGCATTTGCCTGACCGTTTTTCTGGTGATAGAAAAGAGTTTTTTAATTTTAAAGAATCCTGTAAACTTTATTTTCGTTTAAGACCGACTTCCTCGGGTACTGAATCTCAGCAGGTCGGGATTATTATTTCTTTGCTCCAGGGGGATCCTCAGACATGGGCATTTGGTTTAAGAGCAGAGGATCCGGCATTTTTGTCAGTTGACGCTTTTTTTGAGTCTTTAGGGCTCTTGTATGATGACCCTGATAGAGAGGCGTCCGCTGAAAGTCAGTTGCGCGCTCTCAGACAGGGTAGAAATCCTGCGGAGGTTTATTGTACGGAGTTTCGCCGTTGGTCGAACGACTGTGGCTGGAATGACCCAGCCCTGCGCAGTCAGTTTCGCCTCGGCTTATCAGAGTCTATAAAAGACAGTCTCCTTCAGTACCCCGCTCCTGAGACTCTCGATAAACTCATGGAGCTTTCTATTAAGATTGATCGTCGTCTCAGAGAGCGGAGGGCTGAAAAAGGAGCACCTGTAAGGTCAAGTCCGTGTGTATATTCCATTCCTGAAGACGTAGAGGAGCCCATGCAGATGGGTCTCTCCCGGCTGTCTCCTGAAGAAAGAGCCAGAAGGCAAAATTCTGGTCTTTGTCTGTACTGTGGGGGTAAGGGACATTTTGCTCGTAATTGTCCGAACAAGTCGGGAAACGCTTTGACCAGGTGAATTGTGAGGGGGTTCACCTAGGTCTGCAGCTTATCTCCTCGAATAACTCCCTTTTAGTCCCAGTTAAAGTTTCCTTTGGCAGCCTCAGTTCTTCGGTGTCGGCTTTTGTTGACAGTGGAGCTGCAGGAAACTTTATGGATTTAACTTGGGCTAAGGCCTTAGGCATTCCTCAGTTACCTTTGGGTAGGTGTATCACCATGCATGGCTTAGATGGGAGTCCGCTGTCTAATGGGATTATTTCTCTCCGTACACCCCTGTACTACTTACAGTAGGAGCTCTACATTCCGAGAAAATCGAGTTCTTTCTTACACATTGCCTAGCAGTTCCAGTTGTTCTGGGTCACCCTTGGCTGGCCTTTCATAATCCCACCATTGATTGGCGGTCGGGGGAGATTTCACAATGGGGTACTTTTTGTGATAAGGAATGTATCACGTTTCCAGTCAGAGTAGCAGCTATCATTCCAGAACCCATTCCGGTGGAATACCAGGAGTTTGCTGATGTTTTCTCCAAAGGCAATGCGGACATTCTGACTCCCCATCGGCCTTATGATTGTGCTATTGAGTTAATTCCTGGTGCCGCATTGCCAAAGGGAAGATTATATGCATTATCCGGGCCAGAAACTGCGGCTATGAATGATTATGTAAAGGAGAGCCTTGAGAAAGGATTTATTAGACCACCAAAATCTCCTTTAAGTGCAGGCTTCTTCTTTGTGGAGAAAAAGGATGGCTCGCTTAGACCTTGCATTGATTTTAGAGCCCTGAATAAGATCTCAGTTAAAAACACCTATCCTTTGCCGTTGATTTCTGTACTCTTTGATCAGTTACGTTCTGCTGTGATTTTTTCTAAAATTGACCTTAGAGGAGCGTACAACCTCATCCGAATTAAATCTGGAGATGAGTGGAAAACGGCCTTCAGTACTCAGTCGGGTCACTACGAGTACCTGGTTATGCCGTTCGGCTTGTCTAATGCTCCAGCAGTTTTTCAAGACCTCATTAACGATGTGCTCCGTGACTTCCTAGGGAAATTCGTGGTCGTTTACTTAGACGACATCCTGATTTATTCTGAATCTATGGAACAACATGTTACCCAGGTGCGTCTGGTTCTTCAAAAGTTACGTGAGAATCATTTATATGCCAAGTTTTAGAAGTGTGAGTTTCATGTCACGGAAGTATCTTTTTTAGGGTACATTATTTCCCCTCGGGGATTTTCCATGGAACCAAAGAAGCTCCAGGCCATCCTTAGTTGGGCGCAACCCACCAATTTAAAAGCAATTCAGCGCTTTTTAGGGTTTGCGAATTATTATAGGAGGTTCATTCATTCTTTTTCTGACCTGGTTGCTCCCATTGTAGCTCTGACAAAGAAAGGAGCGGATCCTACCAACTGGTCGCGTGAAGCTGAGTTGTCCTTCCGGGCCTTGAAACAAGCCTTTGTCTCGGCTCCAGTCCTCAGACATCCCAATCCGGAATTGCCCTTTGTTGTGGAGGTTGATGCCTCGGAGGTTGGAGTGGGGGCTATCCTTTCTCAAAAGGATCCGGAGTCTCTGGAGTTACATCCTTGTGCCTTTATGTCCAGGAAATTCTCCTCCGCTGAATCCAACTATGACGTTGGTAATCGGGAGTTACTGGCGGTAAAGTGGGCTTTCGAGGAGTGGAGGCATTGGCTGGAGGGAGCAAAACATACTATTTCAGTATTGACTGACCATAAAAACCTGCAATACATCGAATCGGCTAAACGGCTTAATGCCCGGCAGGCACGTTGGGCTTTATTTTTTACTCGTTTCAAATTTATAATCACTTTCAGGCCTGGTTCCAAGAATACTAAGGCTGATGCCCTGTCACGCAGCTTTCTTCCGGTTCACAATAACAGTCCTGTTACTCCCATACTTCCATCTTCGGTCATCTGGGCAGGCCTCACACAAGATTTATTTACCCAGTTAAAACAGCTTCAACACCAAGCTCCTGGAAATACTCCTGCTGGTCGTCTTTACGTCCCTGAGTTTTTGAGAGCTACTGTTTTAACTGAATTCCATGATAACAAAGTTTCCGGGCATCCGGGAATCTCTAGGACTTTGGAGTTAGTCTCTCGCTCAGTATGGTGGCCTGGTCTTTCTAAAGACGTTAAGGAGTTTGTTTATTCATGTCAGGTTTGTGCACAGCATAAGGTTCCCCGTTCCTTGCCTATCGGGCAACTTATGCCCTTAAATGTTCCTCTCAGGCCATGGTCTCATATTTCCATGGATTTTGTGGTTGACCTTCCCCTTTCAGCCGGATTCCAAGTCATATGGGTGGTAGTGGACCATTTTAGCAAGATGGCTCATTTTATTGCTCTCCCCGATTGCCTTCTGCCCAAGGGTTGGCAGTTTTGTTTCTCCGCCATGTTTTCAGACTTCATGGGTTGCCTACTGATATTGTTTCTGATCGGGGTCCACAATTCATCGCACAATTCTGGAAATGTTTTTGTGCCTCATTAAAGATGAAATTGTCGTTAACATCCGGTTACCACCCACAATCCAACGGGCAAACCGAGCGAGTTAACCAATCATTGAAACAGTATTTGCGCTTGTATTCTGCCAAACTCCAGAATGATTGGTCCGAGTTTCTTCCGTTGGCGGAGTTTGCTTACAATAATTCTTGTCATTCCTCCACTAAAGAGTCTCCATTCTTTTCAGTTTTTGGTTTTCACCCAAGAGCTAATTCTTTTTTTCATCATTCCTCAGTCTCCTCGCTAACCTTAACCTCCCATCTCAGAGCCATTTGGAAAAAAGTGCACCTTGCTCTCAGAAAAGCGGCCTTTCGAGAGAAGAAATTTTCTGACAGGCTCCGACGTCCTTGCACTTTTAAGGTGGGAGATAGGGTATGGTTGTCGACTCGTAACATCAGGCTTCGACAATCCACGGCTAGATTGGGACCCAAATTTATTGGGCCATTTCTTATTATTAAAAGAGTCAACCCAGTTGCCTTTCGGTTACGTTTACCAAGATCTCTCAGGATTGGAAATACGTTTCATTGTTCCCTGTTGAAACAATACGTTTCTTCCAGTAGATTTCCTCGGAGGATCTCTCAGGGTAGATCTCCGGTGGATGTACAGGGACAACAGGAGTTCTTGGTGGAGAAGGTTCTCGATTCCAAATTGTCCCGGGGCCGGCTTAATTTTCTGGTTCACTGGAGAGGCTATGGTCCGGAGGAAAGGTCTTGGGTCCTGGATAAGGATCTTCATGCCCCGAGGCTCAAGAGGGCATTTTTTCGGGAATTTCCTCGGAAACCTGGCTTTAGGGGTTCCTTGACCCCTCCTCAAGGGGGGGGTACTGTTAGGCGCCGGGGTCCGCTTGTCCACGCGACCCGGCAACTAGCAACTAGGGACGCCGTGCACGTACAGCCGCCGGTTCCCTAGCAACGCTAGACGCCGGGCGCGCTGAAGCTGCACGGATCCTAGCAACGGGGACGCCACTGGCGGACCGCGTTCCCCGTTGCTTGGTTTTAGGATTTAATGAGTTCACCTGTTCTCTGGCCGTGCAGCAAGGCAGCTGCACGGCATTTAGTCCAATCAGCCTCTACACAGCTGATTGGAGGACTCCCTGTTAAGTACACTCCCAGGGCTTCTCACAGACGCCGGTAATAGCTTCCTGCATGCTGCCTTTGTTTGCTGAGAGTCTGTTTCCAGTCCTGCTGTATCCGGTCATTCCAGTCCTCAGAAGTCCTGTACTCGGGAGTTACCATCTCGCCCCTGGAGTCCTGACTGATCACCGTTTTATATCCAGTGGTGTTCGTGAGTTGCGGCTCTGCCGTGTGTTGCGGCTCAGCCGCTTTACCTTTTATATTTTGTGTTTGGAGCATTTGCGGAGGGTTCCGCTTCCACAAGTCCTCTCTGGTATTCGGCGGTGCCGGGTAGGAGAATTGGACAAGTGGATATTTTGGTTGTCCTTTTCCTTGGCGGTTTCTCCGCACATATTATAGTTTTGAGTTTGCTTAGCCCCTGGCCTGGTTGTTTAGTTAGAGGGCCTCTTGTTATCACCCTGTCTCGGGTTTCCCTTTGTCTCTCATTAAGACCGGGGGGCATCGAAGTTGGGCAGACATAATCCGCCCTTCAAACGCGGCTGCCAAGGGCTCAAGAAACCATAGTCTCGCAGGGGATTTCTGACAACACGGGTGAGACAACAGAGTTAGGGCGCCAGGGGCTATTTTCCTGTCCTGCTCCCTTCCCCAGCATTCCGTTCCAGTGCTCCGGTCCTTGCCATAAGATCTCCTCTGACCAGAGTGCTGGAATCATAACAGTATCAGGAAATGGCCTATAAATTTTTGCATGGGGCATATATCTCACCTAAACACCGTTTAATAATGGGTATATCTAAGGGGGCTGGCTGTAATAAATGTTCTGCTGTGGAAGCTGACCTCCTACACTGTTTGAGGGATTGTCCTGTTATCCAAGGCTTCTGGTGTCTTTACATCGCTATAGTACTTCAATCTTGGGAATTCCCTTCCAACGTTCTGTTTCTTGGGCCCTTTTCTTACACATGACAGATCAACCTGATAATCCAAACACAGATAAAAAACTGATCGTACTGCTCTCAGCAGTGGGGGGAAAAAATCTATATTACAGCAATGGATCCATTCAGCCCCCCCCCCCCCCTCCCCATTCTCTCTATGGCTACCTCTAGATTGTTCTTTTTATTTAATATGGATTGTCTTGAGGCCTCTATTCATAAGGAAACCCTTATGTGCTCTTTATGTGCTGGGGAAATATATACATACCCTTCCACCACACACTAAATCGGCAATTTATAAATGTTTTCACTCCACCTCCTGGTATTTGCTTCAACAAATTGATGGCCAGGATCCTTTGACTCACTGACCTCTTTACTCTCCCATTTCTCTCACATTCTTTTCTCCCCCTCACCCTATTTCTCTTTTTCTTACACCCTTGACACCTTTGGTTAGCTGGACGGACAATTCCATGGATGGATCGATGGACTGTGGTCCTTGGTAAGTGTTTTTGTTTATTCTGTTGGTTTTTCAATTGATTTTTTATTTTTTTTGAATTGATGGATGATTTAGGGAGGGTTGGTTTTATGCTCCCTACACCCGCCTATTAGTCTTTCAGAACTGGGTGGTAGTCTGAATTTCTTTTTATTAGCTGTATTATGTCCTATCTCTGCTACCATGTAGTTAAATTGCTGCCCTGTTGATAATCTACAACTAGTCTGTTTTTTATCTCATCGCTCATTACTATTTTGTTTACATGTTATAGTATATGATTATTTTAGAAAACTGAACATTTTTCTCCATTCTCTTTTTCTACAAATGTTGTGTATCTCCATTTCATATTTCTTTTTTGATTACTGCTGTGGTGGTATATGCAATCTACACAGTATTCTCTTATATTCCTGTAATGTCTATGTGGAGATTTCTAATAAAAATATTTTGGCAAAAAATATATTTAAAACTAATTTCTGCGTAGAAACAAATACCTGCATGGTTAAAACTGTGACCTAGCACATCTAATATACTTTGAGTGGTGTTTTGCTGTGTCTGTGATGCAAATAAGATGCAAAACAAAAAAGGTGGTATGCTGGGAGCGGCTCAGTCATGCAGCATATGACGCATATGCAGGGGCGCTTTAAGAGAGGAAGCCTCTTCTTGAGGCTTCCGTGTTGAGCCTCTTCTGTTTGGAACCCCTCCTCTCTGCCCAGAGCGCTGTAGAGTCTGAGCTCTAGAGGGCTCAGACTCTACTGCGCCTACGCAGATCTCCGGGAAAATGGCGCGGTGGCCATTTTCCCTGCAATTTCTCTACTGCACATGCGCAAAACTCAGTGCAAATGTCCGCTGAGCCATTTTCACTGTGTTTTCACAGCGTTGCGGATTCTGGCGCTGGACACCAGAGGGGTGAGTATTTTCAAAATGGGTGCAGCTTTTACAGGGGCCCGTGTGCACCGCACACACTGCACCCATTATAGAAATGCCAGTGCGTGTATGCTTGTTGTATGAGGACGCACCTGTAACTTCATCACTTCCACATTGCAGTGAAGGGCACATATTTTGTCACAAGAGAGAAGATACTCTGCTCCATTGTATCAGCACTAAAGCAATTTGTCTCTTTTTAAGCATTTTGGAGGTTATCACCAACAACAACAAACAACCAATTTATAGTCCTTAGCCACAAAAAAGCATTTTGCTTTACTCAGGGCAAGCAACAGAAATTCTGAGGCCTAATACACCCATCTTTTGGGGCCCCTCCATTTCCAATCCCCTGGCAGGTACAGGTCAGTCGCCTGAGAGTCTTCCTTAGCTATATATGGTTTCTGTGCAACAGGGAGAAATTATTCCTCCCTGGACAGATGTTGACTTCACTATTCACATAGGAGATCACATGGTCTGGAAAGATGCCTGTTTATGTAGGAGTATAACCAATGTCAACATTATATAGCCAGGGCCAGTTCTACACCTTGTGGCGCCCAGTGCGAAAGTTTCCACTGGCGCCCCCCTCGCCTGCGGTAAAACAGTGCGCACCGCAGGTGTGCATCAAAAAATAGGGCGTGGCTTCACAGGGAAGGGGCGTGGCCACAGTTATGCCCCCAGTAGCTGTGCCCCCAGTAGATTTGCCCCAAGTAGTTGTGCCCCCAGTTGATTTGCCCCCAATAGACTTGTCCCCTGTAGCTATGCCCCCTGTAGCTATGCCCCCAGTAGATTTTCCCCAGTAGTTGTGCCCCCTGTTGCTGTGCTCCCAGTAGTTGTGCCCCCTGTTGCTGTGCCCCTTGTAGTTGTGCCCCTTGTAGCTGTGCCCCTGCTGCTGTACCCCTTAGTAGCCGCTTACAAACACACACACACACACACACACACACACAAAAAACAATACTTACCACTGCCCTGCTCCTGCTTCCCAACCACTGCAGCTGCTGCTCCATCTGGCCGCCGGCGGCTCCTCTCTATGGGAGAGAAGTCATGATGTCTCTCCCATAGCAGCGCCACACAGATACTAGAGGTCAATAATGACCTCTAGTGTCAGACAGGTGCACCGGCTGCAGCGGACGCCCACACAGCCCACGGCATCTGCTGCAGCCGGGGAGCGGCGTGCTTGCCCGCACCAAGAACCACTCCTGTATATAGCAGATGTTCAACCAGATAATACATAGTAACAAAGGTTTTGGTGCAGGGCAAAATGCAAACTTCCCCAATCAAACAATTTTATATTTTTAAAGGTATTTGCTCATTTCAGTCATGTTTCTTTAGAACTGGTGCCTTGACTAGGAATAATTTCTTTCTAAACCTGCCAGTTGTGAATAATCTCCAGATTCTTCCCCTCAGTTCTGTTTGGCCTTGCCTTCCCATGTGTTTCTACAACCCCCTGTCCCTCTCCAGCGTATTTCCCCTGTGTCCCAGCAGCTTCAGACACTGTGTCTCTCCATCCCTATGTCTCTCCAGCTCCAGCCCCTTCTGTCTCTCCAGCCCCCCCAGTGTCTCTCCAGGCTCACTCTCTCTCTTGTGTTTCTACAATTCCAGCCCCCAGTGTCTAACCAGCTCTAGCCCCCCAGGGTCTCTCCAGTTCCAGTATCCTTTTATCTCTCCAGCTCCGCCCCTTCTGTCTCTCCAGTCTACTCGTGTCTTGACATCACACGCACTGCAATTAACAAGGCAAAACTTTGTTCACAGCGACCTAGACCGTGTACGGGCCTGTGCCTTGACAATCACTGCAGCAGCACTGGCAGCTAGTAATGATGGATTAATCTGTGGGCCCATTGGAACTTTAAGATCTGTGGTCCTTGTACAGTGTTGGACTGGGGCGTGAAGGGCCCACCGGGGGGGGGCACAGTGGTAGGGGCCCATATTTACGGGTGTGGACAGTTTCCAGAGGAGGTGTGGGCAGCCGCCACATTGGTTTTCCTAACCATTATAGAATGCATTGGCTGGGCACTTTGATAAATATATTTAGCAAATACTGTTAGTTTATTAACATAAATGCACTGTAGACAATAAACCATAGTCCTGTGCATTATTGGGCAACATATATATGGTGTATAATTCAAGAACATAGTCTGGAACCTAATCTCTAGAGGAGGAGGTGGGGCCCCCCAGGCAGTGGGACCCACCAGGGGTTTCCCCTCTACCCCTGTGGACCAGTCCAACCCTGTCCTCTTACCCCCGTCTCTGGGCCTGGCTTTACTGAGCATGCAAAGTAAAACAAAGTACACATTTTAGCTAAACACAACTTGCACTTGCAGCTCCCTGCAAAAAGTGTGCAACCACTGCCATGGAAAAATGATCCCATACTGGGGCAGGGTTAATGAGTAAAAGAGAGAAAAAACACTAATTAAGCTTGTGGAATTAAAATTCCTAGCAAGACCTTAGCTGCCAGTAGCTCCCAGAGCATGGTAAGAATTGTAGAACTAAGTAGGTATATAGGTACGTGTTATAGCAGTGTACTACCATGACAACCCAGTGTGCTCTCCTGGTCCAACAGTGCATGACCTGCCACCATTGCACTAGGCTTCTGCTCCCTCTGCTATTTATGTCAACTGCCAACTCCATATTTAGGGCAATTAGCCATAAGCTTCAGTGCTTTGTTAGGCCTACTAGTGTTCCAGTGCTTTGGCCCTACATCTTGTTCCAGAAGTCTCTGCCCAGTTGCAATGTACTGACCTTTCTCTGGATGGGTGGTCTTCAGTATGCCGCTGGCCAGGATCCCGGCGACCAGTAGTGAACTGTACTTCACTACTACAGTCTCACTATACAGACCTTTTCCTGCATATCTGACCTTTTCACTTGGATTTCCCTTGAACCGTGCCTCACCACTTCACTCTCACAGTGTCCTGATTTGTCTGCAGTTGGATCATACTGCTGCAATATCACACTGCTTTGAAACTTCACCAAGTTCAAGTTTGTTTGTACCTGCCCCAGAGTTTCCTGTGATCTTTTTCCTCTCTACAGACTGCAGCTTCATTTCTTCTTCTTTCAATTTTGCTTCACTGTACAAACCTGGCCTACAAACCTCAACAATGTGACATGATGCCCACTGGTGCAGAGAGGGGGGGCAGGTACTAATTACCCAGGACCAGGCCTGATGCTACTCGCCCCACCCTACCAGTGACGTGCGGTGGGGTGAGGCAGAGCCTTTCCTGTCATACTTACGTTTGTGCCAGAGTTTTGACTGTGTAAAGTATATGATAAATACAAAGAATATGTTAGAAATATCTCCTTTGCATTATTCTAATAATTTTTGTAGCCAAAACTCTGGAGTAAAAAGTCTATGGCAGGTGAGGCAGTGCCTCCCCTACCTATCTTTTCTGCTCATCTTTGATCAAAACTCACCAAATTTCCAGGAGTTTATACTGCTGAGCCTGTGTATAATGCCCAGATGTACCCATTAACTCATATATTGTGTGTAAATCTGGCTCTGGGGCCAGCTAGTGCCACCTGAGCCATTTAGCTCACCGCACGTACCTGCACCCTACCACACCCTAGTTACATGTTGGCAACTTCTGTCTATGTGTCCCTAACCTGGCCTGCAGTGATTGTATGGAGGCTACTGCTGCTGAGCAGAGCAGCAGCATCCTCTGTTTGTGTGACAGGTGAGGGCTAGCAATCACACTGATCGTGCCTCTATTGATCTGCTCCTGGCTGTGGGGTACAGCGGCACCTCGCTACACTACAATTATTATTTTTAATGGGATTTTTTTTGTATGAAGGTGTGGCCATGCCCCTTTATTTTAGGTCACACTGTACATTATCCAGGCTGCTCCATGCTGTCTATGGCCATGCTGATGCCAGCCTTAGGAATCCATTTCCATATCACAAGGCTAAAGTGCTTTACTTACTTGTGACTGAATTGTGGCACCATGCTCTTAATACTTTGTTTGCCCCTCATTCTTCCTCATTTGAATGTATTATTTACAAACAGGGGGACTAATTCAGTAAGGATTGCATTTGCAAAGCTGTTCGCTGCAGTTTTGCAAATGCAGTCCTTAGCAATGCAAATGCAGGAGGAGGTGCATAGTGATCGCAGGACCCATTCACAGTACAGGTCCTGTGTATGCGCAGTTTCTCGACCATCGGGAAACTGCGCTGAGGATCACAATAGAGATCCTTACTGAATTAGGCCCTGGGTCCTCTTTCCTCCGTCCTGTTTTTTTGTTTTTTGTTTTTTTGCTCTGACCTTGCCTATCTGTGCATCTTTACTTTATGTCCATTGCATTCTCCGTACTACACCTTTTGTTTTATTTCTTTCCTATTACATCCGATGAATTATGATTATTTTTGGGGACCTTATAAATAATAATAATAAACTGTAAAAACCAAAAAAAAGTATGGAAACACTTGACTTTGTGTACTGCATACAGGGGGTAATTCAGAACTGATCGTAGCAGAAAATTTGTTAGCAGTTGGGCAAAACTATGAAAGCTTGGTGAGTGATAAGGATGAGAGAGCTAAAGTACGGAAGGTTCTAGAAATATATATATATATTTTTTTGCAATAACGCTCTACTGAACACTATTAATACCTTCATTCATTACATATATTTGAATGTTTCATATCACCTCTGTTACTTGTGCCCTCTATAAGTGTTTAAAGTCTTTCCTGTTAAGTTTTTTATGCAGTCCGTGCAACATCTTTATAGGCCATTTCAGATTTTTTATTTTATTTTATTTTATTCATTTCTTTTTGATTATAGGACCTACAGAACTGTGAGGGTAATTCAGACCTGAACATAGCAGCAAATTTGTTAGCGGTTGTGCAAAACCATGTGCACTGCAGGGTGGGCTGATATAACGTGCTGAGAGGGTTAAATTTGGGTGTGGTGTGTTCAAACTGAAATCTAAATTGCAGTGTAACAATAAAGCAGCCAGTATTTACCCTGCACAGAAACAATATAACTCACCCAAATCTACCTCGCTCTGCAAATGTTGTATCTGCCCCACCTGCAGTGCACAAGGTTTTGCCCAACTGCTAACAAATTTGCTGCTACGATCAGGGGGGGTCATGCCGACCCGTTCGCACGCTGCAATTTCTCACAGCCGCTCAAACGGGTCTGAACTGCGCATGTGCATGGGTGGCAATGCACAGGCGCGTTAGACTCCGGCGACGGCCATCGCCATGGAGTCACGGACCATAAGAAGAACCGTTCACAGCGGCGAACGCAAGAAGATTGACAGGCAGAAGGCGGACCTGGGCGGCAACTCACCGTTTTCGAGGAGTGTCTGGAAAAACGCAGGCGTACCAAGCCATTGAAGTGGAGGGTTCCTGACGTCAGCTCAAGCCGAATCATCGCAGCGGGTGAGTAAGTCCTGAGCTGTGCAAAGACTGCATAAACTTTTTGTTTGTGCAGCTCTCCGCACAAGCAATTGCAACCCTGCACAGCCCTAACCCCCTCCCCTGTAGGCAGCGATTACCTGGTTGCAGCAGTGCAAAAAATAGCCAGCATGCGACCAGGTCGGAATGACCCCCTAGGTCTTGTCAAAGTCAGAAAAATATCACGCTACACACTGCCATATATGCACCTCATGCGAGTGCCTGCTGCGAGTGCATGAGCTCTCCCGTGCGTGCGCATACTCGCTGTTGCGTGCACCCGCAGGCGCACGGTATGCGCATTTACGGTAGAGTTTATGTGCGTCTAGCGGGCGACTCAATCGTTACATATTTTAACCATATAATGTATTTTGTAGATTATGGTCCCTTTGATAGAATCTGAAAGTTTAGTTAATGTAGCATGTTCATAGACAGAGAGATCCCTCTTTGTTTGATACGAAGGGTCAGACAGGGGTTATACAGTGGTGTTTAGTATCCATCGGAAGAGTATGTAATTAGCAATATTCCGGTGTTGGTTTGAAGCGGATTAATCGCTCGTGCGGATAGTTATGGACATAAGAAGTTTATGGACTTTTACTGTATTTTGCACTTTATTACCCATGCGGCGGGAAACCTAGTTTCCCACCCACCTGAGCAGTTGGAAATAGTCACAGCCCACCTGTATGAACCAACCTATGACCTTTTGTTATAATGCGAAGACGAATTCCTGTGTCCAATGAACAATAAGAATATAGGGACCATTGTACTGTATTGTGTGTAGTGTATATAAGGTCAGCCAGCCTGAACAGCTCCCCCACTCTCTCCACAAAGGGTTATCATATTGACAAACTTGGGGTCTGGTACCAGGCTGCGCTGCGATCGTTCCCAGTGTGTGTAAGTAATTCTCTGTAATCATCTCGCTCTTTGTTTGTATTGGCCACATTCTCTCTCTTTCTGTTTAGTTTAAGATTGTAACGTTATTGTATATTTCTGTCTAGATATTCTGTTAGATTTATATGTTAGTATGTAGTGTATGACTTGTAAACTGTTTTTCCCCTTTTCGATATAACTTAAAGCTTGTTAGTAAAGGTGTTGGATCCTTAGCACGATATTGTGTGTTCATTATATTGCAGAGGGTAATAGGAGCGTCTCTATCGCTCAAACAGCTTTAGTGTAAACAAGGTTAAGCAGCGTTATATCGCTACAGTGTTTCAGTACAAGGTCTACAGTATAAGAATATCCTTTCTGTGTGTTACATTCAAGGTCTACTGGTTGTTATCTTGTGAGCATCTGCGCCGCTCGTGATCTCCTCGTGGTCTCGAGCGTCCGCTACGCTGATAGCGTAGCATTACGGTAGTCGCTCACCAATAGTGTGCCCGATACCAACAGCGTATTCTCGCGAGCGTTTGTGTCGCTCGAGCGGCTCGCTCCCGATACAGCGTCCGCTACGCTAAGGGCGTACCCTTACGGTACCTCGTGCGCCAATTGCGTACTGTGTCTCTTAACCTCTTTATAGTGTGTTATATAGGATAAATATTAGGCTTTATCAATTGAGGGCTCGTCCGTCCTCCACACATCCATCCGCACTAGCGAAAACAGACTTTATCTATCAGCAAAGGGCGGGAACGCAGTATCCTTGCGTATACAGTGGTGCTGACTAGATGAGCATCTGTTACGCTACGCTGAAGGAGTGCTGGGGTGGAATCCGGAACCGGAGGTAAGAACAATACGCTATTATCTTTTAAAACTGTTTGTATCTGTTTCTGCATACGCACACACGCATGCACGCACACATCTACATAGTTGCAGCTCACTTTCTTGTTGCCATTAGAATTGATTATTAGACACGTGCTGAAGAAATCTGGTGCTATTTAGTTGAGATTAAAACAGGACAATTGTTAAGGGTATAATTGTAAAGAACACACACACAGCATAGCAAATACTGTGTGGTGTACGGTAAGCGATTTCTGTTGAATATTGTTTACATTGATAGAAGCGTGTTGATTGTGTCGCTGTGGGCATATCTGCACTTTTGTCTCGGACAACGTGCGAAAGCACGTACGTGACGCAAAGGCATACGCACGTGGCGTGTTTTACGCAACGGAGCGTACGGATACGCCCATTGAGACTTGAATCACACAATAACCTTGTTTAGGGTGGGCGGTATAGTATAGCCACCTGATAATAGCACACGGTTGTTCAGTTTTTCCAAAAAGTATTAGTTAAAAGAAAACCTTTTTCTACTGCAAACCCAGGGATTGGACTCCTACCTGTATGAAAGGAATTTCTGTACAGAAAGCTCAGGGGTGTGTATGAGTTTATAGGAGTGAGTGTGGAACTTAAGGTATTATTTTTGTGAACCCACAAATCGGGATCCCGTCGGAGACCACATCAGGTGAGTAGACACTTGATGGCGTGGACTGGCTTGCCCACGTTAACATTGTAGAAGGTAAAAGGAGCAAGTAGTTTCTGCAGACAAAAAGACTGCGAGGTATTTACGCGCAGCCCGAGGGGTTTAGCGTAGCACCCATATAGTCAAGGTAAAGCTCCGGCTGAAGGTTTCGCAGCCTAAACAACCGATTCCATTGGTCGTAAAGCGTATAAATATTTAGTTATTTATGCGCTGTGCGACTGGACCGCACGTAATTGTGTGCATTAGTTTGTTACCTTGATACCCATTAAAAATTTATTGTGGGATCATAAACGCTATTTGTACATTCTAACGTGATTTGTGTAGGTTTTTGTTATTTTAAGGGAGTTTCGCTGTTCACTAAGCAAATCTCCAACAACCAATACTTACTGGGGAGGGATCGCATACTCCCACGCGCCCCAGTAAATAGAGGTTACAAAAGATCCCACGGATTGGATAGGCCATTTGGGGCGCAGAGTGAGTGAAGGCACTAGTTGAACTTTCACCGTCGCCTTACCGCGGGCAAATTTTGGTCTGTTTGTAAGAATTAGCTAAGATAGCAATATCTACAAACGATGGGGGCCAGTTGCTCAAAGAAGGGACGTCCAACAAGGGTTCACGTTGGTAGTTGCTGGCCCAAAGGGTCCGCAAGGTATCAGGTATTATGCAACGAATGGGAACGTATGACAGAGGATGATGGGGAACAGTCTCCCCGGGTAGGCAGTCTGAACCCTGAGGTATTACAGAACCTACGAAAAAGGATAGGTCTAATAAAATCTGCCAAGCAAAGGATTAGACAAAATGATTGTTTACAGTTATGGCAACGGGAAAGTGAAATACAAGGAGAGTTAGCTCATACAGCTGACTCTCACCTTGGTGAGAGAAATGTGGCAATGAAAGAGAAGGTGGTTACAGAGAATGACACACTGGTGAATGATAAAAATGCACTTAGTAACTGTATTAAGAATGAAAGTAACAAATGTAATAATGTTTATAATAATGAAAGTGTAAAAATTACAAATGTTAACCTGTGCAAGTTGCACCCCATGTTAAACTTCCCTCAGGATTACCAGCAAGAAAGTGAGCCCAGAACGATGTCGGCACCTCTTCCAGAAGCCATCCTACAAGACATCCAGGTGGACGCGACCAAATCGGTAAAGGCAGTAATCAAACCCCCTAACGGAGGGTCAGGTGAGGTCGTGTCCACAGGTACGTACGGTGTTATATATCATGCACAAACAAATGTACCTCATATTGAAGAACCAACACAAGATGATGTAATTGAATTTAGTCCTGTCAGGGTGATCACAGTCCCCAATGGAAAGACTGACTATCAGGGAATCATTCCCGTCAAGGACAGTGCAATGTGCCGTCCCTGGTCTCGGACAGAATTAAGGTCAATCATGTCTGAATTCCCTGATCCTAGGAAAGATCTAGATGCATGTCAGAGATTTATTAAAGAACTAGGAAACTCAACAGAACCCACCAACAAAGATTGGCGGACAGTGCTGAGGGCATGTTTGCCCTCCAGCGTTGACCCTGCGAAATTTATTGCTGATTGTAAAGTAGACACAGAGGTACCTCGTACGGAGGAACACAATCAGGAATGTATTAAGCAGATCAACCGACAGTTAGGAGTATATTTCCCTGCCGTTGTCAAGTGGAATGAGATTTTCTCCATAAGACAAAACGAAGGGGAAAGTACTTCTAATTATTTCCATCGGGCATTGCAGGACATGACTAGGTATACCGGTATAGCAAACATTAAAACAAGTGCACCGCACAGAGAAGTAGCGGTTAAGGTATTAATGAATGGTTTAAAGGAGGTGTTGAGAACAAGGGTACAGACCACCAACCCAAACTGGAGAAATATCTCGGTGGCTGCACTAAGAAAGTCCGCTGTTGGGCATGAGCAAAACATCAGCAAGCACAGGGAAACACAGAGACGTAAGGAGCCTCAGATCCCTGTGGGTAAGTCCAAGGTGATAAGGTGTTATAATTGCCAGAAGGAAGGCCATTATGCAAGAGATTGTAGATCAAGAAATTTACAGAAGGTATATAAACCCCCTAGACAACAACATAACCATGGTATCCAAGGAGTCAGGGAAGTACAGGGAAAGCGGTTGATGGTGATGAGCATCCAAGCGTTTGAGGAGGCATCAAATCAACCAAGACCTCAGGTCACTGGCACTTGGAGGAAGCCCAGGGCTTGTTATCTTTGTAAAAGAGAAGGGCATTATGCCAGTAACTGCAACAGCCCACATAAAGTCAAACCCCCTAGACAAGAACATGAGCAGAGTTACGACACTTGGAAGTATAATCAGGTATCACGCATGTCAAATTTTGGGCCACACCCATGATATGTAGTCTGGAAAGGTGATCATTAGGACTGATGGTAAGCCTGAGGTTATTGTTAACAAGTTGGGAGGTCATTCCTTGAGGACACAGGAATGACCGGGTAAAATTTGTAATGTATCTGTGAAATGTTTTCTTTTTCCCCATCTCTGACGGTCATCGGCAGGACTCAAACATTGCATAGCTACTTGGTCTTTGCAGAAGTCTACCAAACCCCAGCATGACCTACCCGCATCAATGTATCCTGGCCAGATACAAAGGGTGGAGTATGGAGGTGCTGGTGGGAGGGACTGAGCAAGGATACCATTGGACATGTAGATATGACAGCCTGATGATCGGCATATCTGACAATGTTTTAAAATTTTTGAAAAATGTTTTTTTTCCTGTTGTTGTTTATTGTTGGTTTATGTAATATATATGTATATGAATTGTTCTCTCTCTCTTTTGTTTCTTTTTGTTTTGTTTTCTCTCTTCCCACTCATGTTTTCATGTTTTAAAGATGGTATGTCACACATCAGTTAGACAAATGGTAATGCAAGATTTTTGCTCCTTACAGAGAGATCGCTGATTTGGAAGGAATATTGTATCACCGGAGTGTTCGGTTGAAAGACTGAGAGACAGCACCTTTGAGATGACAGCAAAACAAGAAGAACAACAAGACTAGAGAACTAATTATCGTAACAAGTTTCTCTCCCCCCTCAAACTGTTTTCCTGTACCCCCATTACAAATTTCTCCTTTCTCCTCCTGTAAGATGGACTCGCCTCGAGAGACTGTGAGCCGTGTTTTCATGTTGACCCTGATGTTGACCTGAGCAGTCTGTTTCGGTGAGAGTACCAGTGAGGTCGAGAAAGGATCCAGAATGGATTTCTGATGACTGAGACAGAGGTGTAAATTTCCAATAGCAACACAACCACCGAGAAAAGGCGAGTACCGGAAACGATCTAGCAGCCATGTTATTTGTAACCGTTGTGAAAACCTATTAGCTGAAGAGAACTGTATCTGTAGACACTGTGATAGTTGAGGATGGGTGCATAAAAAAAAAAATGCCAATCCAGTTTTAATATCCACATGGACCGGCATCCATTGAGTGACTATCACTCCTTAGTGGGTAAAGTGTTAAATCAGACAGATTGTTGGGTATGCTCTCAAGTACCTCAAGGCCATAGCAAATCAGGATTAGTGCCCTTCCCGTTAACTATAGGGGAGGTACTTGAGCTAAGTGGTGGGAGGCCGGTGGACAGGAGGTTTAATATCTCCAGTCCTCCTAGTTTGAAGCTCCACCAATATCATGTGGATAGATCCCTAGTATGTTTTAATATTTCCAATCCCCGAAAGCCGGGAAATTGGGAAGTGTCATGGAATAACCAAACCATGACCTTTTCATACAGAGCCGATAGAATGCCTACAGATACAGAGCTTATACGCCACATAGCCGGTAGTGGAAAATCTTTCCGATATAGGTATACCCTAGGAAGTAGGATCATGAGAGTTGGATAGGTATCACCAGGATACTGTGCACATATCATACAAACAGATACGTGTACTAAACAGATGGGAGAATTAGGGTTAGGAGATTTCATATGGAAAATGTGTAATATGGTTATGTCCTACTCGGTCCCATATGTTCTCCCCGATGATGCATACTTCATATGCGGGAGGAAGGCGTATAAGTGGCTTGCCCCAAACTCAGAAGGGTTATGTTATATTGGAAAAGTACTGCCTGAGGAAATGACGGTATCACATACAAAAATGAAAGATATTCACCGCAGGGCCCAAGCTCCTTATACTTACACTCATTACGAGCACATCGTTAAACGGCACCTAATAGAAAGAACAGAGCACCCGGCCTCTGACCTGATCAATGAATCCACCGGGATTCAATTCCTAATCGCGTTAGATATCACTCGTACCGCCAGAGGAGTGATAAATTATAAATATATATCTGCGCTTGCAAATTTATTAGACAACATCACTGAAATGTATGATGACACATTCAGGTATACTGGAAGGGAGCTCCAAGCTTATAAAACAGAACTGGTTCAGCATAGGATGATTCTCAATTATCTCACAGCTGTGACAGGCGGGTATTGGGTTACCCTAGCAACTCAGTATGGAATAAAGTGCTGCACATATATTACAAACAGCACCGAGGACCCGGTCGAGGTCATAGACAAAAAGATGGACGACATTCTCCAATTAAAATGGGAGTTCCGAAGGAAACACAATCTCACCCTTGCCGCTGTGGGTAATGAGCTGACCAGTTGGGTGTCATGGTTGAACCCACGAAATTGGTTCTCTGGTTTAGGAGAATGGACTCAAGGAATTATCATGGATGTAGGGAAATTCCTTTTGTGTGTTCTGGGTGTCATCATATTGGTCGGTCTGATATTTAGATGCATTCGGGTTTTAACAAAGTGTAAACGTAGCGCCCGAGTGATGAGTTTAAGGAGTGAAGATACTGTAATAACAACGACTGATTTGGTTTATGACCCAATGATAGAGACAATTTTGTGATGAAAATGTGATTCCACGGTCCGTTTCTTTCACCCGTTTCTCCTTTGTTTTCCTCCAAGGTAAAAAGACATCCGCCTGGAAGAAGAATTTGACAACCTTTTACACAGACAACTGATGGACTATGCCATAGACCCCCATATCCCTAGTACTTTTAATTTTACGCTAGCCCAACACTTTTTGTAAGTCTATGGACATTGATAAAGCTTTGCTTGCGTTTATTGGCAAAAGCACAAAGAGACTACAGTCAACATGTACATCGAGACAAGACGAGACAAGACACAAGACAAGACCTCAATCGGCAAATGTATATTAAACTCACATAGTTTATCACTGTATTTACCATAATTGTTCTTTATCTTCATCTCTACAACCTTCAGGTAATAACACACATAGTCGATAGGGAATATAGGCACAGATATCAGCACCCACATATTCCCCCATTCATGTATCATCAACTAAAATGTGCTCCCCCATTTTGTTGCAACCAAAAGCCGAAAAGAGCTCGGTAAAGTTTGACAGCCCATCCACAGACCCGTACCATGGGATAAGAAGGAATTCAAATGTATGCTTCGCAATACCTCGAAGCTTGATTTAAAACACGTACGGCACGATGATACATGACCCCCCAAACATGGATTCATACACACATGCTTCTGCTATCTCACTAGGTCATACCCTTTTCCTACCTTCTCCTCTCCTCCCCTACCCAATCATAGAAATGTATTATACATGACATATATTTTTCTCTTTTTGAAATGTTTTAGAAAGTGGCAGTTATTGGTGACTGCCAAAGGGTGGACTGTCAAAGTCAGAAAAATATCACGCTACACACTGCCATATATGCACCTCATGCGAGTGCCTGCTGCGAGTGCATGAGCTCTCCCGTGGTGCGCATACTCGCTGTTGCGTGCACCCGCAGGCGCACGGTATGCGCATTTACGGTAGAGTTTATGTGCGTCTAGCGGGCGACTCAATCGTTACATATTTTAACCATATAATGTATTTTGTAGATTATGGTCCCTTTGATAGAATCTGAAAGTTTAGTTAATGTAGCATGTTCATAGACAGAGAGATCCCTCTTTGTTTGATACGAAGGGTCAGACAGGGGTTATACAGTGGTGTTTAGTATCCATCGGAAGAGTATTTAATTAGCAATATTCCGGTGTTGGTTTGAAGCGGATTAATCGCTCGTGCGAATAGTTATGGACATAAGAAGTTTATGGACTTTTACTGTATTTTGCACTTTATTACCCATGCGGCGGGAAACCTAGTTTCCCACCCACCTGAGCAGTTGGAAATAGTCACAGCCCACCTGTATGAACCAACCTATGACCTTTTGTTATAATGCGAAGACGAATTCCTGTGTCCAATGAACAATAAGAATATAGGGACCATTGTACTGTATTGTGTGTAGTGTATATAAGGTCAGCCAGCCTGAACAGCTCCCCCACTCTCTCCACAAAGGGTTATCATATTGACAAACTTTGGGTCTGGTACCAGGCTGCGCTGCGATCGTTCCCAGTGTGTGTGTGTGTAAGTAATTCTCTGTAATCATCTCGCTCTTTGTTTGTATTGGCCACATTCTCTCTCTTTCTGTTTAGTTTAAGATTGTAACGTTATTGTATATTTCTGTCTAGATATTCTGTTAGATTTATATGTTAGTATGTAGTGTATGACTTGTAAACTGTTTTTCCCCTTTTCGATATAACTTAAAGCTTGTTAGTAAAGGTGTTGGATCCTTAGCACGATATTGTGTGTTCATTATATTGCAGAGGGTAATAGGAGCGTCTCTATCGCTCAAACAGCTTTAGTGTAAACAAGGTTAAGCAGCGTTATATCGCTACAGTGTTTCAGTACAAGGTCTACAGTATAAGAATATCCTTTCTGTGTGTTACATTCAAGGTCTACTGGTTGTTATCTTGTGAGCGTCTGCGCCGCTCGTGATCTCCTCGTGGTCTCGAGCATCCACTACGCTGATAGCGTAGCATTACGGTAGTCGCTCACCAATAGTGTGCCCGATGCCAACAGCGTATTCTCGCGAGCGTTTGTGTCGCTCGAGCGGCTCGCTCCCGATACAGCGTCCGCTACGCTAAGGGCGTACCCTTACGGTACCTCGTGCGCCATTTGCGTACTGTGTCTCTTAACCTCTTTATAGTGTGTTATATAGGATAAATATTAGGCTTTATCAGTCTGAATTACCCTCACAGTTCTATAGGTCCTATAATCAAAAAGAAATTAATAAAATAAAAATAAAAAAATCTGAAATGGCCTATAAAGATGTTGCACGGACTGCATAAAAAATTAACAGGAAAGCCTTTAAACACTTATAGAGGGCAAAAGTAACAGAGGTGATATGAAACATTCAAATATATGTAATGCATGAAGGTATTAATAGTGTTCAGGAGAGCGTTATTGCAACAACAACAAAAAGAATATTTCTAGAATCTTCAGTATATCTCTCTCATCCTTATCACTCACCAAGCTTTCATAAATCTCCCCCAAAGTTTCTCTGTTCCTGTATGGGGTGGCAGAGTTTCTGAGACATATTGGGGTATATTTACTAAGGTCCCGATTTTGACCGAGATGCCGTTTTTTCATCAAAGTGTCATCTCGGTAATTTACTAAGCAATAATCACGGCAGTGATGAGGGCATTCGTAATTTTTTGGAAGTCCCACAAAAAAATTACGAATGAATACACCATCGGTCAAAATGCGGCTGTTTAACTATGAATCTCGGTAATTTACTAAGAAGTGCAAAGCAAAAAAAAACAAACACTGCCGTGAAAAATTACAACTCGTAAAAAAGTGCTAAAAAAAACCAGACCTGCTTTTTTAATCCGTGATTGTATAGGCATGCAGGGATCCATGAGATCCGTGCATGTATATCAGTGGGAAGGGGTGGGAAAGTGGTTATTTTCTTAAAAAAAATTGGGTGGGGTCCCCCCTCCTAAGCATAACCAGCCTCGGGCTCTTTGAGCCGATCCTGGTTGCAGAAATATGGGGGGAAAAATGACATGGGTTCCCCCATATTTAAGCAACCAGCATCGGACTCTGCGCCTGGTCCTGGTTCCAAAAATACGGGGGACAAAAAGAGTAGGGGTCCCCCGTATTTTTAAAACCAGCACCGGGCTCCACTAGCTGGACAGATAATGCCACAGCCGGGGGTCACTTTTATATAGTGCCCTGCGGCCGTGGCATCAAATATCCAACTAGTCACCCCTGGACGGGGTACCCTGGGGGAGTGGGACCCCTTCAATCAAGGGGTCCCCCCCAGCCACCCAAGGACCTGGGGTGAAGCCCGAGGCTGTCCCCCCCATCCAATAGGCTGCGGATGGGGGGCTGATAGCCTTTGTTGAAAATGTAAAGATATTGTTTTTAGTAGAAGTACTACAAGTCCCAGCAAGCCTCCCCCGCATGCTGGTACTTGGAGAACCACAAGTACCAGCATGCTGCAGAAAAATGGGCCCGCTGGTACCTGTAGTACTACTACTAAAAAAATACCAAAAAAAAGACAATACACACACACCTTGAAAGTAAAGTTTTATTACATGCATCCACACAAACATACAAACATACTTACCTTATGTTCACACGAGGGTCGGTCCTCTTCTCCAGTAGAATCCATGGGGTACCTGTTGAATAAATTCTACTCACCAGATCCAGGGTCCCAGGCTCCTCTGAGAATCCTTTTGTAATCCACGTACTTGATTAAAAAAAAAAAACGGACACCCGAGCCACGCACTGAAAGGGGACCCATGTTTGCACATGGGCCCCCTTTCCCCGAATGCCAGAAACCCACTCTGACTGATGTCTAAGTGGGTTTCTTCAGCCAATCAGAGAGCGCCACGTTGTAGCACCCTCCTGATCGGCTGTGTGCTCCTGTACTGACTGACAGGCGGCACACGGCAGTGTTACAATGTAGCGCCTATGCGCTCCATTGTAACCAATGGTGGGAACTTTCTGCCCTGCGGTTGACCGAAAGTGACCTCACCGCTGAGCAGAAAGTTCCCACCATTGGTTACAATGGAGCGCATAGGCGCTACATTGTAACACTGCCGTGTGCCGCCTGTCAGTCAGTACAGTAGCACACAGCCGATCAGGAGGGTGCCACAACGTGGCGCTCCCTGATTGGCTGAAGAAACCCACTTAGACAGAAGTCAGAGTGGGTTTCTGGCATTCGGGGAAAGGGGGCCCATGTGCAAACATGGGTCCCCTTTCAGTGCGTGGCTCAGGTGTCCGTTTTTTTTTTTAATCAAGTACGTGGATTACAAAAAGGATTCTCCGAGGAGCCTGGGACCCTGGATCTGGTGAGTAGAATTTATTCAACAGGTACCCCATGGGTTCTACTGGAGAAGAGGACCGACCCTCGTGTGAACATAAGGTAAGTATGTTTGTATGTTTGTGTGGATGTATGTAATAAAACTTTACTTTCAAGGTGTGTGTGTATTGTCTTTTTTTGGGTATTTTTTTAGTAGTAGTACAACAGGTACCAGCGGGCCCGTTTTTCCGCCGCATGCTGGTACTTGTGGTTCTCCAAGTACCAGCATGCGGGGGAGGCTTGCTGGGACTTGTAGTACTGCTACTAAAAACAATATCTTTTCATTTTCACAAAAGGCTATCAGCCCCCCATCCGCAGCCATTTGGATGGGGGGGACAGCCTCGGGCTTCACCCTGGCCCTTCGGTGGCTGGGGGGGGACCCCTTGATTGAAGGGGTCCCCACTCCCCCAGGGTACCCCGGCCAGGGGTGACTAGTTGGATATTTGATGCCACGGCCGCAGGGCACTATATAAAAGTGACCCCCGGCTGTGGCATTATCTGTCCAGCTAGTGGAGCCTGGTGCTGGTTTTAAAAATACGGGGGACCCCTACTCTTTTTGTCCCCCGTATTTTTGGAACCAGGACCAGGCGCAGAGCCCGATGCTGGTTGCTTAAATATGGGGGAACCCATGTCATTTTTTCCCCCATATTTCTGCAACTAGGATCGGCTCAAAGAGCCCGAGGCTGGTTATGCTTAGGAGGGGGGACCCCACGCAATTTTTTTTTAAGTTTTACAGTGTTTATTTAAAAAAAAAAAAAAAATGAACCCCAGCACGGATCACACAGATCCGGCCGAGATTCATTTTGAAAAAGTCGGCAGTGTTTTGCTAATCACTGCCGTTAAAAACAGAAAAAAAAACGAATGACATCGACATCGGAAAACCCGAAAAGGCAAAATACGGCAGCTTAGTAAATTAGTCGTAATCAATTCAAAAAGTTGCAATTTTACACTGTCGATGTCATTCGTGATTGAACTTTGACCTTTTTCCGAAAATTACGAATCTTAGTAAATATACCCCATTGTGCTGGTTCATATTGTGCATATTCTTCGCATCATCTGGTTCTATTTCTAATGCTAATTTGTATTGTGCAATAAAAGTAGCAATGCAAAAACAGGTAAAAGCAGTAGTTATTTTCTTCTAACTCTAAACAAAGTTAATCTCTATCTGGTTTAAACCATGATACTAATTGTGTAACATTAGAGTCAATTTAAGTGGTAAGATATTTGTTTTTAAATTACTTTATTGAATAGGTGATATACAGTATCATCCAAAAGCACTTTCATTTTTAAATAAACATTAATATTTGTACAAATAAATTGTGTATATTTGACAGGATAAATAAAAATGCTTATGCAAGTGAAGTTTATGAGCCAATTTATCAGACATTTATTGTATTATATTTTTCATTTTTTTTTTTTTAAGTAGGATAGTATTTTGGAATAAAAAATATAGTACAAAGTATGGTAATTATTAAAAATGTAATCATATGTATGTATATATATATATATATATATATATATATATACATATATACATATATATTTATAATAATAATAATAATAATAATAATAATAATTTTTTTTATATAGTGCTTTTCTTCCACAGGACTCAAAGCCACTTTACAAACATTAAAAACATAGTAGAGTTTTAGTGTTACATGTTTTCACTCTCCAAGGCTTAATAGCTCTCCCCCTTAATGTTTAAAAAGAGTCAGGTTTCAGTGGATATGGTTACTGAATAGATAAGTATGGGTTGTAGAATATGCAAGAGTTTATAGGCTAATAAGCGATATGTATTGATGTATAAAGGAAAATTAGGGAATGTCGATAAATATATTCTCCCATGCATTTTAAATAATAATATATGCTAAATATGAGGATCATGTACATGAGCTGTTTCATAGGTGACTGTTCAGAAAGCATCAATTTATGCTGTCCCTTTTCTAGTACTGATTTGAAAAAGGAATCAAGCATCTGATTGGTTGCTAAAGCTGGATACACACTAGAGCAACGGACATCTGTTCCTGCAACGAAACAAATACTTGTCACCACAGATTGTGTGTACACACTGGAGTGATGTTAATAAAGGACAAAACAATCATGTTCCAACCTTCATTAGATTACTACAGGATGCTAACGACATCATCAGGTTTGATGCGCAGCACATCAAACCTGACGATATCACTAGCAACCGCGGGAGTGTGCATATTGGGCATACACCCTGGCGATATGCTTCATATGACGTTCCAATTCGGCATATCAGGCCAATATTGCTCCAGTAACTATTTACCCAGCTTTAGGGCAACACCTTAGTTTCTGTATGCAAACAGCAGCGGCATTCAAGGGTCATGGAGTCTATCCTACAACCATGTACCCTGTATACTGTAATGCACAAACATATTTAGTAAAGCTACAAATTATGCTAATGGTATACTGGTGAAATAGTAGTAAATAAAAAAAGCAACCTTTTCAAATATACATTGAATGTGTAAAGTACAATTTATGTTATCAAGTGATCTCTAATGATTAAATCTCTTTAAATGATTCAAATCTAATGATTATTTTGCTTTTTTTTTATTGTTGTAGTTTGTACTATGTTATTAAAAGAGAAATTATGTTGATTTGCCTCTTATGTAAAGTGATAACATTTTAGTCTCCAGCCTCTCATCCCACTATTTGTTTGGCATCACAATATTAATCTAGATGTCTGTTTTAAATCAAGGCACGTTGCATTCAGTCTTATCAAGTTTTCTCTTGACAAGTTATAAATAATAATACTTAAAACGGATTGCATTCTGTAATTCAAAGACACTCAAACTTCACAACCGTCTTATATGATCTTTGATATTTCGCATTTCAAAGGAAAGATAAGATTTATATAAATCATTTAAATGTAGCCTGAAAAGCTGTGTTCTTATGTATTCCTCTCATCATATTAATACTTAAACTATGACACGTTTTATGGGTGAATCTTCATTCAACATGAACTTCATTCCCCCAAGTCATTATTTCTTTCATTTTTTTTTAAAATGCATATAGAAATTCAAGTTGCATTTTCATCTGAAGCCTTTCATCAAAAACATGAAGGAAAAAAAATCACTTGCAAAGTATGTTTGCATTGAGAAAGAGAGAAAGGTGTAATTTTTTGCAGGCTTCTATTATTTTGGCCTGGATGAAAAGAAAAGAATTTTCCAATAGGGATTTTGTGGCTTTTGGCACTGCTAATATTTTATATGGAAAAATAATGTTTTCTTGTGTGTTTAATCATACGCCAAGGCAGCTGCTGCTGCAGTAGCGATCTGCCTCAAATTAGTGAACAGTTAAAGCAAGATTTTCCACAATCAAGAACAAAGCAGGGCCAGTTAGCATGAGGACAGCTTGTTCTTGTTGCTAATGTGCTTAAAAACTTGCTGCACGTAATTTGAAACAGCTTTTGTGTAAGGATGTTGGTCCTGGTTTCTGAGGTCTTGTGCTAAATCAAAACCACATGGTATAATAAAATGACAAATTATATATTGATGTCTAGTTTGAGTAAGTAATGCTGATTTTTTTTTTCTTGATATTGATTTCAAAATAGGCTTGGGTGATATAAACTGAAGTGCTGCAACCAAATCAAATGTGCAATTACTGTCAGTTATAAGCCAAAGCTCCCAGCTCTGAGATCTGCGAGAAATTACCTGTTAAACAATTCATACTATTTGCTCTAAATGAATGTAAGCTAAATAAATACAACTAAATTATTATGCAATTTTTTCATAAATTGCATAATTAGTTAGCTGGTAACTAATAAAAACAAATAAACCTACTAGACTATTAAATCAGTACACATTTGGAAAAAGGTATTGTTATCAACTCTGGTATTTCTCTAACAGCATTTTAAGTAATGGACTTTTGGGGAAGATGTGTAGTATGATTAGGGCCGTTTGTCTCGTTAATTGTCAGCATGGCGAAGCAGGTTCCTCTATCGGTGGCATGTATCATTATTTATTTTGTGAAAGAGGCAGAGTATTAATTCACCTGTCCAGCAATTTTTACTCTCTTTCGATAGGGATGCTGTCACTGACCAGCACTACTGCTCATCTGCTAGTCAAATTCTTCCCAGCGGCACCTGTGGCAGTATTGAAAAATCAAATCTTTATTGTTTTCGTCTGCAAAATCGCTGGCTGTTGGAACCGACAGCCAGGGACAGTGCTTTGCATGCCCCAACGACAGCTACAGCTGTTGAAATCGATAGCTGCAGCTGTTGGAATGGTCAGTGCCACTGACCATTTGTACATTTACCAGTACATTGGTGTGCTTTCTTAAAGGTAAGAGTGCCAATAATGATGGGAGCACTATGCACCCCTGGCATGTGACAGATACTGTGGCTATCATACATACAAGGAAGCAGTATCTGTGGCACATAACGTGCGCATATACCACTGAGACACAGAAAGCGCATTCTGAGGCACAGAACGCACTTTTAAAATAAAATAAAAATAAGTGGTATGTTTATTGATAACATATGAAGGATCTATGATTCCTTTCCATATGTCAGACCATTGCTCTGAATCCAATTCCTCTGCAAGATCTACAGTAGCCCCATTTTGGCTTCACATGGATCTTTCTTATCATTTGAAGTAGGGAGAAAAGAGTTGTACAGCATTGAAATAAGGCCCATGGAGTGTTTGTGAAGACAAAGGGTGGTATCCAATTAACCACAGTAAAATGCCATGGCTAATTTACTTGGTCCGAGTTATCCTATTAGCCCTGATGCTGGCACTTTTCTGGGATTTTGATTTGCCTTGCTGAAGTAAGCATATTTTCTGCAATTACTGCTGCAAAAACACATGGCTTTTTATGAATCCTACTGTATGTGTTTCTGTGCAAAAATGGGTAATTGGTTGCACAAAAAAAAGGATCTATAATTGGATAGCCCGATAATAAATAATAAACATCATGCAAAAATAGCGATAAAAGCTAATTTTTGTGTGCGCCCAATTATCACGGCTAATAGGATATCTCCCAGAGACTCTTTGCTGTAAAAAGTGGTGTATTTGGAGAGATGTTTTTAACTGAATAAGAGTTTTAACCACAAATACTGCTGGAACTTTCCCTATAAAAACTCAGGCCCCTAATTCAGAAAACTAAGGGAGTACATGTGACCGTGGAAGGTTATTTAGAAAAAGAAGACCTGCTTTGGAACACATTGTAGCTATCAGATAGTTTTATGTTCACTTCAAACCAAGCTCAGAATATATAGTTAGCCAGAATACTTCTTGCATATGTGACCGTTTACTTGCCCTCCCCTATTTCTACTTCACTCTCCCCCTCCCCGTTCACTATTTCACATCAAATGAATAATCACTTATGACATCAGTTATTTATTTATTGTTCAATCATCTGTTTACATGTCTGTAAAGAATAATAGATATTAAGGAGATAATTTAAATATGAGGGCCTTGTAAGTTATGTTTCATTTAAGTCTTATGGTGTGTACACACAGTGAACTTTTTTCTTTCGATTTTGACTATATAGTCAAAATCGCAAGAAAAGTTAGTGTAAATCGCAAGGTGTTATGCTGCTTGCAATCCCGATTTGATCCCAATGCGCGGTCCCGCCAGGTCGGTATCGCAAGAAAAGATAGACTGTGCAGGCAAGTCAATCCTTGCTAGATCGGTGTACTATCTAGTTCATCTCACATGTCAATTATATCTCACATAAGCCAAAATCTCACATAAGACAAAATCGTAACCACACATAGTCCATATCTCAAGAAAAGTCAGTCAAAATCAGTGGTGCTGGGCTCCGGGGAGTTCAAGGGAAATCGCAAAGTGAAAATCGTGCATAGCAAGGATCTCACCGTGTGTACACACCATAAGTTATGAGTCTACTACAGACTTGTCAATAAACAGCCACAAGAATACTTTTGTTAGTAGCTAGGAGGTTATCACTAGCATACCAATGCTAAATCAGGCCTAGGAAGGCCTTTGGTTGATGTCAGGTGTTTACGTCACCTGTGTATTTAGACACCCACATTGGTAGCTACACTAGACTAAAGGCCCCTCACATTGAATATTGCTTATGAAGTAAAAATTAATACAGGTTGAGTATCCCATACCCAAATATTCCGAAATACGGAATATTCCGAAATACGGACTTTTTTGAGTGAGAGTGAGATAGTGAAACCTTTGTTTTTTGATGGCTCAATGTACACAAACTTTGTTTAAGTACATTAAAGTTATTAAAAATATTGTATTAAATTACCTTCAGGCTGTGTGTATAAGGTGTATATGAAACATAAATGAATTGTGTGAATGTACACACACTTTGTTTAATGCACAAAGTTATAAAAAATATTGGCTAAAATTACCTTCAGGCTGTGTGTATAAGGTGTATATGTAACATAAATGCATTCTGTGCTTAGATTTAGGTCCCATCACCATGATATCTCATTATGGTATGCAATTATTCCAAAATACGGAAAAATCCCATATCCAAAATACCTCTGGTCCCAAGCATTTTGGATAAGGGAGACTCAACCTGTACTTCCATAATCCCGAATAACATTCAATTTTCCATAGAGACATATCTGGTCTATTCGTAGGTTGGTTGCGAGTTGCACATCTCTAAGAAACATTGTTTCCAAGATATGAAGTATCTAGGCCAATCACACCTCACAATGTATCATATTAAGTGTACTTTTGTAGCTAGAATAGCAGAGAGTAATCTGGCCACACCATATTCTAGATAATTATATCGCAGGGGGAGTTATGCCCAATTATGTGAATTTGAGTTATAACTTACTGTATATGAGCAAGTCAGGGAGGGCCCCCAGCCACAATTATCTATCCAGCCATTCAGCAAGAAATTATGTGACTTCACCCCAGGTGTGATACTCTGTTGATACAATATATGACCACCTATTGGCCCTCATTCTGAGTTGTTCGCTTGCAAGCTGCTTTTAGCAGCATTGCACATGCTAAGCCGCCGCCTACTGGGAGTGAATCTTAGCTTAGCAGAATTGCGACCGAAAGATTCTCAAAATTGCGAATAGAAATTTCTTAGCAGTTTCTGAGTAGCTCGAGACTTACTCTTCCAGTGCGATCAGTTCAGTGCTTGTCATTCCTGGTTTGACGTCACAAACACACCCAGCGTTCGCCCAGACACTCCCCCGTTTCTCCAGCCACTCCTGCATTTTTCCCAGAAACGGCAGCGTTTTTTCACACACTCCCATAAAACGGCCAGTTTCCGCCCAGAAACACCCACTTCCTGTCAATCACACTACGATCATCAGAACGAAGAAAAAAACCTTGTAATGCCGTGAGTAAAATACCAAACTTCTTAGCAAATTTACTTGGCGCAGCCACAGTGCGAACATTGCGCATGGTTAGGCAAACCAATGTGGTGGCTGGACACCCCCCCTCTAGAGACTGGCCACACCCCTAAACATGTTCCCCAAAAACTGCATTTCCCCGGTGGGCCCTACATGCACCAGTCCGACACTGCTTGTTTGTATGAACTTTGTAACCATTCCTTGTTACCATTCTTTTCTAAATAAGCATTTTACCTTTTTGTAAATAAAGCTATTATTTGTTTAGTTCATTGCACGGGGCATCTGCGGACAGTGTGTTCATAGTACAGTACTTCATGTGGTCTGGATGTCCATATGAAATACTATTGAAAATGTCCCTCCCAAAATGGCCACCGCCACAGAGGAGACAGATTTTTGGGGATGCTAAAGGTGGCAGCACCAATTTTGAAATGGACATCGCTCCGCTGAAGTGCAGGCCAGGACCGAGGGATCTGAGGGAGCTAGAGGAAGGTGGCGGCAGTCGAAACCACTGACATTGAGCAGACAGTAAGGCAGGATTATTATGTGAGGCTGGCAATGGTGCAAGGGCCATTTACTGTGTAGAACATATGGTGCAATGGGTATTTCTTTGTGGAGCATATGGTGCAAGGGGCATTACTGTGTGGGGCATATAGTGCAAAGTGCATTACTGTGAGGGGCATATGGTGCAAGGCGCATTACTTTGAGGGGCATATGGTGCATGGGACATATGATTATGCAAGAGGCATCACAGTGTGGGGCATAATAAGGTGCAAGGAGCATATGGTGCAAGTGGAATTTACTGTGTAGGGAATATGGTGCAAGGGGTATTTACTGTGTGGGGCACATGGTGCAAGGGGCATTACTGTGTGGGGCATAATATGATGCAAGGGGCATTACTGTGTGGGGCATAATATGATGAATGGGGCATTACTGTGTGGGGCATAATATGGTCCAAGGGGCATTACTGTGTGGGGCATAATACGGTGGAATTTTTTCCCATGTTTGCCAATGTCTGGTGGTGCAGGGTAAAAAACTGGGGTGTAAGGTAGTCTTTTCCTGCAAGGACACACCTATTTTAACGAGTGAATACCAAATATATTATAAAGAGAGCGCTAAACACCTGCAGTGTCTATAAACTAATTGTGCAGTTTCAGATAACAATTATACCAACATAGTATGTATAGAAAAAGTGCATAAAATATTTTTTATATATATTATAAACAATTTATTGCACATAAAAAGCTAGATATTATAATCTTTCACAAACTTTGATATTAATCACTGATTTACATAAATGGAAACACTCAAAAGACTATATAGATACTATAAAAATAGCTATTGGGGCAGTCCTTGGTCTCCAACTCCAATGAGATACATGTGTTGCCGCTCCTAATAAAAGAATTTCACTTTGTGTCAAATGACCATAGAGTTAGTGCTTCTGTACCAATATTATGTCCAGACTCCGGTTCAAGTGCTGAACTTTTGATTAGTTGGAATAAATCAATATTGACTAATGCTGTATTTCAATGTACCGGAGTTTAGAGGAGGAATATCGTGCAATAGTGGTGCTCACCTCCCCAGCCGCAGATGTCCAGATATTGTGCTCCGGAAAACGCACTAAGAAAACTAGTTCCATCCTCCCTAAAGGGAATACTCAACTCAGATTTATAACTAAATATAACTCTAGTTCAAGAGAAATTAAGAACTTGTTAAAGAAAAATATGTCAGTTTTGAAGGCAGACAAACTGTTGGCACCTCTACTAGAGGTAGATCCACAGATTGTCTTTAAGAAGGCTAGAAATTTACAAAGCCATCTAACCCCAAGCCATTATGTTAATTCTTCTTTGACTGTAAAAACTGATAAGACATGGCTAGATGCGGTACCCCTTAGAAAGGGTTGCTTTAGGTGTGGCCGTTCAAAATGCATGACATGTAAACACGCCATTCATAATAGTACACATTTTCGTTCTACAACGTATAACACTGAGTTCGAGAAAAAGGGTCATATTGATTGTAACTCAACATATATTGTCTATT
The DNA here is from genome assembly GCF_028390025.1 of Pseudophryne corroboree. Classification (NCBI taxonomy): domain Eukaryota; kingdom Metazoa; phylum Chordata; class Amphibia; order Anura; family Myobatrachidae; genus Pseudophryne; species Pseudophryne corroboree. Next base: position 488,273,781 of record NC_086444.1, on the reverse strand, counting down.
TGATTACATGTAGCTGTGGAGTACAGTATGTGGGAAGAACGACTAGAAAACGTAATACCAGGTTACATAGAAACATAGAATTTGACGGCAGATAAGAACCACTTGGCCCATCTAGTCTGCCCCTTTTTTTTATCCTTTAGGTAATCCCAACCCTTTTTGAACCTTAATTCTTTGTAAGGATATTCATGTGCCTATCCCAAGCATGTTTAAATTGCTCTACAGTCTTAGCCTCTACCACCTCTGATGGGAGACTATTCCACTTATCCACTACCCTTTCTGTGAAGTAATTTTTCCTTAAATTTCCCCTGAACCTCCCCCCCTCCAGTCTCAGTGTATGTCCTCGAGTTCTAATACTTCTCTTCCTTTGAAGAATGTTTCCCTCCTGAACTTTGTTAAGACCCTTGATATATTTGAAAGTTTCTATCATGTCTCCCCTTTCCCTTCTCTCCTCCAAACTATACATGTTAAGATCTTTTAGCCTTTCCGGGTACGTTTTGTGATGTAGGCCATGCACCATTTTAGTTGCCCTTCTTTGTACACTCTCTTAGAGCATAGGCTCTCTTAGAGCAGGTTCTTAGAGCATAGGTGAAACATAATGAAGGGGATAAGAATACACAGCCTGTCAGCACATATTAAGAACAGACATTATGGCAAATTGGATGGTATTGCATTAGAAGGGATTGAACATATACCCATTACAGCTAGGGGAGGTGATCGATATAATAGATTAAGCAAAAGAGAAGCATTTTGGATCTTCTCGTTGGGGTCTCTCTCTCCTCTGGGTCTAAATGATAATATAGAAATGAATAATATATGAACTAAAGAATAAGAAAATAGTTGTAAAGGAATATTTGATGGTCTGTTCAGTACTGAGGTCCTTGGGCTAGATATGACTCCTTGGTTTCCATGTGTTATATGATGGGTTATTATTTAGTGAAAGGAATGGTCTACGATATTAGTAAGTATATAGTGGGCCCAATATTTGGGATAAGGGACTGTTTATTAGAGCTATATATAGTTGATTGAGTTATTGGTATTAGTTAATTAATTTAACTCTAACTGTCAAATGAGCACCCCCTCCTTTTCTCAAAGCCTGCTGAAAGTATGCAAAGCGGATTAGGTTAGAGTTCTCTGTGAGGGCATTAGATAAATGTGTATTGGCTGTGGTTTCTATATATATATATATATATATATATATATATATTTTTTTTTATATATATATATATATATATATAAAAACTTTTTTTTTTAAATAGAATTAGAGATAATTTGTGGATGATGGAAGTAGGAATAACTATATAAGAAGTGCACTATCCTTCCTAATTTTGAATAAAAAAATAAAAAAATAAAAATTAGATGGATTTAAATAAAGAGTATACTATGGTGGGAGGCGGGATTCGAACCTGGGACATGGTGCTGCTGGAGATTGTTAGGCAGCGGCTCTGACCACTAGGCTATAGTAGCCTTTAACAATAGATAATGTCTCACCTCCACTTGTCTTCCATACTACTCTCTAATATGTTTCTGCTCTCTGTTGCCTACGTGTTGCCAGGTCTTTTAATTAATTAATTAAACTTTTAATTTTGAGTGTTGTAGTTTTATATTTCTAATAATATAGAGATTGTGTATCTCTTTTTTAAGTATAATATGTATTACATTATGTAGTTATAAAGGACATAACTCCCAGAATGCGTTGTTATATTAAAGATTGCCTAAGATTGAATACTGGTTATTTAGACAACACCTGGAGTGCACCTGCAGGTTATAATGAGTGCTAGTTTACGATTGGTAGAAATGGTGCTTAAATATCAGGATATGAATAAGCAGTGTATACCTTATGATGAAACCGTTCAATTGATATAATGGAGAAACGCGTTAAGGACACTTCCATACTTTATTTGGGAACACTTATGTTTGGGACCACGGAACCTTTATCTTGGTAAAGCATCTCCAACATATACTTCGGTGAGGAGCTCCTTTAATAGTACCAAAGAGGAGAAGCTGAGCGGCGTGCAGCCACAGCTGGGAGCTGCTTTCTCACTCCCCAACTGGAAGTACTGAGGTCAGTATGTGAGGCTCCAATCACTCCGGGAATATGCGACTCCGGCAGAGGAACATCGAGCGGTGCGCTGCCGCAGCCGGGCACTGCGTTTTCCGGAGCTCAATATCTGGACGTCTGCGGCTGGGGAGGTGAGCACCACTATTGCATGATATTCCTCCTCTAAACTCCGGTACATTGAAATACAGCATTAGTCAATATTGATTTATTCCAACTAATCAAAAGTTCAGCACTTGAACCGGAGTCTGGACATAATATTGATACAGAAGCACTAACTCTATGGTCATTTGACACAAAGTGAATTTCTTTTATTAGGAGCGGCAACACATGTATCTCATTGGAGTTGGAGACCAAGGACTGCCCCAATAGCTATTTTTATAGTATCTATATAGTCTTTTGAGTGTTTCCATTTATGTGAATCAGTGATTAATATCAAAGTTTGTGAAAGATTATAATATCTAGCATTTTATGTGTAATAAATTGTTTATAATATATATAAAAAATATTTTATGCACTTTTTCTATACATACTATGTTGGTATAATTGTTATCTGAAACTGCACAATTAGTTTATAGACACTGCAGGTGTTTAGCGCTCTCTTTATAATATATTTGGTATTCACTCGTTAAAATAGGTTTGTCCTTGCAGGAAAAGACGACCTTACACCCCAGTTTTTGACCCTACACCACCAGACATTGGCAAACATGGGAAAAAATTCCACTGTATTATGCCCCACACAGTAATGCCCCTTGGACCATATTATGCCCCACACAGTAATGCCCCATTCATCATATTATGCCCCACACAGTAATGTCCCTTGCATAATATTATGCCCCACACAGTAATGCCCCTTGCACCATGTGCCCCACACAGTAAATACCCCTTGCACCATATGCCCTACACAGTAAATTCCACTTGCACCATATGCTCCTTGCACCTTATTATGCCCCACACTGTGATGCCTCTTGCATAATCATATGTTGGTATAATTGTTATCTGAAACTGCACAATTAGTTTATAGACACTGCAGGTGTTTAGCGCTCTCTTTATAATATATTTGGTATTCACGTATAGTTTACTTCTAGCTATAAGTGGGAGCAGCTTGTTTTTAATAAGAGGCAATTGGTATAAAATCATTGGTCCCCTTTTCCTAACTAGAATTGGGGCAATATTTATTAAAATCCCTTATTGTGGTGCGCCTGAATTATTGTCTACCCACAGACGTCCGGGGAGTGATATTTAATTGACCACCCGGGTCATTTGTGTGTACACAAGGATTGTTTATATTCTATTTTAACGAGGCCACACCAGTGTTTTTGCATTCAACAAAACAAAAGGGAAAAATAATTACCTCCTTATCAGGGAGGTGTAGCTTCTGTCAGTCTGCCTAGATGGGAGCAGGGGAGGTAATAGTAGCAGGAGGAGGTGGAGCTTTGCTGGCTGTGTGACAAGCACAGCACATAACTTGCAAGCTGGGAAACAGAGGAGAAAAGGCCAGAGTTACCGCATTGGCTGCAGCTAACAGACCCACAGCTGTCACACTCATCAGATAAATTATTTCTCTATGCTCAGCAAACGTTGTTGAGAATGCTGGCGACCTGGGCTGAATGATGACTGTGGGACAAAGAAGGACAGGTGCTCCCTTCAGGGCTGGAGCCCGGCAACAGACGACTCTGTTATCTCCAGCAGTTCTGCAACTGGGTGTGTAGATGCTAGGTGTATAAAGACACATTTGTATCTCAACACCCTAATGTACTTTGACAAAATAGATGATAATCTCTTTAAAGAATTAATGTTATTACAAACCTTACTCCAATATTTAATTCCTACATCTTATAAAGCATAACAATGGTCCAAAATGTACATATAAACCCACCCACACATTTAACCTTAGTTTTAACCTTAACCTTAGATAGTGAATGCCCTTTCCAAGCCTACATTTTAGCTAATACTAAAAAGAATCCATTGAAAGAATAAAAAAATAAAGATTTTTTTTTGTCTTGTACAACTGTCTGAAACCTTGATTAGGAAGCAGTTGTAGTTTGTCTTTTGTCATTTACAAAGGGAATTGTGTGCCCACTAATTGAACAAATGTCACTTTTGCAGTTATTCCATTATTGACTTAAATAAATACAGGTTGAGTATCCCATATCCAAATATTCCGAAATACGGAATATTCCGAAATACGGACTTTTTTGAGTGAGATAGTGAAACCTTTGTTTTTTGATGGCTCAATGTACACAAACTTTGTTTAATACACAAAGTTATTAAAAATATTGTATTAAATGACCTTCAGGCTGTGTGTATAAGGTGTATATGAAACATAAATGAATTGTGTGAATGTAGACACACTTTGTTTAATGCACAAAGTTATAAAAAATATTGGCTAAAATGACCTTCAGGCTGTGTGTATAAGGTGTATATGTAACTTAAATGCATTATGTGCTTAGATTTAGGTCCCATCACCATGATATCTCATTATGGTATGCAATTATTCCAAAATACGGAAAAATCCGATATCCAAAATACCTCTGGTCCCAAGCATTTTGGATAAGGGAGACTCAACCTGTAGCTTCTAAAGGCATAATGTACACAGAGCTTGCTAAATACAAATATCCATCACTTCAGATCTGATCAAAATGACTTGGCTGCATAAGCACACAGCCAACACTATTGGAAGATGATCAATGCTATTTACACACAAAGAGAGGTAAAGACATTGATGGATATTGGCAGGACATAACTACAAAGTTTACATACTGTATTTGGATGTAAAAGGGTGTTACACATACACCAACAAGAGATTAACTAAATAAAAATGGCCATGAAGACCAACTGTCTCTATCATGTATCAATATTTATTATAGCAACCATGGTTGCCTTAATAAATATTAGAATTAAATTACTGTACATTATTAAAAGTACATTCAGCTTAACCAGTAAGTAGTCTACTCTGAAGCACAAGCATGGTGATCATAGCAGAAAATTGTGTTGTATATACAAAAGTACAGTTAGAAATATACATAAATCCATTGATGCAGCAGAATAAGATGCAGCAGAAGAAGCTACAGTAATTACACACCCTCCTGGATATCCAGATCAACTGCATGAAATGACTTCCACTGCCACTCTTCACAGCTCCTCTCCCAATCTAGCACCAGAGGTGGTAGATAGATCCCACAGTACCAGGTTAGAGGCTGGTTCTATGCCTAGCCCTATTAAAGCTCTAGACTAGAGGGAGATAGATAGTTGATCCTAACACGATCATGTAATCTTTATCTTGCTTTCCACAACTTTGACTTTCCCTGCCCATTTTACCGTATTTTGGCAAAACTTTCTTCAATTCTATAGCTAACAGGTGAAAGCTCATAGTGCTCACAGTGTTTTCCTCATGGGAATAGGGCTTACTTTAGACAGATGAATGTCATCAATAGTATCAGTGAAATATGTATTGTTATACTAATAGGCATTTATGACAATAATTTCCTCCCAAAATTATGTATAATCCAGAATGGTATCATCATGATTTTACAATATGCCATAATTATTTATCATGCATATTACAAATGGTATTATTTACATTAGGACTTCTAGCAAAATCTAGTAGGTTAGATGTTATCAATAGGAAGTCTATCTTTACGTGTACATTTTATGCCACTTCAGCCACCACATTATCCGTCTCAGCCCCTTGGAAGTGTTTCATCAACAGCATGAACAACCTATTATTATCTTGATTTGTATGACTTCAGTAAATTGGTGCTGCAAATTTGTGGTGGTTTTAAGCCTAAAACAATATATATTTCCAATGTCTTTGGCTGCCAAGGCTAAGCAGTACTAATACAAAACAGGCTGGCCAAATCAGCAGACAGCAATATGGATCGTAATGCATCAATTATATTTATAAAGTGGCAGCTTTTGTAAACCACTGTTTCTCGGCAGGTTTCAGACTTAACAGTTAGTGTTAGTGCCACATTACATTTTCACCTCAAACCCACCAAGACCAAGAAGTGGCAGCTTACAAAAGCCTTGTGTGTGTGAAGTTGCAGTGTCGTGGCACCATGCATATTCCCCAGGTGCCAACACCATCTAAGGAGAGGGAGCCTTTAGAGGAAGGTCTCCAATTCATCCGTGCCTCTCCCAGTTGGCCCCTGCCTCTAACTGTCATCCACTTGCTCTTGACTTTAACTACACTTGATGCTGACCTCTCTGTGGTTGTTAGTTCCTGTACAGCATGTAACTCTACTGCAGGACTACAGGAATGCACATGGACTACCACCCCAGGATCCTACTTCAAAATAATGACTCTTAAAAATGTGAATTTTAGATTATTACCTTCTCAGTTGGCTGTGACAACCTCTATTTGCCTTCAGAAAATATGGTATCTGACTGCCAATCACATAGTTACTCTCTGTACCATTTGGTGGTCACTGGGATTCCATCTATATTATTTGACTTTCACATTGCACACTACTATGTGTCACATTATGAACTTGTGGTATGGTGGGGAAGGGGGGCCAAGGAATATTTTTGCACCTGGCACCACTACTCACAAGTTCCACAGCTGTCATCTGCATATGTATTTTATACATAGCAAGCGAAGTGGAAAAATAGAAATCTAGAAATCACTGAACATACAGAACTTTATGAAGAATGTTTTAAAAATAAAAATAATCCAAGTATCAGTTAACACTGATCATTTCGATTTAAAAAATGAAATATACTGTATTTTTAAATGAAAGCTAAGGATAAAATTTTAAATCAATTTTAAACTAATCAAAATTTAGCAGAAAGCCTGTTTAATAAACTAGAATCTATATTTTTGTTATACTTACTGTATGGTCAAAGTACCAAGTGGTTATCCAAAATATTTTTGAAGAAGACAGAGGTCTTTAATGAAGATTGTTAACCACACAATGGATATGCAAAAGGATTTTATATTTCACTACCTACTAGTGTTGAGTTAGAACAGGCACAAAGTACTGCTGAGTTCGGTTAGAATAGGCATTTCGTCTGGGCACAAGCCACTCCCAGAAAGCACCAATACCTTCAGACAAGAGAAGTTCATCCCAGCTCTGTGTCAGATACAGATGGTGCATTTTTTACATCTCCATAATACCCAGTGGTGCCAGGAAGACTTCAGTAGGCATCAGTCTAATATAACTGAATTCAATATTACACCAGTTAAGTCCTAAATGATCCCTCCAAAACTGTTGGCTGGTCATACCTTATAATATCATTATGTGTATTACTTTAGGAAGGGTCATATTAGAATTTTAGATCACCATCTGGGGGTCTTAAATAATGGGGGTATTGTGTAGTGTGCACTGCACTCACAAGTCCACTTTCTCCCATCCTTGCCAAACTTTTATACTACAGTACATTAATGTAATCATTGCATCTGCCAAACTGCTACTAATACTTTATAAAACAACATAGTTGTGCTATCTTCAAAGCATTTAATACTACATTTTAGCAAAAGCTGTCTGCAATTTTCTGAAGCTTTAGCATTCACTTGGATTATAGGAGTAAGCTTTTAATCAGTATAGTTTTTGCTAAGCACTTCTAAAAAAGCTTCCCACCACTAAACCAAGGGAAATGAACTGCTTGAAATAAATGCCTTTGAGCCAATTATAATACATTGTACACCAAAGAACAACACATTACACACATACAGTAACAAGCTTCAGCTTTAACTCACCCAAGTATTCTTTTGTTACTTAAGACATGTCACATGTTTTAAATATGTTAAATCTTTATTATGAAATTGACAAATCCAATAAGAAAATAAAGAACTGTTTGACTCAAGAATGTTTCTAATTAAACCTACCATGTTCTTAAAAAATGAAGAACAAGTTGTAATGCAATTAAGGAGCTTGAAAAAATAAAATAAACAATAACATGTCTGCAGGATACCAAATATTGTATTTCTCCCCTTTAAAATCTACAGTAACAATTGTGTAATTTTTCTAAATTAACTTGGTCAGTTGAATGTCCTTAATTATTTATTTATTTATTACCAGTAAATTATGTTGGGCACACATATTAAATAGTTCTTTACAATCTATGCCATAGTGGAGCTTATTGTATATATTCCTTACCATATGACCACCCGTACACATATTAGGGTTAATTTATTTGTCAGCAGCCAATTATCTAACTTGAGAAAAATCTATCTGAATTATTGGTTTGTGTATATGCATGATATAACTTAATAATTTAACATTTTGAGTTCTTTAAATTTGAAAATGATGGGGGGGGGTAATGACTTGACTGGAATTTATTAATTAAAAAAAAAATATATATATATATATAAAAATACACATACTGTATATTATATACAGTTCACAATAAATTCAAGTGGAAGCCCTTTCTTAGAACTACATTGTAGAATTATGGCAAGGTTTGTATGTTCCTGGCAGGGTTAAGTAGGGTTTGTCCAAAAGTCTACAAACTTTTAGAATAAACTTTCATATTAGGTCAACAACCATAATGGCTTTGCTAGCTCTTAATCAATGGCTTTGTCAATGCAACTTATACAGATGTGTCCTCTTACTTCTAGCGTCCATACGACATATAGTACACCAGCTATTTGCATTGTGTCATGTCACAACTTGGTGTATTAAGTCGCATCATAATGCACTGAGATGCCAGAAAAGCTGGTGAGTGTAATACAACATTCTGTCCTCCAGATGTCACTTTTGTGAAACTGTACTGTGCATGCATAAAATAGCCAATGCAGATTGTGTGGCACCACCTGCTGAGTGGCTGACAGAACTATGTGGGAACTCTCATTCGGGATGCTATGTTACAGCGTGTCCATCATGGATTGAGAGCAGCAGTTCATTGGTTTCTGATAATAATGGAAGGGGACCCAGCACCTGCAGGTACTAGCTGAATATGAACAGTATAGTAGTGTGAGTGTACTTGAGTGTGTTATAAAGGATTAAAGCATTCAGTTTCCTTTTTTATATATATTTTCTATATACTGGTAGTACAGATGTCATCCATCTGGGCATCTGAGATGCATGGGCAGGCTGCCTGGGAACCCATTGAAATGGATAGTATGACTCTTTATTGTAAACTATCAACCCCACAGGGGTTGTTGCATAATTTTGCATCTCAGGTGCACATACAGCATATGAACAAACTTGTGTGATATGCATCTAAGATGCAAGTATGCATCTGGTGTACTACAGGGACAAGCCTTGAATTCTCATTCTATTATGAAGTCAATGTTAATATGGGCCTATGTAACATCTCAATCAGTTGCTGCAGTGGGTTATCGGTATGTTCAGCTGAGGTTCAAATACAATTAAGACAAGGGTCATAGAATAATAATTCTCAATACAGTAGTTTTAATATTGTAAACAGTGATATTTTTTTGACCAAGGTTCCAACACATGCACTCACTACCCCCAACACATACACACAGCTCACTGCATCCTCCACACCATTCATTTCTATACAATGCCACTGAGATGGCTTTAGCACTAATAGCTACAGACATTTTTGCTAGCAGCTTACTTAACATTATGCTAACTGGAACACATAACTGCAGTAGTGTGAAGACGCTCTCATAGTTTTCCAAAAAAGGAGATGAATTCATTGTGACCATTTGTAGAGTACTGCTGCTAAACTCCTTGAATGGCTGTGCACCTCCCCCCACTGCTAATCACTACATTGCTGCTAACAGCTTGCGTAACATGATGTTAATCAGTACACATGCTGTATACCACAGAACTGTGGTGGTGTTAAGAAGCCCTTTCAGCTTTCAATAAAAGGATATGCTGGCACGTGTAGTGTATCCCTGTAGGGTTGGAAAGATTGAAAAGGAACATCTGGTCAGATATAATGGCTAAATAAGCTGTGCATTTATGGGTTACCAAGAGTAACATTTGTCATATGTTATTGTAAACAAAAACTATTAGAAGAGGTAAGTTTACATACATACATACATACATACATACATACACACACACATACACTCATGCATATGCCAGATGTTGTATGCAGCCCTGTTCTGTCCCCTCCACCTTAACCTGCTGGTTGTAGTAAGTAGAGAACTGCCTGGGCTGCTCCACAGGTTTAGGGTTGCTGCTCACAGTGTTGCTTGGATGGTCTGGGGGGCTCTGTATCATTGTTACTGGCTGCAGGGAGCTGTTCCAGGCACCTTGCAAGCCATATGCAGGTGTGTGGGACAGTGCTCACATGCCCCTAGTTATGGCCCTGGTTTTATATGTGGCATTATTAGTATGTTCACCATTTTTTACATTTCCTTGTCATTCAGCGTAGGGTGCTTTTTGAGAATGAGGTAGAGAGTATTGTGTAAAAACCAAAAGATCAGTATCTGGAACCTTCCCGCATGGACGATAACCAAGGTTTTGAGATTATGCTATTTAATAATACTTTGTGCAAACTAAAAATCATGCTTGCCTCCTCTCCTGCAAGTTATAGGAGACTATGATTTTTCTGACAGTTCCCCGCACCCACAGATTTCCTGTTTCCTAGTGAAGTGGGCTAGATGAGGAGATTATATAATTGTGGCGCCAGATATAGAGGGTGTGGCAAAATGATGTCACTTTGTATCATTTGGCCCCACTCCTCCATGCAGACTCTCAATTTATGGCATTTTGGGGGCAGAGCTTAGTGACTGATAGCCCAGCCCTGACCTCTGCAGTGGTAAGTAGTGTCTCCTCTCTATTGTTCCCATTTATATTTATAATTTAAAAAACTTTTAATGGATTACCATAGGTTCTCAAACTCAATCCTCAGGACCCCAAGCAGTTTGTTTTCCTGGTCTTCTCACAGAAACAAAAGTGAAAAATTGAGCTCAGCCTGCGGACTCTTTTAAAATGTGTCAGTGAGTAATGAGTACACCTGTGCACCTACTAGGTGACCTGGAAAACGTGAGCTGTTTGGTGTCCTGAGGATTGAGGATAAGCACCACTGACCTAAACCATGCAATGTTTTAAAAAAAATTATCTTTGCACAGGAGTTTCTGATTTTCACAGTTGTAAATATAAATGAGTTTTAAAAGTTTGATAAATTGATAGAGCTGTATATTTGAGACGTCTTAATGTAAGTAAATATTAATCCATGGTTCTTGCCGTTACCCAAGGAGCAACTGTAGCAGATATGGTAAAAAGTGACAGGGCCATTTTTGTAGTTTATTAAATTCTACACACTGGAGGTGCAATCCAAGTTTAATCCAATTGTCCATTTGGGTGTTATCCCTCATGCAAGCCATGCATCGGTAATGACATCATAATGTCAACCCCCTTTTCATCCCCTTAGAGAAGATTTATTGAAATTCGAATTATGTAGTTTTCCTATTTCCAATCTGCAGAATACCTATGTTAAATTTCATCTTCCTAACATACCAAGAAGTAAGAGAACTAATGATGAGTCAGTCAGTCAGTAAGTAAGTGGAGTGAAGGCTTTCGGATTTATATATATAGATATATATACATAATTTTTTTAATTAAATCTGTTGTCTGGTAATATGAGTTTTTGAACTAGCATTAGTATTCCTGCTGTATGAAACATTTTTCCCTGTTTGCCTTTGTGCACCAAGGGCCTAATTCAGAGTTGATCGCAAAATCTTTCTCTAATGGGCAAAACCATATGCACTGCAGGTGGGACAAAAATAACAAGCAGAGAGAGTTAGATTTGGGTGGGGTGTGTTCAAACTGAAACCTAAATTGCAGTGCAAAAATTAAGCAGCCAGTATTTACTCTGCACAGAAACAATATAGCCCACCCAAATCTAACTCTCTCTGCACATATAATATTTGTCCCACCTGAAGTGCACATGGTTTTGCCCATTAGAGAAAGATTTAGCTTTTGCAATCAACCCTGAATTAGGCCCCATGTTCCACTCAAAAACTTACAAGTCATGCACTTTGCTCTCTACACAAACAATCTTAACATATGAATCACTGAGCTCTAGATCTTTGATTGCCTTCCTCCACATTTTTTTTTGTTTCCGGACTATAGATGTACACTAAAAAGATCTACAGTCAAACGGTTAAATTTAATAAGGTGATAGTTTTTTTTAGAACTAGTGGTGTTGCCCATAGCAGCCAATATGATTCTATCTATTATCATCTAGAAGCAGCTAGATAAATGTTAAGTAGAATTTGATTGGTTGCTATAGGCAACATCACCAGTTTTAAAAAACTCCCAACTTAGTAAATTTACCCCAATAGGTCTACCACTAATGGTAGATATACATTAGGTCGACAGAGTTAAAAGGTCAACAAGGTCAAATGGTCGACAAGTAAAAGGTAGACAGTTCAACAGGTCAACATGGTCAAAAGGTCAACAGGGTCAAAAGGTCAACATGACAATGGTCGACACACATATGGTAGACATACGTTTTTTGCTTTTTTTTTATTTTTTCAACTTTATAATACCTTACCATCTACATGGACTAGGATTGGGAATAGTAACATTGCCCAAAGCATGGCGATTGAAGCAAGACATGCAAGGAGACATGGTACACTAATAAGGTGCTTTTTTGTGGAAAAAAGTGACACAACGCTCAAAAAAAAATTGTCTACTTTTTTTGTGTCGATCATTTCCATGTCAACCTTTTGACCCTGTCAACCTTTCCTACTGTATTTATTTTATGTCGACCTTTTGACTCTGTCAGGATTTTGACACAGTCGATCTAATCCATATCTGCCATTAGTGGTAGACCTATCGAGTGTAGACCCTTTTAGTGTAGATCTAATAATCCACACCCATTTTTCTTACCTGGCCCTTGCCTATGAACATTTTAAAATTATTGTGTTGGAAACAAAAAATTCTGTCCCCTCAGATTCTTCCGCCTATCGGGAAAGACTTCAGATAAGTGTACTACTGTATCTCCTATCTCTGGTAGTCTTTTGCTATCTCCTCTGTCACTAGTGTCACCAAACTATCATCTCTCAAATATTCTGCAGAAAAATTAAGTCTATTCCGCAGAATACCAAAGCAAATTTTATGACCCCAGTCAATATGTGACTTACTGTACTTAAAGTTTTCTATTTACTACAACCAGGCTAACTTCAGCATCAGGACAGTATAACATTTCAGCCTAGAAAGAGAAACATATTTTCCTATTTTGCATAACAACCATACAGTATGTTTTTTATGCTTCTCTTCAATGAGCTGTATGTCACTGGGGTATAACTTACCCCAATATCACCACCCTTCACAACTTATAGATGACAATTGTTTGTGAAAATGTCAGATAAAGGTACAACAGCAGTAATAACTGATATTACCTTAACAAAAGGTCACCATGATGCTATTGTATGAAGTCTGATATTATATTTCATGTATTAGTATAATGTTTGGTTTATACAATTAAAACCAAGATGATACAAGTGATAAAAATCTGCTATGATTCAATGAGCCTATAATTGGCATATCAGCATTAATAAATTAGTTATTTGGAGAGTCAGAAGAACAAAATGTTCATTTTAGTTTTTGGTTTACGTGACGTTAGTAGATTTAAGAACATCAAACAGACCTGAGGAAATTAAGCATGCATTTGAAACTTTAAATTGATGAAAGCAAATATTTTTAACAAACCCATAAATTTCAGCAGAATATTTGAAAAAAAAATAGTTGTAGCTGCTCTAACAGACTTTTCATTGACATTCACCAGTTTTATGACACATGAGTCTGGAATTCAAATACCCTACAGATGTTTCCTGTCTAGGGCTAATAACCCTTCTATTTAAAGCTGCACCTCTTCTAAAGGAGAGCTTCTATCTTTATAACAGCTTGGTGACCTCTATAACTACAGAGTTCAATTTTGTATAGTGAGAGTAGCGTCTAATTGGAAGTAAATCATAACTATTTGGTGTAGTTTAGCCATAAGGTACATTTCAGAAAATCTAGAGTCATGTAAGTATTCTTTTATTTTTGTTTTCAAACACATTGAAATCTTGGGTTTTAGACACATGGTTCAGTTTTCAATAAATTACGTATTTCTTTTAAATTCCTTTTATGTTTCCTGCAAGTTCATCATATTTCTATACGAAAATTCCGATTTCATATTGCTATATGTGAAAAATCATATTAAACAATGTTTTTAATTATTAGTATACATTCTTAAAATGTTGAAAATATTTAATGTTTGTGCATTAATCTCATTAAGATGGTGATCCAGCCAAAGTATCTATAAATTCTCCAGCACTTCCTTTCTTCATATACCTAATTAAGTCTCTAATAGTCTAATTGTGGAAGAAAAGAATTAGAATCAAGTTTACCACTTTATGTATATTTAAAGCCACTTGAGGACCACTTTGTCTGTTAAGTGGCCTCTCACCTTTCCCAATTTGTAGGCTAGGTATGGGATTCTCAGGGTAGCACAGTAGTGCGGTTCCTTGCTGAGCAGACAGTGGGGGTAATTCAGAGTTGATCGCAGCAGGAAATTTGATAGCAGTTGGGCAAAACCATTTGCACTGCAAGGGGCAGATATAACATGTACAGAGAGAGTTAGATTTGGGTGTGGTGAGTTCAAACTGAAATCTAAATTGCAGTGAAAAATAAAGCAGCCAGTATTTACCCTGCACAGAAACAAAATAACCCACCCAAATCTAACTCTCTCTGCAAATGTTATATCTGCTACACCTGCAGTGCACATGGTTTTGCCCAACTGCTAACAAATCAACTCTGAATTACCCCCAGGGTCTCCTCTAACTTCCATGCACATGTTGTTGGCAGATACTAGGTACACATCAGTTGCACAACTTCTCTGTCATGCTTCTGCTATGTGGTAATTTGCTCTTATTCTTTTAGGGAGTGCTGGCATTGACTCTGATATCCCTCTATGGTTTAATAGCACCTTCACTGTGTTAGATAAACTTAACATGTTTGACTACCATGTGACATATACAGTGTTGGACTGGGGTATAAAGTGCCCACCGGGCGAATGCAGTGATAGGGGCCCATACGTGGGGGTGTTACCAGCCTACAAAAAGGGTGTGGCCTGCCTCCACAGAGGCTTGAAATGCACAATAGTCTTGTGCAGTGTACTGCAACATATCTACCATCTATAATACAAGTGCACAGTCTGGAACCTGATCCCTAGAGGAAGGAGGGGGCCTTCAGGCAGTCGGGCCCACCGGTGGTTTCCCCTGTACCCCTGTGGGCCAGTCCAACCCTGGACATATACTCTTTTGCAGAAATTTCAAGATTATGTGATCAGCGATGGGCAGAATTTGCACTCCCAGAATTTGCATTGTATGCTTAGGTATTTACATGTCCTGTATTCTCAGCTTGGTGAAGTATCTCTGCAGATTTCCACTTCTAAGCTAAAGACTTTGTTTCATCATTTGAGTTTCCATAAAGTAATATATTTCCTTTATTTTTATGCACTTTTTACACTTGATATTGAAAAGGCACTCTCCCAGATGATGATTGGGAACAGATTATTGGATGTTTTAGGGACGCTACCTTGTGATTATGGTACCAGAAAATTAATCTGTTTGTGACCCACTGAATTTGCCATTCACTTCTGACTCTCCTTAATATGGGCCAAGTGCCAACTGTCTGATATGTGAGTTGCCTGCTAGCAAATTTTGGCATATGTTTTGGGCTTGTCATGGGGTTTGCAGATTCTAGATGGTGGGTTGGGAGTGTATAAGGACTACTGCACCTATGGTCCTGACTCTTGACCCAAGGACATGTGTGCTCAGTCTATGCACTATAGCAATGTTGCCATTGCTATAATCTGGCATGCGCATAAGATCCATTGTTATCATAAATGGAAGGCACTGGTCAATGGTACCGCTAACCATGAATGATATATCTTGACCAGTAGAAATGCTGTTCATAAAAATCATAACATTTGGGATCACAGTGGTGTAGATTTTGCTTACACTAGGATGATCAATCTCTAGTATGTTTCTTTCTGATCTTTTTGTGATACTGCACCCTGCAAGTACATCCCTTTTGTATTGCGGCTTCTCTGCTTCTCTTGCATTTTTGCAGGTTTGACTATCAAATATTTTTATTTAAACCTGTGCTTTATAGCTTATAGATTGTACAAGACTGTACTTTGTTGTCTTGTTGCATCATTGCATTTGTTTTCTGAAATACTGTAGCATCTAATTGTTCTTGTTGTTTGTTTGTATGTCTTTTTCTCTGTAAATTACTAGTAAAGATTACTTGATCAAAAAATAATAATTTTGAGGAAAAACACATACACACTTACAAGCGTATAAAAATCATTTATGTTGATTCATAAGCCAATAGTATAAACATTCATCTTGTACTGAATCAGTCCTTCACCGCTTATCCTTATCTTCCTCCAATGTAGTCTGAATAACTTTGAAAATAATGTAATAAAAACATAAAACCTGGGGAAGAACAATCCAACTCCAGTACTAGCTGTATCCACTGTTTAATAAAGAATCTGTGAAGTGCATTCAACTCTTATTGCATATGTAGGATTAATAGGATCACCATTTCCCATGTGTCTAATTATTGGTAAGCTAGAATATCTTTATTTTTTTTTAATTTAACTTTTATTTTTGTAACTTTTTATTTAAATTTATCATGAAAAGATGATGCGTGACTACTGCATATTGCATAAGGGTTAGGTTTAAGCACATTTGACACTTAACCCCTTAAGTGGCATGCCTGGAAATCTTCCGGGCTTGCCAGCGATGACAGCGCTGGCAACCCCGGAAGATTTCTGGGCATAATACTTACTGATGTCCCAGGGACAGCCATGTAGCATGCATGTCATTCGGGAATCAGTATACTCCATTATGGAGTTTAGCCCACCCCTGCACTCCTATTGGCCGGGGGCAGGCTTTGCAGTAAAATGCATTATGCGTGAATGCGGCCGGGAATCAGCACTGGGCATCACCAGTCGATCCCCTCACCCTGCCCCATCGCTTTCCCCACCTGCACCTTCTCCCCGCTCCCACTTCAATTTAACCCCCCCCCCCCCCCCCCGGTGTGTTTTTAAATTAAAAAACTTGCTACTGGAGGGGTTAAACTATAGTATGACAGATCAAGGTGATAGTAAGCAGAATTTGCAATCCATTGTTTCGCATGCTGGGGGCTGCCCATCACAGGGCAAGGCCACCCAGTATTCTACCCGCTGCCCACCAACTCTGACTGTGCTCTAATTGCGATTGCACCGCAATTAGTGTGTGGTCACAGAAACTAGGGAAGCCACCTTCGCCTGGCTGCGATAACATGAGTATCACCATCATCTTTTCATTTGAAGTGGTTGAATGTGATGACATGCAGCCACCCCGAAAATGTAGCTGACCCACCTCATTTTCAATGCACTGCCCCTGCAATGGTCTGGCACCACCCCCCACCCACCCCGCGAATGCCTCTGCCTGTCATTCAAGCAGAGGCGTTCGCAGTTAATGGGACCTGACAGCATTAAAACTGCACTCACAGAATGGGACGGGATCTACGCGTGTGCACTGTGGCCCGGTCAATTGTTTGTGATGCAACCTGAATAAGGCCCTTAGATCCCTATTCAGGTTGGATCGCTAATCTTGCTAAAAAAAATAGTTTCTGCAATCACATAGGCAAGGTCATCCACAATTTAGCAAAATAGAGGCTGGAAGTGGTCATCACTGATGTCAGAGAACCGCCCGATAAATGCCTTTTCGACGCCTGCATTTTTTCAAACACACTCACAAAATGCCATGTTTCCACCCCTAAGTGCTGGCTTCCTGTCAATCAAATGTGATTTCATTATAGCACAATTTGTTTGAATAAACAATCGATATTTGCTGCCACACATACGTAATAGGAACACAGCGCACGCGCAGGCATACGAAAATCAGCCAGATTGCAATTCGCAACTTTGCAGAATTTCTAAGGTAAGGATTTTCAGAACTCACCAGTAATGCAGGGGCAAATGAAGGATTTAGCAGGAGGGGTTTGCGTGGGTGGGTGGGTGTGTATGCATATATCCATGTATGTGTAATATATATATATATATATATATATCTACATATATATACATACACACACATATATATTTTTATATATATGTATATTCAAATATTTATACAGATGGAGCCATGCTCAGTGAGCGTGGCTACATCGCAGGCGGGGTGCCCGGCATGCCTGGGTGTACCTCCGCCCAAGGCATGCTGGCAAGTGCACAGAGACGCTCCCACACGCGTCTCATTCCTGCACCTCGCCGGGCGCACTCAGTCGAAGATGGAGCCATGATTAGCATAACTCCATCTGTGTGTGTATGTATATATATATATATATATATATATACATACATACATATATAGTACACATTCATATATACGGTACATACACAAACACACATGATAGATACATACATACTGTACATAAACAAGCACACACACAAACGCATACATACAAACAAACAAACACAATCACACATAAACACAGACTTCAAACTTACATATACAGCATTATATGTAATCCACCAGGTGCTGTGAGCAGTGTGAGAGGACGGAGGGAGCTGCTGTGGCTGAGCATGCACAGCCAGCAGCTCCCCCGGGCCCATGGACATTCTGTAAGCAGAGCGCTCCATAGCTCTCTGCTGCTGCAGCTCCACCGAGGCAAGTGATAGCGAACGCGGTCGCGGCTTTTGTTGAGACGTAGACACGGCAGTCTCTGTCTCAAAATAGAAAATTCATCTCTTCAGGGGGGGTTTCCAGGTACTCGGAAACCCCCCTGCGTGCGCCACTGAGTTCATATCTACTGTTTACATCACGCTCCTTTTTCTTGCTTTAGAAGCTGCAAACTTTTCGATTCAAACTTCAAGTTCTGCAGGAAGTAACTTTCAATGAATAAGAATACAAGAGCTGTGAGGTACTGTGCTCTGCTGCTGAACATGGCACCCTGATGACCCTCTTAGCATCCTGATGGCCCTCCCAGCATCCTGGTGTGGCATGCCTACTGTGCATGTCAGATTCTCTTTCATCGCACAGCAGCGTAAGCAGGACGGAGTGAGGAGGGGCAAGAAGTGGAAGATGCTGCAGCTCAGGCAGTGCTCAGAGGCAATAATGACTGAATTAGTCATCGCTGCACGGCAGACTGTCTGCAGCAGTGAGTGGTTGAGTGGCAGAGACAATTACAGTGCTGGTGTTAGGCGCAGCCGCACTTCCGCAGGATCGCACAGTAAAAAACAGAAAAAGAAAAAAAGAAACCTAATTAATCTATTGTGCCAGCACTGGCCCCACCCTCCACCCCCCACCAGGACCCAGCGCCCCAGACTGCAGCCTGATCAGCCTATTGGTTGATCAGGCCTTGCTCATAAGGATCCTATTTAAGATTATTTATTTACCCACATTGATGACAGAGATAAAGTAATGAGACTGGGATGGATAACTAAGGAAATCTAGTTGTATTAAACAGTATATGTGACTTGCAGCGATCTTGTAAAACAGGTGGGAAAATTGTTTGACAAATGATTCAGAGAAAATTACAGTGTGCTGTTGTTGGGAGACCACTTGGCCAGAGAGAGGGGGTAAAGATTAGAAAAGAAATTACTGAAGAAGTAGATATGAGTTAATGAATAAGTGTAGAAATTTCTAAGTAGATAGGCAAGTTTAGAAGTGGGGATTACCAGAAAGTATACATACTGAATGCCACTATGTACAGTCAGAATGCAGGAAGGTTGAGGTAGATAAGTTAATGATGTTCACGGGTCCTGATCAAATTATGTTGAAGGTGTACCCATATTGTTGAATTGGAGTTGTTGTAATTTGTGAAGGTTTAAATGAGGGGGTTAGTAGTTGAAACAGCATCTACATCGGTGAGATTATTATTTGTAATGTTATAGTCCTCAGGTATAAGAGTAGGCTCGTAAGGTGAAAGGAAATGTGTAAGCCAGGAATTGACAAGAAATTGGGAGATAGGGCAGGGTGTCTAAATTATTTTGAGTGGGAGTAGCTTTAGTAGGAAATTTTGTGGACTTCCTCAGAGGTTAAGTACTGTAGAGTGACACAAGAGAATATAGGACACAAAAAGTGCAAATGGGTGAGTTCAAGATACCAACTCCACTGTTTGTCTTATCACCAAGGCTTTCAAGACTGTACAGTAGATTTGAGAAGGGCAGAAATAAGACAGAGGTTTAGAAGTGTTATGGTCATTAGTGCAATAAAGCCAAACATTGGTTCTAAAAATAGGTGTGTACATGGATTGGGACAGTGTAGGGGAATATGAAAACTATAGTAAAAGCAAAAAGTTGTAAAACAAACAGAAGATGTTGAATGGGATATATGTTTCCTTAACCTTTGTGTCACTGGGAATGGGAATCTTGAGAGCAAAAGTTAGAGAAAAAAGAACTGTGTTATTTATGTGTTGACCCACTGCAGCTAAAGTGGTAAGCGCCTAGTTGTCCAAATGCTAGAGAGGGGGAAAAAAGTGAGTTAGCACCACCTTTAGGGGCTAGGTTTCTGTGAGACAGTGTGCTTTTACTGCAAACACACTGACAATGAAAAGCTTATTTATGATCAAAAGTCTGTGTTTGTCACGGGGAGACCCTATTTGTGCACCAAAACATAAAAGCATTGACTGATTCTATCTGAGCTAGTTTACTGGCCACAATATATATCTGATTAGTTGTCTTTGAATGGTGTATTAACATCTGAATCCAGACTATCACACAGAAAAAAAATTGCAGATAATGAGAAAGGATCTGGAACCACATTCAGACGGAGGTCTGTTATGTTTCATTGTTCCTAGTTAATAATAGTACCAAACAAATTTCCTGAAATTCGATAGTGTTTCAAAGTTACACCACCAAAAATAAAAATAAACATACACTAATGAGATTGCTACCTATAAAATTTTTATAAAGATTGGGGGGTTTATTTACATAGTTTTGGATTGTAAAACCTGGCGCTTCTGATCATGTTTATGCCCTGTATTGAAAAGGGCAATGAGTATCAGGAGCGCTGGGTTCTATAACCCAATGCTTCATAAATAAAATTCTCTGTCTTATGTACAGTTTTCTGGAAGCACAGTTTTGCAGCACAAATTTGCAATATAGCCACAGACATGATATCAGATACTCCGGGCCGGAGCTTCCACTAGGCAGCTTTAGGCAGCTGCCTAGGGGCGCCGGGACCAGAGGGGGCGGCCTGCTACAGCTGCCTGAAAAAGGTTGCATGGTCCTACCTTTCACAGCCGCTGCAATCCCCCAGAACTCTTATCTTACAGTAGCCGCAACTGCTAAACTCCCGTATTGCAGCCTCCAGCTCCACCTCCACCAGGCACAGGCAGTAACTTTGACAGCTCCTGGAGTCCTGGCTGGGGGTGACATGCAGCACTGCTCTTCATTCCAGGCTCTTTCACAGACTACTCAGGGGAAGATTTATTAATCTCGGTGAAGTGATAAAGTGGAAGGTGATATAGGACCAGCCAATCGGATTTTAACTTCCATCTCACAGGCTGGGTTTGAAAAATGACAGGAGCTGAATGGCTGGTCCTTTATCACCTTCCACTTTATCACTTCACCCACAGTCCCAACTCTGCACTGCAGCATGCAGGTACGATGGCTGCACTGTGCATTCTCTGCATTGATAAGGAAAGAGGGCGAGAGCAGCAGTGTGGTGAGGGGGGGGGGAGATGAGGAGCAGGCATGCACACAGTCTAGGGGGATGAGCAGCACCATGCACACAGATTGTGGGGGGGATAGAACATCAGACATTTATCAGAGTAAGGGGGAGGGGGTGAGAGCAGCATGCCTTTTATCTGAAGGGTGGGGCAGTAGGCAGAAGTTTTGCCTAGGGTGCCGAGAAACCTTGCACCGGCCCTGATACTGTATTCTCAAGATTGCAATAGCTATCAGGGATCAAGACCCCCAATAAAAAAAATGGGAGATGTAGTATCATGAAGGAAAAACCTGTGATATCTTCTGCGGTCATCTTTTACTAAATTGCAGTGATATAGATGTGTCTCTTTACAACTTTGCCTGAGATGCGTTCGCATCGTGGGACAAAGAAGCTTCATGCCGTGGCATTTGTGGGTGCATGCATACGCATGCTCCTGTGAATGCTTTACACATGAGGGAGCAGTATAGCGTCAGAGGCCAGGCAGCGGGAGAAAGAGGCTCCCGCTGCCGCATATAGAGACAGGGGGACTGGGAGACACTGTGGGGATGGGTAGCGGGAGGATATGCACCCACTACCCATAGTAATAATGTCCATTCTGTGTGCAATTGCAGCACGCATGCAAAAGCACGCACCTGCGATCACTAGCATATCAAAACAGCCATGGCAGTGCGCATTCCCGTGAAACGTCATGCCATGGCTGTAAAAACCGCAAAGATGTGCGAGGACACATCTGTACATAAATAATGTGGAAACTGCTGACTGAATTATGACTTTCATGGTGAGACCTTTACTAACAGGTATCTGATCTAAACTAATAAGACAGACCAATGTTGGTATATAACGGTTCAGAGTAACGATACCTTTTTTTCCAGAAATGGGAAATTTTATCACCAGACTCCTCTGTTCCAGCTACTATATAGACCAGGGAGAAACTTACCAAGCCACTGGAACCTTTAGTAAACCTTAGGTAAGTTAAGGTCAGTATAATATGAATCTTTATACATATTAAATGCACCTTATTACAAACTTTAGAAAAAAAAACAGAGTAAGAAATTTAAGCTTTACCTCTCTTGTTTATAATAGAATGGACCACTACATTTTGTTATAATACGTATATGAGTTTCCATTTTTTAAATAAGTTAACAATGTAAGAAGCACCATCAAATACAAGAGCACTATTAAAATGTTACTGTTTTCAGACCCTGTATAGTTTTAAATGTGCTGTCACCTACTCTGTTTCCTTTCTTATCCCCATATGGAATAATCCTGACTTTCTTCTGGGTTTACATATTACTCTCATGAAAACATGTACCACAGTGTTCCTCAAATTCCCTGCTGATTTCAGTTCCCATGGGGTTACAATTGAAATCTCCTACGCAACCTTTCAATTTCTTTGAATTCCTTAAAATACAGCACTTTTTAAACTCCTTGCCACAGGATTCACTTCTTCGTACCATCACCCCCTTTGAACACCTCTGTCATTACCATCCCATGCCCAAGGGTATGATATCTCAGTTTATGGCATCCTCACTGATGCTGCTCATCCTACCCATAACCTGCTAAATCCTTCATTTACACTCACCTTAAAAAAACTTCTTATAAACTGTACTACAGCCGGTATTATAATCCAGAGTGGCTCTCCAAAAGTTTCCCTCTGGGACCCATATGGACTTTGGTATACACACTTCTAACTCAATTACTTGAGACCTCCATTCTGAAAGATATGTGTATTTTTCTTCTCCGTTACCCCTTACTGATTTTTGTAAAGCTTCCATCAAACTTCTGTCCCATGTACTAATTACTGCTAAAAGTTTCGAAGCCTGCAACTGGAAGAAACCCCACCTGCCATCTCTCTCCGCTTTGATATTACAAAGTTGGCAGATAGCAATAATAGAAAGTATTCCCTACATATGACAAGGTTGATATGTTTACTCAAGTGTGGGCCCCGTGGCTCTCCTATGAAAGTGCCCATTCACCTCTATACCCCACATTTACTTTCCCCATCTGACTCATGCATGATGGGATAGTGGCATCTAACTGCTTCTACTCTCTCTTGTTGGACCTCTCTGGCTTATTATTGGTCCTCACCTATCTTTTCCTCTTTCCTCCACTACACTTGACATTCCTTTCCTCTGGTGTTTTCTGTCCACCATTTTACATCCTTCAAAGTCCTTCCCCTTTCTCTGTAGCCCTGTCACCACTACATCCCTTTTTCTTGTGTCCTCTGCCTCATTTACTTTATATATAATATTTGTTATTGTGTTCATCCTGCCTACAAAAATTAGCTCACCAGTTTTACCTCCTATATTTGTCTATCTATGTGGGCACTCTAAATAAAGAATAAAAAGAAAGTTACTGTTTGCAATTTACATACTTTATACTTAAACTTTAGATTCCGTAAGTGTAGCTTCTTTCCAATGTTATCTATAGATGATATTTTATACCAGTTTGGTTCATTAGCCAATATGAGAATTCTACTCATGATAATAAATGGCTGAGAAATTACTTTATCAAACTAACATACATAACCAATTTTTCTCTGTAATGCTTATACAAATGGATTTCTCTTTCAGGATTACAATACCCTGTTAACAGTTGTCAACAGTATAGTTTTCACTTGTTCTAAGTAACATCTTAGTGAGGTTTTATTTTTTTAATTTGACACATTTTAATTAAAACTACCCCTTATTACCATATTTCGCCCACACAAAGCCAGGCGGTAAGGATTTTATACTAAAAGTGGAAAGGGGTCATCAGACCATGCATGTGTGAGCAACTATTGGTAGGGAGGGATCCTGTGGATCCTTTTCCTGGTAAATTTGGTGATCCGTAGCCCATAGGCTACAAAGGTTGATCCCATCTAAACTTGGCGTTTGCAACTCGGTCAAGCTCTGGGATGCAAAGTGTTCTGGATCTTGGTAAATTTGGCATTTTAGCAGCCCTCGTAGAAATCTATCTGGGCTGCTTTCATAAATTAAAATGGGGGATCACAGCAGATATCTCTGATAATGCCCTGCAATACCACGCAGCACTACACTACAGGTTACATTTGCATTCATCAGCAGAAATCACACTTTTAAAAATCAACAATGGTACTTAGGAAACCGACTCCATCACAGTTTAAGAAGAAAACACTTACATTTGTCAGGGGAAACCATATAAATCATAAGGAAGTCTAAAATCCATGATATTATTCATTTGCTGGATGTTTTTATATAAAATTCATTGTATCTGTTCCTAATTTATCTGAGAGTGCTCAGGGTTTAGTGTTCTTGGTTGAAAGCCAAACATTTTATCCTGCTTGGCTTCTAAGTATCTTTACATTTCTACTCCTGTCTAGATGATGGCATTGTGTTCTTTCTCTTTTTCAAATACATTTTGCTGTTGCAGAAATTCAGACCATTGCAAAGTTGAAAATCCCCAAGGAGTGCTAAGTTCAGATGATGTCAGCCCACTGTAAAAGTCACAGATAATATAGAGATTCAATACTATTTTAATGAGAATTCTTTAATAAAATGAAGACATATGGAAATTCACCAGCATAAAAAGATGTGACCAGCATGTATGACAAATTAATTTCGCCACCAATATGCTAGTCATAATGTTTGTGTTGGCTGAGTTTTTTACAACATTTAGCCCAGTTTCTAATAAGTTGGCACCATGGGCGCTAACACAAAATTTTTTAATAAAAATATACACTGAAGACTTGGGGAAATTCTTTGAAGCCAGATAAAGAAAGCAAAATATCACCTGATTAGTCCAGTTAAATGTCGTCCATACATATTGTAACAATGTATCACAGAAAAGAGAGCCCCATCTTTAAACGCATATACATTTTCAAATAAATGCCGTTCCAGCAGATGAATTGCACTTTGCTGGCTAGTTTGGGTCCTTTCTGTTCACGTGTACAGCCCTAGAAGCCCAACTTGAAATAGGTGCAGATTCTGTACAGAATGGTTGTTCCCGGTGACTGGAGGCAGTGCAAGTAGTGTCAGTGTCCCTCAGCAGTTCGGTAGTTCACAGTGGCCTCTGACATGGAGGTGACTCTTCACCTGTGCAGAGTGGTTGTTCCCAGTGACTGGAAGCAGTGCAAGTGGTGTGAGTGTCCCTCAGCAGTTCGGTAGCTCACAGTGCACCTGACATAAAGGTGACTCCTTCTCCTGTGTGGGATAGCTGTTCCCGGTGACCGGAGGTAGTGCAAGTGGTGTCAGTGTCCCTCCACAGCACAGTAGCGCCCAGCAGCTCTTGACATGGAGGTGGCTCTTCTCCTGAAAGATTAAAGATGGATGCACTGGGGTTAATGTAGAGATGGATACAATGTGAAATTCATCTGCTGTAATGGCATTTAATTGAAAATTGATCTGAATTTGAGGAGGGAACTGTCTTTTCTGTGATAAATTTTACGATATATTGTTGTTATTATTATTATTATTATTATTACATTTTATTTATAGGCGCCACAAGTGTTTTGCAGCGCCATACAAAGGACAGTACAGGGAGCATGACAGTAAATAAATAACAAAAATAGAGTGCAGGTAACAAAGAGTACCACAATTCTCAAAACATTATACAGCTTAGATGTTAGTAGCGAGGGAGTAATCATTGTACTACTTGGGGCTGGCAGCCATAGATAGAGAGGAGCCTTTACCAGTAGGAGAAAAATCAGGTAAAGATGGTCGCTGAGTGAAATGTGTCGAGAAGAGGGCTTAGACAATAAGAGGAAAGAGGGCCCCGCTCTGAAGAGCTAACAATCTAGTGGGGAGGGGCGACAGACAGATGACATGAGGTGCAAGCAAGCAGGAGGAAGCCTGATGGCAGTATGCAAGCAAAGCAGAGATGTTCAAGGCATGGGGCAGGGGGATGGAGGAGCAGCCTAGGGACTAGGTTATGCATTGAAGGGGTATGCTTTGATAAATAGGTGGGTTTTCAGTGCCCATTTGAAGCTTTGCAAGGTCGGGACTAAATGGACTATATTTAACTAGACTAATCAGGTTATTTTTGCTTTTATTATCTGACTTGAAAGAAATTCACCATTTCTTCATTGTATATTTGTATTATTCATTTTTGTGGTAGTGCCCCAGGTGTTTTCTAATTCATTGTTATTTGTGTATTATATTGGTGGGTGGATTCCACCTGAATATACCTATACAGCTTTATCCACATAGCGCCATTGTTTTTTCCATTCCCATTATTACTCTAATACATTGGCGAACATTATAAACATACAGTACTTTTCAACACCAGAAAAGTGATTAAAATTTGTTCGGAGCAAATATTGAATCACAAATTCAGCAGGAACTTTCAGTATCCCATTATACAGGTGCTGTATTCTTTAGTACATACAGAAAATACAGTTTGTGATACTGTTGACAAGTATACCAGGGTATTTAAACCCCACTGACAATACATATTAAAAGTAAATATCTAAAGAAAAAAAGGAAATATAAAAATAGAATTGGCATAAGCAACAATGTATGCTCTGATTTGAAGATCATGCAGGTTACCTAATTATATTGATGTTCTTTATTCATAAATCTGCAGCAATCCTCTGACATGTATTATATTGTACTATATTAGCAACTCTAATTTTCTTTTTTGTATATGTGTTGCCTAAGATATTGAAATGTTGTTCAAAGAACTTCCGCAAACAACCAAACTTTGATGTAGCATTTATCAAGTACATTCTATAAAATGATAGGTAAAAGCTGATTGGTTGCCATTGGCAACTTCTCCAGTGGTCCACTTCTTCACTCTTTTCACTGCTTGATACATCAACTCCTAAGTCTTTATGCAGTGTGTCATTTCCTTAAATGGCTTTGCACAGGCTTAAAATTCCCAAAGAATTTTCCCATGTACATTTTCAATCTGGAGCATGAACACTGTGCAAAATCAAAAGCTAACTATTTTTGGATTGTTTTATTTGTTATATAATCACATTTGTCAGCTTGTTAATGAAAATCCGAAGTAATTATTTTACACTAATGGGTAAAGTCATTGCATGAAAAGTTATTTTGTGACTTTGCAATGGAGTTAATAAACTTCAAGAACACCAAAGCCAAAGATCATCTAGACCAAAATATGTAATTTCCCAAGTACATTAAGACACATTTCCTATGCCTTGTACATTTAATATTTACTGTTGGGCACATAAATAATTAAACGTTCTAAGACATGCCACAAGAATGTTTCATAGCAATTAAATGAAGAGGTCTACATTCTAAAAGTATGCATGATCAGTTCCAGATTATAAATGGCAATGCTTGAGGTGCATTAAAGATCATGGGCAGTGTGGTATTTAAGGAAATCATCAGCCAACTTCAGATCTAAAACACATGACAAAACCACAAGCCACACATTATAAGATCTGAAAGCTGTAACATGAGTGACCTAATTTATTCAATGTGGGTTTTCCTGTTTGATGTTTTTTAGACTCATTCTACGTGATGTGAAAGCACAAATAATAAAACTCTGTTTTAAGGTTTCCCCTCGGGGAATTATTTTAACCATATTTTGGATAGCAATTTGAGGACACAAATTGGATTTCATATGATTTCACTAAATTCGATTCCAAAGGCAAGTAGTTACAGTAGTTGAAAGTTCCAGTTTCAGAGCAAATGTGAAGATTATGACTTGATTAAACTCCAGGACATTCACATATTTTTCCAGCAGAGGGATGAGATATAGTAATTGCTTCCATCTTAGCTCTGCAAAGCCAAAAGGCACTGATGTGTTACAGTTCTCCCTTCACTGATGATTGCTACTCTGCTTTATTATTTTAACATATTGCATGGAATCTAGAACTTGGAATGTGCACCATATCAGATTAGTTAAGACAATAAAGGTTATTTTTGAATGAGGAGTATTATGGAGTGAAGGCAGTTTCTTCTGTTTTCTGTTTCAGACTCTTGAGAACATCTTCCTGTTTTTTTTTTTATATGTATGTGCATGTGTTAGAGTAGTGTTTCCCAAGTCTGGTCCTCAAGGAATGTTAACAGTCCAGGTTTTAAGGTTATCTATGCTTGAACACAGATACTTAAAACCTGGACTGATAGTGTGCCTTGAGGACACAGGTTGGGATACACTGTATTAGAGTGCCAAGGTTTCCTCACATAGGGACAAGCTATGAAAAATAGATTCTATGGGGTAAATTTACTAAGATGGGAGTTCTGCTGTATTTAAAATGGGATGTTGCCTATAGCAACCAATCAGATTCTACTTCTCATTTATCTAGCACCCTCTAGTAGATAATACCCGGAATCTGATTGATTGCTATAGGCAACATCCCATCTTAAATAGAACCCCCATCTTAGTAAATTTACCCCAATATTGCTAGACAAGATATTGTAAGGATGTTTAAGGGGTCAAGATGGCATTCGTGCCAAATTTAATATTCTGTGGATTCCGGAAGGTGTAGAGATTTTTAAAATTTAGCCACAAGTTCAAGGTGCAATTTTTTAAAATTAAAAAACAATAAGGTTTTCCCTTAAAAAATGCTGCTTTAAATCTGGAGATTAAATTGCCAAATTCTCTGCACTTTCTGTACTCTGCAGGCTATTACATTTGGTCCACTGGGTTTTTGAAGTGCCAAACAAATCTGAATTTTATTCATCCTCTGAGGAGACACTTTAAAAAATAATCAATTTGAGTCATCTAGGTTCAATTTGCATTGGAAAGCTTATTTGTATGGGCGCATAAACCAACATAAATAATACAGTAACATGTACAACTCAGATGCATGAAATAAAAATACTCCTGATGTCCTCTTACTATTTTGATTTACACACTGCAGTAAATAAATTAAGACCCATTGAACAGTAAATTATGACACTATGAGGCAAACATGCAGTATAATTAAGTAACGTGGTTATGGTGGACTATGTGCCCATAAAAATAAGCTTTCCAATGCAAATTGAACCTGAGGTCGATAACTCAAACTGAATCTTTTAAATGTGTTTCCTCAGATAATGAACACAAATACATGCACACACACTATAGATATATATATAGTCACGGCGGGATAGCGGCACTCTCAGGTCTTAATTGACTTGATAAAATCCTATGTAGCAGTCTGCATTATCTTAGATAGACAATATATATATATTGATATATATATAACAAACAAACGTAGGTGCGGGACTCACGGCTTCACAAGAACTCTCAACTCATTTCCTGCTATAACAACGTTTCAGTGCTTTTACTGTCATCAGGTAAATACACGGACACACATAAAACATACCTTTATACAAATGTGCTTCACCCTGTGCAAATCAGCTCACCGGGACCGGGACCAAACACCCGCCCAGAGGCGCCTTCTGGCGAAGAATACATTAGTCTGCTGTAAAAACAAATTAAGCTGAAATGTATATAATACAGCATGGTGAAGTTATCATGCACTTATATAATTAGAATTGTTTTAATAGAAAGATAGCTTTGGATTAAATCATTTTTAATCTATTAACCCTCTGTGTATTTAAATTATTTCTATTTAAAAGGGAAAATTGGATATCTAGACTACTGGAATTCTATAAGAAACTTGAATAAGATATGCTTTCATTTAATCCTCCTGGAAAAACTACACCAATTTTGCTATCCAACGAGCCTCACACTGTAACAGTTTGCGAGCTCTGTCACCACCCCTTTTTGATGCTGGTATATGATCGATCATCTATAATTTTTTAGATGTTGCTATTTCCATTAGGGAGGGAGAGGTAAGGACCAATATCTAACCTACTGATAGGAATAACCTATTGCTTGCCACCAGTTGCCATCCCAAATCTCTGATTAAAGGTTTACCCTACTCCCAATTTGTAAGAGTAAGATGGATTACATTTAATTTGGAACAAACTGAAACACAAATTGACTTAATGTTTACTACATTTCTAGCCTGAGGATGTAATTTTAACCTGTTGCAGTCTGCCAAAAAGAAAGCCCTTAGTTTGGACAGACTTCGTTTGTACCAACCTAAGGTTAAGCAGGAATCTCCTACAGTATGTTACCATGGGTTACCCAATACAATTGGGCCAGCCCTATTACTAATAAAGTCTCTTAAAATCTTTGACCAATAATTCAGTCCGATAACGACCTTAATCTTTCCACGTCTCGCAATATGTCCTGTTATAAAAGAGGTCGTAACTTACAAGACATTTTAGTGAAATCAGATATCTCTAATTTAGATACCATTACACATAGGGGTAAGTTAGGTTGTATCAGATGTGCCTGTGTTACATGCCATTTTCTTATTCCAGGTGACACCTTTTATCATATGCAAATGGGTAGACCCATCTACATTTGTCACAAATTGACTTGTAATATGAGGTTCACAGTCTACCAGATTATTTGTTCCAGTGGCAAGTCGTACATAGGGAAAACGGAATGTCCATTTAAAGATAGAATGGCAGCTCATCGGTCTGCCATAAAATCCACTCTGACTACCGGTAAAGGTGAACAGCCAGTAGCCAGACATTTTGCTTCTGCTGCCCATAATTTGACATCACTTAAATATCGAATGATTGATTGTATACCACCATCCATCCGTGGTGGCAATAGAAGCCTAAAATTATTGCAGTGTGAGGCACGCTGGATTTTTCGCCTTGGCACGCTAGCGCCCAGAGGTTTAAATGAGCAGAGTGGTATTAGTGTACTGGCTCTTAATAACTGACTTTGCTAATATTCCTTTAAATGTTTAATAGTTCTGCTGTCACTTTTGTACTGTATCTTGTATTTTTAACAATGTGTCTGTCTTTGTGTGCTTTAGTTATATGTTACTATGGTGATGCAGGTGATTGATGTCAGATGATGCTGCGTGATTCTACACCGTGACATCATCACTAAAGCGCCACCGACTGGGTGTGTAGTTCCGACACAAATTGGCGCCACTTGAGGTGAGGTTCTTTTTTTAGGTAAGATGTTTTTCTTTGTCATTGTCTGATGAAAATGCCAAGAGATTAAAGGCCTAGAAACGTTGCTGGATCAACACTGCCAGTCATAGGAGTGCCGCACCTTTTGCATTCGGTAACTGTTTTCTGTGAGAGCACACAATGCCATTTGTTTGTAAGGAGGCTGTACTGGACCCCTGTTGGTATATATATATATATACCCTGTTGTATGTATGAGTGCTGTGGGTTCTAGCCTATTGTTTATATAAAATTTTTTGATATCGCTCTTTTTCTTGCACGCCTATTGTCCATATGTACTGTAAATTAAATGTTAAGAAATTCCCCAGGTGTTTATTAAGTGATATGCTTGGGTGTGGTTCCTCTTTCTTTAAAAGAGTGAGGCAGGGCCTAAACCCATGATAGATTCTGATTCTGATTTTTCAAATTCCCCATTTTCCCTCTCTGACCACCACCTGCTCTCCTTTAACCTATCTCTCTCGACTTCCCCATCTCTACCTCCCAAGGCTACCATCACTAAGCGTAACATTGAGGCTATTGACACCACATTCCTTTCCTCCCTGTTTGACTCACTTCTCTCTCCTATTCTCTCTCTCTCATGCCCTGAACAAGCCACTTCCATATACAATGCATCCCTTACTTCTGCTCTTGACTCTGTTGCTCCAACAACCACTATTCACCCTCGCAAATTAACACCTCAACCCTGGCACACCAAATGCACCAGATATCTGCAAAAATGCTCACGTACTGCTGAGCGACACTGGAGGAAATCACGCTCTAAGGCAGACTTCCTCCATTTCAAACTTATGCTCTCATCCTTCAGTGCTGCCCTTTCTCTTGCTAAACAGTCATACTTTAAGAACCTCATCTCCTCCCAGTCTTCCAACCCCCGGCGCCTCTTTGCCACTCTCAACTCACTCCTCTGCCCATCTCCACCTCGTCTCCCTTCCTCACTCTCTGCTCTTGACTTTGCCACTTACTTCACATCCAAAATTGACTCCATACGTAAGGACATCACATCACACCAGACCATCAGTAGCCAGCTTTCCCCCATCCCTTACCACCCCTCCCCATCCCTCCCACCTACTCTGACCTCTTTCTCACATGCAACTGGAGAGGAAGTCATGGCCCTCATTCATTCCTGTCCCCTCACCACCTCCCCACTTGACCCTATCCCCTCCCGCCTCCTCCGCTACCTCTCTCCTTCTGCTTGTTCCCACCTTTCCCACCTTCTTAATCTCTCCCTCTCATCAGGCACTGTCCCCTCTGCCTTCAAGCATGCACTCATCTCTCCTATTCTTAAAAAACCTACCCTTGATCCAAACACTCTCTCCAACTACTGACCCATCTCTCTCCTCCCTTTTGCTTCCAAACGCCTTGAGCGTATTGTCTACAACCGCCTTACTGCCTTTCTTTCCTCACACTCACTACTTGACCCATTCCAGTCTGGCTTCTGTCCTCTCCACTCCACTGAAACTGCCCTTACAAAAGTATGCAATGACCTCCATGCTGCTAAATCTAAGGGACACTACTCTCTACTTATTTTACTTGATCTCTCTGCTGCTTTTGACACTGTGGACCATCCTCTCCTACTGCAAATCCTTCACTCCATTGGTCTGCGTGACACTGCCCTCTCTTGGCTGTCTTCCTACCTCTCTGACCGTTCATTCTCTGGGGTAAATTTACTAAGGTCCCGATTTTGACCGAGATGCCGTTTTTTCATCAAAGTGTCATCTCGGTAATTTACTAAACTCAAATCACGGCAGTGATGAGGGCATTCGTAATATTTGGAAGTCCTAGGAAAAAATCACGAATGAATACACCATCGGTCAAAACGCGGCTGTTTAAGTATGAATCTCGGTCATTTACTAAGAAGTGCAAAGCCAAAAAAAACAAAACACTGCCGTGAAAAATTACAACTCGTTAAAAAGTGCTTTAAAAAAACAGACCTGCTTTTTTTATCCGTGATTGGATAGGCATGCACGGATCCATGAGATCCGTGCATGTATATCAGTGGGAAGGGGTGGGAAAGTGATTATTTTCTCCAAAAAAATTGCGTGGGGTCCCCCCTCCTAAGCATAACCAGCCTCGGGCTCTTTGAGCCGATCCTGGTTGCAGAAATATGGGAAAAAAATTGACAGGGGTTCCCCCATATTTAAGCAACCAGCATCGGGCTCTACGCCTGGTCCTGGTTCCAAAAATACGGGGGACAAAAAGAGTAGGGGTCCCCCGTATTTTTAAAACCAGCACCGGGCTCCACTAGCTGGACAGATAATGCCACAGCCGGGGGTCACTTTTATATAGTGCCGTGCGGCCGTGGCATCAAATATCCAACTAGTCACCCCTGGCCGGGGTACCCTGGGGGAGTGGGGACCCCTTCAATCAAGGGGTCCCCCCCCAGCCACCCAAGGGCCAGGGGTGAAGCCCGAGGCTGTCCCCCCATCCAATTGGCTGCGGATGGGGGGCTGATAGCTTTTTGTGAAAATGAAAAGATATTGTTTTTAGTAGCAGTACTACAAGTCCCAGCAAGCCTCCCCCGCATGCTGGTACTTGGAGAACCACAAGTACCAGCATGCGGCGGAAAAACGGGCCCGCTGGTACCTGTAGTACTACTACTAAAAAAATACCCAAAAAAAGACAAGACACACACACCGTGAAAGTAAAGATTTATTACATACATCCACACAAACATACATACATACTTACCTTATGTTCACACGCAGGTCGGTCCTCTTCTCCAGTAGAATCCAAGGGGTACCTGTTGAATAAATTCTACTCACCAGATCCAGGGTCCCAGGGTCCTCGGGGCAACCATTTGTAATCCAGGTACTTGAATAAAATAACAAAACGGATACCCGAGCCACGAACTGAAAGGGGCCCCATGTATTCACATGGGACTCCTTTCCCCGAATGCCAGAAACCCACTCTGACTTCTGTCTAAGTGGGTTTCTTCAGCCAATCAGGGAGCGCCACGTTGTAGCACTCTCCTGATCGGCTGTGTGCTCCTGTACTGAGTGACAGGCGGCACACGGCAGTGTTACAATGTAGCGCCTATGCGCTCCATTGTAACCAATGGTGGGAACTTTCTGCCCTGCGGTTGACCTAAAGTGACGTCACCGCTGAGCAGAAAGTTCCCACCATTGGTTACAATGGAGCGCATAGGCGCTACATTGTAACACTGCCGTGTGCCGCCTGTCACTCAGTACAGGAGCACACAGCCGATCAGGAAAGTGCTACAACGTGGCGCTCCCTGATTGGCTGAAGAAACCCACTTAGACAGAAGTCAGAGTGGGTTTCTGGCATTCGGGGAAAGGAGTCCCATGTGAAAACATGGGGCCCCTTTCAGTTCGTGGCTCGGGTATCCGTTTTGTTATTTTATTCAAGTACCTGGATTACAAATGGTTGCCCCGAGGACCCTGGGACCCTGGATCTGGTGAGTAGAATTTATTCAACAGGTACCCCTTGGATTCTACTGGAGAAGAGGACCGACCTGCGTGTGAACATAAGGTAAGTATGTATGTATGTATGTTTGTGTGGATGT
The DNA here is from genome assembly GCF_028390025.1 of Pseudophryne corroboree. Taxonomy (NCBI): domain Eukaryota; kingdom Metazoa; phylum Chordata; class Amphibia; order Anura; family Myobatrachidae; genus Pseudophryne; species Pseudophryne corroboree. The sequence continues at coordinate 488,238,709 of NC_086444.1, read as the reverse complement.
ATGTAATAAATCTTTACTTTCACGGTGTGTGTGTCTTGTCTTTTTTTGGGTATTTTTTTAGTAGTAGTACTACAGGTACCAGCGGGCCCGTTTTTCCGCCGCATGCTGGTACTTGTGGTTCTCCAAGTACCAGCATGCGGGGGAGGCTTGCTGGGACTTGTAGTACTGCTACTAAAAACAATATCTTTTCATTTTCACAAAAGGCTATCAGCCCCCCATCCGCAGCCAATTGGATGGGGGGGACAGCCTCGGGCTTCACCCCTGGCCCTTGGGTGGCTGGGGGGGAGACCCCTTGATTGAAGGGGTCCCCACTCCCCCAGGGTACCCCGGCCAGGGGTGACTAGTTGGATATTTGATGCCACGGCCGCAGGGCACTATATAAAAGTGACCCCCGGCTGTGGCATTATCAGTCCAGCTAGTGGAGCCCGGTGCTGGTTTTAAAAATACGGGGGACCCCTACTCTTTTTGTCCCCCGTATTTTTGGAACCAGGACCAGGCGCAGAGCCCGATGCTGGTTGCTTAAATATGGGGGAACCCCTGTCAATTTTTTTCCCATATTTCTGCAACCAGGATCGGCTCAAAGAGCCCGAGGCTGGTTATGCTCAGGAGGGGGGACCCCACGCAATTTTTTTTTTTATTTTACACTGTTTAATTTAAAAAAAAAAAAAAAAGAACCCCAGCACGGATCACACAGATCCGGCCGAGATTCATTTTTAAAAAGTCGGCAGTGTTTTGCTAATCACTGCCGTAAAAAAAAAAAAAAAAAAAAAACACGAATGACATCGACATCGGAACAAAAGAAAAACCCGAATACGACAGCTTAGTAAATTAGTCGTAATAAATTCAAAAAGTTGCAGTTTTACACTTTCGATGTCATTCGTGATTGAACTTTGACCTGAAACGGGAAAATACGAATCTTAGTAAATTTACCCCTCTGTCTCTTCTCATGACTCCACCTCCCCCTCACTTCCACTAACTGTAGGTGTACCCCAAGGTTCTGTCCTTGGTCCGCTCCTCTTCTCTCTCTATACGTCCTCACTAGGTAAGCTCATTAGTTCTTTTGGTTTCCAATATCATCTCTATGCTGATGACACCCAAATCTATCTTTCCTCTCCAGACCTCTCCCCTGCTCTCCTCACTCGTATCTCCAACTGTCTCTCTGCTACCTCTTCCTGGATGTCCCAGCGCTTTCTTAAACTTAACATGTCTAAGACCGAACTGATCATCTATCCTCCCTCCCGCATAACCTCACATCCTACAATCTCATTATCTATTGATGGCACTACTATCTCCTCTAGCCCCCAAGTGCGCTGTCTTGGAGTAATCCTTGACTCCTCCCTCTCCTTCAAACCACACATTCAGCACCTCTCACAAACATGCCGTTTTCATCTAAAAAATATTTCCAGGATTAGACCCTTTCTGACCCAGGATGCTACTAAGACTCTTATCCACTCACTGGTCATCTCCAGACTGGATTACTGTAATCTCCTCCTGACTGGCATTCCTGACAAACAACTCTCTCCACTCCAATCTATCCTCAATGCTGCTGCCCGGCTCATTTTCCTCACCAAACGCACTACGTCTACCTCTCCTCTCTTACTAGACCTTCACTGGCTCCCCTTCCCTTTCAGAATCCATTTCAAGCTTCTCGCTTACAAAGCCCTCACCCACTCCTCTCCCATCTACATCTCTGATCATATCTCCCTTTACATTCCCACATGTCCTCTTCGCTCTGCTAATGCACGACGACTTTCCTGCCTATGGATCACCTCCTCCCACTCCTACCTCCAAGATTTTTCACGTGCTGCACCACTTCTCTGGAATTCCCTACCTCTCCCCCTCAGACTCTCCACCTCTCTACAAATCTTCAAACGGGCTCTCAAGACCCACTTCTTCACCAAACCCAGCCAAATCTCATCCTAACCCTCTGTTCTACACTCTCCATGTACCCCATCTGTGTCACCCCTGTCTGTCTACCCCTCCCCTTTAGAATGTAAGTTCTCACGAGCAGGGCCCTCTTCCCTCATGTGCTTATCCTTTCTTACTTTAATAATCTTCAACTGTATCAACTCCAGCAGTCTTCTGCCACCTGATACTTATTCCAGTGTCATCTGCTGATGTAACTATCTTTATTTACCCTGTACTTGTCCTATACTGTCATCAACTGTAAGTTGCTGTTTTCCTGTTTGATTATTCATGTACTCTGTAATTGGGTGCTGCGGAACCCTTGTGGCACCATATAAATAAAGGATAATAATAAAAATAATAAATAGAAGCATACTGTGTATTTAAAATCCAAAAGATGCCTGAGAGCAATGCTTAGATTTTTGAAAGTCAGTGTAGGGACTGACCAAATGGGAATGGTCGTGAAGGGGCAGGTCTGCTTAACAAACTATTGCAATATTTTGGAACTAACATTCCCTGAATTCAGATGAATTACAGTTTGAAGTGTTAATATTATGTGAGTGCTGAATTTGTATGATTTTTTTATTTAAATGGTGTGGTCACAAATACCACTGGCACCGCAGATGTATGAGTGCTGCGGGTAATAGCCTATTGTTTATATAAAAAATGTTGTGGTCGCACTTTTTCTTGCACCCCTATTGTCCATATGTAAATTAAATGTCAAGAAATTCCCCATGTGTTTGTTAACTGATATGCTTGGGTGTGTTTCCTGTCTCTTTAAAAGAGTGAGACAGGGCCTAAACCCATGATAGAAGCATACTGTGTATTTAAAATCCAAAAGATGCCTGAGAGTAAAGCTCAGATTTTTGAAAGTCAGTGTAGGGACTGACCAAATGGGAATGGCCGTGAAGTGGCTGATCAGCTTAACAAACTATTGCAATATTTTGGCACTAACATTCCCTGAATTCAGATGAATTACAGTTTGAAGTGTTAATATTAGGCGAGTGCTGAATTTTATATATATATATATATATATATCTCCTATATATTTGGCCAAGTCTGTGATTCTGTGCCTGGCCGTAATGCTGGGTGGAGTTACAGTGCTGGGCGGAGGAAACGACCTCTGCTCTGTGCCAGCACACCACTAGGGAGGCGGACACAATCCCCAGAGAACAGCCGCCACTGGACGGACGCCTTACCGTGGCCGGCCACACAAGAGCGGGATTAACGGGGGTGGGTGGAGGGTCACTACCCCGGGGCCCCTCAGCCGGAGCTCTGTCCCCATTCAGGTTGCCGGGGCAGGAGGGATCCACGCTGGCGGGGGCGGAGTGCAGGCTGTGCATGCGGCTTCCTCCTCGGGCAGCACGGTCAAGCAAACTCCAGCCTCTGCTGCTACCAGGAGAGATGCTGCTGGCGGCAGAGGCTGGAGATTGCTCGACCGTGCTTCCCGAGAGGAAGAATCCGCATGCACAGCCCGCACTCCACCCCCGCCAGCGTGGATCCCTCCTGCCCCGGCAACCTGGTGTCCTCTCTCCCTGCTGCAGCGCTCCCGTTGCCTGTGTGACCGGCCCAGGTGAGCAGCGCTTGCAGCGCGGAGGAGGGGGGGTTGATGGTGATGGTCATTTTGGGGGGGGGGGTGATGGTTATTGGCGGGGGGGGGGATGATGGTTATTGGCGGTGCCCCCAGTGCAGGTCTCTGTGGAACGAGGTGACATTCACCAAAAGCCTGTTGTCTAAATGCTGCAGCCTAAAAAGCCAGAATGACTCTCACAATGAGTCCTACTCCCCCAGCCCCCCCACCCCTCCCACACCCGCATCACCCCTGCTCCCAACCCCTCACCCATGGCACCCCCGCCTCTCCCCTACGCACAGCACCCCTGCTACTGCACCCCCACCCCACCCTCGCACCCACCTCCCACCCAACCGCACCACCCCGGCAACCGGCCCACTCCCCCACCCGCAGCACCCCTGCAGCCGCTCCTCCCCCCCAACACCCACGCACCTGCCCCTCCACCACCTGCAAGACCCCCACAGCCGGCCCTCCCCAACTGCGGTAACCCCACACCCGCCCCTCACCCACCCACCCACAGCACCCTCCGATCCCCTCCCCATCCGCTCCATCCCCGCACCTGCCCCTCCCCTACCCGCGGCGCTTCCGGACCGCCACCACACCCCCGCAGTTGCCAGTCCCCCACCCACAGCACCTCCAGCCCCTCCCCCACCCCCATCATCTATAGACACCTTTCCCCGTTTGCAGACCAACCACACCTTCCCCTCCACCACCCCCAGCACCTCTGGACCACCACCCACAGCACCTCAGGACCCCCTCCCCCATCCACGGCTCCCCTGCAGCCACCCAAACCCCCCTGCAACCCTCTTCCCCTACACACACCCACTACCACCCCTCCCCCATCCACAGCATCTACATCCCCCATCCCACACCCACACCTCCCCCACCCACAGCACTTCTGAAACCCATCACCTAAGCTCACCGCCCTGCACCTCCAAACGCACACCCCTACATCGCCCCTCCCACACACACACATCACCTCCATACCCCCTCCTTCATCCACAGTCCCCCTCCCCCACCCCTCCCCCACCAACAGCATCTACACTCCTATCCGCACCCACCCCTCCGCCAAACACCGCACTGCTAAACCCCCTCCCCCATCTGCCCCCCCTCTACACCTACCCCTCCCCCACCCACAGCACCTCTGCACCCTTTCTGCCATCTGTGCCCCTGCAACCATCCCTCCCCCACCCTCAACACCTCTGGACCACCACCCACCCCTCCACCACCCGTAGCACCTCGGACACCATCCGCAGCTGCTACAAGTGATTCCCTGATTCGGGGTGAACAGCGGACGGATAGGCACCTCCACCTCACTGAACCCACCCCCTTTCCAAACTCCCCCCACACACTCTGAACTTCTGTGACTATAGTTGCTACCAATGGACATTGGATTAATAAGAAACACTAATACTGTGGCCATTATGTGTCTAAGCAACACTGCTACCTGTGGCCACTATGTATAAGTGGTGCTGCTACATGTGGGCACTGTGTGTATAAACACAGCTACTACCTGTGGCCATTGTATCTAGAACCAACTCTGCTACCTGTGGGCACTGTGTGTATAAGCGACACTGATACCTGTGGCCATTGTATATAAGTGGTGCTGCTACCTGTGGGCACTGTGTGTATAAACACAGCTACTACCTGTGGCCATTGTATCTAGAACCAACTCTGCTACCTGTGGGCACTGTGTGTATTTGCAACACTGCTACCTGTGGCCATTGTGTATAAGTGGCGCTGCTACCTGTGGGCACTGTGTATAAGTGGCTCTGCTACCTGTGGCCATTGTGTGTAGAACCAACTCTGCTACCTGTTGGCACTGTGTGTATACCTGGCTCTGCTACCTGTGGGTATTGTTCAAAACATTTTTGAATGCTGCTTATATTAGCACTTTTTGCACCAGCACTTTATTCCATTGTAACGATATCCCACATGAAAATATAATGTTTTGCTTATTTGCACTTATTATGTCTATGATATACAAAAATCTTCTGATGCATAGTTAAATATATGGGAGACTGTATAGTTCATAGTGTTTTTATATATATTTTAATGTAATGCTGCTTTGTATATTATATAGATCAGTATTTCTATTGTGTCTACGAAGAGATACATCACGATAGGGTGCCGTCTCTGGGGCAACAGACATATACAAAGGCACTTTAAAGACAGCGCCCCGGGACGGAAGTGATGCATCAGACGAATACGGAAATAGACGCTTCAGACGCTGTGCACTATGGGAATGGTAGTTCGGAGCGACCGGAAGTGACACCTGTTGCCGTGGTAACGCGGTGCAGCTTCAATTTACCGAGAGATGGTTAATTTAATGATTAAAACAACTATCAGCTGAAGGCATGGGTTCCTATTGGATGAGAGTCATTTAAATATGGGTATACTGGATAGCTCCACATACAGACTCCTTGAAAAAGACCCCAGACCAGGGGTGGAAACGCGTCGGAGGTGCTAGCAGAGGCTGCCCAGGACGGAGAGGTGACTGTAACGCCGGGGATATATCTCAGCATTACTTACCATCACCCTCGCAAATTAACACCTCAACCCTGGCACACCAAATGCACCAGATATCTGCAGAAATGCTCACGTACTGCTGAGCGACACTGGAGGAAATCACGCTCTAAGGCAGACTTCCTCCATTTCAAACTTATGCTCTCATCCTTCAGTGCTGCCCTTTCTCTTGCTAAACAGTCATACTTCAAGAACCTCATCTCCTCCCAATCTTCCAACCCCCGGCGCATCTTTGCCACTCTCAACTCACTCCTCTGCCCACCTCCACCTCGTCTCCCTTCCTCACTCTCTGCTCTTGACTTTGCCACTTACTTCACATCCAAAATTGACTCCATACGTAAGGACATCACATCACACCAGACCATCAGTAGCCAGCTTTCCCCCATCCCTTACCACCCCTCCCCATCCCTCCCACCTACTCTGACCTCTTTCTCCCATGCAACTGGAGAGGAAGTCATGGCTCTCATTCGTTCCTGTCCCCTCACCACCTCCCCACTTGACCCTATCCCCTCCCGCCTCCTCCGCTACCTCTCTCCTTCTGCTTGTTCCCACCTTTCCCACCTTCTCAATCTCCCCCTCTCATCAGGCACTGTCCCCTCTGCCTTCAAGCATGCACTCATCTCTCCTATTCTTAAAAAACCTACCCTTGATCCAAACACTCTCTCCAACTACCGACCCATCTCTCTCCTCCCTTTTGCCTCCAAACTCCTTGAGAGTATTGTCTACAACCGCCTTACTGCCTTTCTTTCCTCACACTCACTACTTGACCCATTCCAGTCTGTCTTCCGTCCTCTCCACTCCACTGAAACTGCCCTTACAAAAGTATGCAATGACCTCCATGCTGCTAAATCTAAGGGACACTACTCTCTACTTATTCTACTTGATCTCTCTGCTGCTTTTGACACTGTGGACCATCCTCTCCTACTGCAAATCCTTCACTCCATTGGTCTGCATGACACTGCTCTCTCTTGGCTGTCTTCCTACCTCTCTGATCGTTCATTCTCTGTCTCTTCTCATGACTCCACCTCCCCCTCACTTCCACTAACTGTAGGTGTACCCCAAGGTTCTGTCCTTGGTCCTCTCCTCTTCTCTCTCTATACGTCCTCACTAGGTAAGCTCATTAGTTCTTTTGGTTTCCAATATCATCTCTATGCTGATGACACCCAAATCTATCTTTCCTCTCCAGACCTCTCCCCTGCTCTCCTGACTCGTATCTCCAACTGTCTCTCTGCTACCTCTTCCTGGATGTCCCAGCGCTTTCTTAAACTTAACATGTCTAAGACCGAACTGATCATCTATCCTCCCTCCGGCATAACCTCACCTCCTACAATCTCATTATCTATTGATGGCACTACTATCTCCTCTAGCCCCCAAGTGCGCTGTCTTGGAGTAATCCTTGACTCCTCCCTCTCCTTCAAACCACACATTCAGCACCTCTCACAAACATGCCGTTTTCATCTAAAAAATATTTCCAGGATTAGACCCTTTCTGACCCAGGATGCTACTAAGACTCTTATCCACTCACTGGTCATCTCCAGACTGGATTACTGTAATCTCCTCCTGACTGGCATTCCTGACAAACAACTCTCTCCACTCCAATCTATCCTCAATGCTGCTGCCCGGCTCATTTTCCTCACCAAACGCACTACGTCTACCTCTCCTCTCTTACTAGACCTTCACTGGCTCCCCTTCCCTTTCAGAATCCATTTCAAGCTTCTCACACTCGCTTACAAAGCCCTCACCCACTCCTCTCCCATCTACATCTCTGATCTTATCTACCTTTACATTCCCACACGTCCTCTTCGCTCTGCTAATGCACGACGACTTTCCTGCCTATGGATCACCTCCTCCCACTCCTACCTCCAAGATTTTTCACATGCTGCACCACTTCTCTGGAATTCCCTACCTCTCCCCCTCAGACTCGCCACCTCTCTACAAAACTTCAAACGGGCTCTCAAGACCCACTTCTTCACCAAACCCAGCCAAATCTCATCCTAACCCTCTGTTCTACACTCTCCATGTACCCCATCTGTGTCACCACTGTCTGTCTACCCCTCCCCTTTAGAATGTAAGCTCTCACGAGCAGGGCCCTCTTCCCTCATGTGCTTATCCTTTCTTACTTTAATAATCTTCAACTGTATCAACTCCAGCAGTCTTCTGCCACCTGATACTTATTCCAGTGTCATCTGCTGATGTAACTATCTTTATTTACCCTGTACTTGTCCTATACTGTCATCAACTGTAAGTTGCTGTTTTCCTGTTTGATTATTCATGTACTCTGTAATTGGGCGCTGCGGAACCCTTGTGGCACCATATAAATAAAGGATAATAATAAAAATAATAAATAGAAGCATACTGTGTATTTAAAATCCAAAAGATGCCTGAGAGCAATGCTTAGATTTTTGAAAGTCAGTGTAGGGACTGACCAAATGGGAATGGTCGTGAAGGGGCAGGTCTGCTTAACAACTATTGCAATATTTTGGAACTAACATTCCCTGAATTCAGATGAATTACAGTTTGAAGTGTTAATATTATGTGAGTGCTGAATTTGTATGATTTTTTTATTTAAATGGTGTGGTCACAAATACCACTGGCACCGCAGATGTATGAGTGCTGCGGGTAATAGCCTATTGTTTATATAAAAAATGTTGTGGTCGCACTTTTTCTTGCACCCCTATTGTCCATATGTAAATTAAATGTCAAGAAATTCCCCATGTGTTTGTTAACTGATATGCTTGGGTGTGTTTCCTGTCTCTTTAAAAGAGTGAGACAGGGCCTAAACCCATGATAGAAGCATACTGTGTATTTAAAATCCAAAAGATGCCTGAGAGTAACGCTCAGATTTTTGAAAGTCAGTGTAGGGACTGACCAAATGGGAATGGCCGTGAAGTGGCTGATCAGCTTAACAAACTATTGCAATATTTTGGCACTAACATTCCCTGAATTCAGATGAATTACAGTTTGAAGTGTTAATATTAGGTGAGTGCTGAATTTTATATATATATATATATATATATATATATATATATATATCTCCTATATATTTGGCCAAGTCTGTGATTCTGTGCCTGGCCGTAATGCTGGATGGAGTTACAGTGCTGGGCGGAGGAAACGACCTCTGCTCTGTGCCAGCACACCACTAGGGAGGCGGACACAATCCCAAGAGAACAGCCGCCACTGGACGGACGCCTTACCGTGGCCGGCCACACAAGAGCGGGATTAACGGGGGGTGGATGGAGGGTCACTACCCCAGGGGCCCCTCAGCCGGAGCTCTGTCCCCATTCAGGTTGCCGGGGCAGGAGGGATCCACGCTGGCGGGGGCGGAGTGCAGGCTGTGCATGCAGCTTCCTCCTCGGGCAGCACGGTCAAGCAAACTCCAGCCTCCGCTGCTACGAGGAGAGATGCTGCTGGCGGCAGAGGCTGGAGATTGCTCGACCGTGCTGCCCGAGAGAAAGAAGCCGCATGCACAGCCCGCACTCCGCCCCCGCCAGCGTGGATCCCTCCTGCCCCGGCAACCTGGTGTCCTCTCTCCCTGCTGCAGCGCTCCCGTTGCCTGTGTGACCGGCCCAGGTGAGCAGCGCTTGCAGCGCGGAGGAGGGGGGGTTGATGGTGATTGTCATTTGGGGGGGGTGATGGTTATTGGCGGGGGGGGCGATGATGGTTATTGGCGGTGCCCCCAGTGCAGGTCTCTGTGGAACGAGGTGACATTCACCAAAAGCCTGTTGTCTAAATGCTGCAGCCTAAAAAGCCAGAATGACTCTCACAATGAGTCCTACTCCCCCAGCCCCCCCACCCCTCCCACACCCGCATCACCCCTGCTCCCAACCTCTCACCCATGGCACCCCCGCCCCTCCCCTACGCACAGCACCCCTGCTCCTGCACCCCCACCCCACCCTAGCACCCACCTCCCACCCAACCGCACCACCCCGGCAACCGGCCCACTCCCCCACCAGCAGCACCCCTGCAGCCGCTCCTCCCCCCCAACACCCACGCACCTGCCCCTCCACCACCTGCAAGACCCCCACAGCCGGCCCTCCCCAACTGCGGTAACCCCACACCCGCCCCTCACCCACCCACCCACAGCACCCACGGATCCCCTCCCCATCCGCTCCATCCCCGCACCTGCCCCTCCCCTACCCGCGGCGCTTCCGGACCGCCACCACACCCCCGCAGCCGCCAGTCCCCCACCCACAGCACCTCCAGCCCCTCCCCCATCCCCATCATCTATAGACACCTTTCCCCGTTCGCGGACCTACCACACCTTCCCCTCCACCACCCCCAGCACCTCTGGACCACCACCCACAGCACCTCAGGACCCCCTCCCCCATCCACGGCTCCCCTGCAGCCACCCAAACCCCCCTGCAACCCCCTACACACACCCACTACCACTCCTCCCCCATCCACAGCATCTACATCCCCCATCCGTCCCATCCCACACCCACACCTCCCCCACCCACAGCACTTCTGAAACCCATCACCTAAGCTCACCCCCCTGCACCTCCAAACGCACACCCCTACATCGCCCCTCCCACACACACATCACCTCCATACCCCCTCCTTCATCCACAGTCCCCCTCCCATCCGCCCCTCCACCACCCACAGCACTTCTAGACCCCCTCCCCCATCTGCCCCCCCTCTACACCTCCCCCTCCCCCACCCACAGCACCTCTGCACCATTTCCGACATCTGTGCCCCTGCAACCATCCCTCCCCCACCCTCAATACCTCTGGACCACCTCCCACACCCACCCCTCCACCACCCGTAGCACCTCGGACACCATCCGCAGCTGCTACAAGTGATTCCCTGATTCGGGGTGATCAGCGGACGGATAGGCACCTCCACCTCACTGAACCCACCCCCTTTCATAACTCCCCCCACACACTCTGAACTTCTGTGACTATAGTTGCTACCAATGGACATTGGATTAATAAGAAACACTAATACTGTGGCCATTATGTGTCTAAGCGACACTGCTACCTGTGGCCACTGTGTATAAGTGGTGCTGCTACATGTGGGCACTGTGTGTATAAACACAGCTACTACCTGTGGCCATTGTATCTAGAACCAACTCTGCTACCTGTGGGCACTGTGTGTATAAGCAACACTGCTACCTGTGGCCATTGTGTATAAGTGGCGCTGCTACCTGTGGGCACTGTGTATAAGCGGCTCTGCTACCTGTGGCCATTGTGTGTAGAACCAACTCTGCTACCTGTGGGCACTGTGTGTATACGCGGCTCTGCTACCTGTGGGTATTGTTCAAAATGTTTTTGAATGCTGCTTATATTAGCACTTTTTGCACCAGCACTTTATTCCATTGTAACGATATCCCACATGAAAATATGTTTTGCTTATTTGCACTTATTATGTCTATGATATACAAAAATCTTCTGATGCATAGTTAAATATATGGGAGACTGTATAGTTCATAGTGTTTTTATATATATTTTATCGTAATGCTGCTTTGTATATTATATAGATCAGTATTTCTATTGTGTCTACGAAGAGATACATCACGATAGGGTGCCGTCTCCGGGGCAACAGACATATACAAAGGCACTTTAAAGACAGCGCCCCGGGACAGAAGTGACGCATCAGACGAATACGGAAATAGACGCTTCAGACGCTGTGCACTATGGGAATGGTAGTTCGGAGCGACCGGAAGTGACGCCTGTTGCCGTGGTAACGCGGTGCTGCTTCAATTTAACGAGAGATGGTTAATTTAATGATTAAAACAACTATTAGCAGAAGGCATGGGTTCCTATTGGATGAGAGTCATTAAAATATGGGTATACTGGATAGCTCCACATACAGACTCCTTGAAAAAGACCCCAGACCAGGGGTGGAAACGCGTCAGAGGTGCTAGCAGAGGCTGCCCAGGATGGAGATGTGACTGTAACGCCGGGGATATATCTCAGCATTACTTACCATCAAAGGTGCCCGGGACTCACTTTTTTATGCTGACTAGAACTGATTTATCAGTTCAAAAAACTCCGGTAATTGCACTCACATTACCTGTTGCTGGACTAACCCCTGCTTACATATTGCATGTGGGGCTAAATGTTGATTATGTTATGCATGTTATTAAATATGTTTTAACTGTACTTCACTATATGGAATTTTTTTCTCTTCTGCATATATATATCATCTGGGTTACATTTGCTTTGCCCTGAGAGAGAATTAAACCTGGAAACTTTATCCTATCCTCTAAACAACAGCGCCGGATAAGTGATACCAATTTTTCTTGTTGTGTACACATTGTGTGTATACGCGCCTCTGCTACCTGTGCCCATTGTGTGTATAAGCACCTCTGCTACCTGTGGCCACTGTGTGTATAAGCACCTCTGCTACCTGTGGGTATTGTGTGTATAAGTGGCTCTGGTACCTGTGGCCACTGTGTGTATAAGCGCCTCTGCTACCTGTGGGCACTGTGTGCATAAGCGCCTCTGCTACCTGTGGGCACTGTGTGCATAAGCACCTCTGCTACCTGTGGGTATTGTGTGTATAAGTGGCTCTGCTACCTGTGGGTATTGTGTGTATAAGTGGATCTGCTACCTGTGGCCATGTGTGTATAAGCGCTGCTGCTACCTGTGGCCACAGCAGGGACGTGCAGTCAGGGGAGGCAGGGGAGGCAGTGCCTCCCCTGTGATAAATTATTAAAAGAACAAAAAGAAGATACTTATGACACATGTTCTGTGTCATAAGTATATTCTTTATGTTATTCTAATAATTTTAGGGGGATAAATAGGTTTGGGAGGCACTGATAGCAGTGCCTCCCGTAGATAATGGAAATGGGGATCGAGCTGGGGGTGGGGCCAAGAAGTGGGCTGTAAAAGCCCATTGAAAAACATAGTCAAAGTGGCACCTATAGAAGTGCCTCGCTGACATCACTGTCAGCAAGGCAGAAATGATTGGACAGCGGATCCAGCGCTGGATCCGCTGGTCCAATCATCCATACGAGGCGGTGGGACAGTTAGCTGCTCCCTCCCTTCATGTCCCCCGTAGTCCGTCACCTGCTGCTGCCGATCATGTCAGGGACCCTTTGAAGACAGCGGCGGCAGTGCTCCTGGAGCCGGCGTCCTCCAGCCTCAGCTGTGTGTGCAGCGGAGCCGCGTCTGGAATGCAGGGACAGCGAGAAGCTCCTGTGGTGAGTCAGTCTCTCTCTCTCTCTCTCTCTCTCTCTCTCTCTCTCCCCTCCCCCCCCCCCCCCCCACCGGCTGGTGAAAGCAGCACAAGGCCGTTCTGTCTTCTGTGGTAGACGTTGTGCTATTTATGACCTTCCAAAAATCTATTGGAAGAAGTCTTTTGATAGGGTTTTTCCCATTTTATTCGGCTGTCAGCAGCGGTTTACTTCTCCGTCAGTGGCTTCCCCATGCTTGCTTATTTGTTTTTATTTTTTTAATTTTGCTTTATTTTTATTATAATGGAATATAAATTATATAGTAATATAAATTGCCTGTTTCAAAAAATACCAGTTCTGCTGTAAACCCGCACCTCCGGCTGACTTCCATTTCATTATATCCAGCCCTGGGCGTGTCTTCCTCTTGTTGTGTGATTACCATCCATTGGTGACCCCCATTGCTTCACTTGGCCATAAGCCTTATTTGTCTTGCAGATATAATTGTCTCCTTTCTGGTTGGTTTATCACGTCTCATCCCTGTATGAGCTCAGATCTGGCTTTTTACACTATTGCACCCAGGTTATTAACTTACCGCCCTAACGTCCTGATTCCCTCCTTTCAGCTGCCTACCGTAACCTGGGCCAGAACCTTTGGGGCCGCACAGATATGGCTGCCTGTCGGGCATCCAGGTCCGTAGCGTCTGGTCCTTGTGCTGCTCACAGTCTGCTTATTACCACTAAGGGCAAGTTGTGGAGTTGGGGTAAGTGTTGTAGACTTCGTGCTGGAGAAGGTATATCCATCTGTTTTTAGCTGATATTCCATGAGATAGCAGTACATGCCTTGACAAAGGAGCTACGGGCCCCGAAACATTGGTTTTTTGTAACTATGTTTTAAATATACTCAGCAGTTAATCTATATCAAATCCAGGAGTGCCGCTGATTTTCTACTTCTATATGTCCGTCCCTTCTAATACGGGGGGCACCCCGTTTACTAAGAGTCTGCAGTCTCTCTCTCTCTCTCTCTCTCTCTCTCTCTCTCTCTCTCTCTCTCCGGCCTGTGAATTGATATATATAAGCATAACTTTCAGTTTTTGCAGGTACCGGCCCTAATGGATTCTACTGGACAAGTGGACGTGACCGGCGTGGGATGTAGGTAAGTAATCTCTCTCTCTCTCATTTTTACAGGTACCCCTATTGGATTCTACTGGACAAGTGGACGTGACCGGCGTGGGATGTAGGTAAGTATGTGTGAGTGTGTAAGTGTGTTTTTAATAAACTTTTACTTTCACGGTGTGTGTGTTGTGTTTTTATTTGGGTATTTTTTTGTTGTAGAACTACAGGTACCAGCGGGACCGTTATTTCCTCGCACGCTGGTACTTGAGGTTCCCCAAGTACCAGCAAGTGGGGGAGGCTTGCTGGGCCTTGTACATCCACAACAAAAAACAATACTCTTTTGTTTTACACACATGGCTATCAGCCTGGCACCCACCGCCCAGGGGTGCTGGGGACAGCCTCGGGCTTCACCCCTGGCCCTTGGGTGCCTGGAGGGGGGGAACCCTTGATTTAAGGGGTCCTCACTCCTCCAGGGAACCCCGGCCAGGGGTGACTAGTTGGGGGGGGTAATGCCACGGCCGCAGGGACCTACATAAATGTGTCCCCCGGCTGTGGCATTATGTCCCTGGCTAGTGGAGCCCGGTGCTGGTTTTAAAAATACGGGGGATCCCTACATCTTTTGTCCCCCGTATTTTTTGAACCAGGACCGGACTAAGAGCCCGGTGCTGGTTGTCTAAATACGGGGAACCCCTGTCAATTTTTTTGCTGGTATTTAAACAACCAGGACCGGCTCAAAGAGCCCGAGGCTGGTTATACTTAGGAGGGGGGACCTCGCACATTTTTTTTAAATTTTTTTAACCCATTCAGACCCTTTTCCATTAAGTTAATGGAAGCCCTAAACAACAAAATTGCATTCATGTCCTCCTCCCACTCCCTTCCCAAACACTAATTTATTTTTTATTTATTTTTCTATGCAAATGTACAATATATCCCAAGTATGATTAGCAGGCGGGCAGCGGGCATTGGCGGCATTGTACTGAGATGCATATTAGTGGCGGAGGGCTGGGTCAGTTGATGGTTGGTGAGTTTGTAAGCCATTGGCGGTGGCAGCAAGCAGCGGCTCAGGGCAAGTAGCGGGCATTGGCTCGGCGGCGGTATGGGCCATCAGCAGGATTCGGCGGACATTATGGCTATAGTGCCTCACCAGCCACTGACCTCACCGCACGCCACAGCACTTTGGTGTTAGGCGCCGTGGTCCGCGATGTCCTCGCGGCCCGGCGCCTAGCAACTAGGGACGCCGAGCGTGCTAGCCACCGGGTTCCTAGCAATGCTGGGACGCCGTGCGCGCTGAGCCGCCGGCTCCCTAGCAACGCTGGGACGCCGGGCGCGCTGAGCCGCCTGGACCCTAGCAACGGGGACGCCCCGTTGCAGGGTCAATCAAGTTAACCACATATACACTTGTCTTCTGGTCGTGCAGCAAGGCAGTTGCACGGCATTTATGCTAATCAGGCTCTGAACATCTGATTGGAGGACTCCCTGCTAAATACCTTCTCAGTGCTTCACACAGACGCCGGTAATAGCTTCCTGCATGCTGCTTAGGTTTGCTGAACGTCTGTTCCAGTCCTGCTGTGTCCGGTCATTCCTGTCCTCAGAGTTCCTGAATCTCGGAGTTGTCATCTCATCCCAAGGAGTCTTCTGGTCCTCAATTGCCCGCAATAGTCACCAGAGGATCTCGTGTGGTTTTCGTGAGTTGCGGCTCTGCCGCGTGCTGCGGCCTAGCCCGCTTCATTTTGTATTCTGTTTCGGAGCATTTGCGGAGGTTTCCGCTTCCACAAGTCCTCTCCGGAACTCGGCGGTGCCGGGTAGGAGAGTGGACAAGTGGGTATTTTGGTTGTCCTTTTCCCTGGCGGTTTTCCGCACATATTCTAGTTTTAGGTTAGTTTGTAGCCCCTGGCTTTGTTGTTTAGTTAGAGGGCCCCTTGTTATCACCCTGTCTCGGATTTCTCTTTGTCTCCCATTAAGACCTGAGGGGGCATCGGAGTTGGGCAGACATAATCCGCCCTTCAAACGCGGCTGCCATGGGCTCAAGCAACCATAGTCAAGAGATTTCTGACAGCACGGGCGAGACAACGGAGTTAGGGCGCCAGGGGCTATTCCCGTTCCCGCTCCCTTTCCCAGCATTACGTTTCAGTGCTCAGGTCCTTGCTATAAGATCTCCCCAGACCAGAGTGCTGGAATCATAACATTATTACCGGCCATACCAAAACTTAAAATTAAACGGGGTTTAATTTTTTCTCATTCTGTTTTTGTGAGAGTTTATCGGCCTCATGAATCCGACAGGTTTAGGGCCAAATCCCAGTCAGCTCTTAGTCAACCAGATTCAAGAACTTACTCAGATGGTTCAGGATCTTTCTCTTCGGGTGAGATCGCAGGAAGATCTTTTGCGAGCCTCCCCGAAGGTAGTCCCTGAACCAAAGATGCATTTGCCCGACCGTTTTTCCGGTGACAGAAAAGATTTTTTTAATTTTAAAGAAGCCTGTAAGCTTTATTTTCGTTTAAGACCTACATCCTCTGGTACCGAATCTCAGCGGGTTGGGATTATTATTTCTTTACTCCAGGGGGATCCTCAGACCTGGGCATTTGGTTTAAAAGCTGAGGATCCTGCGTTGTTATCTGTAGATGCCTTTTTTTAAGTCATTAGGGCTCTTGTATGATGACCCAGATAGAGAGGCGTCCGCTGAGAGTCATCTGCGCGCTCTCAAACAAGGTAGAAATCCAGCGGAGGTTTATTGTACCGAGTTTCGCCGTTGGTCGAACGACTGTGGCTGGAATGACCCGGCCCTGCGCAGTCATTTTCGCCTTGGTTTATCTGAATTTATTAAAGACAGTCTCCTCCAGTACCCCGCTCCTGAGACTCTCGATAAACTCATGGAGCTTGCTATAAAGATTGATCGTCGTCTCCGAGAGCGGAGGGCTGAAAGAGGAACAACTGTAAGGTCTAGTCCTTGTGTTTATACCTTCCCAGAGGACGTCGAGGAGCCCATGCAGATAGGTCTCTCCCGGCTGTCTCCTGAGGAAAGAACCAGAAGACAAAAATCCGGTCTTTGTTTGTACTGTGGGGATAAGGGACATTTTGCACGTAACTGCCCGAACAAGTCGGGAAACGCTCTGACCAGGTGAATGGTGAGGGGGTTCACTTAGGTCTGCAGCTTATCTCCTCAAACAACTCTCTATTAGTCCCTGTTAAGGTTTCCTTTGGCAGCCTCAGTTCTTTGGTGTCGGCTTTTGTCGACAGTGGAGCTGCAGGAAACTTTATGGATTTAACTTGGGCTAAGGCCTTAGGCATTCCACATTTACCGTTAGATAGATGTATCACCATGCACGGCTTAGATGGGGGTCCGCTTTCCGATGGGGTAATTACTCACCGTACACCTCCAGTAGTACTTACAGTAGGAGCCTTACATTCTGAAGATATTGAATTCTACCTTACACATTGCCCAGCAGTTCCTGTTGTTTTGGGTCACCCGTGGCTTGCCTTTCATAATCCCACCATTGATTGGCGGTCCGGGGAGATTTCCCAATGGGGTACTTTTTGTGTTAAAGAATGTATTTCGTATCCAGTCAGAGTTGCAGCAGTCGTCCCAGAGCTCATTCCTGTGGAATACCAGGAGTTTGCCGATGTCTTCTCCATAGGCAATGCGGACATTCTGCCTCCCCATCGGCCCTATGATTGTGCAATAGCACTAGTTCCAGGTGCCACTTTGCCTAAGGGGAGATTATATGCCTTGTCCGGGCCAGAAACCACGGCCATGAATAATTATATTCAGGAAAGCCTAAAGAAGGGATTTATTAGACCATCGAAATCTCCTTTAAGTGCTGGTTTTTTCTTTGTGGAGAAAAAAGATGGCTCGCTTAGACCATGCATTGATTTTAGGGCTCTGAATAAGATCTCCGTTAAAAACACCTATCCTTTGCCGTTAATTTCTTTGCTTTTTGATCAGTTACGTTCCGCCGTGATTTTTTCTAAAATTGACCTTAGGGGAGCTTACAACCTCATCCGAATGAAATCTGGGGATGAGTGGAAGACAGCTTTCAGCACTCAGTCGGGTCACTATGAATACCTGGTGATGCCATTCGGCCTGTCAAATGCTCCGGCAGTTTTTCAAGACCTCATTAACGATGTTCTCCATGACTTCCTAGGGAAATTCGTGGTCGTTTAGTTAGACGACATCTTGATTTATTCTGAGATCGATGGAACAACATGTTACCCTGGTGCGTCTGGTTCTTCAAAAGTTACGTGAGAATCATTTATATGCCAAGCTGGAGAAGTGTGATTTTCACATCACAGAAGTATCTTTTTTAGGGTACATAATTTCTCCCCAGGGATTTTCCATGGAAACGAAGAAGCTCCAGCCCATCCTTAATTGGGCGCAACCCACTAATTTAAAAGCAATTCAGCGCTTTTTAGGGTTTGCGAATTATTATAGGCGGTTCATTCATTCTTTTTCTGACCTGGTTGCTCCCATAGTAGCTCTGACTAAAAAAGGAGCGGATCCTTCCAATTGGTCGCATGAAGCTGAGTTGTCTTTCCAGGCCTTGAAACAAGCCTTTGTCTCGGCTCCTGTCCTCAGACATCCTAATCCGGAATTGCCCTTTATTGTGGAGGTTGATGCCTCAGAGGTTGGAGTGGGGGCTGTCCTTTCTCAAGAAGATCCGGAGTCTCTGGAGTTACATCCTTGTGCCTTTATGTCCAGGAAATTCTCCTCCGCTGAATCCAACTATGACGTTGGTAATCGGGAGTTACTGGCAGTAAAATGGGCTTTCGAGGAATGAAGGCATTGGCTGGAGGGAGCTAGACATACTATTTCGGTTTTAACTGACCATAAGAACCTGCAATATATTGAATCAGCTAAACGGCTTAATGCTCGGCAGGCACGTTGGGCATTATTTTTTACTCGTTTCAGGTTTATCATCACTTTCAGGCCTGGTTCCAAGAATACGAAAGCTGATGCCCTGTCACGTAGCTTTCTTCCGGTTCACAATAGCAATCCTGTTGTTACCCCCATAGTTCCATCTTCGGTCATCCGGGCAGGCCTCACACAGGATTTATTTACCCAGTTAAACCAGCTTCAACACCAAGCTCCTAGACTTACTCCTGCTGGTCGTCTTTATGTCCCTGAATTTTTGAGAGCCACTGTTTTAACTGAGTTTCATGACAACAAAGTCTCAGGGCATCCGGGTATCACTAAGACCTTGGAGTTAGTCTCTCGCTCAGTGTAGTGGCCTAGTCTTTCTAAAGACATTAAGGAATTCGTCCATTCCTGTCAGGTTTGTGCACAGCATAAGGTTCCTCGTTCGTTGCCTATCGGGCAACTCATGCCTTTAACTGTTCCTCTCAGGCCATGGTCTCATATCTCCATGGATTTCGTGGTTGAACTTCCCCTTTCAGCCGGATTCCGAGTCATTTGGGTGGTAGTGGACCGTTTTAATTTAATGGCTCATTTTATTGCTCTTCCCCGATTGCCTTCTGCTCAAGGGTTGGCAGTTTTGTTCCTCCGCCATGTGTTCAGGCTTCATGGTTTGCCCACTGATATTGTTTCTGATCGGGGTCCACAATTCATCGCACAATTCTGGAAACGTTTTTGTGCCTCATTGAAGATGAAACTGTCTTTAACATCTGGTTATCACCCACAGTCTAACGGGCAAACCGAACAAGTCAACCAGTCATTAAAACAATATCTTTACGTTTGTATTCAGCCAAACTCCAGAATGATTGGTCCGAGTTTCTCCCTTTGGCTGAATTTGCTTATAATAACTCTTGTCATTCCTCCCCTGGCTTTAGGGGTTCGTTGACCCCTCCTCAAGGGGGGGTACCGTTAGGCGCCGTGGTCCGCGATGTCCTCGCGGCCCGGCGCCTAGCAACTAGGGACGCTGAGCGTGCTAGCCGCCGGGTCCCTAGCAATGCTGGGACGCCGTGCGCGCTGAGCCGCCGGCTCCCTAGCAATGCTGGGATGCCGGGCGCGCTGAGCAGCCTGGACCCTAGCAACGGGGACGCCACGGGTGGACCGCGCTCCCCGTTGCAGGGTCAATCAAGTTAACCACACATACACTTGTCTTCTGGTCGTGCAGCAAGGCAGTTGCACGGCATTTATGCTAATCAGGCTCTGAACATCTGATTGGAGGACTCCCTGCTAAATACCTTCTCAGTGCTTCACAAAGACGCCGGTAATAGCTTCCTGCATGCTGCTTAGGTTTGTTGAACGTCTGTTCCAGTCCTGCTGTGTCCGGTCATTCCTGTCCTCAGAGTTCCTGAATCTTGGAGTTGTCATCTCATCCCAAGGAGTCTTCTGGTCCTCAATTGCCCGCAATAGTCGCCAGAGGATCTAGTGTGGTTTTCGTGAGTTGCGGCCCTGCCGCGTGCTGCGGCCTAGCCCGCTTCATTTTGTATTCTGTTTCGGAGCATTTGCGGAGGTTTCCGCTTCCACAAGTCCTCTCCGGAACTCGGAGGGGTGCCGGGTAGGAGAGTGGACAAGTGGGTATTTTGGTTGTCCTTTTCCCTGGCGGTTTTCCGCACATATTCTAGTTTTAGGTTAGTTTGTAGCCCCTGGCTTTGTTGTTTAGTTAGAGGGCCCCTTGTTATCACCCTGTCTCGGATTTCTCTTTGTCTCCCATTAAGACCTGAGGGGGCATCGGAGTTGGGCAGACATAATCCGCCCTTCAAACGCGGCTGCCATGGGCTCAAGCAACCATAGTATCGTAAGAGATTTCTGACAGCACGGGCGAGACAACGGAGTTAGGGCGCCAGGGGCTATTCCCGTTCCCGCTCCCTTTCCCAGCATTACGTTCCAGTGCTCAGGTCCTTGCTATAAGATCTCCCCAGACCAGAGTGCTGGAATCATAACATTTGGTGTCTTATCTATAGCAGTATATACTACACTATGTTATTCATTGTGCCCTGCGGCCACTCTGCACGCCCTCACAAAGGGCTACGCCCCCTTTACAAACGCACGCCCTTCCCACTTGCAATATTTACCCACTGCCATAAAAACATTTTCAGGTAATACTCCATATAATAACAATTATAGCACAGTTGAAGCCCGTGCAGGGGTTACCGGGTCTTAGCCTCTTGCAACGGTATTTTCTCTCTAACATGCCTCTCTTTATCCTCTCCCTACCACCCTGACTCTCCCTATCCTTTACCGATCGCACAGCGTTTCTGTACATTCCCTTTCTCTCCCCCCCCCCACACCTCTCTATCTTTTCTCAACCAGACACCATTTCTGTATGCCCTCTATACTGCCTGCGTTTCTGATTCTGTTACCTACCGGCCTGCGTATGTTCAAAGACCTGCAGGGGTTAACTGGGCGTAGCCCCTTCCGACGGTGTGAAGAGCGCCCGTAGGGCGCGATGAATCACCTAGTATATATATATATATATATATATACATAGGGAATCCCGCACTCTCACACACCAAAGCTGGCAGCTGGGGTGGGACCCATAGTACAGTACAGTATTTCCCACAATAGTGGGAATGATAGCACTCTCCAGACTTTGTCAGTGATAATAATCAAAAAAACACATTTAATAAGAAAAACACAGGATGAATCTCACAGTTGCAATGCGATATCCAAATGTAAACCAACGTTTCGGTCCACGCCGGGACCTTTGTCAAGGTAAATGCAACACAGTCAGTGGATCAACAGGGAGTCAAAATAGTGGTCAGTTCCAGTTCCCTGACAATCCTGTTTTTTTCTTATTAAATGTGTTTTTTTTTATTATTATCACTAACGAAGTCTGGAGAGTGCTATCATTCCCACTATTGTGTGAAATACTGTACTATATATATAGATAGATAGATAGATAGATAGATAGATATATGCTCCATTATTTATCCAGCTATGTATTAAAGTAGTAAGATGAATGAAATTACTAAGGAAAGTGCAGGGTTCTTGGTATATGTATATTTGAGCAGGTAGTCACAGACCACTGCAAACCATCCTGGGGTGGGGAGTACATGAGTGCACCCCTCTACTGGGAATGGCGAGTGCGGTGAATACCTGTATGTATGTATATATGTGTATATATATTAGCGATGAGCGGGTTCGGTTCTCAGAGAACCGAACCCTGCCGGACATTGCCTTTTCTGAGCCCGGATCCGAATCAGGCTCGTGTTTTCTCGCCTGACTCGGAAACCCGAACGCGGCAAAATGTCATAATCCTGTTGTTGGATTCTCGCAGGATTTGGATTCCATATAAGGAGCCGTGCGTCACGCCCATTTTCACTCCAGTCTCGGAGAGTGTAGTTAGAGGACGTGTCTCCGTCCTCCAGTGTCTGTGTGGGGGCGGGAAAGTGGCATGGCAAGTCTTGTGCTGTGTTATGCTGCTCAGTCCAGTCCAGTGTTGTCACAGTGTATTGCGCTGCATCAGTCCAGGCAGTCATAGTGTTGGTGTCCTCTCCTGCCAGTGTAGCTGTATAAAGTGTTGCTGACTGTGTTGTGCTGCATCAGACCAGTGGTAGTGTCCTGTCTCATCAGTCATTCCAGTGACGATATACACTGCTGCTATATGTCCACTGCTGCCGTATCATAATAATAACAACCACCACAAATCTCTTACAGTATTGTTGTGTTGTGCTGCATCAGACCAGTGGTAGTGTCCTGTCTCATCAGTCATTCCAATGACGATATACACTGCTGCTATATGTCCACTGCTGCCATATAATAATAACAACAACAACAACCACAAGTACCTTACAGTGTTGTTGTGTTGTGCTGCATCAGACCAGTGGTAGTGTCCTGTCTCATCAGTCATTCCATTGACGATATATGCTGCTGCTATATGTCCACTGCTGCCGTATAATAATAATAACAACCACAAGTCCCTTACAGTCTTGTTGTGTTGTGCTGCATCAGACCAGTGATAGTGCCCTGTCTCATCAGTCATTCCTGTGCTG
This sequence comes from Pseudophryne corroboree, assembly GCF_028390025.1. Classification (NCBI taxonomy): domain Eukaryota; kingdom Metazoa; phylum Chordata; class Amphibia; order Anura; family Myobatrachidae; genus Pseudophryne; species Pseudophryne corroboree. The sequence continues at coordinate 488,215,586 of NC_086444.1, read as the reverse complement.
CATATTTTATCATATTACTCCCAAAAAATAATGAAGAACCAAAATTTTGAGGATAAAATAGGGAAAGATCAAGAAGAACCACTTCCTCCTAGTGCTGAAGCTGCTGCCACTAGCCATAACATAGACGATGTTAGGCGCCGTGGTCCGCGATGTCTGTGATAAATTATTAAAAGAACAAAAAGAAGATACTTATGACACATGTTCTCTGTCATAAGTATGTTCTTTATGTTATTCTAATAATTTTAGGGGGTTAAATAGGTTTGGGAGGCACTGATAGCAGTGCCTCCCGTAGATAATGGAAATGGGGATCGAGCTGGGGGTGGGGCCAAGAAGTGGGCTGTAAAAGCCCATTGAAAAACATAGTCAAAGCGGCACCTATAGAAGTGCCTCGCTGACATCACTGTCAGCAAGGCAGAAATGATTGGACAGCGGATCCAGCGCTGGATCCGCTGGTCCAATCATCCATACGAGGCGGTGGGACAGTAAGCTGCTCCCTCCCTTCATGTCCCCCGTAGTCCGTCACCTGCTGCTGCCGATCATGTCAGGGACCCTTTGAAGACAGCGGCGGCAGTGCTCCTGGAGCCGGCGTCCTCCAGCCTCAGCTGTGTGTGCAGCGGAGCCGCGTCTGGAATGCAGGGACAGCGAGAAGCTCCTGTGGTGAGTCTCTCTCTCTCTCTCTCTCTCCCCTCCCCCCCCCCCCACCGGCTGGTGAAAGCAGCACAAGGCCGTTCTGTCTTCTGTGGTAGACGTTGTGCTATTTATGACCTTCCAAAAATCTATTGGAAGAAGTCTTTTGATAGGGTTTTTCCCATTTTATTCGGCTGTCAGCAGCGGTTTCCTTCTCCGTCAGTGGCTTCCCCATGCTTGCTTATTTGTTTTTATTTTTTTAATTTTGCTTTATTTTTATTATAATGGAATATAAATTATATAGTAATATAAATTGCCTGTTTCAAAAAATACCAGTTCTGCTGTAAACCCGCACCTCCGGCTGACTTCCACTTCATTATATCCAGCCCTGGGCGTGTCTTCCTCTTGTTGTGTGATTACCATCCATAGGTGACCCCCATTGCTTCACTTGGCCATAAGCCTTATTTGTCTTGCAGATATAATTGTCTCCTTTCTGGTTGGTTTATCACGTCTCATCCCTGTATGAGCTCAGATCTGGCTTTTTACACTATTGCACCCAGGTTATTAACTTACCGCCCTAACGTCCTGATTCCCTCCTTTCAGCTGCCTACCGTAACCTGGGCCAGAACCTTTGGGGCCGCACAGATATGGCTGCCTGTCGGGCATCCAGGTCCGTAGCGTCTGGTCCTTGTGCTGCTCACAGTCTGCTTATTACCACTAAGGGCAAGTTGTGGAGTTGGGGTAAGTGTTGTAGACTTCGTGCTGGAGAAGGTATATCCATCTGTTATTAGCTGATATTCCATGAGATAGCAGTACATGCCTTGACAAAGGAGCTACGGGCCCCGAAACATTGGTTTTTTGTAACTATGTTTTAAATATACTCAGCAGTTAATCTATATCAAATCCAGGAGTGCCCCTGATTTTCTACTTCTATATGTCCGTCCCTTCTAATACGGGGGGCACCCCGGTTACTAAGAGTCTGCAGTCTCTCTCTCTCTCTCTCTCTCTCTCTCTCTCTCTCTCTCTCTCCGGCCTGTGAATTGATATATATAAGCATAACTTTCAGTTTTTGCAGGTACCGGCCCTACTGGATTCTACTGGACAAGTGGACGTGACCGGCGTGGGATGTAGGTAAGTAATCTCTCTCTCTCTCATTTTTACAGGTGCCCCTATTGGATTCTACTGGACAAGTGGACGTGACCGGCGTGGGATGTAGGTAAGTATGTGTGAGTGTGTAAGTGTGTTTTTAATAAACTTTTACTTTCACGGTGTGTGTGTTGTGTTTTTATTTGGGTATTTTTTTTGTTGTAGAACTACAGGTACCAGCGGGACCGTTATTTCCTCGCACGCTGGTACTTGAGGTTCCCCAAGTACCAGCAAGTGGGGGAGGCTTGCTGGGCCTTGTACATCCACAACAAAAAACAATACTCTTTTGTTTTACACACATGGCTATCAGCCTGGCACCCACCGCCCAGGGGTGCTGGGGACAGCCTCGGGCTTCACCCCTGGCCCTTGGGTGCCTGGAGGGGGGGGGACCCTTGATTTAAGGGGTCCTCACTCCTCCAGGGAACCCCGGCCAGGGGTGACTAGTTGGGGGGGGTAATGCCACGGCCGCAGGGACCTACATAAATGTGTCCCCCGGCTGTGGCATTATGTCCCTGGCTAGTGGAGCCCGGTGCTGGTTTTAAAAATACGGGGGATCCCTACATCTTTTGTCCCCCGTATTTTTTGAACCAGGACCGGACTAAGAGCCCGGTGCTGGTTGTCTAAATACGGGGAACCCCTGTCAATTTTTTTGCTGGTATTTAAACAACCAGGACCGGCTCAAAGAGCCCGAGGCTGGTTATACTTAGGAGGGGGGACCTCGCACATTTTTTTTTTAAATTTTTTAACCCATTCAGACCCTTTTCCATTAAGTTAATGGAAGCCCTAAACAACAAAATTGCATTCATGTCCTCCTCCCACTCCCTTCCCAAACACTAATTTATTTTTTATTTATTTTTCTATGCAAATGTACAATATATCACAAGTATGATTAGCAGGCGGGCAGCGGGCATTGGCGGCATTGTACTGAGATGCATATTAGTGGCGGAGGGCTGGGTCAGTTGATGGTTGGTGAGTTTGTAAGCCATTGGCGGTGGCAGCAAGCAGCGGCTCAGGGCAAGTAGCGGGCATTGGCTCGGCGGCGGTAGGGGCCATCGGCAGGATTCGGCGGACATTATGGCTATAGTGCCTCACCAGCCACTGACCTCACCGCACGCCACTGGGCCACAGCACTTTGGTGTTAGGCGCCGTGGTCCGCGATGTCCTCGCGGCCCGGCGCCTAGCAACTAGGGACGCCGAGCGTGCTAGCCACCGGGTTCCTAGCAATGCTGGGATGCCGTGCGCGCTGAGCCGCCGGCTCCCTAGCAACGCTGGGACGCCGGGCACACTGAGCCGCCTGGACCCTAGCAACGGGGACGCCACGGGCGGACCGCGCTCCCCGTTGCAGGGTCAATCAAGTTAACCACACATACACTTGTCTTCTGGTCGTGCAGCAAGGCAGTTGCACGGCATTTATGCTAATCAGGCTCTGAACATCTGATTGGAGGACTCCCTGCTAAATACCTTCTCAGTGCTTCACACAGACGCCGGTAATAGCTTCCTGCATGCTGCTTAGGTTTGCTGAACGTCTGTTCCAGTCCTGCTGTGTCCGGTCATTCCTGTCCTCAGAGTTCCTGAATCTTGGAGTTGTCATCTCATCCCAAGGAGTCTTCTGGTCCTCAATTGCCAGCAATAGTCGCCAGAGGATCTCGTGTGGTTTTCGTGAGTTGCGGCTCTGCCGCATGCTGCGGCCTAGCCCGCTTCATTTTGTATTCTGTTTCGGAGCCTTTGCGGAGGTTTCCGCTTCCACAAGTCCTCTCCGGAACTCGGCGGTGCCGGGTAGGAGAGTGGACAAGTGGGTATTTTGGTTGTCCTTTTCCCTGGCAGTTTTCCGCACATATTCTAGTTTTAGGTTAGTTTGTAGCCCCTGGCTTTGTTGTTTATTTAGAGGGCCCCTTGTTATCACCCTGTCTCGGATTTCTCTTTGTCTCCCATTAAGACCTGAGGGGGCATCGGAGTTGGGCAGACGTAATCCGCCCTTCAAACGCGGCTGCCATGGGCTCAAGCAACCATAGTCTCGCAAGAGATTTCTGACAGCATGGGCGAGACAACGGAGTTAGGGCGCCAGGGGCTATTCCCGTTCCCGCTCCCTTTTCCAGCATTACGTTTCAGTGCTCAGGTCCTTGCTATAAGATCTCCCCTGACCAGAGTGCTGGAATCATAACATTATTACCGGCCATACCAAAACTTAAAATTAAATGGGGTTTAATTTTTTCTCATTCTGTTTTTGTGAGAGTTTATCGGCCTCATGAATCCGACAGGTTTAGGGCCAAATCCCGGTCATCTCTTAGTCAACCAGATTCAAGAACTTACTCAGATGGTTCAGGATCTTTCTCTTCGGGTGAGATCGCAGGAAGATCTTTTGCGAGCCTCCCCGAAGGTAGTCCCTGAACCAAAAATGCATTTGCCCGACCGTTTTTCCGGTGACAGAAAAGATTTTTTTAATTTTAAAGAAGCCTGTAAGCTTTATTTTCGTTTAAGACCTACATCCTCTGGTACCGAATCTCAGCGGGTTGGGATTATTATTTCTTTACTCCAGGGGGATCCTCAGACCTGGGCATTTGGTTTAAAAGCTGAGGATCCTGCGTTGTTATCTGTAGACGCCTTTTTTAAGTCATTAGGGCTCTTGTATGATGACCCAGATAGAGAGGCGTCCGCTGAGAGTCATCTGCGCGCTCTCAAACAAGGTAGAAATCCAGCGGAGGTTTATTGTACCGAGTTTCGCCGTTGGTCGAACGACTGTGGCTGGAATGACCCGGCCCTGCGCAGTCAGTTTCGCCTCGGTTTATCTGAATTTATTAAAGACAGTCTCCTCCAGTACCCCGCTCCTGAGACTCTCGATAAACTCATGGAGCTTGCTATAAAGATTGATCGTCGTCTCCGAGAGCGGAGGGCTGAAAGAGGAACAACTGTAAGGTCTAGTCCTTGTGTTTATACCTTCCCAGAGGACGTCGAGGAGCCCATGCAGATAGGTCTCTCCCGGCTGTCTCCTGAGGAAAGAACCAGAAGACAAAAATCCGGTCTTTGTTTGTACTGTGGAGATAAGGGACATTTTGCACGTAACTGCCCGAACAAGTCGGGAAACGCTCTGACCAGGTGAATGGTGAGGGGGTTCACTTAGGTCTGCAGCTTATCTCCTCAAACAACTCTCTATTAGTCCCTGTTAAGGTTTCCTTTGGCAGCCTCAGTTCTTTGGTGTCGGCTTTTGTCGACAGTGGAGCTGCAGGAAACTTTATGGATTTAACTTGGGCTAAGGCCTTAGGCATTCCACATTTACCGTTAGATAGATGTATCACCATGCACGGCTTAGATGGGGGTCCACTTTCCGATGGGGTAATTACTCACCGTACACCTCCAGTAGTACTTACAGTAGGAGCCTTACATTCTGAAGATATTGAATTCTACCTTACACATTGCCCAGCAGTTCCTGTTGTTTTGGGTCACCCGTGGCTTGCCTTTCATAATCCCACCATTGATTGGCGGTCCGGGGAGATTTCCCAATGGGGTACTTTTTGTGTTAAAGAATGTATTTCGTATCCAGTCAGAGTTGCAGCAGTCGTCCCAGAGCTCATTCCTGTGGAATACCAGGAGTTTGCCGATGTCTTCTCCATAGGCAATGCGGACATTCTGCCTCCCCATCGGCCCTATGATTGTGCAATTGAACTAGTTCCAGGTGCCACTTTGCCTAAGGGGAGATTATATGCCTTGTCCGGGCCAGAAACCACGGCCATGAATAATTATATTCAGGAAAGCCTAAAGAAGGGATTTATTAGACCATCGAAATCTCCTTTAAGTGCTGGTTTTTTCTTTGTGGAGAAAAAAGATGGCTCGCTTAGACCATGCATTGCTTTTAGGGCTCTGAATAAGATCTCCGTTAAAAACACCTATCCTTTGCCGTTAATTTCTTTGCTTTTTGATCAGTTACGTTCCGCCGTGATTTTTTCTAAAATTGACCTTAGAGGAGCTTACAACCTCATCAGAATTAAATCTGGGGATGAGTGGAAGACAGCTTTCAGCACTCAGTCGGGTCACTATGAATACCTGGTGATGCCATTCGGCCTGTCAAATGCTCCGGCAGTTTTTCAAGACCTCATTAACGATGTTCTCCGTGACTTCCTAGGGAAATTCGTGGTCGTTTAGTTAGACGACATCTTGATTTATTCTGAATCGATGGAACAACATGTTACCCTGGTGCGTCTGGTTCTTCAAAAGTTACGTGAGAATCATTTACATGCCAAGCTGGAGAAGTGTGATTTTCACATCACAGAAGTATCTTTTTTAGGGTACATAATTTCTCCCCAGGGATTTTCCATGGAACCGAAGAAGCTCCAGCCCATCCTTAATTGGGCGCAACCCACTAATTTAAAAGCAATTCAGCGCTTTTTAGGGTTTGCGAATTATTATAGGCGGTTCATTCATTCTTTTTCTGACCTGGTTGCTCCCATAGTAGCTCTGACTAAAAAAGGAGCGGATCCTTCCAATTGGTCGCATGAAGCTGAGTTGTCTTTCCAGGCCTTGAAACAAGCCTTTGTCTCGGCTACTGTCCTCAGACATCCTAATCCGGAATTGCCCTTTATTGTGGAGGTTGATGCTTGGAGTGTGGGTTGTCCTTTCTCAAGAAGATCCGGAGTCTCTGGAGTTACATCCTTGTGCCTTTATGTCCAGGAAATTCTCCTCCGCTGAATCCAACTATGACGTTGGTAATCGGGAGTTACTGGCAGTAAAATGGGCTTTCGAGGAATGAAGGCATTGGCTGGAGGGAGCTAGACATACTATTTCGGTTTTAACTGACCATAAGAACCTGCAATATATTGAATCAGCTAAACGGCTTAATGCTCGGCAGGCACGTTGGGCATTATTTTTTACTCGTTTCAGGTTTATCATCACTTTCAGGCCTGGTTCCAAGAATACGAAAGCTGATGCCCTGTCACGTAGCTTTCTTCCGGTTCACAATAGCAATCCTGTTGTTACCCCCATAGTTCCATCTTCGGTCATCCGGGCAGGCCTCACACAGGATTTATTTACCCAGTTAAACCAGCTTCAACACCAAGCTCCTAGACTTACTCCTGCTGGTCGTCTTTATGTCCCTGAATTTTTGAGAGCCACTGTTTTAACTGAGTTTCATGACAACAAAGTCTCAGGGCATCCGGGTATCACTAAGACCTTGGAGTTAGTCTCTCGCTCAGTGTAGTGGCCTAGTCTTTCTAAAGACATTAAGGAATTCGTCCATTCCTGTCAGGTTTGTGCACAGCATAAGGTTCCTCGTTCGTTGCCTATCGGGCAACTCATGCCTTTAACTGTTCCTCTCAGGCCATGGTCTCATATCTCCATGGATTTCGTGGTTGAACTTCCCCTTTCAGCCGGATTCCGAGTCATTTGGGTGGTAGTGGACCGTTTTAATTTAATGGCTCATTTTATTGCTCTTCCCCGATTGCCTTCTGCTCAAGGGTTGGCAGTTTTGTTCCTCCGCCATGTGTTCAGGCTTCATGGTTTGCCCACTGATATTGTTTCTGATCGGGGTCCACAATTCATCGCACAATTCTGGAAACGTTTTTGTGCCTCATTGAAGATGAAACTGTCTTTAACATCTGGTTATCACCCACAGTCTAACGGGCAAACCGAACAAGTCAACCAGTCATTAAAACAATATCTTTACGTTTGTATTCAGCCAAACTCCAGAATGATTGGTCCGAGTTTCTCCCTTTGGCTGAATTTGCTTATAATAACTCTTGTCATTCCTCCCCTGGCTTTAGGGGTTCGTTGACCCCTCCTCAAGGGGGGGTACCGTTAGGCGCCGTGGTCCGCGATGTCCTCGCGGCCCGGCGCCTAGCAACTAGGGACGCTGAGCGTGCTAGCCGCCGGGTCCCTAGCAATGCTGGGACGCCGTGCGCGCTGAGCCGCCGGCTCCCTAGCAATGCTGGGATGCCGGGCGCGCTGAGCAGCCTGGACCCTAGCAACGGGGACGCCACGGGCGGACCGCGCTCCCCGTTGCAGGGTCAATCAAGTTAACCACACATACACTTGTCTTCTGGTCGTGCAGCAAGGCAGTTGCACGGCATTTATGCTAATCAGGCTCTGAACATCTGATTGGAGGACTCCCTGCTAAATACCTTCTCAGTGCTTCACAAAGACGCCGGTAATAGCTTCCTGCATGCTGCTTAGGTTTGTTGAACGTCTGTTCCAGTCCTGCTGTGTCCGGTCATTCCTGTCCTCAGAGTTCCTGAATCTTGGAGTTGTCATCTCATCCCAAGGAGTCTTCTGGTCCTCAATTGCCCGCAATAGTCGCCAGAGGATCTAGTGTGGTTTTCGTGAGTTGCGGCCCTGCCGCGTGCTGCGGCCTAGCCCGCTTCATTTTGTATTCTGTTTCGGAGCATTTGCGGAGGTTTCCGCTTCCACAAGTCCTCTCCGGAACTCGGAGGGGTGCCGGGTAGGAGAGTGGACAAGTGGGTATTTTGGTTGTCCTTTTCCCTGGCGGTTTTCCGCACATATTCTAGTTTTAGGTTAGTTTGTAGCCCCTGGCTTTGTTGTTTAGTTAGAGGGCCCCTTGTTATCACCCTGTCTCGGATTTCTCTTTGTCTCCCATTAAGACCTGAGGGGGCATCGGAGTTGGGCAGACATAATCCGCCCTTCAAACGCGGCTGCCATGGGCTCAAGCAACCATAGTCTCGCAAGAGATTTCTGACAGCACGGGCGAGACAACGGAGTTAGGGCGCCAGGGGCTATTCCCGTTCCCGCTCCCTTTCCCAGCATTACGTTCCAGTGCTCAGGTCCTTGCTATAAGATCTCCCCAGACCAGAGTGCTGGAATCATAACATTTGGTGTCTTATCTATATCAGTATATACTACACTATGTTATTCATTGTGCCCTGCGGCCACTCTGCACGCCCTCACAAAGGGCTACGCCCCCTTTACAAACGCACGCCCTTCCCACTTGCAATATTTACCCACTGCCATAAAAACATTTTCAGGTAATACTCCATATAATAACAATTATAGCACAGTTGAAGCCCGTGCAGGGGTTACCGGGTCTTAGCCTCTTGCAACGGTATTTTCTCTCTAACATGCCTCTCTTTATCCTCTCCCTACCACCCTGACTCTCCCTATCCTTTACCGATCGCACAGCGTTTCTGTACATTCCCTTTCTCTCCCCCCCCCACACCTCTCTATCTTTTCTCAACCAGACACCATTTCTGTATGCCCTCTATACTGCCCTGCGTTTCTGATTCTGTTACCTACCGGCCTGCGTATGTTCAAAGACCTGCAGGGGTTAACTGGGCGTAGCCCCTTCCGACGGTGTGAAGAGCGCCCGTAGGGCGCGATGAATCACCTAGTATATATATATATATATATATATATATATATACATAGGGAATCCCGCACTCTCACACACCAAAGCTGGCAGCTGGGGTGGGACCCATAGTACAGTACAGTATTTCCCACAATAGTGGGAATGATAGCACTCTCCAGACTTTGTCAGTGATAATAATCAAAAAAACACATTTAATAAGAAAAACACAGGATGAATCTCACAGTTGCAATGCGATATCCAAATGTAAACCAACGTTTCGGTCCACGCCGGGACCTTTGTCAAGGTAAATGCAACACAGTCAGTGGATCAACAGGGAGTCAAAATAGTGGTCAGTTCCAGTTCCCTGACAATCCTGTTTTTTTCTTATTAAATGTGTTTTTTTTATTATTATCACTAACGAAGTCTGGAGAGTGCTATCATTCCCACTATTGTGTGAAATACTGTACTATATATATAGATAGATAGATAGATAGATAGATAGATATATGCTCCATTATTTATCCAGCTATGTATTAAAGTAGTAAGATGAATGAAATTACTAAGTAAAGTGCAGGGTTCTTGGTATATGTATATTTGAGCAGGTAGTCACAGACCACTGCAAACCATCCTGGGGTGGGGAGTACATGAGTGCACCCCTCTACTGGGAATGGCGAGTGCGGTGAATACCTGTATGTATGTATGTATATATGTGTATATATATTAGCGATGAGCGGGTTCGGTTCTCAGAGAACCGAACCCTGCCGGACTTTGCCTTTTCTGAGCCCGGATCCGAATCAGGCTCGGGTTTTCCCGCCTGACTCGGAAACCCGAACGCGGCAAAATGTCATAATCCTGTTGTTGGATTCTCGCAGGATTTGGATTCCATATAAGGAGCCGTGCGTCACGCCCATTTTCACTCCAGTCTCGGAGAGTGTAGTGAGAGGACGTGTCTCCGTCCTCCAGTGTCTGTGTGGGGGCGGGAAAGTGGCATGGCAAGTCTTGTGCTGTGTTATGCTGCTCAGTCCAGTCCAGTGTTGTCACAGTGTATTGCGCTGCATCAGTCCAGGCAGTCATAGTGTTGGTGTCCTCTCCTGCCAGTGTAGCTGTATAAAGTGTTGCTGACTGTGTTGTGCTGCATCAGACCAGTGGTAGTGTCCTGTCTCATCAGTCATTCCAGTGACGATATACACTGCTGCTATATGTCCAGTGCTGCCGTATCATAATAATAACAACCACCACAAATCTCTTACAGTATTGTTGTGTTGTGCTGCATCAGACCAGTGGTAGTGTCCTGTCTCATCAGTCATTCCAATGACGATATACACTGCTGCTATATGTCCACTGCTGCCATATAATAATAACAACAACCACAAGTACCTTACAGTGTTGTTGTGTTGTGCTGCATCAGACCAGTGGTCGTGTCCTGTCTCATCAGTCATTCCAGTGATGATATACACTGCTGCTATATGTCCACTGCTGCAGTATAACAATAATAACAACCACAAGTCTCTTACAGTGTTGTTGTGTTGTGCTGCATCAGACCAGTGGTAGTGTCCTGTCTCATCAGTCATTCCATTGACGATATATGCTGCTGCTATATGTCCACTGCTGCCGTATAATAATAATAACAACCACAAGTCCCTTACAGTGTTGTTGTGTTGTGCTGCATCAGACCAGTGATAGTGCCCTGTCTCATCAGTCATTCCTGTGCTGCATATTGTATCATATTACTCCCAAAAAATAATGAAGAACCAAAATTTTGAGGATAAAATAGGGAAAGATCAAGAAGAACCACTTCCTCCTAGTGCTGAAGCTGCTGCCACTAGCCATAACATAGACGATGAAATGCCATCAACGTCGTCTGCCAAAGCCGATGCCCAATGTGATAGTAGAGGGCATGTTAAATCCAAAAAGCCAAAGTTCAGTAAAAAGAAATTTAAATCATATGAGGAGAAAAGTAAACTTGCCAATATGCCATTTACAACATGGAGTGGCAAGGAACGGCTGAGGCCCTGGCCTATGTTCATGGCTAGTGGTTCAGATTCACATGACAATGGAAGTCCTCATCCTCCCACTAGAAAAATTAAAGAGTTAAGCTGGAAAGAGCACAGAAAAGAACTGTGCATTCTGAGATGGTATCACAAATTCACAAGGAGAGTCCAAGTGTGTCGGCGGTTGCGATGCCTGACCTTCCCAACTGGACGGGAAGAGGTGGCTCCTTCCACCATTTGCACGCCCCCTGCAAGTGCTGGAAGGAACACCCACAGTCTAGTTCCTGATATTTAAATTGAAGATGTCACTGTTGAAGAACACCAGGATGAGGATATGGGTGTTGCTGGCGCTGAGGAGGAAGCTGACGATGAGGATTCTGATGGTGATGTGGTTTGTTTAAGTCAGGCACCGGTGGAGACACCTGTTGTCCTTGGGATGAAGAAGCCCATTGTGATGCCTGGGCAAACTACCAAAAAAGCCACCTCTTCGGTGTGGAATTATTTCTCCACAAATCTGGACAACAGGTGTCAAGCCATCTGTTGCCTCTGTCAATCTGTAATAAGTAGGGGTAAGGATGTTAACCACCTGGGAACATCCTCCCTTATACATCACCTGCTGCACATTCATCAGACATCAGTGTCAAGTTTTGAAACTTTGGGTAAGAGCATAAGCAGTCCACTGACACCTAAATCCCTTCTTCCTCCTGTACCGAAACTCCTGCAAGTCACACCATCAACTCCCTCAACGTCAACTCCATCCTCAGTCAGTAACGTCAGTAGTCCTGCAGGCCATGTCACTGTCAAGACTGAGGAGTCCTCTTCTAACCGGGATTCCTCCGTAGGATCCTTGAGTGGTACGCCTGCTGTTGCTGCCGCTGCTGTTGTTGCTGCTGGGAGTCGATCATCATCCCATAAGGGAAGTCGGAAGACCACTTGTACTACTTCCAGTAAGCATTTGACTGTCTAACAGTCCTTTGTGAGGAAGATGAAATATGACAGCAGTAATCCTTTTGCAAAGCGGATAACTGAGGCCTTGACAGATATGTTGGTGTTAGACGTGTGTCTGGTATCCACCATTGGTTCAGTGGGACTTTGAGAATTGTTTGAGGTACTGTTTCCCCGGTATCAAAACCCATCTAGGTTCCACTTCTCTAGGCAGGCGATACAGAGAATGTACACAGATTTCAGAAAAAGAGTCACCAGTGTCCTACAAAATGCGGTTGTATCCAGTGTCCACTTAACCACAGACATGTGGACAAGTGGAACAGGGCAGACTAAGGACTATATGACTGTAACAGCCCACTGGGTAGATGTATGGCTTCCCGCGGCAACAACAGCAGCGGCAATAGTAGCAGAATCTTGCAAACGCCAACTTGTTCCTAAGCAGGCTATGCTATGTATCACCGCTTTCCTTAAGAGGCACACCGCTGACAACCTCTTATGGAAACTGAGGAACATCATTGCAGAATGGCTTACCCCAATTGGACTCTCCTGGGTATTTGTGATATCGGACAATACCACCAATATTGTGCGTGCATTACATCTGGGCAAATTCCAGCATGTCCCATGTTTTGCACATACAATTAATTTGGTGGTACAGAATTTTTTGAAAAATGACAGGGGTGTGCAGGAGATGCTGTCGGTGGACCGAAAAATTGCGGGCCACTTTCGGCATTCTGCCACTGCATGCCGAAGACTGGAGCACCAGCAAACACTCCTGAACCTGCCCCGCCATCAACTGAAGCAAGAGGTGGCAACGAGGTGGAATTCAACACTCTATATGCTTCAGAGGATGGAGGAGCAGCAAAAGGCCATTCAAGCCTATACATCCACCTATGATATAGGCAAAGGAGGCGTTATGCACCTGACTCAAGCGCAGTGGAGAATGATTTCTGTGTTGTGCAAGGTTCCCCAACCCTTCGAATTTGCCACACATGAAGTCAGTTCAGACACTGCCAGCCTGAGTCAGGTTATTCCCCTCATCAGGCTTTTGCAGAAGCAGCTGGAGAAATTGAAGGAGGAGGTAAGAAAGAGCAATTCCACAAAGTATGTGGGACTTGTGGATGGAGCCCTTCATTCGCTTTGCTAGGATCCGAGGGTGGTCAATCTGTTGAAATCAGAGCACTACATTTTGGCCACCATGCTCGATCCTAGATTTAAAGCATTACGTGGTGTTTCTCTTTCCGGTGGACACAAGCCTGCAGAGGTGCAAAGACCTTCTGGGGAAAACACTGTCAGCTGAAGCGGAATGTGACACGGCAACAGCTCCTTCTTCTTTTTCTCCCGCAACTGGGGCTTCCAGGAAATAACTTAGATATCTGATTTCTAAACAACCCACTGGCAGTGATGCAGGGCAGGCAGGACCATCTTTGGACATCTAATCCGGACTGAAGGACCTTCCAACAATTTCTGTCATGTCTACTGTCACTGCATATGATGCTGTCACCATTGACAGAATGGTGGAGGATTACATCAGTGACACCATCCAAGTAGACATGTCAGTCAGTCCATACCTATACTGGCAGGAAAAAGAGGCAATTTGGAGGCCCCTGTACAAACTTTTACCTAAGTTGCCCCCCCTCCAGTGTGTACTCCGAAAGAGTTTTTAGTGCAGCCGGTAACCTTGTCAGTGATAAGCATAGGAGGTTACTTCCACACAATGTGGAGAAGATGATGTACATCAAAATGAATGATCAATTCTTCTGGGAAGACCAGACTCCAGAAAGTACAGAGGGACCTATGGTGGTGGATTCCAGCAGGGACAAATTAATACTCTGTGAGCATGAGGATGTACACAACTCTGAAGGGGTGAGGAATTGGTCAATGAGGATGAGGACAACATCTTGCCTCTGTAGAGCCAGTTTATGTAGTTACAGATTAATTGCCAGCTTCTTTTGTGGGGGTCCAAATGAACCAATCATTTCAGCCACAGTTGTGTAGCAAACCCTGGTGCTGAAATGATTGGTTTGTTAAAGTGTGCGTGTCCTGTTTATACAACATATCCAAGGACAATTCCATCTTGCACCTCTTTTTTTTCTTTGCATTATGTACTCTTTGTGGACTAGTTTTTCAAACTGCCATCCTGTCTGCCACTGCAGTGCCACTCCTATATGGGCCAGGTGTTTGTGCCGCACACTTGTGTCGCTTAGCTTAGTCACCCAGCGACCTCAGCGTACCTATTTTTTTTCTTTGCATAATGTGCTCTTTGGGGCCTATTTTGTAAAACGGACATCCTGGCTGCCACTGCAGTGCCACTCCTAGATGGGCTAGGTGTTTGTGCTGCACACTTGTGTCACTTAGCTTAGTCACCCAGCAACTCGGTGCGCCTCTCTTTTTTCTTTGCATTATGTGCTCTTTGGGGCCTATTTTTGAAAACTGCCAGCCTATCTGCCACTGCAGTGCCACAGCTAGATGGGCCAGATGTTTTTGCCGCACACTTGTTTCCAATAGCACCAAGAAGGAATATAAAATTGAGCATTTTGTGACATGTGGGAGTAGCAATGTATATTTGTTACAATGCAAATGTCTACAGCAATATGCGGGGAGAACTAGTTGCCCTTTTAAAGTTAGAATGGGAGAACACTTTAAAAATATTAAAAAAGGTGTAGAAAATCATTGTTTATCCGCACATTGTAAACTAGTACACAATTCTCTATAGATAGTATTGTGAGTTTTAAGATCATAGATCATGTAAAAGGGAATTGGAGAAGAAATGATACAGCCTCGGCATTAGCTAAAAAAGAAATGTGGTGGATACATGAACTGAAAACGTTCCAACCAAGGGGTTTAAACGGTAGTTTTGAAATGAAGTGGTTCCTATAATGAAATATGACATATGAAACTTTATATATGTATATAACAAAAATCTTGTCTTATTATAAGAACAGTTGTGGACCCCTTTTTGAACTATGTATTCTTGTCATGGACAAAGGATGATATGATTATATGGAACACTATAAACATGGGAGTATAAATCAGTGGAAAAGTATGTGATACAATGTTTCTTTAATAGAACCCCTGATCATGTATGGATGTACCCGGGAGTGAGCAAATTATATACCTGCGGATGGTATATAAATAGTGACCAGACCATGCCCACCTGTGCCTTGACAAAGACCCAATTAGGGTAGAAACGCGTCAGATGCAACAGGTGGACGTGGTCACGATCTGGTGCATGGCAGAAAACGTTCAGGGACGGGAGGAGAGCAGAGCGGTCTGGAAGCGCATGCAGCGCTGGGAGGTTCATGGCAGGAGGGCAGCCAGCGGTGGAAAGAGTAGCATCCACGGGTGATGCATATCCATAGTAGAAAGCCCCGCAAAGAACAATGGCGTCCTGAGGTATCAGTGAGCTCCCACCTGGGAACATCCATGTATCAGATCCAAACTGTTATCCTATGAAACTGAACGTCTGTGTGCAAATAAGGAGAACTTTTTAACAGTGAACTTTTTAACAGTGGACATTTCATATAAAATGTGTGTATTTTTTACATCTGCAATGGATTCTTTTGGAGACATTTCATACTAAAACATATATATGAAATAGACTGTTCCCATTGATTTGGGTGTGAGATTCCCTGGAGACGTGGTTTATAAGCAGCGCTATGAAGTGCCTTTATTGATTGTGTTTGATAAGAGCTTAGCTTAGTCACCCAGCAACCTTGGGGCACCTCTTTTTTTCTTTGCATTATGTGCTCTTTGTGCTGAGACACACTACCCGGCTTTTGCCGGCCGGGAAAAAGCCGGACGGCTTTTTCCCGTGCCGGCATTGTAGTTAACAGTGTGAGGGCTAGGGTCCCTTCACACTGCACAGCCCCGGCCCGGCTGCCGGGTTGCAGCCGGGTCTCACCACTGGAAGGTCCGGCGGCCGGGCGGCCGCCAGGCCGTCTTTGGAGCCAGTAAACCATGTGTGTGAAGGGGAGCTTTCACACACAACGGTTTTTTCTGAAGCCGTGTCTGATGCTGCGCATGCGCACAGCATCACACACGGCTCAAAGCCGTCCTGTGTGACAGACTCTGCCGGTTTCTCCCGGATGGCAAAAAGCCGGACAAAGTTTGTCCGGCTTTTTGCCTTCCGGGAAAAACCGGAGTGTGTGTTACAGCCCTTTGGGGTCTATTTTTAAAAAACTGCCATACTGTCTGCCACTGCAGTGCCGCTCCTAGATGGGCCAGGTGTTTGTGCCACACACTTGTGTCGTTTAGCTAAGTTATCCAGCGACCTTGATGCAACCTTTTGGCCTAAAAACAATATTGTGAGGTGTGAGGAAATGAGTGGAAATTAATGTTATTGAGGTTAATAATACCATAGAATCAAAATTTTCCCCAAATTCTGTGATGTTAGCTGTTTTTTTGTTTTTTTTTTAAAAATCATCCAGATCCAAACCAAAAAGACAAAACATGAAAGGGTGGTTTTGGCAAAACCAATCCAGATCCAAAACAAAAACACAAAATGCTAAATGTGCCCACCGCACATCCCTTATATATATATATATATATATATATATATATGTGTATGACAGCGATAATTACTAATGCATGCTCTTAATGCCTATTGCAGAATGTTAATTACCACCACTATCTGGCAGTTTGGGGTTTTTATGTTTCTTTTATAAAATGACAATTTTTTATTGAATGCTATGAATGCATTCCTTGAAATACGTTTCTATCTGCAAATATTTTGTTTGCGGTAATAAAGAATAGAGCCAGCTGGATATATTATTAAAATACAAAAGTAGTTTGAACTGTATTTTTGTATCCAAACCCATATGGTTGCTTAAATGAATGAATGTTTGATGTGCAGAAAGAACTGTTTTCATATTGTTAATTGGGAGGGATTTCCTCTTTTTAATAAATAAATAGGATACAACTTGTGCTCATTTAAATAGCTATTAAATTACAGCTGTCATGAAATGGAAAATAAATAAACAAATATAAATAGCTGTGCAGTCTAAAATATTTGCATTAAATGTGTTCATATTTTATAAAGTTTGATCCTATTATCCAATTTATATAACTTTACTGTAGTGTTCGTTAGGTATGATATTGCCACAAATGTGTCCCTAGACTTCAGTCTCCACTCGTGGTTGGGAGAGTCCTCTGAGTTTCACTGGTGGCCATCCTATTAGCCCCGATGTGGAGGGCTCCTTCCCCCCGATGCTGGCACTTATCACGGATTATGCTTCGGGTGCATAATCCACTATAAGCAGCTGTCATAGCCGCAATAAAACATAGTGTCGGTGACCTATCCCCAATCCCACATGTTTTTGCGCAATTGTAGATATGTTTTTGGCCTGTAATAGAATACCGCAATAATTACCATCAGCCGATAATGGATTGTGAATAGTTGGCTACCCCAAGTAGGGCTGTTAATTTTATATGACCATTTTAATGGCTTTTCCCTGTGAATTGTTGTTGCTGGGATTCTGAACACTGCATTACTTAATGCAGTGATATTTCAGTTAATTAGTTATCATTTTACTGTTTTCTGCTATTTTAGTGTTTTCTGCTATTTTCTTTTTTTTTCTTCAGAGGAATCTGTAAATATGAATTAGTGACTCAAAATAAAAATTAGTCTTATGAATTCAAGGCTGTGTGAAAGATTGGGTACTAAATATATTCAAGGCACTGTATAGTAACTCTTCCAGCTTGACAAGTCTGCTACATTGCAACTGGGTGCGGAACATCAGGTCGACCAATATTAGGTCGACAGTTACTAGGTCGATCCCACATGGCCGACTTGCACATGGTCAAAAGGGTCAAAAGGCTGACAGTGTCAAAATATCTACAGTGAAAAGCTTGACAGGTACAAAGGTGGACATGAAAGTAGTTGACACAAAAAAAGATTGACACAGGTTTTTTTGCATTTTTGGTTGACATTTCGTAAATTTAGCCACATGTGACCCCAATGAATGTACCATGTCCCCTCACATGGCTAGCTTTATGCTCCTTGCTTTAGGGAAAAGTGCCTTGCTCCGCTATGACAGTGCTCAGCACAGGTTACTATTCCCAATCATAGCCCATGTGGATGGTAAAGTATAAAAAAATTGAAAAAATTAAAAAGAAATCCACCAAAAATGTGTGTTAACCATATGTGTGTCGACCATTTGTATGTGTTGACCTTTTACATGTTGACCTTTTGACCATTTTGACCTTTTGTACCTGCCGACCTAATGCATGTCGACCACAGGGAGTCAACCTACTGACTGTTGACCTTATTACTGTAAACCTATCATCCAGATACCACTGCAACCTTTACCATATAGTTTGCTATAAAAAGCAGCAGGTTTTTTTTCTGACCTCCTCGCTGCCAATTAACCTACCAGGTTTTTGGAGTTTGGGAGGAAACCAGAGTACCCAGAAGAAACCCACGCAAGCAATCAAAGAATATGCAAACTCCACATAGTTTGGGCTGTGTTGGGAATCAGACCCATGACCTCAATGCTGAGAGGGAGTAATGCTAAACATTACACCATCCACACTACCCATAAATCTTTTATTCAGGCAAGGAGCCAGACTGCTATCATCTTCTTATAAAATTCTAGATTAAAAAACTATTCTTAATTTAAATTCCTGATCACACATAAACTTTTGTGTCCAGGGGATCTATTCATCATTGAGGGCCATCCAATAATTAAGTATCTAATAATTAATTATCCAATTCACCAGAAGTTGTGGCAGTGGTTACCTAATTACTGGAGCAATTCAGTATTGCTCCAGTGCAGAGACAGCTGCTTCGAAAAGTATCTGTTCAGCCAAAGGTCTCGCAGTGCTGAGGTGGCAGAGGAATCCACTTGGATACCTCCTTGAAACACCAGACCTGCTTCCCATAGGAAGGTGCAGGACTCTGAGAACCAGCACTGTCTGATGATGGCATTTGTTCTCGCAAGCAAACTCCGAGAACTTTCAGTTTTTTTGAGTTTGCTGAATACTATTTGGCTTTTTCTGGCCCTAATAATGAATGGTCCCCTACATAATACATGCATTTTTGCAAGTGTAATGTGCACAATAGTGATGATGAATAGGCCACCCTCCTTATGCCTGAGGAAGTGGAATAGGGGAGTAAAGCAAAGTGGATGGAAAACTGTGGCCTGAGTACAGCGGTGCCGAGAGAGGGGCGGAGAGGGTGCAAATTAGCCAGGTCCAGGTCTGATGGAGGGGTCCAGTGAGGTCCCAGTGGGGGCCTGGGCCTCCTCCCCCTTACTTGACAGCAGCAGCTACAGCTCTTCTCCTCAGCCCAGCACACACTGATTTGTGCTGGGCTGCAATGTGGCCATGGAGGCACTTGAAATAAAAAATTTTCAGTATTTTGTTTCTAAGGGTGCATGACCATGCCTCCTGTTATTAGTCCACGTCCCCTGTTTCTGTAATTAAAGCTTAAGTTGACACATATTCAAATAAAGATACACTTTTTACCTTAGCAATTCAATGTCAGAATTACTATACTCTTTTATTATCAAACAATGTAAAAATTATCATTCTAAGCTATACAGAAAAATGTTTATAGTGCCTTTTAATAACATTGGATCACATCATTGAATGATATTATAAGAACAGTATTGTTGGTTAAAATGAAGAAGCATTTTCACATAAACTTGGAAAATCTAAATTCTGATCGATAACTTTTTTTAAATTGTTTTCATATAGAGATTTCTGCGAAACTGCCTTGTGATAATACTAGAGGTACAGGATTCATTTTTTTAGAATTATGAACTCACCAGAATTTAGGGGATTCTGATTTTGATTACAAGTACCGAACCAATGCAAGCTCCTAATTGTGACTCAGTTCAGTACTTGGAATTAAAATTAGAATATTGGGTTTTGGCTTGCTTGTAAGTCTGTCACTCATGATTTCAGGTGCCATTTCACACAGGAGAACATGGTCAAAATTGATTGGACATGACTGGAAATTAATTTTATTGGTGTTAATAATACTGTAGGAACAACAGTAGGTCCAAATTACATGATGTTAGCTGGTTTATGGAATTTTCAAGAAATCTAAAACCAAATACGAATCCAAACCAAACACTTGAAAGTGGTTTTGCCAAAAAGAAAACATTGATGGTGGTTTTGGCCAAACCAAAACACAAGGGTCTGTCACAATTTCTAGATAATGCGCAGCCTGTTTGGTAGCCATTCATTTCTTATAATGATTATTACAACTACAATATATTTACTTTCTGAAAAACAGATCATCAAACATATTACTTTATACTATGTCATTCTATTTAAATTATGGAGATGATTTAAAAATTTTAGAGAGATAAAGTGGAGAGACAAAGTACCAACCAATCTTCTTTCGCTTTGAAGGCTATGTGTTTGAAAAATGACAGCTAAGAGCTGATTGGGAATTACTTTATCTCTCTCCACTATCTCTCTCCAAGCTAATTCTCACCTTAAATATGAAGTGGTGGTCTCTCACTTTTGCGGTCTTCCCTAACCTACAAAACAAGAAAATGGGATAATAAATATTGAATGCCAAAGTGGTGATTCTGGTGAGTTCACCACCTTTACTGAGAAGTATTTTTGGCTGCAGCTTACTCCATGAGTAGTAGATAACCCCATGGAGTACTGTATACTGGTATTTAAAGGCATGCATCAACTCATCTTTTCATCTATCCAGTATTCATATTACTTTGCATTTCCTGTCATCTATAGTTCAAAAACGCTTTACACATACATAGCCTACTGTACCTTTTTTATTATTTCAGTAAATAACCTGAATTTACCAGTTTGTTCTTTGTTACATAATTATATACTAGTTTAAGCTAATGTGGTGTTCCCAATATGTTTTGTTTATTGCTATTATTGTCATATACTTAGCGATTATTTATTTATGTGTGGGTTTTTTTATTTACACATACTGTATCGCTTCATCGCTTATACATATATTGTCCTGCAGCCTCTAACACTTCCACAACCCTACTACTCACTCTTGGCAACAATGCAATGACTTCCAGGCTTTGTCAAAACACCACTCTAGCTATTTCACCTAAAGTCAAGACACTCAATACAGTGTTCCACAACAACAAAAAGAAAAGTATTACTTTCCTAGGTTTACTACTTTTTCTTATAAAGTACCTACTGTATAGTACTGTAAATCAACATTTTATTGGTTTTTCCAAATTTGGTGAATTAGATTATCATAAAACAGTCTAATTTGTATCTCAAAGTTTCTTGTATATATTTGTTCAATAATAGCATTTGATAAAATTCCATCATTGTTGTAGTTTTAATAATTTTGAATAATCATAGGTCATTAATATATAATTTGTGAGATTGGAACAATAATGTTTTATCTAAATATTTGCTAGAACTATGTTTTCACTCATATGAGAGAAATTTAGCCAAAGATTGTTGCATCTTGGGATAAAAGCCTAATTAAAAATTTGTGCTGTGTTATCATTTATTTTGCATTACATTATTCTAACTGGTTTAATGATTCTTTGCTTTCACATATAGACTGTATCATTCACAGAGTAGAAGATACAGTTCTGGGTATTTGGTCCTTCTTTAATACCTTCAATATGGCTGGCTGATTTAATTACTGCAGTAGGATACATGATGAAAATAAATATGCAAGGTGACAAGGGATTTGTTCCGTTAGAATTTTTTTATACAATAAACGTACTGGCTGATTTATTAAAGTACAGAACCACTACTGTGTTTTTAATTTATTACAAGAATCCAAACTTTTGTACATTTGCTGTCATGTATCCCAAGGGTAGTCTATGAAATACCTTCTCTGCATCCATAGACAGTAACAGTTAAGACTTCCAACTTCTCTCCATCATCTGTATTCAATCAATACATTGTGCTTGTCAATAGATTGTTTTTCTCCTTAACAAAATAATCTGATATACTGTATGTGGTTTAAATCTGTCAATATACAGTACCTGGCTGGTAAGAAGCAAGTTTCTGGTATACATGTTTACATTTGTGTTTCAGTGTAACCAGACTTACATATGGCTCCTTCTCCAGCTTTGGAAATGTAATTACTGTGGCCTGTCGCATCTCTCATGGAAAAATGATTGATATATTTCTAAAACTCTTTCACAAATTCATGAGGTACTGGATATGTATTATTACTTATAGATAATATTGCATTAAAAACTTCATTAACAGTAGGTTTTTATTGTTATTTTCTTGTAGGCAAGTTCATTTATTTAGAAATTAGGAGATACTGTACTTTGAGAGGTACTGTAGGATGTTTGGTAGATGGAAGGAAAGGTGATCTGTGCATTCTACTATGTTAGATTCAAGGAGCAGCTTGGAACCAATAGGGGTCAACTTCTTTCGGTAACAGTATACAATAGAAAGTGGGTGGATGTTTAAAGAAGAAATAAAAAAAATAAAAAAAAATATATATATATACTGTTTCTGGACCGGCACTCACCCTTCAGCGTTGTTTGGCTCCGGTGCCCTCTGGAAATATTGCATATAAGTCTCACATCAAACAAGCAGCGGCACTCGGAGGCTTTATCATGGTGAAAAATAAAGTGCAAATTTATTCCATATCACAACAAGGCCAACGTTTCGGGGCTCGTCTACCCCTTTGTCAAGGTGAGTCAAAAGCTTGAGACAGGTAGGGGCTAATTTGTTTTATTTTTATTCATGTGGAGGCCAATGTGTTGGTTTCTTTTACTATGGGCAACTGATGGTGTGCCTTAAAATTCTTGTTTGGCGTGTCACAAGTTGAAAATGGCCGAATATCATAGGTGCGGTGAATCAGTCAATTTAGACTAATTGGTATTGTTTGCCATCTGTTACTGAATAAATATCCAATGAATCATTTCATTATAAAATACTCAAGCATACATTTAAGTTTGGAACCTAAACTTTGGTTCTAGCTTTCAGTTAAAATAGGATTTGTTGAGGATAACTGAAGAGATAATTATGAAACTTTAATACGGTATGTGTTGATCTTCTGCATGTTTGTCCTAATGTGAATGTGTACTGTTTGCAGATACATACATGGTCTGTCCAGAAAGTAATGAGACTGATTTTTTCACGCCACACAGAACAGGTGCTTGGCGGTGCTCTAGGGCGGGATGGGTGGAGGGGTGTCTCAGCCTTTACAATGAACGGATCGAGCTGTATGTGAAGTTTCATTTTTTACGTAGGTTGAGGTTCGAGATGGAGTGTACCATCAAGCAATGATATGCGATAAAGTTTTGTGTTAAACTCGGGAAATCGGGTACCGAGGCGCTTGGCATGCTTCAAAAGGCCTTTGGGGAGGAATCTTTGGCCAAGGTGCAAGTTTACTGCTGGTTTAAATTCTTCGAGGAGGGCAGAGAAGACGTTAAGGATGAACCACGCTCTGGACGACCTTCAACGAGCCAAAATGAGCAAAATGTGGACAAAGTGCGTGATGTTTTGAACACTGACCATCATCTGAGTGTTACAATGGTATCAGAAACTTTCAAAAACTACTGTGCAAGAGAACTTGACAAACTAATTAGTGATGCGAAACGTGTGTGCCCAATTGGTTCCCAAGGTTTTGACTCATGATCAAAAACACAAGCGTGTGACGATTTCCCGTGAACCTTTGGAGCATGTGCAAAGTGAGCCTAATTTTTTTGACAGAGTGATAACAGGTGATGAAACTAGAATCTTTGAGTACAATCCGGAGACCGAAAGGCAAAGCGCAGAGTGGCACACACCATTGTCACCTTCCCCCAAAAAGGGGCGAATGAGCAAATCAAAGACCAAATCCATGCGCATTGTTTCGACTCGAAGGGTGTGGTCTACAAGGAAATTCTACCAACCAGCCAAACTGTCCACGGTGCATTTTACACAGGAGTGCTCAATTGGTTGAGAAATAGGGTCCTCAGCTTCCACAAGGAGATTCCCACTAACTGGGTCCTCCATCACGGCAATGTGTCAAGTCACACATTGCTGCAACTGAGGGAGTTTTTGGCCAAGCAGAACATAACAATGCTGCCTCAACCACCATGCAGTCCAGATCTAGCCCCAGCTGACTTATTTTTGTTCCCCTGGATCAAATGCGGCCTGAAAGGACAACGCTTTCAGAACATAGACAGTGGAAGCAGGCCCCGACAAGGCCACTCAAGGACATTCTGGTTAATGCCTTCCAGGAGGCGTACCAAGCTTGGCAGACATGCTGGCAATGGTGTATCAATGCTCAAGGGTCATACTTTGAAGATTAACAACAACAAATGGACAATTGCGTCTGAAAAAAGTGTAATAAATGTGATATAGTAAGCAATTGGATTAGGAATATTAATCTTTACTAATTCAAAAATGAGGAAATCGGTTATAATCACAGTATATAGAATAAAGCTCTTGTGTTTTGTAGCACAAGTCACATACAAAGTGTCACAACTGAGGGCCTGAGCTGACGGAAGGCAGCCTCAGTTGTAGGGGCTGAGATGTACCGGAACCTGGGAGGTTGTATCAGAACCCTGGACATGTAAGTAACATGAAGAGAAACCGCCCGAAGGCGTGACCACGACAACTTGAGTAAAAGTCAATGATATTTATTTATGACAAACTCCATGCATCACAGTAGCAGTAAAAAGTAACATAAAAATCAGCAGAGAAATAATAATACAGTTCCTGGGTACTACAGGGTGGCAGGGGCCACAGAGCTCTGGTGGTATGAGACAGTTCTTATTATCTGCAAGTTGGAAAGTCCTTACCAGGCTCAACTGTAGCAATGAGGAAAGCCCAGGGTCGTACCAGCTGGTGTTCCAGGGAAAGCTGGACTGCTGTAGATAAAATGCTGCTGTGGGTACTGGTTGGAACCAGACAGGTGTTGGCACGGAGTGGATACTGGCTGGAACCAGTTAAATAATAAATAAAGCTTGAGAGCGATGCAATGTAGATGAAATGTAGAATTTGAGAGCGGAGAAATAATAATACCGGTGGAGAGTGGTAAACTGCAGAAAGGACACCGGCCCTTTAAGAGAAGCTGTACACTGCTGGAAGCTGAGCTGGAAGCAGGTGATGTTGTAGCTGGAAACAGGTGAGTCCAGTATGGATCGGAGAGTCAGGCTACACCGCAGATGGAATGCTGGTGCGGGTCTCTATAGCAGAAGTCTGGAAACAGGAGCTGGAACCTGGAAGACATTCACAGAAGAGAGACAAACTGGAACTAGGTTTGACAACCAAAGCACTGACGCCTTCCTTGCTCAGGCACAACCTATTTATACCTGCAGCAAGGAAGGCATTGGCTAGGCAATTATGCAAATTAATAATACTGACAACGGATTGGTAGGAATGATCAGCTGACAGAATCCAAGATGGCTGCGCCCATGCAGACACTTGGAGGGAAGTTTGGATTGTAATCCATGTGGTCTGGAAAACAGTAATGGCGGCGCCGGCCACCGGAGACAGGAGACGCGAGGCTGACAGATGCACATCCAACCACGCGGACACAGCGGAGGCTGCGGCTGACGTAATCGCCACTCTGAATGCAGAAGCTCAGGGACGGCGGGGGAGGCCGCGGGAGACGCCATGCCAGATGTATAAGGCGTTACTGTGACTGCGTCCAGAGAGACAGGCGAGGATGCGGGAATGTGCACATCAGGATGACAGATGGGATCCGGTCCTGGAGCGCTGAGCCAGCCTTAGGAGGCATCTGATAGGTAAGAAATGGCGTCCAGATACCCGGATCGTGACAGCACCCCCCCCTTTAGGAGTGGCCCCAGGACACTTCTTTGGCTTTTGAGGAAACTTGGAATGGAATCTCCGGACCAAGGCAGGAGCATGGACATCAGAAGCATTGGTCCATGAACGTTCCTCAGGGCCATAACCCTTCCAGTCAATAAGATACTGAAGTTGACCGTAACGGTGACGTGAGTCCAGGATCTTGGCTACTTCATACTCAACGCCTCGTTGAGTTTGGACTTTCGGAGTTGGAGGAAGTGAGGAATGAAACCGATTCAAGATTAGCGGTTTCAACAGGGAAACATGGAAAGTCCTGGGTATCTTTAAGAAGGGAGGCAACTGGAGTCTGTAAGCAACAGGATTGATGACTTGATCAATTTTAAAAGGACCGATGTAGCGAGGTGCAAACTTCATACTGGGAACTCTTAACCTCAAATTCTTCGTGGATAACCATACCCGATCACCCACCTTGAGAGCAGGAACTGCTCGACGCTTCTTATCCGCAAACTTCTTGTACCTGAACGATGCCTTGAGCAGAGCTGATCGTACGCTCTTCCAGATATTGGCAAACTGATGCAAGGTGATATCCACTGCGGGAACAGAAGTTGCTGGAAGCGGTTGGAACTCAGGGACTTTAGGGTGGAATCCAAAGTTGGTGAAGAATGGTGTTGAAGAAGATGAAGAATGATACTGGTTGTTATGACAGAACTCGGCCCAGGGAAGTAATTGAACCCAGTCATCTTGAGAGGAGGACACATAGATGCGGAGGAAGGACTCCAAGTCCTGATTCACCATCTCAGTTTGACCATTGGTCTGAGGATGGTAAGCCGTGGAAAACTTTAGCTTGACTTGGAGGGCTTGACATAAACTTCGCCAGAATTTGGCTGTGAATTGAACTCCTCGATCTGAGATAATTTCTTCTGGAAGACCGTGGAGTCGAAAGATCTCTTGTATGAATACTTGAGCCAACTTGGAAGCTGACGGAAGACCGGTGAGAGGAATGAAGTGTGCCATCTTGGTGAACCGGTCAACTACCACCCAGATGGTATTAAACTTGTTGCACATGGGCAAATCTGTAATAAAATCCATCGACAAATGGGTCCATGGACGACGGGGAACAGATAGTGGAACCAGTTGCCCCGCAGGCGACTGGCGGGATACTTTATGTTGAGCACACTTTGGGCAAGATGCAATGAACTCCAAAACGTCCTTTTTCAGAGTTGGCCACCAATAGGACCTAGAGATAAACTCCAGGGTTTTTTGGATACCTGTATGTCCGGCAAAGCGGGAAGCATGGGCCCAATGCATGAGCTTCTTCCTTAGCGTCGGCTTCACAAAACTTTTCCCTGATGGGGGCGTAGAGTCCATCCCTACCGTGGAGAATGCCAACGGATTTATAATAGGATGCTTGTCTGAAGACTCTGACTCATTTTCTTGCTCCCATGAGCGGGAAAGGGCATCGGCCTTGCGATTCTGAGAGCCCGGACAGAACTGGAGTTTAAAGTCGAACCTGGAAAAGAAAAGTGCCCATCTGGCCTGACGAGGGTTGAGACATTGTGCGCCTTTCAGATATAGAAGGTTCTTGTGGTCTGTAAGGATGGTGATTGAATGAGAAGCTCCCTCCAACAGATATCTCCACTCCTCTAGAGCGAGCTTGATGGCTAGCAACTCCTGGTCGCCAATGGCATAGTTGCGCTCCGCTGGGGAGAACTTCCGTGAGAAGAAACTGCAAGGATGTAAATGGCCATCTTTAGCCCTCTGAGATAACACCGCTCCTACTCCAACGGAGGAGGCATCCACCTCTAGGATGAAAGGAGAGTCGATGTCAGGCTGTTTCAGGACAGGCGCAGAGATGAACCTCTGTTTTAAAAGATGAAAAGCTTGCATGGCTTCTTCAGACCACTTGGACGGGTTAGCACCCTTCTTGGTGAAAGCAGTAACAGGCGCCACAATGGTGGAAAAGTCTCGTATAAACTTTCGGTAATAATTGGCGAACCCCAAGAACCTCTGGACCCCTTTAAGGGTTAAGGGTACCGGCCAATTCTGGATTGCTTGTAGTTTCTCAGGATCCATCTCTAGTCCGGAACCGGACACAATGTACCCTAGAAACGGAATGGACTTGACTTCAAAGACGCATTTCTCTAATTTGCAATAGAGATGATTGACACGGAGACGGGACAGAACCTCCTTTACCCAAAAACGATGTTCCTCTAAATTGTTGGCAAAAATGAGGATATCATCTAGATAGACCACGACATGACGGTATAGAATGTCTCTGAAGATCTCATTGACGAAATGCTGGAAGACAGCTGGAGCATTGCTCAATCCGAAGGGCATGACGAGGTACTCATAATGTCCGTCACGGGTGTTAAATGCGGTCTTCCACTCGTCACCCTCACGGATCCGGATGAGATTGTATGCACCTCTCAAGTCCAGCTTTGTAAAGATGGTAGCTCCGCTAACTCTGTCAAAGAGCTCAGTAATCAGGGGTAAAGGATAGCGGTTCTTGATGGTAATGTCGTTCAAACCTCTGTAGTCGATGCACGGCCGCAGACCACCATCTTTCTTTTTTACAAAAAAGAAGCCTGCGCCGGCAGGAGAAGAAGAAGGTCGAATGAACCCCTTTGCTAGGTTCTCTTTAATGTATTCCTCCATAGAATGCGTCTCGGGCAGAGACAACGGATTAGTTCGGCCTCGAGGTGGAACCTTCTCTGGAACGAGATCAATCGGGCAGTCCCATTCTCTATGAGGAGGAAGGATATCAGCAGAAGCTTTACTGAACACATCCGTGAAATCTTGATATGGAGGAGGTGGAACATCAGACGACCTGGGGGAGGAAGAACAGACAGGCAACACTTTAAACAAACATGTCTCAGCACAGGAGGGACCCCATGCCAGAATTTGCGTAGTCGTCCAATCAATTGTAGGATTGTGAAGACGGAGCCATGGAAGGCCCAGGACCACAGGATGTGTGTCTCTTGGAATCACTAAAAGTGAAATAAGTTCGGAATGAAGAACTCCCACTCTCAGACGAACTGGTAGAGTCCTTAGAGCAATAACTGTATCAAAAATTTTACTGCCATCCACGGCAGTTAAGGAAAAGGAGGAAGGAAGTCTCTCGGTGGGTAGGGACCACCGTTTAACATAGGCTTCGGTAATAAAGTTCCCAGCTGCTCCGGAATCAAGGAGGGCAATGACGTTCCGATAACGTTGAGCAACTTGAAGCGAGACTGGGAGATTACAATCTTGAGGAGATGGAGAGGAAATCATTACTCCTAGCCGGCCCTCTCCTTGGCGAGCTAGGGTCTGGAGTCCTGGACGTTTGGGACAGGCATTAATAGTGTGAGACGGGGCTGCACAATACAG
The DNA here is from genome assembly GCF_028390025.1 of Pseudophryne corroboree. Taxonomy (NCBI): domain Eukaryota; kingdom Metazoa; phylum Chordata; class Amphibia; order Anura; family Myobatrachidae; genus Pseudophryne; species Pseudophryne corroboree. The sequence continues at coordinate 488,186,546 of NC_086444.1, read as the reverse complement.
ACAGAGAGACTCAGAGAGACGTCTTCGGCGCTCAGCAGGAGTTAAACGGGAACGGCCAATTTGCATGGGTTCATCTTTAGTTGGTGACAGTTGGCGAGGAGGAGGAGCAGAAGATTTTGGAGCAGATGATCTTCCACGCTCAGTTGCTCTCTCTCTGAAACGTAAGTCAACTTTTGTACAAAGTGAGATTAGCTCATCTAACTTGGAGGGTAAGTCTCTGGTAGCTAACTCATCTTTAATACGCTCGGATAAACCATGCCAGAATGCAGCATACAGGGCCTCGTCGTTCCATGCCAGTTCAGATGCCAGGATCTGGAACTGTATAAGATATTGTCCTACAGTATGTGATCCCTGGCATAAACGGAGAATCTCAGACGAAGCTGAAGTTACCCGGCCTGGCTCGACGAAGATGCGCCTGAATGTTGACACGAATGCAGTGTAAGAAGATAGCAGGGTGTCGGACCTCTCCCATAACGGTGATGCCCAGTCAAGGGCTGAGCCACTGAGAAGTGAGATGATGTAGGCAATTTTTGTACGGTCACTGGGAAAATTGCCAGGTTGTAGCTCAAACTGAATCTCACACTGGTTGAGAAATCCCCTGCAGAGTCTTGGAGATCCGTCAAATTTTGCTGGCGTTGGAAGATGAAGACGTGGAGCAGAAATGGGTAAGGTGGGTGGGGTTATAGTTGGAGTCACTGTGGTTGACGCCCCAGATGCGCCTGATCCACGGAGAGTTGTCTGAATCCCATCCAGCCGAGTAGAGAGATCCTGGAGACAGCGGATGATGTGGCCCTGTGCAGCCTCCTGATGTTCAAGTCGGGCTGCCAGTTCTTGCATCGGCCTGGCCGCTTGATCCTGGTCTCCGGCTGGATTCATTAGGTCAGTGCTTACTGTCACAACTGAGGGCCTGAGCTGACGGAAGGCAGCCTCAGTTGTAGGGGCTGAGATGTACCGGAACCTGGGAGGTTGTATCAGACCCCTGGACATGTAAGTAACATGAAGAGAAACCGCCCGAAGGCGTGACCACGACAACTTGAGTAAAAGTCAATGATATTTATTTATGACAAACTCCATGCATCACAGTAGCAGTAAAAAGTAACATAAAAATCAGCAGAGAAATAATAATACAGTTCCTGGGTACTACAGGGTGGCAGGGGCCACAGAGCTCTGGTGGTATGAGACAGTTCTTATTATCTGCAAGTTGGAAAGTCCTTACCAGGCTCAACTGTAGCAATGAGGAAAGCCCAGGGTCGTACCAGCTGGTGTTCCAGGGAAAGCTGGACTGCTGTAGATAAAATGCTGCTGTGGGTACTGGTTGGAACCAGACAGGTGTTGGCACGGAGTGGATACTGGCTGGAACCAGTTAAATAATAAATAAAGCTTGAGAGCGATGCAATGTAGATGAAATGTAGAATTTGAGAGCGGAGAAATAATAATACAGGTGGAGAGTGGTAAACTGCAGAAAGGACACCGGCCCTTTAAGAGAAGCTGTACACTGCTGGAAGCTGAGCTGGAAGCAGGTGATGTTGTAGCTGGAAACAGGTGAGTCCAGTATGGATCGGAGAGTCAGGCTACACCGCAGATGGAATGCTGGTGCGGGTCTCTATAGCAGAAGTCTGGAAACAGGAGCTGGAACCTGGAAGACATTCACAGAAGAGAGACAAACTGGAACTAGGTTTGACAACCAAAGCACTGACGCCTTCCTTGCTCAGGCACAACCTATTTATACCTGCAGCAAGGAAGGCATTGGCTAGGCAATTATGCAAATTAATAATACTGACAACGGATTGGTAGGAATGATCAGCTGACAGAATCCAAGATGGCTGCGCCCATGCAGACACTTGGAGGGAAGTTTGGATTGTAATCCATGTGGTCTGGAAAACAGTAATGGCGGCGCCGGCCACCGGAGACAGGAGACGCCAGGCTGACAGATGCACATCCAACCACGCGGACACAGCGGAGGCCACGGCTGACTTAATCGCCATGTATAAGGCGTTACTGTGACTGCGTCCAGAGAGACAGGCGAGGATGCGGGAATGTGCACATCAGGATGACAGATGGGATCCGGTCCTGGAGCGCTGAGCCAGCCTTAGGAGGCATCTGATAGGTAAGAAATGGCGTCCAGATACCCGGATCGTGACACAAAGGAATAGATAAGAACATAAAACATGGGGAACACGTCCAAAAATTAATATATCATATTAATGATATAGTAACTATATATATGCAACAGAGAAAGTCAACTAAATCTGAATGCTTACCACTTAGAGGGTGGCGTCCACTTCTCTAATGTCAGGGTATAGTTCTGTATTGGTAGTAGTTGCGTTAGTGCTCTTATAAAAATTCCACTGTAAATGTGTAGTTAATTGATTGTGGGAGTATAGAGGATGTTAAAAGTCCTTATTAGTGTGGGGTACCCCTAAAAAAGCTGGCGGGGGGGTCAGAATTGGTGGTCAGGGAATGATACTCTGGACACACCGTCTTCATCAGTTAACCGGCAACAACCGCGATAGTGCTCTGTCACAAGCGCATCGCGGCTGCTATGGGCACTGAGAAGCAGTCACAGTCTTAGAGGGGAGAAGAGAACAACGCTTCCAGACCTAACAGGACTGTCCGCGGTGCCCTCACCCCTCTTACAGAGTGTTACCTGTACCTCCCAATCCTTGTCCAAGCATCCGCCGGCGTCTGTCTTTGCCGCATTCCACGACAATTGCTCTTTCCTGCTGTCTTCCTCCACTTCCTTGTTTCGGTTTTGCCGATCCCGTGACTGGGATGCTGCATCCACCTCACTCCCCTCTGTGGAATTCAATAGTAGTAGCTCTTTAGCAGTGTGTACTTAAGAAAATTGAAACATTTACAAGATATGTAACTTCAGTATCCCATAATGCTGATGCTTCTCCTATGCGTATCGGCCCTTCTGGGCCTTCGTCATGGAGTCTGTGTCGCCATCTTGGTATGGGTTATTTAAGCCCTTACTGCTTGTAAAAAATAGAATGTTGTCCAAAGAAATACACAAAGGGGAGGGACAAAGGGAAACAATGGAAAGAATGCAAAAAATAAATGATAACTGATACTAAAGGAAAAATCTGAAGTTCTACTTAGAATTAGAATACCCTAATTAGTGAACATGCTTGTCAATAATTATAAAACTAGTTTGTATGATAAAACTTTCTGAAGATGTGTATGGACTCTGGGGGTTTGATGTAATATGAAAGTGTACCATGCATGTACACATTATTTTAAAGCATATTCCCCCCAAAATGGGTATCTTATGTGTGTAGAATGGATAAATAAGATATTTCACTTTATGTTGTTAGTGGCGTTAAGAAATGGGTCTAACTTAAATATGTAGAATATAAATGGATCTTGCTGTGTATATAATACCAATAAAATTAAAATACAACATGTGTTATGTTACTGATCACTTTAATCACTAAAGTTGGGAATGATACAAGCTGATTTTAACTCATACTAATGGCAATGTCCTAAATAACCTGTTATTACTGCTCTCACTTCGTTATCAAGATTCAGACCAGATGGTCTCAAGGTTTTTAATGTAAAAATCCACTTAAGTTCTTTTTTATTTATTCTCTTCAGAAAATCTCCTCCCCTCCAATTCTGTCGCACCAGTTTAATTCCCAAGAATCTCAACCCTGCTGGATTTTTTTCAGGTTTCTCTTTAAAGTGATTTGAGAGATTGTGTGTCTCTAAACCTCTTTTTTCCTTTGTATGCGACTTGTGCTACAAAACACAAGAGCTTTATCCTATATACTGTAATTATAACCGATTTACTCATTTTTGAATTAGTAAAGATTAATTTTCTTAATCCAATTGCCTTACTATATCACATTTATTACACTTTTTTCAGTGTAATAAATATGATTGCAAACCCATTTGTTGTTGTTATTTGACGTGAAGCCCATTGGGGTAGCTTCACTTTTAATTTGCTGCCCCAATTTATAGCCATAGAGGTGAGCGCGGAGTATAGAAATCAGAATTATACTTTGAAGATTATTAACCCTATGGGGTATATTCAATTGAAGTCGGATCCATTCCAACATTCATTTGTCAGAATGGATCCGACCTGGGCTATTCAATGCATTTTCAATTTGACTTTAACAAGTACCAAAGGATATTTCACCCAAACTGCGCTCAACCCCTTGGTGTTGTCAGCTTGGTTGTGATTATGTGGAAAGGTAAATTATGATGGGAATCAGGTGATTAACAAAGGGATAATTTGCCCAAACTATGTGCCCACTGAAAGAACTGTTGAATGTAGCTATTTTAATTAAGAAATGTACTGGTTTATTTAATAAAAACATAATGCTTGTAAATATACAGTTCAAACAAATGTTGTTCCCAAAAGGATATTGCAGAGAAATTTCAATATGGTCCACTGTGATCCAGCTAGATCTGAATGTCTTTAAAGCTGTAACCCAGCTTTACGTTCGTTTGTACTCTGTATAAGTGATATTGTACAGTCTTAAATATGACAGAGTGCGGCATCCCACTGCTCTATCAAATGATCCTCTTGTTCCTGGGTTTATGGGTGAGTGGGTAATTGCAGTGTGCCCCGGGGTCTGGACATCGAGGGGAAGTGGGAGCTCTGGACCGATCCTGCCCTGTTTAGCATCAGCCCTTAAGTGTCTGTCAGTTTCCAGATGCAACACTGCGAGCTGATCGCTGCTGAGGGAGGATGCTGTCTGTGGCAGGGACCCATCAGTTCAGGCTCGTCCGGGCCGTGAACTGCACATTCCCCTGTTTAGGACAGAGACTACTCTTCCTTCCACCCCCTTCACCATGCCATCGTGGTCCCACCTGCTTACCTCTCCGGCATCTGTTTGTCCAAGTTGCGTCACCTTCTTTCCGGGTTTGAGAAAGTCACATGACTGCAGCTGGTGCTGGAAGCATTCCGTCCATGATGGCTGGTGAATGAAGTACAGTAATGACAGTGTCTCAACGCGTTTCAACCAATTCTTGTCTTCCTCTGGGAGTCTTTGGAAGGTCTGGGTTATGTGGATTTATAGGTCCTGGTGAGGCGGAATCATTCCCTATTCGTTGTTTGATCTCCAGTTGTCAATCATGAAGGCACAGGGAAACTGATTCGCTGGGTGGCCTAAACTTGCAGTTGTCTCCAATTAATGATTAAAGCTTCTTTCTAGCACAGTCTCTTGTTTATTCAATTTCACTGGTATAAAAAAAGGCTATAAATGAGATTCTGTTTTTGAACTGCTGGATTGTATGTTGTAGTAGCCCACATTCTCTAGGGCTAATGGAATGAGCCGCAGGTCTGTTTTTCTATCCCATAAATACTCTTAAATGCCAATCTCTTAGCATTTGGATCAGTCTAAAAAAACTGTAATGTGACATATGTAAATAGTGAAGCAAAAATCAGAATCAGAATCAGAATCAGCTTTATTGGCCAGGTGTACTCACGTACACTAGGAATTCTTTGTGGTACAATGCATCGCCAAGCAGCAACATGAAGGGGTAATACATAGCATACGAAGGGGGAAGAACATAGCATACATTACACACATTACACGTATGAGTTGATACTGCACATTGCAACTGTACAATAGACTCAACATATTAGACATATTATACACGTAGGACTAAACACAAAGGCTGCTTGGCAGAGCAGCACCGAGGCAGCCATCCGCGGCGCCAACTAGAACTCAAACAATGCACATAATACAGAAGATTTAAGTATTACATCAAAAGATAAACCACACAGACAATAAAGACAGAAAGCATAATGCAGGGTTGGTGTAAGCATTTTGGGTAATAACCTCCAGGGGTTGTGTATTCCACCCTCACAAAGTACCAGGTGCGGCAGCCATCTTAGGCGCTCTGTGTAGGAGTACCCAGGGTGGAATAGTCCACCCCTAGAAGAGAACACAAAACGGGGAGATTGCAGAGTCCTTAGGTTCAGAGTAGGGTTCCAATAAAACCATCAGGTCCATGTATTTTTCATCCCATCCACAAGTTTACCAGATAAGGCAGCCATGTTGGGCGCACTACGAAGGTTACACAGTGGGAGATGAGCCATACAAGGGCCAAATGCATTCATGGGAAAACTGACACGAGTGTAGGAGTATGCTATACCCTGCATGGACAGATCCAAATGAAGCACACCCTGCCCATGGAGGAACCATCCGAGGCAGCCATGTGAGGCGCACTGTGTAGGTTACTGCTGGCAGGGTGTGCAACCAATGGAGGTACACATTACAGGAATAGCACACAGTGGGGGGAAAGTACCCTGTAAGAAGAAAGAAGAGAAAGACACATTTGCAGGAAAACATTAATTTGTGAAAATGATAAATGTCCTGGTCTCATGAGAGCAGTGCGGGTGGGTGTGAGAGTGTGGGGAGCAGTGCGGGTGGGTGTAAGAATGTGGAGTGCACACTAATGTCCAATGGAACTGACCCAGCAAAATCTGGTCCTGATGCGCACGCCCCTCAGTTCCCTGCTCAGCTTGAGGGGTAGTCTTGGGGGCAGTCATGATGTTCTTGGACAGAGAAGTAGTAGGCATTGGTCCTGGTGTTCTCAAGGCAGAGGTGAGGAGAGGCCACATGATGGTCCTGAGTTGCAGTGTTTGGGGAAAATGTAGTATTCGTGATTTTAACGTAGTCCAAATCCAGTTCAAACTCCGGTTCTAACTCCATTCTTAAATCACATTCTTAACAATTGCAATCTTCACAATTGCAAGCAGGCCAAGTCCTGACTGCAGGCCTTGATAATATTGCTCTTAAATGCTCCAACTATATCAGCTGGCAAAGGGGGAGGTATGCAATCAGAAGTTCAGCTAATTAACAGAGGGGATTTTGCATTGAAGAAGGATCACAGACATTTGCAGACAAACTTCCCTGGGGTGTGAAAAGTGTAGCCAGAGAGAGATGAGAGACTCAGATATACAAGCATGAAGATGGTGTTTTTACCTGTGAAGAGAGGAGAAATGGTTTTCAGTTCCGGTTCTAACTCCATTCTTAAATCACATTCTTAACAATTGCAATCTTCACAATTGCAAGCAGGCCAAGTCCTGACTGCAGGCCTTGATAATATTGATAATGAAAGTGTATATACTTCTTTTGGTAGCTTATCTTAAATCTAGGCTGTTTACTCTACCAGCAGTTGTTGTTCCTCAATGCTAAACTCATTTGCAGATTATAGACCTAATTTCATTGTTGAGATTCAGACCTTTCGGTGCAAATGTTTCTAGAGTGATAATAGTACGCAGTTCTTCTTTATTTATCCTCTGGATAAAGTCCCCTCCTCTCCAGTTCTTTTTAACCTCCATTAATCCTGTGAATTTAAGTAATGCAGGGTTTGAATCATGGTGATCTTTGAAATGTAGGGAAAGTGGGTGTTCCTCTGTTCCTCTTTTAATGTTGCGGATATGCGCACTAATCCTAATCTTCAATGGTCTAATGGTACTTCATACATATTGTCGTGGACATGGGCACTCTAGCAGGTAGATAATGCCTTTGCTGTGACATGTGATCTTGTCTTTGATCTTGTATACACAGGAGTTGGTGGTGGACTTTTTGATGTAAGGGGGTATTGTACTTCTGGCCTTCGTCACTGTGCAGCCTAAACAGGTCCCACAGTGGTGAAAACCCCCTTTGCTATGTGTGCCATCTACTGTAGTTTGTGTCATTTGTTGGTGGTATGTGGCTATGTGTAAGTTTTTGCTTGATGTCAGGAGCCTGCCGATAGACTACCTTTGGGATCCTTGGTAGGACTTCTGCTAAGATGTCGTCTTGCATTAATATTGACCAATGTTTTTTATGATCCTTTTAACTTGATTGGCTTGGTCTGAATATTGTGTAATGAATAATGGTTCCTCAATGTTTGTCATCTGTTTTGACTTGTCCTTGTAACCTAAGAGTGAAGTTCTATCGCTCTCCCTAACTGTGTCAAACGCTGTTTGTATTAACTCCAGATGATAATTTATCTCTCTAAATCTTTCACTTAAAACCTTTCCTTGTATCTCATAATCACTTAGGTTCAAGCAGTTTCGTCTAAGTCTTTTGAATTTTCCAATCGGTATAGCATTAAGCCAGGTGGGGTGGTGTCCACTTGAGGCTAAAATAAAACTATTGACATCAACAATTTTGTTGAATATATTCGTGTGTATTGCCTCTTCAGAGATAAATATGTTGAGATCTAGGAATTCGACCTTGTGTTGACTGTATGTCGTGGTAAATTGTAAGTTCTGATTGTTATGATTCAAATTTGTTATGAAATTGGTGAGTAATTCCTCATCTCCCTGCCAGATGAAGAATAGATCGTCTATATATCTGGTCAAGAGGATGACATTCGCGCCAAGTGTCGGGTCTGACCAGATGATGTCGTCTTCCCACTTGCTCATAAAGAGGTTAGCATAGCTTGGCGCAAGCCTCGTCCCCATTGTGGTACCAGTGACCTGAAAATAGTAGTCATTATCAAACCATAAGTAGTTGTGGGTGAGTATATATTCTATACCTCCCAAGATGAATTCTCTTTGTTCTAATGTCATGTTGAGATCTTGTTCAAAATTGTGTCATGTGGGGCTAGTCCCTGTGTGTGATCTATAATGGAATATAAGGATGTAACATCACTAGTAACTAGCCAGTAGTTGTCCTTCAAAGTGATGGATTACAATTTCATTAGAATGTCGGTAGTGTCCTTGAGGTAGGATTTTGTTGTTTGACATATGGCTGTAAGAAGATGTCGATGTACTGAGATAAATTTGAACTGATGGAATCTATTCCAGAAATTATTGGTATGCCTGGTGGTTTGGTCGGATTTTTATGTACTTTAGGTAAGTAGTAGAATACTGGTATGATCGGGTGTTGGATGTTTAGGTATGTATGTTCCTGTGTGGATAAGATCCCTACTTATTGGCCCTCTTTTAGCAGAATCTGTAGTTGATGTTTGAATGTGTTTGTTGGGTCTCCTTTTAGTTTCCTGTAAGTGCTTGTGTCATTCAGTATTCTTTTGGCCTCCTCCATGTAGTCGTCTTAATTTAGGAGTACTATCCCCCCTCCTTTATCGGCCGGTTTGATAATGAGATTTGTGTTCTTGCTCAAATCGGTAAGTGCTATTCTCTCATTGTTGGACATATTTTGTGTTTTAGATTTGCTTTGTTTCTTTTCTAGTTTCATGATGTATCTTTCCACCATGCTGGTGAAGGTAGCTATGTGGTTGCCCATCATGTAACTTGGATAGAATTGTGATTTGGGTTTTAGACTGGTGTGTGAAAATGGATCATGATTGCTTGGTTTGTGTTGTGGTAATGGTGTCTTGTGAAAGTACTTTTTCAATGTTAATTTACGTGTGAATTTTTGTATGTCTATGTACGTTTCAAATTTATTTAATGGTGCAGTGGGTGCAAATTTAAGCCCCTTGTTCAGGGCACTGACTTGGTTCTTGTTGAGTGTGTGGCTACTGAGGTTGAATATACCTTGACCTTTCTTTCCTGTGTCACTCAAAGTCAGTGTTTGGCTTTTTTGTCCTCCCCTGCATCTTCATCGGGTTCTAACAACTTTCTCTTTGTCTGTTGGTTTGGTGTTCTGACAGACCCTTCCTGGTGAATGCAGTCTGATGCTTGTACTAAAAAAGTGGAATCTGCACATGCTGGTTGTATTTTGATATTTAACACTTCTGTGGTTGTGTTGCTGGCGACAATGTCTAAATTTCGATCAGTATGTGTCTCTAATTCTAATGATATTGTATTCAATGCTGCTAATTCGGTGTCAAGCCAACCTTGTTCCAATAATTGTCTTGCTAATTCATGTGGCAATTTTTCATCTATATCGTGTACAGTGAAGGATGTGTCATAGTCGGTACTCATGGTTAATTCGATGGATGTGTCACCTTTGTTCGGTTGTGTGTTATTGTGTACTTTAATTGAATTTTGGGACACATCTTCTGGCGCTGCTGTCCCCGTCTGCCCACGGCTCTCCCTGTCTCTGCTCCCGCATCTCACTTCAAATTGAGATGGTCGAAAAGGGGGCCAAAACCTGACGGTAAGGCTGACAGGTACAAAAGGTTGAAATGTTCAAATGTCAACATAAAAATGATTGTCACACAGATGGTTGACACTTTTTTGGGGGGTTATTTTGTCCCAAATGTAGTGTCTTTTCTGTTATCTGACCACCATCAGTAGAAACATATACCTTTGTGGGCTCGCTTCACTTGCCACACTTCGGGCATGGTTGCTTGCTCCGCTTTACTTGCCACAAGTTACTATTCCCAATAGATGTTCATATGGTTAGTGAATGAAGCAGAGCCATAATTTGGGACAAAATAACAAAAAACTATGAGTCAACCATTTATTTGTTGACCATTTGAACCCGTTGACCTTAATCGCTGTTAACCTTTCATCCATCGACCTTTTGCATCTGTTGACCTTTTGTACCTCTTGACCTAATGCATGTCGACCATATGGTGTCAATGAATGACTGTCTACCCTCACATTGTCGATCTATTATCTGGATGCCAGGGGTTTGCAGTCATAGAAGGGAGGTTTTCATAAACAAATGTACAAATTTTAAGATTTTAAATGTTTTTTTCCCCCAGGTGTACAGTAACCCAATAGTTGCACAATCATAACTATTTCTATAGGACATATTATTCACATGAATCTTTTTTTAAATGTTGGATTTCATGAATTTGTGAATGCGTACAATTCAAACCTATAATTTTATAATCCACCTCTATCCGTACTACTTTTGAGATTCAGTTCATCTTGCTGCAAGATTTAGATTAATGATGCTGTAAAGTACTGCAGTAAAAAATGATGCACACATAGATAGCAACTCATCACCATATATATTGGTGTCCCATCAAACTTTGACCTGGCTACATTACATGCAATTATAAATCTCACCAATGTTTCAGCTTTAACATAAAGCAAAATACATTATTGCCTTTCCGTAAACAATATAACAGAATATTTTAAACCACTGTTTTGTTTATATTATTTCTGAATTTTAGAAGGCTTCCTTCGCATTTGAATGCAATCTCACTGATGACACTCACTCGGAATTACAGTTTTGCATTTGAGGTAATTAAGTCATTAGATATTCTGCACAGTGCTCAACTAAGATTTACACCTGGGTGTCATTATTCACTCCCACATCAATTTATGATTTAAGGATCTTTTATTTAAAAAACTCATGTAGTCCTCTTGCAATTACAGCTGCAGAGCTGCTGTCTGTATAAATTGTTTTTATTTCATTTACCTACCTTTTTATGCCAGGATAATTAATTCCTCATTAAAGTATCACTTACAGTCTGTCTGGATATTTTCACCTCTTCATCTCTTTTCATCTGTGCCCTCTACAAAACAGAACACCAGTTTAAAGAAATGAACATAACTTTTTAAATGTTAATTATGCTTATAATCAGCTTTAGAAATAATATAATTAAGGATGTTTATTTTTCTGCTGAAGTATCAGCACACTGCAAAAGTAAAGTTTCACAGCAATACAAGGCTGCTCATGTGATATGTTATAACATTGCAAGAACAGTAATAGGGCACTTTGTAAGATTTTTTTCTGCTTTACTTTGAAAGTCAGGACCCATTCAGATGTTTATTAATTTAGAATTTGCTCACATGGTGTTTCAACCGGACACTACATGATTAAAGTGCTCTGAATATAAACACAAATATTTGGGACAGATTCTGAGGTCAACCCATCATTTTTCCAGCTGCTCATCTGAACAGAAGAGGCATGCATAGAATAGAATCAAGGATTCTTATGACTATTACATCATGTTGCTATGTGTCCAAACAAGTTCTGAGCATGCTCATTGGGGTAAAGCAGTGGTTCCCAAACTTTTTTTGAATCACGGTGCGCTAGAGTATCAGAATTGTATTCATGGCACTCCTAGGTCATCAGTTTCTTATTGGGAAATTGAGAAATAGATATTAAATTAAGCTAATTGTGTTTATATGTCATCCTTAGGTTCAATTGTGTGGTGAGGGACAAGATTTGCTTCTGTTTGTCCACATGCTTTATGATTGGCAGCCACCAGCACTGGGTTTGCCTATTACATTGACCATAAATAATTTGAATTGGTCCTGGACCACCAACCCACGGCACCCCTGCAAGTACCCTGAGGCACACAGGCCCCAGGGTGCCTAGGCACACAGTTTGAGAACCACTGATCAAAGGTCTTACTGGTCTGTAGTGTATGTTTTTAGACGTGTTATTTTTATATTGCGATCAATGTTCTAATCTGTGCATATTATAAGGGCAGATATCAGCAGTGTTCAATTGCTGATAAAGCTATATAAAAAAGAAGAATGTTGGAGGGGGGAGGGGGTTATGCAGACTATTTAAAAAGGTGTTCCTTCCTTTCTTTCATGTTAAAAGCAACATGTTAAAGTTTGCAGCATGTTCCTGTTTATACATAAAGAGTTCCTATTTCATTATACTTTCTGATGCTCCTATATTATATGGCATTTCTGCTATCAGGTCATTGGCCTAGACAGAGTCAGACTGGAGCATTGATAGGGGCTCATATTTAGGGGTGTGGTAAGTCTCCACGGGAGGTGTAGCTAACTGCCACATTGGCTTGCATAATCATTATTGAGTACATGAGCTGGGACCTTTGATAAATATATACTGTATAGTAAATACTGCTCATGCATGGTTGATATTGTTCCTGATTAATAAGAGCAATGCACTGTAGAAAATACACCATAATACTGTGCAGTAAATGTACCAAATGGGTAATGTTTAATTCAAGTACACAGTCTGGAACCTGATCTCTAAAGGAGAAGGAGGGCCCCCCAGGCAGTGAGGCCCACCAAGGGTTCTTCCCCTCTACTTCTATTGGCCAGATCAACCCTGTGCCTAGTACTGCAGAAAGAAAAGAAAGAAAAGTTATAAAAGTTAGAATCTTAGTGAAAGAAAAGCCAGAGATAATGGCTGCTGTTACCAGTGCTTCAGCCAAATTCACAGTGATGAGTCTGACTAACCAGGACTATTAGACATGGAAATTCAAAGTAAAGATTCTGTTCATAAGAGAAGGTATGTGGAAATGTATACAATAGGCTAAGTCTGACCCAGTCACACAGAAATCGACTGAGGGCCTAATTCAGAAATGTACATTCATTTGATATTAACACACATCTCTGACATTTTGCCATCTGCACATACGCAGAAGCCACACTGCTCATGTACACATTTAGGGCTGCAATGTCACTCACAGTGCCCAAAATGCTACATGATTGATATGCTGTTGGCATTTGGGGGAGGTGAAAAGTCAGTGGCTGCATCCTGACCATCCTAAGAAAACTGGGTTACTCAAATGACAATATTCACAAAGATGGTATGATGCCATATCCTTAAACACAACAGATCAGAGAAGCTGGAAGGAGGTGTATATTCACATAAGATGCCTACTATAGCATCAGCATACTATTGCCCATATGCTGCAGGCAAACATGCAGCAGCTGTGTCAACTAATAATAATAATAATAATAATAATAATTTCTTTCATCTCTGAATCAGGCCCTGAGAAAGCCCAGAGTACAATATCTCTCAGTATATATATGATAATCAGATTCTACATATATGCAACATTGGTGTGAGAAATGTAGGATGTGCTGCAGACAATGCAAAAGAGAGGTCATTTAAGCAATAAGCAGTAACATATAGAGAGAAAGAAGACTCTTTTGTGGGTGCACTCTTGGAAATAGAAACGGACTAAAGTATAGAAAAAGATTGTTAAAATATATTCATTTATTAATCCGTTAGTAAAAGTAGATGAACAGTTGGTGAATCCTAGACAAACTTACAAACAACACGTAAAAAGATGGTAAAAATTCTTCACATCACTTGTCAAACACGTATTGATAATACATAAATTGCCCTAAATTGGGGGACCAGATGTGTGGAATTATTTGTCAGTAATAGTCATCAAACCCTGAACCAATTGATATTATATGAACCCACGGGTATGCTCACTTATGAGTACGAGAATTGGTCTTAAAAAAATAAGTGTGAAAGTAGAACAATTCCACGTATGGAGGAATTGCTGTACATATCAAATGTCAGGTTAAACAAAGCGACAAATGTAACCATGCATGATACTGTTTGAGCAGATTAGAGAAAAGATAGTGAATCTGCTGTCAGCGTTAGTCACAAAGCATGCAAATGAATAAAAAACCTCTACTACAGTTGGTCTTCCCAGAGGTCACCCATTCAAGTACTGACCAAGCCCAACACTACTTTGCTTCCAAGATCGAATGGAATTGGGAGTCTACAGTGTGGTATGATAGTAGGGGTATCGGTGCCCTACTTACTCTGTAAATTGCTGATGAGAGTTAACATGAATGAAAAAAAGTAGGGAAATAACCAGGACTAGGTAAAAACTGTAGAAAAATGAGTTAGATCTGCTGCCAGCGTTAGGCACAGGCATAAAGGGTGAAAACACCCATATGCCTGTGGATCGCTGGTGAGAGTCCAGAAAATTGATAAGAAACACAGAATAAAGATAAGATGCCAACAAATGGCCTGGAATCAACAAGATGATTGGTATATAGATCACGATGGATCTATCAGTAAAAAACTTCTACACCGTCAGTCCAATCACATCAAATGAAATAACATAGATAAGACTATTAGTATTGGTCTAAACAAAAATGAAAAGTATGATTACATAAGGTGCTGATATATAAATTGCGATAGATCTATAGGTAAGGACACTACACCGAGGGTTCAAATTACATCAAGTCAAAAGATAAGAATAAGACATATATCTGTCAATTGATATAAAGAATATAATGCATAGGGTACATCTAATGAGTTAATAATAATGTTACTAAATTCATAAATGCTGTATGACATTGTATAGAGCATAAATGTGGTTAGTCAAGACAATCAGTAAAGCTGTTCTTAAACAGATAATGAATGTTACAATTAAACAGTATCTTTGTCGGGCTACACAATCCTACCATCCATCTTCTCCTCTGATATACCGTTCAGAGTAGCAGCTAAACTAAGTGCAAGTATAAATAGCAAGATACTTTGTGGTCTAATATTGACATCAAATTAGGAACATAGATAGAAGAGCTGCTTATTTAAAGTTAGTAGGGGCAGGTGAGTATATACCGTAATGTCCCAAATGAGTGGAGCAGTCAGTGGTGCCTAATGGTGAGTCCCCATGATCTACAGTGACAGGCAGCGGGGCTGACAGTGACAAGGCAAATGAGGATCACTGGAGCCCTCAGCAGTTGGTGCGGCAGGAACCTGTGGTCCAATTCAGGGGCTGACCCTAGACAAAGGTAATGTCCCAAATGACTGAAGCAGTCAATGGTGCCAAATGGTGAGTTCCCGTAATCTCAGTGGCAGACAGTGGGGCTGACAGTGGCGAGGTAAACAAGGATCACCGGAGCCCTCAGCGGTTTGTGCATCAGGAACCCGTGGTCCGATTCAGAGGATGATGGAACTGATGAAGGAAAAGCTGGTGGAAGACGCGTTTCACCCATACTAGGGCTTGATCACTTTCTGTTCTGTCTCTGTGTCCTCCCAAAGCTTTTAAACTGTAGGCTCTGGTTGGAGAACCAACCGATTTTAAAGGTTTGACCAAGTCATTGCTAGGTTACCCGAATGCACAGCAATAAGCAGTACTTAGTAAGAAAGTTGTACCACTCTAAACTGCTTAAAGTCAGCACATACAGAATTATATAAGTATACTAGAAATGGTAGAACATCTGCACTGTATAGAAGAAATAAAAGACTTACATATAGCAGCCCTGATACTCGGCGATCTTCCAAACTGTTATGAGACACTTGCAACAGCATTGAATGCTAGATAAGATGATGGACAGACAGAGTATTTTAAAGGGAAACTTGTGAATGAATTAAAATGCAACATAGAAAGTGAGACACATGATACAGCATTGATTGTTCAGGACTGTATTATTAAAACCACTTGTCAGAGACCAGAAACATTAATGTGTTGTGTGCAAGAAACCTTGGGGGTAATTCCAAGTTGATCGCAGCAGGATATTTTTTAGCAGTTGGGCAAAACCATGTGCACTGCAGGGGAGGCAGATATAACATGTGCAGAGAGAGTTAGATTTGGGTGGGTTATTTTGTTTCTGTGCAGGGTAAATACTGGCTGCTTTATTTTTACACTGCAATTTAGATTGCAGATTGAACTCACCACACCCAAATCTATCTCTCTACATGTTATATCTGCCCCCCCTGCAGTGCACATGGTTTTGCCCAACTGCTAAAAAATTTCCTGCTGGAATTACCCCCCTTGTCATTTAAAAAAGATTGCACAGCCTGGAAAGCTAGAATGAATCAGCTAAAGAAAAAGGGTACAAATCAAAAAGCAAAGAGTGTTATAAAAAAAACCTAGAAAATACTTTAATGAAAATGTGCTTTCAGTACAAACATGGGTACAGTGATAAATGTTTAGTCTATTGACTCAGAAGCTACAAGTCATATGACATTACAAAAATGTATTTAGTCCAAAGTAATGAAAAAAAAAATAGCGAGAGCTAATTTTATGGCCTCATAAGGGTTAGGATAAGGTTAAATAAACTGTCAAGTATTTTTAAAATTTACCAGAAATATACTTCTGATAAATATCTTATATGTGTCTAATCAGTTTACCATTCAAGGTCATGTTGTGACATTTGAATTTAATAAATGCAAGATTTCAAATTGTAAACACACACTTGCATAAGGAAAAATCACAAAACCATCAGAAATACAAAATAATAATAATAACAACAACAACAACAACAACAACAACAACAACCAAAGTGATATAAATATTGATCCCCCACACCCAAGTAATGAAATGTGTTACCTACTGTATTTAAAAGATAAAATGACAAGAACAAGTTTTCCAAAAAATGGTAATAGCACAGCTAAGAAGTCTAGACCTAATTCACACATATACTGTATATGTAGACCACTGCACAATGTGACCCTAGGGCAAAATAAATATTTTTTTACAATACTTTACCTGCTGCACCTTAAGGATGAAGTCTCATAAAAACTTGAAAAATAACTTGCTCAAGTTTGCACATTTTACCAAAAACACTACACACAGATAATGGGACACAACATATATATAGGTGGCAGGACACAAGCCATGCTGAAAGATATGGAATTATGTTCCATAAAACAGTATCATCATGCATTGATGAAGAGAACTATCTTGAAGTGCATTGATACTGAGGAGGTATTGTCTGGGGAGACCTTGTGCTACACTCTTAGGAAGAGGCATGACCCCTATATATATTTTAGACTGAAATTCAGGAACTGGAAGTGTAATCCCAATTCACTGGGTCGTATCCATTTCCAGGACTTTATAGCCCTCCCCTGGACAATACTTTTATTTTATCATATATGTTGTAAACCTTTGTATAATAAATTTCTGCTATTTTAAGTAAATTCAGCAGTCATCCATGATGAAAGAAACCTTTATATGCTTGACAACACCTTGTTCATCGTTACTAATGGTATGTACCACTACACTCACCTAAAGAAATCTTTATGGGCTTAACAGGATGTTTATTAGTGTAAGTGAGGTGTGTCACCTCCAGTCATTTAATGTATATCAGGCATATTGTTAAAACAGCAAGTAAAGATACTGAAAATCTGAAATATATCTAAAACTAAAGATATGTGTGTGTGTATAAGAGTCAGTCTCAGCTCAGTGAGTTTGGGTGTGCTCTGAATCCTGATAAAATAGAGATCCTTATGATAGGACCTCAACATCAAAGGACAAGACTGCAACAAAGCAAACCAACTGGACTTACACTTGGGAGTTCAGAATTACAAAACACTGATCATGTACAGAATCTTGTTGTTGTGCTAGATGGTAGATTGACACTTAAATATCAAATATCAGGCACAATCAAATCCTCATTCTTTCTTCTGAGGAACATATCCAGAATCAAGTATTTAATTACCTCTGAGGACCTGCCAAAAGTCATCCCGGCATTTGTATTGTCTCGATTAGACTACTTCAATGCCCTTTACCTTGGTATCCCAGCAAAATAATTGCACAACTTACAGCTGCTACAAAACACAGCTGCCAGGCTGTTAACCAACCAACCCCATTCCATCCACATAACACCCATTTTTTACTCCTTCCACTGGCTGCCTGTAAGATGGCAAATCGCTTTCAAGATTGGTTTACTGATTTTCAAGGTCGTATATGACCAGGGCCCTAGGTACCTAGAGCTGCTTTTTATGCTTTACTGCTAATTATTGTGATCTGTAGATGAAGGACTTTTGGCAATACAGGTTGAGTATCCCTTATCCAAAATGCTTGGGACCAGAAGTATTTTGGATATCGGATTATTCCGTATTTTGGAATAATTGCATAATATAATGAGATATTATGGTGATGGGACCCAAGTCTAAGCACAGAATGCATTTATGTTTCATATACACCTTATACACACAGCCTGAAGGTCATTTTAGCCAATATTTTTAATAACTGTGTGCATTAAACAAAGTGTGTCTACATTCACACAATTCATTTATGTTTCAAATACACCTTATACACACAGCCTGAAAGTCATTACATACAATATTTTTAATAACTTTGTGTATAAAACAAAGATTGTGTACATTGAGCCATTAGAAAACAAAGGTTTCACTATCTCACTCTCACTCCAAAAATTCCGTATTTCGGAATATTCCGTATTTCGGAATATTTGGATATGGGATACTCAACCTGTACCTAGAATCTCCCGTAATTCCATGATGCTCCAACCCTTGGAATTCTCTTCCCCAGTCAGTTTGAGAGGCCCCCACTCCACTCAGATCTTCTGGTATCTTCTCCTTCATTTACATCAAAGCACTTACCTTAGCCTTAGCATTTTCCTTGGCTTGACAACATTTTCCTATGCTCTCTTTTCTCTGGGGAGGGGGGGGGGATGGAGGTACTGCAGCAGCCAGTCTCTGTGCATGTGAGGGTGCTCTGGATTTGACTCCATGGCAGAATTTGGAAGTCTGCATCTTCTAGCATTACTTTAGTCTAAAATAGAGAAGCACAGTATAAGGAAAATATCAAGCACAATATGGAACAGTGAAAGGTTCCAAAATGTTATAAACAAATGCACATACAACACTGTACTGTACATTTCCAAATTGAGTATTTAGTCAGTGTGTCTACTATAAGTAGGGTCTGTGAAAACAATGTCTACAGTAAGTACAGTACATGGACCTTCTTAATAAAAAAAAAAACCACTATTGCTGGGGGAGATTTATTTGTTATTGGCACAGTGCTAGCTGATGTCAATTGACACAATGATTCTATTGTTTTGGGCACACAACAGGGCCTAGTAAATACTACTAGTAGGCTATTAATGTTTCTAGCACTGCATGGCACTTCAGGAGCACAATTCAAATTTCACAAAATGCCTACTGACTTTTATGAATAGCCGCAAGGCATCTGGCTCCATAGAACTACAGTACCAATAGCATAGTGTGCATTTCAGAGCATAGTCTACCACAGTACCACAGATGTGTGATGAATGAATCATGCTGGCTTTGAATTTGGGGGAAGGGACCCAGAGAGCATGACAAGCAGCAAGATTATAGCCGCCCTGGAGCTGTGTTTCTGTGTGGCTGTGTAGCATGACTTTAACTGTGCATTCAAAGATGAATGGTCAGTTCTACTTATTAGCAGACAGACCCTATTCTGTGTGTAATAAAATGAGATTATAAATATATCTGTAGTATAATATTGATAACAACAGGATTCTAGATTGTTTTATAAAAAAAAATCTGCCATTTCCAGGACTCTAACCCTAGTGCCTGGGCATGCTAAACAGTCACACTATCGCTGGACCAATGTAGGCACATTGTTAACTATTGCACACCTGCAGTGATATAGTGATATTTTCTTCTTGGTTGGGAAAAAGACACAGTCACTTCAATGCAAACATCAAAGTCCTTTTTCAATCTTGTCCACAAAGTAATCAGTTCAAGCAGCAGCCCTGGAGGCCCCAGTTTATTCACAGCACAAGACATGCTATAGTGTCTACAGTATGTGCCTATGCTTCATTTCACTGCCGAAATTGCAAGGCCCATGAGCACCTCATGCTGTACAGTAAATCGCTGTGTGTAGCACGGTCATACTGTAGGAACCTCCCTGCCCCCACACCACCTGTGAGATTTATGATGACTGACTCATGCTGGCTTTGGCTTGTGGGGGAAGGGACCCAGAGAACATGACGAGCAGCAAGCGCCACTGGCGCTAAGTGTGGCTGTGTAGTGCAACTTTCACTGTGTGTTCTTTGACGCACAGTTAGTTCTTCCTACAAGCAGACAGACCTTTTTTTGTGTATAATAAAATGAGATTATAAATATATCTGCAGAATAATATTGATAACAACACAATTCTAAACAATTCCAAACTGTTTTATTTAATACTGCCAATTCAAGGAATTGAACCCAGGTGTCGGGGTATGGTAAGCAGTCACACTTCCGCAAGATCAAAAAAGACACATTATCAGTTCTTGAACACCCACAGTGATATAGTGATGTCATTGTTTGCAAGGATTTTATATTTATTTTTTTGGACAAAAGATAATTTTTCTGTCATGAAGCAAAGTGATGATTTCAAGCATCACCCGGCATGTAGCCCACTGTTTATTTATAAGGGGTGCTATCACTGTGTCTCTGCCACCACATACAGTGTCACTAATAAAATTTCAGGGTCCATGTGAGACCTGTAATACTGTAAGCTCTACACAACTTACAGTATAAGTGACTGGCCTGCTTACCAGGGCTTGCTGATGTATACAGTAGTATTCTGTAATGCAGCATCCAATTGCTGCTATTGTTTTCTGCTCTTTAGTTTTCATTAGTAGTGCAATTGCCACAATTGAGTGCATCAATGTTAAGGACTTTCATTTACACTAGGTTCAACAATTGTTGTGATTATCCGCAACTCCTGAATTAATCTTGTTTGCCTGAAGGGAAATGTTTCTGATTGTGTACAATTGTGCCTAAAATGTATAAGTTGGCCTTCGGGGATATTAGCTTTCCAAGGTCTATGATGTAAATATCAATTAGTGTTTACAACCCTTAACATAATTAGAGGTGACAATTTGAATATTCAGAATCTCAAGGGTCACATCAAGGAAGTCAACCTTGGTCCTGCTATAAGTGGTTGTGAAGAAAAGGTTATAAGAATTGGTGTTGAGGGAAGTGACAAAAGAAGTGGCAGGGGACAGATCCCCATCCCAAATTATATAAAGATCATCACTATAATGGTCATAGAAGACGAGGGACTCGCCCCAGCCAGCATCCCACACATGGGTTTGTTCAAACTCACCCATATAGAGTTTGGCACAGCTGAACATGAATCTGGTCCCTATGGCCATCACCATCACCTGGAGATAATATGTGTCCAGAAAGAGAAAATTGTTATGTGATAGAATAAAGAAATTACAGTCAAGTAGAAAGAATATGTGTGCCTCACTGAAGTCATCATCCAAAGACAATCTTGTGGTAACTAAATCACACCAAGTAGAATGTGGGATATGTGTGTATAGTAATGTCACATCCAGTGTAAGAAAGTCTTTCCATAATATGATTTAATCTGATTCAGAAAGTGTGTGGTATCCTTTAGCTGAGACCTCAGTGAGGTCACATGAGATTACAGAAAGGAGTCAACATAAAAATACAAATTAGAAGTGAGAGAATCAATGTCTGAAATGGTAGGATACCCCAGGGTGATGTAAGAGATTGTGGATTTTTGGAAGAGATTAGAAATTGGGAACAGTATTATCTCTGGATGTGACCCCCGAGGATGTTGCCGCATCAAGAAAAGACTTAAGTTCTACCAAAAAAGATCTAGAGGGATCCATAGGAAGTACAGTATAAAAAATGGTGTCTCCAAGTTGTCTAAGGCACTTTGAGATGTAATCCTCCCTATTTAGGCCCCCCTATCATCCTTCCACCTTGTCAGCTACCTTTATTACAATGGAAGTATCCTTTTATTAGTAATTTTAATGCCCTTTTATCTTTTCTGGCTAAACTGTGAACCTGTCTTTAATTATTGTGATTATATTGATTATTTTTGACACAAATCTTTAAATTCTTTGAGAGTAATCTTGTAAAATTATATGTTATCACTGCTTTAGGAGCATTGTTCAGGTTTTTTTTTAAATCATATGTCTTTATAGATTTCATGACAACTGAATTCCACAGTGTTACCATCCTACCAAAGTTCCTCCAGTGGTGTCAGTAAAAAGTCATCAGCACTGTCTAACAATACTGGGATGGAATCATCCTTTTCACCCAGAAGATGTTTTTTGGAAAAAAATCTTTTGCGGAACATGGTGCGAACATATCAATTAAGATCCATGTATAGCTAAAAAATGTTTGGGCTACATGTACTTTAGGTGAGAACTGTAATCCTTTTTTTTAAGTAATGACAGTCGGGACTTACCCAAAGTCTTAGAGGATAAGTTGAAAACATTCTTAGGACTTTTATTCTCTATAGCTCTAAAATGATTTAGATTATCCTTGGGGTTGTCCTATCTTTACTTCTCTACTTCCTCTGGGCTTATATGTCCCTTTGTCACTTTAGGGTTCCCCATTGTTCCCGGTGGTAAGTAATGGGCAGATATCAGTTATTCTACCTGGATCATGTTCCTAAAAAAATCATTCCTCCAATTGTTTTCCCTTTTATCTTGATTCTTTATTATAATCTGGGGACAATGTTCATCTCTAGTTGTCTTTCTCCTTGCACCAGATGAGTGTGGTGGTGATCGAAAAATGAGACTAAAGGTTTCCCTTAATATATCACACCTATTCTTGTGTGTATAATTTCCCCTTTTGAGTATATTTCTCAGTTAGTAATCCAATCTCTGTCTCTTTTGGCTCTCAGGGTCTTGTTTATAGATCTTCTCTGTATTTTCTGTCTATGTATCTATATATTCTCACATTATGTTTTTATAATCAGATAGGTCCCTTCTAAGCTTTCTCTGTTTAGGATCTATAAGGTATTTTTCAAATCTTGTAACCGTCATTCACAAATTTGTCTTTTTATTTAAATTCGGTTAATACCTCATATTTATCCATCGATTTTTTTAGAGACTCAATATCTTTCTCAATTGTTTGGACTTTGACTGACCTGAATGTGATAATTAATTTCATTAGAGATATTGAACAATTATCAAGTAATTGATCCCATTCCTTTTGGAATTCATTGTTATCTTGGAATATTGGGGGTTTAAAGAAGTGCAAGCCTCTTGGGATTTTTTATATCTACTGCTGTAAATTAGTACTATCAAGCCAATTTCTTGAATCTGCTTTAAGTTGATCCTCAAGTATTAATTTTTTTTTGTCTGTCATGTCAGATCCAGGTATGTCATTACTAGTATCTTCCCAATGTATTAAACAGGATTGCATTCTATTATTTCTTTAATTACAATTAAAAAAGCAACTCATGACTGCAGCGTATGGAAAAAGTCAGAGGGGTATATTTACTAAGCTCCCGATTTTGACCGATTTGGTGTTTTTTTTTTCAAAGTGCCATCTCGGGAATTTACTAAACACAAATCTCGGCAGTGATGAGGGCATTCGTATTTTTTTTGAAGGCAGAGAAAAAAAAAATACGAATGAATACACCATCGGTCAAGCACGCCTGTTATTTTATACAACTTGTTAATTTACTAAAAATTCGTATTCACAATCACTGCCGGCAATAGCCAAACACTGGCGGGAAAAAGTACAAATCTTAAAACACAACAGTTTTCAAATAGACCTGCTTTTTTAACCGTATTCTGATAGGCATGCACGGATCAGTGAGATCCGTGCATGTTTATCAGTGGGAAGGGGTGTGAAAGAGTTAAAAATCAGAAAAAAAAATTGCGTGGGGTCCCCCTTCCTAAGCATAACCGGCCTCGAGCTCTTTGAGCCGGTCCTGGTTGTAATAATACGGGTAAAAAATTGACAGGGGTCCCCCCATATTTAAACAACCAGCACCGGGCTCTGCGCCTGGTCCAAAAAATATGGGGGACAAAAAAGTAGGGGTCCCCCGTATTTTTAACACCAGCACCGGGCTCCACTAGTCAGAGAGATAATGCTACAGCTGGGGGACACTTTTATATTGGTCCCTGCGGCCCTGGCATTAAATCATCAACTAGTCACCCCTGGCCGGGGTACCCTGGAGGAGTGGGGACCCTTTAAATCAAGGGGTCCCCCCCTTCAGCCACCCAAGGACCAGGAGTGAAGCCCGAGGCTGTTCCCCCCATCCATGGGTGGTGGATGGGAGGCTGATAGCCTTTTGTGTAAAAAAAGATATTGTTTTTTGTAGCAGAACTACAAGTCCCAGCAAGCCTCCCCTGCAAGCTGGTACTTGGAGAACCACAAGTACCAGCATGCGGGGGGGAAATGGGCCCGCTGGTACCTGTAGTTCTACTACAAAAAAATACCCAAATTAAAACAGAACACAGACACCTTGAAGGTAAAAGTTTACTAAACATACATGCACACTTACATACATACATACATACATACATACATACATACATACTTACCTATGTTGACACAAAGAACTCTGTCCTTTTCTCCAGTAGAATCCAGGGGTACCTGTAAATAAAATTATACTTACAAAAAATCCGGGGTAGATCGGTCCTCTTCTTAACAGTTATAATCCAGGGACTTGGTAAAATAAAAAAAACAAAAACGCAAACCACGAACTGAAAGGGGTCCCATGTTTACACATGGAATCCCTTTCCCCGAATGTTGGGACCCCCCGTGACTCCTGTCAAAGAGGGTCCCTACAGCCAATCAGGGAGCACCATGTCATGGCACTCTCCTGATTAGCTGTGC
The DNA here is from genome assembly GCF_028390025.1 of Pseudophryne corroboree. Taxonomy (NCBI): domain Eukaryota; kingdom Metazoa; phylum Chordata; class Amphibia; order Anura; family Myobatrachidae; genus Pseudophryne; species Pseudophryne corroboree. The sequence goes on along the minus strand of NC_086444.1, from coordinate 488,161,716 downwards.
GCTCCTGAACTGTCAGGCGGCGCTGTGTGGATATAATGTATCTTAGCACAAATAGATTATATCCAATGGTGGGAATTTTGCGGTCTGCGGTAGACCGCGAGGTTAAGTGGAGCCAACCACAAGAGTGACCCCACTTAACCTCGCGGTCTACCGCAGAACGCAAAGTTACCACCATTGGATATAATGTATTTGCACTAAGCTACATTATATCCACAGTGCGCCGCCTGACTGACAGTTCAGGAGCGCACAGCCAATCAGGAGAGTGCCATGATGTGGTGCTCCCTGATTGGCTGAAGGGACCCTCTTTGACAGGAGTCACGGGGGGTCCCGACATTCGGGGAAAGGGTTTCCATGTGTAAACATGGGACCCCTTTCAGTTCGTTGTTCGGGTTTTTTATTTTTTTATTTTACCAAGTCCCTGGATTATAACTGTTAAGAATAGGACCGATCTACCCCGGATTTATTGTAAGTATCATTTTATTTACAGGTACCCCTGGATTCTACTGGAGAAGAGGACCGAGTGCTTCATGTCAACATAGGTAAGTATGTATGTATGTAAGTGTGCATGTATGTTTAATAAACTTTTACTTTCCAGGTGTCTGTGTTCTGTTTTTATTTGGGTATTTTTTTTGTAGTAGAACTACAGGTACCAACGGGCCCGTTTCCCCCCCGCATGCTGGTTCTTGTGGTTCTCCAAGTACCAGCTTGCGGGGGAGGCTTGCTGGGACTTGTAGTTCTGCTACAAAAACATTTTTTTTACACAAAAGGCTATCAGCCTCCCATCCACAACCCTTGGATGGGGGGGACAGCCTCGGGCTTCACCCCTGGTCCTTGGGTGGCTGGAGGGGGGGACCCCTTGATTTAAGGGGTCCCCACTCCTCCAGGGTACCCCGGCCAGGGGTGACTAGTTGGTGATTTAATGCCAGGGCCGCAGGGACCAATATAAAAGTGTCCCCCGGCTGTGGCATTATCTCTCTGACTAGTGGAGCCCGGTGCTGGTGTTAAAAATACGGGGGACCCCTATGTTTTTTGTCCCCCGTATTTTTTGCACCAGGACCAGACACAGAGCCCGGTGCTGGTTGTTTAAATATAGGGGAACCCCAGTCAATTGTTACCCCGTATTTTTACAACCAGGGCCGGCTCAAAGAGCCAGAGGCTGGTTATGCTTAGGAGGAGGGACCCCACGCAATTTTGTTTCTGATTTTTAACTCTTTCTTCACCTCCTAATATACACAATGAAGCCCTGCACGGATCTTACAGATCCGGCCGGGATTCATTGTGTTAAGTCCGGCAGTATTTTACTAATCACTCCCGTAAAACACTGCCAGACATTACGAATGACATCAACATCGGAAAAAACGAAAATGCAGAATACGACAGCTTAGTAAATGAGTCGTAATAAAAACAAAAAGTTGCAAATTCACATTACCGATGTTATTCGTGTTTAATCTCCGTTCAAATCCCGACAATTACGAATCTTAGTAAATATACCCCAGAGTGTTATACAGTGCAAAAATGCGCTGTCAAATAGCATCTTAAATTAATCCTAATAGCAGCCGGAATAAATCCCAATAAAAGCTAATAGCAAAGGTAAATAGTTTTATTCTTCCTTGCTGTTCCCTTTCTACTAGTGCCAATATAGGGTTTACATAAGCATTGTTTCCCATGGTATTCATTGCACCACATTAGTATTGATGTATTTTTCTCTTTCATTATTAGACTATATTCATGAGAGTATATTTTATAGGTTTATTTTATAACCCACATTTAAATCATACTTTATATTGATATATTTTATTGATATTTAATTATTGACATCTATATAATAGAATAGAATAGAATTAATGTCTGGGTGATCTTGGAAACAACAAACACTGCTTATTTATCATGTGTTTGATCCCTTCTTAAGATGACAAGTTTGTGATGTTAGCGCCAATCATGTGTCATTCTCCTGACTCATGACTCAGATCCCAAGGGGTCCTTGGTGCACTCAATCAGCCACTTCCTGAGCCACTCCCTTAGTTGTCCTGGTGACGCAGCATGCTGATCATGTATCGTATCTGGTGACATGACTTGTTCTGGAGTGCACCCGTGCCGTCACTCTACAATGGCAAAGGGGAGCAGGGCAGGCACTACATGTGATCCAGGGCAGCAAATCATATACCAATAAACTATTAACAGTATGGGCCGGATTCAAATGTTAATGGGCGCAATCGTGAAAAGACCCAAGGGGATCTCTTTGCATGCATTTCAGCTTGCTACCTCTGGGGGTAGTGAGCTGAAATGATCTTGTCGCTACCGTCAGCAGTAACATTGGAATACTGTGGGCGGGCGCAATCGCGTAGATAAAGAGTTATCTACTGAGACTTTGCAATGCATCTGGAGGGTACCACTATTCTATGGATATTTTTGCTCTTAATATTGATTGAACCTTCACTCTACAATATTGGACCATGCTAATCTCTACCTGAACCATACTGTTTGCAGCAAACCTACACCTAGTTGATCAGCTATACAGCCTTTCATCTCTGCAAATCACTGCTAAAAAGGACTGTGTTTGAAAATCAAACCACCTCAGTTGGGGAAAACTTTGCAGCTATTAGTGTATAATTACTATTAGAGATATTGGTCCTAATTCAGATCTGTTTGCTCGCTAGCGTTTTTCGCTGCGCAGCGATCAGGTAACTAATGCGCATGCATATGCATCGCAATGCGCAGGCACGTCGTATGGTTACAAAGCGGATCGTTGTTGTGCTCTGGTTCTAGCGAAGAAACCATTCGCACAGCCGTTCAGAAGGAGATTGACAGGAAGAGGTCGTTTGTGGGTGGCAACTGACCATTTTCTGGGAGTGGTCGGAAAAACGCAGGCGTGTCAAAGCGTTTGCAGGGCGGGTGTCTGACGTCAATTCCGGGCTCGAATAAGCTGAAGTGATCGCAAGGGCTGAGTAAGGCCAGAGCTACTCAGAAACTGCACAAAATGTTTTTGTACAGGGCGGTTGCACATGCGATCGCACACTTGCACAGCTAAAATACACTCCCCTATAGGCGGCGTCTATCTGTTCGCAGCACTGCAAAAAATACCTAGCGAGCGAACAGATCTGAATTAGGCCCATTGTCCTAAGAGAGAATAGCAAAGTTCTGGATCCATATTTGTGGGAATTTCTTAATTTCGTGATGTGAAGTCATAGGATATTATTCTACACCCTTGAAATATACGGTATGTTTTAATAAATGTATTAATTATGTTAATCTAATCCATCTTACTTTTTAAGTTATTATAATTATTAAGCATTGGTTTTCTTAAAAAAGTAACTATATGCTAAACAACTAGAACATTTGACTACACATAGAGACAAATGAAGTATCAGCTCATTATAACTGACATTAAAAATATCTAATGAGGATTGGTTGAGTAAAACTGACTTTGGGAATATCTAATGAGAAACCACAATCTCTTCACCAATCAGAGAAGAGCTGAAACTACTTCATCCAGACTACAGCAAACTGGCACTCCTTACATTCCTGACAAAGCATGGCACAGCTTAGCTGAGTGGAAAGTATTGGACCCCACCACCAGCCTCTACCCGGAAGCTCATGCACTATCTCCTGTAAAGCCAGCAAATAGACTATGAGAGCACCGGCGCTAACACAAACACCTGCAACAAACATCATGCAGCTGGGAAGACATTGCAAGTCATCTCCAACACAGCAAGATTGAAAGAGATAATACTGACACCAGAGACCTATGCCCTGCCGCAACCTGCAACTCCAGACCTGGCACCCCTGCTGGAAACGTAAGTGACATAGAGCACCGGTCAACTAAGTTTTGAACAGAATGGACACCCGCTTTCTTACCAGCAGGACAGGACAAAGAACAGCAGTGGCCAGTCTTTAACCCTCTCTAAGAACAAGAGATTAGCCCATATACACTGCAGAAAATTCAAGTGCATATTTAAAACCAGGAAATGCACCCCAGTCAAACATTCACCAAACAATCATAGGGAATCAGCTGACCTTTGCTAACAGCACTAAAGCTGAGCATACGCTATACAATTATCTGGCAGAAAATCTGTGGTTGGAATGAAAACCTGGTAACGGATGAGAGCAACTGACAGTCAATCATTTGCTACCAAACACTGGAAAATGGACAAATTGGTTACATTTTGGACAGGTTTTGTCCATTTTCTAGTATTTGGTAGCAAATGGTCGATTGTCAGTTGCTCTCATCCATTACCAGGTGTGCATTCCAACTAGTGATGAGCGGGTTCGGTTTCTCGGAAACCGAACCCCCCCGAACTTCACCCATTTTACACGGGTCCGAGGCAGGTTCGAACCTTCCCGCATTGCTCGGCTAACCCGAGCGCGCCCGAACGTCATCATCCCGCTGTCGGATTCTCGCGAGATTCGGATTCTGTATAAGCAGCCGCGCGTCGCCGCCATTTTCACACGTGCATTGAGATTGATAGGGAGAGGACGTGGCTGGCGTCCTCTCCGTTTATATACGAGACAGTTGATCTTATTGCTTTGCTTGTTTATTTTACTATTGTGGGGAGGATTGGGGAGCAGCTGTTGGGAGGAGTACAGTGCAGAGTTTTGTTGATAGTGACCACCAGTTTTTTATCCGTTCTCTTCTCTGCCTGAAAAAAAAGCTCCATACCATATCTGTGCTCAGTGTGCTGCATGATATATCTGTGCTGAGTGCTCACACTGCTTAATTGTGGGGAATGGGGAGCAGCTATAGCAGGAGTACAGTGCAGAGTATTGCTGACAGTGACCACCAGTATACGTTTGTCTGCCTGAAAAATACTCCTGTGGCTTTTTTTTATACTAGTAGTTTAGCAGTTTGCTGACAGTGTCCACCAGGTCCATTATACTGTATATAGCAGTACGGTAGGCCACTGCTGTACCTACCTCTGTGTCGTCACTCGTCATCCATTAAGTATACTATCCATCCATCTACATTGTATACCTGTGGTGGCTTTTTTTTTTATACTAGTAGTTTAGCAGTCTGCTGACAGTGTCCACCAGGTCCATTATACTGTATATAGCAGTACGGTAGGCCACTGCTGTACCTACCTCTGTGTCGTCACTCGTCATCCATAAAGTATACTATCCATCCATCTACATTGTATACCTGTGGTGGCTTTTTTTTTATACTAGTAGTTTAGCAGTCTGCTGACAGTGTCCACCAGGTCCATTATACTGTATATAGCAGTACGGTAGGCCACTGCTGTACCTACCTCTGTGTCGTCACTCGTCATCCATAAAGTATACTATCCATCCATCTACATTGTATACCTGTGGTGGCTTTTTTTTATACTAGTAGTTTAGCAGTCTGCTGACAGTGTCCACCAGGTCCATTATACTGTATATAGCAGTATGGTAGGCCACTGCTGTACCTACCTCTGTGTCGTCACTCGTCATCCATAAAGTATACTATCCATCCATCTACATTGTATACCTGTGGTGGATTTTTTTTTTATACTAGTAGTTTAGCAGTCTGCTGACAGTGTCCACCAGGTCCATTATACTGTATATAGCAGTACGGTAGGCAACTGCTGTACCTACCTCTGTGTCGTCACTCGTCATCCATAAAGTATACTATCCATCCATCTACATTGTATACCTGTGGTGGATTTTTTTTTATACTAGTAGTTTAGCAGTCTGCTGACAGTGTCCACCAGGTCCATTATACTGTATATAGCAGTACGGTAGGCAACTGCTGTACCTACCTCTGTGTCGTCACTCGTCATCCATAAAGTATACTATCCATCCATCTACATTGTATACCTGTGGTGGCTTTGTTTTTACACTAGTAGTTTAGCAGTCTGCTGACAGTGTCCACCAGGTCCATTATACTGTATATAGCAGTACGGTATGCCACTGCTGTACCTACCTCTGTGTCGTCACTCGTCATCCATAAAGTATACTATCCATCCATCTACATTGTATACCTGTGGTGGCTTTTTTTTATACTAGTAGTTTAGCAGTCTGCTGACAGTGTCCACCAGGTCCATTATACTGTATATAGCAGTACGGTAGGCCACTGCTGTACCTACCTCTGAGTCGTCACTCGTCATCCATAAAGTATACTATCCATCCATCTACATTGTATACCTGTGGTGGCTTTTTTTTATACTAGTAGTTTAGCAGTCTGCTGACAGTGTCCACCAGGTCCATTATACTGTATATAGCAGTACGGTAGGCCACTGCTGTACCTACCTCTGTGTCGTCACTCGTCATCCATAAAGTATACAATCCATCCATCTAGATTGTATATCTGTGGTGGCTTTTTTTTATACTAGTAGTTTAGCAGTCTGCTGACAGTGTCCACCAGGTCCATTATACTGTATATAGCAGTACGGTAGGCCACTGCTGTACCTACCTCTGTGTCGTCACTCGTCATCCATAAAGTATACTATCCATCCATCTACATTGTATACCTGTGGTGGCTTTTTTTTTATACTAGTAGGTTAGCAGTCTGCTGACAGTGTCCACCAGGTCCATTATACTGTATATAGCAGTACGGTAGGCCACTGCTGTACCTACCTCTGTGTCGTCACTCGTCATCCATAAAGTATACAATCCATCCATCTAGATTGTATATCTGTGGTGGCTTTTTTTTATACTAGTAGTTTAGCAGTCTGCTGACAGTGTCCACCAGGTCCATTATACTGTATATAGCAGTACGGTAGGCCACTGCTGTACCTACCTCTGTGTTGTCACTCGTCATCCATAAAGTATACTATCCATCCATCTACACTGTATACCTGTGGTAGCTTTTTTTTTATACTAGTAGGTTAGCAGTCTGCTGACAGTGTCCACCAGGTCCATTATACTGTATATAGCAGTACGGTAGGCCACTGCTGTACCTACCTCTGTGTCGTCACTCGTTATTCATAAAGTATACTATCCATCCATCTACATTGTATACCTGTGGTGGCTTTTTTTTATACTAGTAGTTTAGCAGTCTGCTGACAGTGTCCACCAGGTCCATTATACTGTATATAGCAGTACGGTAGGCAACTGCTGTACCTACCTCTGTGTCGTCACTCGTCATCCATAAAGTATACTATCCATCCATCTACATTGTATACCTGTGGTGGCTTTGTTTTTATACTAGTAGTTTAGCAGTCTGCTGACAGTGTCCACCAGGTCCATTATACTGTATATAGCAGTACGGTATGCCACTGCTGTACCTACCTCTGTGTCGTCACTCGTCATCCATAAAGTATACTATCCATCCATCTACATTGTATACCTGTGGTGGCTTTTTTTTATACTAGTAGTTTAGCAGTCTGCTGACAGTGTCCACGAGGTCCATTATACTGTATATAGCAGTACGGTAGGCCACTGCTGTACCTACCTCTGTGTCGTCACTCATCATCCATAAAGTATACTATCCATCCATCTACATTGTATACCTGTGGTGGCTTTTTTTTATACTAGTAGTTTAGCAGTCTGCTGACAGTGTACACCAGGTCCATTATACTGTATATAGCAGTACGGTAGGCCACTGCTGTACCTACCTCTGTGTCGTCACTCGTCATCCATAAAGTATACTATCCATCCATCTACATTGTATATCTGTGGTGGCTTTGTTTTTATACTAGTAGTTTAGCAGTCTGCTGACAGTGTCCACCAGGTCCATTATACTGTATATAGCAGTACGGTAGGCCACTGCTGTACCTACCTCTGTGTCGTCACTCGTCATCCATAAAGTATACTATCCATCCATCTACATTGTATACCTGTGGTGGCTTTTTTTTATACTAGTAGTTTAGCAGTCTGCTGACAGTGTCCACCAGGTCCATTATACTGTATATAGCAGTACGGTAGGCAACTGCTGTACCTACCTCTGTGTCGTCACTCGTCATCCATAAAGTATACTATCCATCCATCTACATTGTATACCTGTGGTGGCTTTTTTTTTATACTAGTAGTTTAGCAGTCTGCTGACAGTGTCCACCAGGTCCATTATACTGTATATAGCAGTATGGTAGGCCACTGCTGTACCTACCTCTGTGTCGTCACTCGTCATCCATAAAGTATACTATCCATCCATCTACATTGTATACCTGTGGTGGATTTTTTTTTATACTAGTAGTTTAGCAGTCTGCTGACAGTGTCCACCAGGTCCATTATACTGTATATAGCAGTACGGTAGGCAACTGCTGTACCTACCTCTGTGTCGTCACTCGTCATCCATAAAGTATACTATCCATCCATCTACATTGTATACCTGTGGTGGCTTTGTTTTTATACTAGTAGTTTAGCAGTCTGCTGACAGTGTCCACCAGGTCCATTATACTGTATATAGCAGTACGGTATGCCACTGCTGTACCTACCTCTGTGTCATCACTCGTCATCCATAAAGTATACTATCCATCCATCTACATTGTATACCTGTGGTGGCTTTCTTTTTTTTATACTAGTAGTTTAGCAGTCTGCTGACAGTGTCCACCAGGTCCATTATACTGTATATAGCAGTACTGTAGGCCACTGCTGTACCTACCTCTGTGTCGTCACTCGTCATCCATAAAGTATACTATCCATCCATCTACATTGTATACCTGTGGTGGCTTTTTTTATACTAGTAGTTTAGCAGTCTGCTGACAGTGTCCACCAGGTCCATTATACTGTATATAGCAGTACGGTAGGCCACTGCTGTACCTACCTCTGTGTCGTCACTCGTCATCCATAAAGTATACTATCCATCCATCTACATTGTATATCTGTGGTGGCTTTTTTTTTATACTAGTAGTTTAGCAGTCTGCTGACAGTGTCCACCAGGTCCATTATACTGTATATAGCAGTACGGTAGGCCACTGCTGTACCTACCTCTGTGTCGTCACTCGTCATCCATAAAGTATACTATCCATCCATCTACATTGTATACCTGTGGTGGCTTTTTTTTATACTAGTAGGTTAGCAGTCTGCTGACAGTGTCCACCAGGTCCATTATACTGTATATAGCAGTACGGTAGGCCACTGCTGTACCTACCTCTGTGTCGTCACTCGTCATCCATAAAGTATACAATCCATCCATCTAGATTGTATATCTGTGGTGGCTTTTTTTTTATACTAGTAGTTTAGCAGTCTGCTGACAGTGTCCACCAGGTCCATTATACTGTATATAGCAGTACGGTAGGCCACTGCTGTACCTACCTCTGTGTCGTCACTCGTCATCCATAAAGTATACTATCCATCCATCTACATTGTATACCTGTGGTGGCTTTTTTTTATACTAGTAGGTTAGCAGTCTGCTGACAGTGTCCACCAGGTCCATTATACTGTATATAGCTGTACGGTAGGCCACTGCTGTACCTACCTCTGTGTCGTCACTCGTTATTCATAAAGTATACTATCCATCCATCTACATTGTATACCTGTGGTGGCTTTGTTTTTATACTAGTAGTTTAGCAGTCTGCTGACAGTGTCCACCAGGTCCATTATACTGTATATAGCAGTACGGTAGGCAACTGCTGTACCTACCTCTGTGTCGTCACTCGTCATCCATAAAGTATACTATCCATCCATCTACATTGTATACCTGTGGTGGCTTTGTTTTTATACTAGTAGTTTAGCAGTCTGCTGACAGTGTCCACCAGTTCCATTATACTGTATATAGCAGTACGGTATGCCACTGCTGTACCTACCTCTGTGTCGTCACTCGTCATCCATAAAGTATACTATCCATCCATCTACATTGTATACCTGTGGTGGCTTTTTTTTATACTAGTAGTTTAGCAGTCTGCTGACAGTGTCCACCAGGTCCATTATACTGTATATAGCAGTACGGTAGGCCACTGCTGTACCTACCTCTGTGTCGTCACTCGTCATCCATAAAGTATACTATCCATCCATCTACATTGTATACCTGTGGTGGCTTTTTTTTATACTAGTAGTGTAGCAGTCTGCTGACAGTGTCCACCAGGTCCATTATACTGTATATAGCAGTACGGTAGGCCACTGCTGTACCTACCTCTGTGTCGTCACTCGTCATCCATAAAGTATACTATCCATCCATCTACATTGTATATCTGTGGTGGATTTTTTTTTTATACTAGTAGTTTAGCAGTCTGCTGACAGTGTCCACCAGGTCCATTATACTGTATATAGCAGTACGGTAGGCAACTGCTGTACCTACCTCTGTGTCGTCACTCGTCATCCATAAAGTATACTACCCATCCATCTACATTGTATACCTGTGGTGGCTTTGTTTTTATACTAGTAGTTTAGCAGTCTGCTGACAGTGTCCACCAGGTCCATTATACTGTATATAGCAGTACGGTATGCCACTGCTGTACCTACCTCTGTGTCGTCACTCGTCATCCATAAAGTATACTATCCATCCATCTACATTGTATACCTGTGGTGGCTTTTTTTTATACTAGTAGTTTAGCAGTCTGCTGACAGTGTCAACCAGGTCCATTATACTGTATATAGCAGTACGGTAGGCCACTGCTGTACCTACCTCTGTGTCGTCACTCGTCATCCATAAAGTATACTATCCATCCATCTACATTGTATACCTGTGGTGGCTTTTTTTATACTAGTAGTTTAGCAGTCTGCTGACAGTGTCCACCAGGGCCATTATACTGTATATAGCAGTACGGTAGGCCACTGCTGTACCTACCTCTGTGTCGTCACTCGTCATCCATAAAGTATACTATCCATCCATCTACATTGTATATCTGTGGTGGCTTTTTTTTTATACTAGTAGTTTAGCAGTCTGCTGACAGTGTCCACCAGGTCCATTATACTGTATATAGCAGTACGGTAGGCCACTGCTGTACCTACCTCTGTGTCGTCACTCGTCATCCATAAAGTATACTATCCGTCCATCTACATTGTATACCTGTGGTGGCTTTTTTTTTATACTAGTAGGTTAGCAGTCTGCTGACAGTGTCCACCAGGTCCATTATACTGTATATAGCAGTACGGTAGGCCACTGCTGTACCTACCTCTGTGTCATCACTCGTTATTCATAAAGTATACTATCCATCCATCTACATTGTATACCTGTGGTGGCTTTTTTTATACTAGTAGTTTAGCAGTCTGCTGACAGTGTCCACCAGGTCCATTATACTGTATATAGCAGTACGGTAGGCCACTGCTGTACCTACCTCTGTGTCGTCACTCGTCATCCATAAAGTATACTATCCATTCATCTACACTGTATACCTGTGGTGGCTTTTTTTTATACTAGTAGTTTAGCAGTCTGCTGACAGTGTCCACCAGGTCCATTATACTGTATATAGCAGTATGGTAGGCCACTGCTGTACCTACCTCTGTGTCGTCACTCGTCATCCATAAAGTATACTATCCATCCATCTACATTGTATACCTGTGGTGGCTTTTTTTTATACTAGTAGTTTAGCAGTCTGCTGACAGTGTCCACCAGGTCCATTATACTGTATATAGCAGTACGGTAGGCCACTGCTGTACCTACCTCTGTGTCGTCACTCGTCATCCATAAAGTATACTATCCATCCATCTACATTGTATACCTGTGGTGGCTTTTTTTTTTATACTAGTAGTTTAGCAGTCTGCTGACAGTGTCCACCAGGTCCATTATACTGTATATAGCAGTACGGTAGGCCACTGCTGTACCTACCTTTGTGTCGTCACTCGTCATCCATAAAGTATACTATCCATCCATCTACATTGTATACCTGTGGTGGCTTTTTTTTATACTAGTAGTTTAGCAGTCTGCTGACAGTCTCCACCAGGTCCATTATACTGTATATAGCAGTACGGTAGGCCACTGCTGTACCTACCTCTGTGCATCGTCACTAGTCATCCATTAAGTATACTATCCATCCATCTACATTGTATACCTGTGGTGCCTTTTAGTTGTGCGCATTAAAATATGGAGAACAAAAATGTGGAGGTTAAAAAAATAGGGAAAGATCAAGATCCACTTCCACCTCGTGCTGAAGCTGCTGCCACTAGTCATGGCCGAGACGATGAAATGCCATCAACGTCATCTGCCAAGGCCGATGCCCAATGTCATAGTACAGAGCATGTAAAATCCAAAACACAAAAGATCAGTAAAATGCCTCAAAAATCAAAATTAAAAGCTACTGAGGAGAAGCGTAAACTTGCCAATATGCCATTTACGACACGGAGTGGCAAGGAACGGCTGAGGCCCTGGCCTATGTTCATGGCTAGTGGTTCAGCTTCACATGAGGATGGAAGCACTCATCCTCTCGCTAGAAAAAAGAAAAGACTAAAGCTGGCAAAAGCACAGCAAAGAACTGTGCGTTCTTCGAAATCACAAATCCCCAAGGAGAGTCCAATTGTGTCGGTTGCGATGCCTGACCTTCCCAATACTGGACGGGAAGAGCTTGCGCCTTCCACCATTTGCACGCCCCCTGCAAGTGCTTGAAGGAGCACCCGCAGTCCAGTTCCTGATAGTCAAATTGAAGATGTCAGTATTGAAGTACACCAGGATGAGGATATGGGTGTTGCTGGCGCTGGGGATGAAATTGACAAGGAGGATTCTGATGGTGAGGTGGTTTGTTTAAGTCAGGCACCCGGGGAGACACCTGTTGTCCGTGGGAGGAATATGGCCATTAACATGCCTGGTCAAAATACAAAAAAAATCAGCTCTTCAGTGTGGAATTATTTCAACAGAAATGCGGACAACAGGTGTCAAGCTGTGTGTTGCCTTTGTCAAGCTGTAATAAGTAGGGGTAAGGACGTTAACCACCTCGGAACATCCTCCCTTATACGTCACCTGCAGCGCATTAATCATAAGTCAGTGACAAGTTCAAAAACTTTGGACGACAGCGGAAGCAGTCCACTGACACCTAAATCCCTTCCTCTTGTAACCAAGCTCCTGCAAACCACACCACCAACTCCCTCAGTGTCAATTTCCTCCTTACCCAGGAAAGCCAATAGTCCTGCAGGCCATGTCACTGGCAAGTCTGACGAGTCCTCTCCTGCCTGGGATTCCTCCGATGCATCCTTGAGTGTAACGCCTACTGCTGCTGGCGCTGCTGTTGGTGCTGCTGGGAGTCGATCGTCATCCCAGAGGGGAAGTCGGAAGACCACTTGTACTACTTCCAGTAAGCAATTGACTGTACAACAGTCCTTTGCGAGGAAGATGAAATATCACAGCAGTCATCCTGCTGCAAAGCACATAACTCAGGCCTTAGCAGCCTGGGCGGTGATAAACGTGGTTCCGGTATCCATCGTTAATTCAGATCCAACTAGAGACTTGATTGAGGTACTGTGTCCCCGGTACCAAATACCATCTAGGTTCCATTTCTCTAGGCAGGCGATACCGAAAATGTACACAGACCTCAGAAAAAGACTCACCAGTGTCCTAAAAAATGCAGTTGTACCCAATGTCCACTTAACCATGGACATGTGGACAAGTGGAGCAGGGCAGACTCAGGACTATATGACTGTGACAGCCCACTGGGTAGATGTATTGCCTCCCGCTGCAAGAACAGCAGCGGCGGCACCAGTAGCAGCATCTCGCAAATGCCAACTCGTTCCTAGGCAGGCTACGCTTTTTATCACCGCTTTCCAGAATACGCACACAGCTGAAAACCTCTTACGGCAACTGAGGAAGATCATCGCAGAATGGCTTACCCCAATTGGACTCTCCTGGGGATTTGTGACATCGGACAACGCCACCAATATTGTGCGTGCATTACATCTGGGCAAATTCCAGCACGTCCCATGTTTTGCACATACCTTGAATTTGGTGGTGCAGAATTATTTAAAAAACGACAGGGGCGTGCAAGAGATGCTGTCGGTGGCCCGAAGAATTGCGGGCCACTTTCGGCGTTCAGGCACCGCGTACAGAAGACCGGAGCACCACCAAAAATACCTGAACCTGCCCTGCCATCATCTGAAGCAAGAGGTGGTAACGAGGTGGAATTCAACCCTCTATATGCTTCAGAGGATGGAGGAGCAGCAAAAGGCCATTCAAGCCTATACATCTGGCCTCGATATAGGCAAAGGAGGTGGAATGCACCTGTCTCAAGTGCAGTGGAGAATGATTTCAACGTTGTGCAAGGTTCTGCAACCCTTTGAACTTGCCACACGTGAAGTCAGTTCAGACACTGCCAGCCTGAGTCAGGTCATTCCCCTCATCAGGCTTTTGCAGAAGAAGCTGGAGACATTGAAGGAGGAGCTAAAACAGAGCGATTCCGCTAGGCATGTGGGACTTGTGGATGGAGCCCTTCATTCGCTTAACCAGGATTCACGGGTGGTCAATCTGTTGAAATCAGAGCACTACATTTTGGCCACCGTGCTCGATCCTAGATTTAAAACCTACGTTGTATCTCTCTTTCCGGCAGACACAAGTCTGCAGGGGTTCAAAGACCTGCTGGTGAGAAAATTGTCAAGTCAAGCGGAACGTGACCCGTCAACAGCTCCTCCTTCACATTCTCCCACAACTGGGGGTGCGAGGAAAAGGCTAAGAATTCCGAGCCCACCCGCTGGCGGTGTTGCAGGTAAGTCTGGAGCGAGTGCTGACATCTGGTCCGGACTGAAGGACCTGCCAACGATTACTGACATGTCGTCTACTGTCACTGCATATGATTCTCTCACCATTGAAAGAATGGTGGAGGATTATATGAGTGACCGCATCCAAGTAGGCACGTCAGACAGTCCGTACGTATACTGGCAGGAAAAAGAGGCAATTTGGAGGCCCTTGCAGAAACTGGCTTTATTCTACCTAAGTTGCCCTCCCTCCAGTGTGTACTCCGAAAGAGTGTTTAGTGCAGCCGCTCACCTTGTCAGCAATCGGCGTACGAGGTTACTTCCAGAAAATGTGGAGAAGATGATGTTCATTAAAATGAATTATAATCAATTCCTCCGTCGAGACATTCACCAGCAGCAATTGCCTCCAGAAAGTACACGGGGACCTGAGATGGTGGATTCCAGTGGGGACGAATTAATAATCTGTGAGGAGGTGGATGTACACAGTGAAAGGGGTGATGAATCAGACGATGATGATGAGGTGGACATCTTGCCTCTGTAGAGCCAGTTTGTGCAAGGAGAGATTGATTGCTTCTTTTTTGGTGGGGGCCCAAACCAACCAGTCATTTCAGTCACAGTCGTGTGGCAGACCCTGTCGCTGAAATGATGTGTTCGTTAAAGTGTGCATGTCCTGTTTATACAACATAAGGGTGGGTGGGAGGGCCCAAGGACAATTCCATCTTGCACCTCTTTTTTCTTTCATTTTTCTTTGCATCATGTGCTGTTTGGGGAGTATTTTTTGAAGGGCCATCCTGCCTGACACTGCAGTGTCACTCCTAGATGGGCCAGGTGTTTGTGTCGGCCACTTGTGTTGCTTAGCTTAGTCACACAGCGACCTTGGTGCGCCTCTTTTTTTATTTGCATCATGTGCTGTTTGGGGACTATTTTTTTCAAGTGCCATACTGTCTGACACTGCAGTGCCACTCCTAGATGGGCCAGGTGTTTGTGTCGGCCACTAGGGTCGCTTAGCTTAGTCACACAGCTACCTCATTGCGCCTCTTTTTTTCTTTGCATCATGTGCTGTTTGGGGACTATTTTTTTCAAGTGCCATCCTGTCTGACACTGCAGTGCCACTCCTAGATGGGCCAGGTGTTTGTGTCGGCTACTAGGGTCGCTTATCTTAGTCACACAGCTACCTCATTGCGCCTCTTTTTTTCTTTGCATCATGTGCTGTTTGGGGACTATTTTTTTCAAGTGCCATCCTGTCTGACACTGCAGTGCCACTCCTAGATGGGCCAGGTGTTTGTGTCGGCCACTAGGGTCGCTTAGATTAGTCACACAGCTACCTCATTGCGCCTCTTTTTTTCTTTGCGTCATGTGCTGTTTGGGGACTATTTTTTCAAGTGCCATCCTGTCTGACACTGCAGTGCAACTCCTAGATGGGCCAGGTGTTTGTGTCGGCCACTTGGGTCGCTGAGCTTAGTCACACAGCTACCTCATTGCGCCTCTTTTTTTCTTTGCATCATGTGCTGTTTGGGGACTATTTTTTTCAAGTGCCATCCTGTCTGACACTGCAGTGCCACTCCTAGATGGGCCAGGTGTTTGTGTCGGCCACTAGGGTCGCTTAGCTTAGTCACACAGCTACCTCATTGCGCCTCTTTTTTTCTTTGCATCATGTGCTGTTTGGGGACTATTTTTTTAATCTGCCATCCTGTCTGACACTGCAGTGCCACTCCTAGATGGGCCAGGTGTTTGTGTCGGCCACTTGTGTCGCTTAGCTTAGCCATCCAGCGACCTCGGTGCAAATTTTAGGACTAAAAATAATATTGTGAGGTGTGAGGTGTTCAGAATAGACTGAAAATGAGTGGAATTTATGGTTATTGAGGTTAATAATTATATGGGATCAAAATGACCCCCAAATTCTATGATTTAAGCTGTTTTTTAGTGTTTTTTGAAAAAAACACCCGAATCCAAAACACACCCGAATCCGACAAAAAATTTCCAGTGAGGTTTTGCCAAAACGCGTCCGAACCCAAAACACGGCCGCGGAACCGAACCCAAAACCAAAACACAAAACCCGAAAAATTTCCGGTGCACGTCACTACTTCCAACCACAGATTATCTGACAGATAATTATAGAGTGTATGACCAGTTTAATTGGTGCTGTAAGTGGATCGGATGCGATCCCGGTGAACACACTACACAGATAAGAATATTTCATGTTTATTTTAAATGTTCATGTATATCTGTGATTTATAAACTGTTCTGCTTTCAAAAAAATGTTTTTATGTCCTGCTTTGACTATAGAGGACCTGTATATGTCTTGACTGTTTTAAATGTAAACCGAACACATTTTAGACTAATTAAATTAGTCTTAATTTAAAGTAAAATTTAAAATGGATTATTTTGATTTACTGTGCATTTGGGTGATATTTTGTTGTGCCCTAGGCCCCTCTGACCCCTCCCTAATTAAGGATTTTGATGTATTAGGACCTCAGCTGCAACCACCAACTACAGTCTCTGGCAGGGCCGAAACTAGGATTTTCGTCACCCGAGGCAAGGCAGAAAATTGGCTCCCCCTCCCAAAAAAACCAAACAAAAACAAACTCTGTCAGACTAAAATAATCATATTATCAAATAATGTGAAAAAAGAAGATACTATTGGACAATATTCCCCTATGTGCCTCAAATGCCCTATGCGTCACATGCCCTACCAGCGTGTTCAACTACATGCTCCTTTGTTTACATGCTTACATTGCACTATATCATAACACTTCATCACTGCACTACATTCCCCTATCCTCTGCACTACATCACTATACTACATCCCCTACACGCTGAACTACATAACTGCACTACATGCCCCTCTGCACTGCACTACATACCATATATGCTACACCACATCACTACACTACATCCCCTTATATTCTACACCACATCAGTGCACTACGTGCCCCTATATACTGCAATACATTACTACACTACATACCCTATAAGCTACACCAAATCCCCCCATCTGGGAGGCAAAGTGGAGGTTGACACTGCTAACTGGGAGCACAGTGCGCTTCTATAGCTTGTACAGTGCACCACACGCTAGTCGCAGCACTGCATGGCAAAGAAGAGAGTTTAAGACAGTAGCCGGCATAGGAGAGATCCCAGGTACTGGAGCTCACCTGCACAGCGCCGGAGACAGCTGCGGGCAGACAGGTGGGTCAGAAACATTTCCCTGGGAGCTGTCTGGTGTCTCACAGGAGCAGCACAGCACTGCTGGTTGGAACTTCCCCCCCCTGCTCCTCTGTAACGCCTTGGCGCCCCCTCAAATCTTACACCCGGGGCGCATGCCCGCTTAGCCCCCCCCTAGTTACGGCCCTGTCTCTGGCTACGGTAGATCTCTACAACAATCTATAAGCAGTACATAAAACTACAGACAAATAAATATAATTGAAAGGCAAGCAAAAAGGATTTTACATGGGGCCAGTCAGTCAGAGGTGGATGCTAACTGCGTCGCTGCTGCATCTTTGAAAGATGTGCAAAAATATGTAAATGTTGCAGTCATTAGGATTTGCACTGAGATGCCCATTGACCAGTGGTGGATTTTGCCTATGCAGCCCCCCTAGATAAAATCCACTACCCAGCTCACTGTCACTGAAGCCAGATGCAGTCTGCGAGACTGCACTGGCTTCACTGTGACTGGCAGTGACTTCCAATTTGAAATCCTACCTGCCAGTCACAGATACAGCAGGCAGTCCCATTGGGAGGTGTTTCCTCCCTCTGGGATTGCCAGACTGGGCTGTGATAGGCAGCTCCCTGCCTCATTAGCCATATTAATCTTCTATGTGCTGTAGCCAATGCAGTCCGTAGCAGCTGGGGTTTGCACATGCGCAGTACCATTGCCGGTACTGCTCATGCACTGGTCACGGCATCTGTAAACTACATTATACAGATGCCGGGACCCAGGGGCAAGGGAGCAGGAGACCCGCGGCAGGGACCCAGCAAGAGGGACTATGGAGAAGGGACCTTGCAGCACGGCCAGCGGCAGCCCCTCTCCTCGACTGACGTTGGAGCCGCCACTGCCTCTGAAGGTGTCATGTATCCATCACTTGCATATAAAGTTGCACCATCAGATATGTATCAGTTGCACCATTGAAAATCTGAAAAACCCTATGAGTGTTCAAACTGGTCAACAGAAGTAAGATGCCAGGTTATTTTGACTGTATTTTGGTAACCACTCCCTTGTTACCGCCCCCAAATGGTCACTGTCTGAGACTCTACATCCTAATCCATACTACAGCTGTCATCGCAAGACCATTGCTGTACATGTGCAGTCTAAGGGTGTGTACACACGGTGAGATCCTTGCTATGCCCGATTTTCACTTGCGATTTCCCTTGAACTCCCCGGAGCCCAGATAGCACAGAGTTTGACTAACTTTTCTTGAGATATGGACTATGTTTGCTTACGATTTTGCCTTATGTGAGATTTTGGCTTATGTGAGATGTCATTGACATGTGAGATGAACTAGATAGTACACCGATCTAGCAAGGATTGACTTGCCTGCATAGTCTATCTTTTCTTGCGATGCCGACCTGGCGGGACCGCGCATCGGGATCGCAAGGTGACTTTCACCTTGCGATCTGCACTAACTTTTTTTGCGATTTTGACTATATAGTCAAAATCGAAAGAAAATATCTCACCGTGTGTACACACCCTAACTCAGATGCATGCACAATAGACAAAACATCGGCCAACTGAAAATATCGGAATTGCTTCCACCTCTGAATCAGGCCCATTATATTAGGAGATCAGTAAGCTTAGACCAAGTGTGGATCACTAGCTGCAGTGGATTTAATTAAATGAAAACAACACTCACTGCTTTCTAAATCTTTATGACTCCAAACTACTTGCTGACTCTTGTTTTATTCATGGTCAGTTAACAACTGCATCAGATGCAATCTTATAACCCTTTCACACCGCACAAATAACCCGGTTTCGACCCGGTATATTGCCAGGTCAACACGGTGTGAAAGGGGCCATGACCCGGTAATTCAACCTGGGTTTTAAGAGGGGTTATTCCCAGGTAATTAGCGGGTAAGACACAGTGTGAACGGATTACCCGGGTCGATGCGACCTGGTACCCGTTCACTGCATAGGGATGATGTTATCTCGCAGCACCACCTCCACACCCACCCCCAATGCCAGCTTCATCCCTGCCCCCGAATGGCAACCCGACCTGGCATATCGCCGGGTCGGGATTGCAGTGTGTAGGGTCTAATGCCGTGTCCCACCTGGGAAGGACTTGTTTCCAATTCCCAGGTTGGACCCAGCATTGCTATCTGAAAGCGGTATCATTAATAGTAGTCTAAGAAAACAAAAAGAAAAAAAAAATGGCGTAGAAAAACAATAACTTCTATCTTCATTTGCATAATCCCTGGTAGATAAATGAAATAAACAGTTGCAAATACTTTTTTGAGAAATCCTGCTACATAAGATATTATTTATCCACATAAATGTTTTTTGTGTTTTAAAATTCTTACATATGACCCTTTCATTATCAATTAGAACAACAGGACATAATGAGCTATTTAATTCATGAAACAAGGATTAGCTTGCTGATCTGAAATTAGCAGGATATCCACTTGTATTAATTAGGACGTAATTAGCAAATGTATCATCTACAGTAAAAAAAATTGCAGATTACCTAATTATCTTATAATCAGCTGTATATCTTCAGTACACATTGCAGTGCACTCAATTGCATGATAATTAGCCACTTATATTCGCACATAAATATTCCATCTTTGCTAATGACAAACAATGTGTCTTGTCACATTCATTTTTAATATAAAAATCAATACAAATGATTTAATACTCACTATTATAAAGAATAAATGTTCATTTAAATATTGAAATAAGCGGAAAATACTTCTAATAGTTTCCTCTCTGACCTGCTTATGCCAAATTGTGAAAATGATGTATTATAGTGTCGCATTATAAAGATTTTATTTTACATATTGCAGAGTAATCCGTAACGGATTTACAACAAGGCAACCAAAATAGCTGTTTTGGGTCCTGTGGTCTCAGGGGGCCTGCTGACAAGGCTGTACAAAGGACATTTCCAGTGGAATGCGAGCTTCGCTGAAATTGTCTGAGAGTTGAACTGGCTGAATACTCTATAGCATGCTGCCAGTGATTAAACAACTTTTGGGTGCCAGCTCCAGCCCACACATGTGTCTCTAGTCTTGCAGCGTTGTGTGTGTGACCCATCATGACACACATGTGTATGACATCAGATGCACAGAGAAAGGAGCTGGGACACACACAGAGAAAAATATGAGGTCCACCACTGCACTTTGTTACAGTATTTTACATTTTTTTTGTATAACATCCAATAACTTTCAAATTCCAATCAGGCGGGGGGGGGGGGGGGGGGGGGGGGCAGGGTACAGTGTATAATATCCGCTATAATCATGGCTGGGGGAGGCACGTGCTGACTCGTGATATAAATTATGCTATTATACTCTGTTTTAGGTACTACACAGAAACATAAAAACATAGAATTTGATGGCATCCAGTCTGCACCTTTTTTCATTCTTTAGGCAATCTCAAATCCTTTTGAACCTTAGTTCATTGTAACAATATTCATATGCCTATCCCATGCATGTTTAAATTGCTCTACTGTCTTACCCTCTACCACCTCTGACGGTACCCTTTCTGTAAAGTAATTTTTCCTTACATTTCCTCTAAATCTGCCTCCCTCCCTTTTTCAGTGTATGTCCTCGAGTTCTAATACTTCTCTTCCTTTAAAGAATGTCTCCCTGCTGTACTTTGTTAAAACCCTTGGTATATTTTAAAGTTTCTATCATGTCTCCCCTTTCCCTTCTCTCCTCCATAATATACATGTTAAGATCTTTTAGCCTTTCCGGGTAAATTTTGTAAAGAGGGCCATACACCATTTTAGTTGCCCTTCTTTGTATGCTCTCTAATGTATTTATATCCTTCTGGAGATATGGTCACCAGAACTGGACACAGTATTCCAGATGAGGCCGCACCAATGACCTATACAGTGGCATTATTACTTCTTTTTTTCTACTGCCGATGCATCTCCCTATGCATCCAAGCATCTGACTTGCCTTTCTCATTGCTTTGTTGCATTGCTTTCCTGCCTTTAAGTCACTTGAAATAGTGACTCCTAAATCCCTTTCCTCCTCAGTAGTTTCCATTATAGTACCCTTGATACTATATTTAGCCTTTGGGTTTTTGAGACCTACATGTATAGATGATGCCTCCTACAATCAGTGAGGAACCAATACATAATCAATACAGTCACATTAACTGAGGGGTGTAATAATGGGTATTATAAGGGATGGGGGACATGCTAGGCTGCTATAATCAGTAATGGGGGAGAAGTGCTCATATATAATGCAGTCAACACTAATGTGATTGGGTGTAATAATAAGTATCATAAGGTATAGATGCCTGCATTATATCAGTGTCCCCCTTCCCACTGATTGTAGCACATTCCCATTCCCAATTAGCAAGTCCCCCATCTCTTATAACACTCATTATTGCAACCCTCAATCACTGACTATATTGATTATATATCAGTGCCTCTAGTGTGACTCCATTATATATCAATACCTCTTCCTCCCCACTGATTGTATTAGGCAGTACAATCAGTGAGGGGAGGGGGGGGGGGGGTGCAGGCACTGACATATAATCAATAGGGGTGTAATAATGGGTATTATAAAATGCTTTTATAAAATGCAGTCCGTGAGTGAGGGGGGTGGGTGATAATGAGTAATTTAGGTGATGGGGCTTGTTACAATCAGTAAGCCTGGGTCACTCATATTATACATTGGAGTCAGTGAATGAAGGTGTAATAAAGGGGTATGGGGACCGGCAACATTCAGTGAGGGAAGCACTGATTTCAAATGCAGTAACTGAGTGGTGTAATTATAGAAATTACAGGTGAGGGGACAAGGTGCAGTCAGAGAACGGGAAAGTAATATACTGTAGTAGAATATAAGTAGGATAAACAACAAATAATGTAAGGGGTATAAATCAGGATTGAAAATATACTGCTATGGATTGTTTGAGGGAGGAAGCCCTAAATCAGTATCTTGCTTAGGGCCCCATAAGGTCTAAATCCACCTCTAACAGTAATGCAGTAATATCAAGTTCCATCATTATATTATAAACTAGCTGTTCTACCCGTTCTTTGCACAGGAGTTTCTGATTTTCACCATTATAAGTATAAATGCTTGCTAAAAATTTGGTAAATCTATAGAGATGTAAATTTCAGATGTCTTAAAGTAAGTAAATATGAATCCATGGTTCTTGGCGTTACCCGAGGAGCAAACATAGCAAATATGATTAAAAGTGGCAGATCCATTTTTGTTATTAACTAAATTCTATACACTGACTGTAGGTGCAATTCATATTTGGATCCGATTGTTCGTTTGGGCGTTATTATTCACACAAAGCAAGCCACGCATCACTAATGACATCATTATGTCATAAAAATTCTAATAACATAGTTTTCCTATTTCCCACCTGCAGAATACCTATATTAAATTTTATCTTCCTAACAAATCGGGAAGTAAGAGAATTAGTGATGAGTCAGTGAGTGAGTGAGTGAGGGCTTCTGCATTTTTGTAGTTTATTAAATTGTACACACTGGAGGTGCAATCCAAATGTTGATACAATTATCCATTTTGGCGTTATTGTTCATGCAACGCAAGCCACGCATCAGTAATGAGGTCATTATGTCAACACCCTTTTCATTCCCTTAGGGGGGGGTTATTAAAATTCTAATTATGTAGTTTTCCGATTTTCCACCTGAAGAATACCTACAGTATGTTAAATTTCATATTTCTAACATATTGGGAAGTAAGAGAATTAGTGATGAGTGAGGCCTGTCACATATGGGGAAGTAAGTGAGTGAGGGCCTAACATATGGGGAAGTAAGAGAATTAGCGATGAGTCAGTGAGTGAGTGAGTGAGTGAGTGAGTGAGGGCTTTCACTTTCTTTATATATATATATATATATGTTTGTTCCACATGTCTCCACCATCTTAAGTGCCAGAGGTATAAATACATCTAAATGCTTCTGGGACATTATCCCCTTGATGAAGTCCTTTGCATTAGGACAAAACGCGTCGGGAGTTACCCTGGACCCTCTTTTGATGGACAGATAAGCTTTTATATCAATTGTTTCTTGTACATGTGATACCTGCTCGTTTTAAACCGTGGGTTTAATTTATGTACTAAAGTAAATGTGAAGGGCGATATCCTGGACCCTATTTTTATGGACAGATAAGCTTCTATATCATTTGTTTCTTGTACGTGCGATACCTGCTCGTTTTAAACCGTGAATATATTTTATGTACTTAATGAAATGTGAAAAATTATCTTTCTACTACGCTATTGTGGAGTGTGATATTCTGGGAGCATTTCCAATTTCCAATTAACACTCACTAAGTAGAAAAATGCTATAAGTACACATAGGTTTAAACAGTACACACTATTGGTTGTTTCTTTTTCTCTTTTGCATATCACTGTGATGATATTGGTCTGAGGACCGAAGATTCCTATCTGAGATAAGTGTTTGTCCCATTTTTTTTTCACTAAATTTCATTCTACGTCATTTTCTGGGCATTTTTAGGTACTTCTATTTTTTTACACATTCTAATCGCCATAATTTGTTATCAGCTGCCACCCACGTTTGTGAGGAATGCATGTGAAAATACTTTAATTATAAGAAAATATTTTAATATTTTACTATAGATTATATTTCATCCACATGAGCGCACACTTATACATTTTGATGATATATATATATATATATATATATAGATATGTATTTTTTATATTGTATGATTTAATAGGCAATGATCTCGGTTAGCTTTAAAATGATTAATTATCTAAAGAAGAAATATTGGTATTTATTTAGATTATTTTATTTTTTATCTTTACCAAGTCAGTGTTTACACAGCAGGCATTAGACAATTGAATGAAACTATCATGTTTTTAAATTGAAAGTAACACACAAACACACATTCTGAAGACATTAACACCAGCGCTGACTGAGTGCATAATGAGAACTGAGAAAGTGATGGAAATACATAACTTGATGACAGCCAAGGGCCATTGGGTTTTGTTGCTTGACTTGTTTTGCTTACTTGTTACAAAATCATAGACTTTATCCAACATAATGCTGTGTTTTGATATATTCTGAACCACTGGGTGTCTTCAATATGTGCATTTGTAAATTGCCATTTACTGTATATTTCAAAAGAGATCTATGCACCATTTGCTGAAATTATTTCTGTATTACTAAAAATTGTCTTCATATTTCAAATGGCTCCATTATCTTCAGGCTTGACGGCATGATCACTTGCATTTATGTCTCTGTGATATTACTCCTGTTGCGCCTTATTAATATTTGTGGAGTGCACAGTGCTTAAGTGGCTACTTTTGTGTAAGGGGGAATGCTTCTTTAAGTTTTTTTTTTTTAACATTGTAGGATTATATTTGTGTAGACGTTCCCCAAGTTAAACAGTAGGTTTTACTAAACTCTTTTGTTTAAATATTTTAACAGTTCATTGCATTGTGTACTATTGTGCAGATGTGTTTCTTAAACATGATACTCACATCATGCTCAGTTCCCAATAAGCACGTGAGACAAGTGACACTTGTTGGGGGACAGCACCTGGCTGGTTGTTTCAGTATTGCCATTCCGAAATGTATGAACAACTACAAAATATTTCACTCTACTGTACCATATGAGTTGGGATTGATATGTCAGCGGTCCCATTCTTGAAAATCCTGACAGGTATACTTTCCTTGCCCCAATGGCCCCCTAACCCTCCCTTCTAGCAGCCTACACTAAACCCTCCCACCCCACAGCCACCTACCATCCCTCCCCGCAGCCTAACCCTCCCCAGGGGTACCTAAACCTACCCCCTCCCCACAGCCTATACTTAACCTCTCCTCCCTGCAGCCTAACCCTAACCCTCCCCCACAGCCTAAACCTAACCTCCCACACAGTCTAACCCTAGCCCTTTCCAGTGGTGCCTAAACCTAGAACCCCCTCCCCACAGCCTAACCCTAACCCTCCCCAGGGTTGACTGAACCTAAACCCCCCCTCCCCACAGTCTAATCTAACCCCCCCAACTGCTTACTTCTCAGATGGGTCGGCACGCGCTCATTCAGGATTCCAGCTTGTGACCCTAGCCGGGATGCCGGTGTTGGAATTCTGAGTAGTGTTGGGATTCCAGCATCTGTATTTCAACTGCCGGAATCCTGACCGGTGGGATCCTGACCAGATCCCGTGCCATACACCACCATGAGTGGAGTGTAAATGGGTAGGACATGCACAGAATTTGGGGTAGCATCATGCAATATTTTTATTTTCCCCTTAAACCAATTA
Source organism: Pseudophryne corroboree (assembly GCF_028390025.1). Taxonomy (NCBI): domain Eukaryota; kingdom Metazoa; phylum Chordata; class Amphibia; order Anura; family Myobatrachidae; genus Pseudophryne; species Pseudophryne corroboree. The sequence continues at coordinate 488,135,842 of NC_086444.1, read as the reverse complement.
AGTAAATTGAATTGAAATATTTTAGCTGGGATACATTACAGACAATAAATAACTTGAATACTGTTGATTTTGAATACATTGACACTGAATAGTAAAATACAGAGGCAGAACTCTGGGAGGAAACGGAGTCATCTGCCGCCGGGCTCCTGCTCTGAAGGGGGGCTCTTCTTCAGAGTTACTTCTCTGACAATTACACATAACTTCATATAGTTACAATTCTCATGCTTCCTGTACTGGAGCAAATAGCTCCATCAGTAAAGTGTCTGCTGTCAGTGTGTTCTAATCCTGGGTATGATTGCTAAGAAATGTGTGATTTAAAATAAAAGACAATATATACAGTATATAAAAAAATTCAGAACACTCTATACACACACACAAACACACACATATATATATGCACACATACATACAGTACATATATTTATCTAAATATAAAGGGGGGGGCAACTGGTATGAACTTGCCTCCGGGCAACTGTGACGAACTTACGCCACTGGTAAAATATATAGATCATTTTGGTAGTGTGTTGATTGGGATGTGCAATAAAAGAGAAATATACATGTTTGTGTGGGGTTCAAATGGATTGGTTGCCAGCGGAAATAAAAATCCAAGGTTTCCTTATAATGCAATGGAGAAATTCAGACTCCATTTCCAGAAGAAGTAAACGGATTTTGTGAAACACATAGCAAAAAACATTATATTTGACCATTCATTTTATTACATTCTTTATTTTTAGGTTTATTAATTAATGTTTTTATCCTGTGATACTCGGATGATGATGATGATGATGATGATGATGATTATTATTAATAAACTTTTTATTTATTTATTTTTGTTGTGTGATTGTGAAAACATATTGTTTTAATTTTATAATTTAATTATCCATGACAGGATTTTGATGTTTAATGTTTATTGTTTAATAAAAGCATTTATTTTTACTGTTTATTTCCAGGTCATATCGTATTGCAATGTACAGATCACACCAGTAGTGAGTAACAAGTTGTGACCTAGATGTGACGGGAGGTATGTAAACTAATTGTGCAGACTTATTTCAATTAGAGCTCTCCTTCATAAAGAGTAAGGGACTGTCCATTCACAGATCTTTAATATATGCCACTTTAGACCATCATTAATGGTCCAAATATCCATTTTACTTTTAGCTATAGCTATTTCCTTGTTAAGTCAGGGAATCTCAGGAGGGGGAGATTTTTAATTGCTATGTGAGATTCTGTAGATGTATGGCTTAATGATAAATCGTAAACAATACAGTATTATAAATTGGTATTGTTCATACTTGCTGCATAGCCACATGGACTTAGGGGGTCATTCTGACCTGATCGCTTGCTGCCGTTCATAACAGCGCAGTGATCAGGTCAGAAGTGCACATGGTTGACAGCCGACGGCTGTCTTTGCCTAACGATCGCCTCTGCCTGATTGACAGGCAAAGGCGGTCGCTGGGCGTGAGGGGGCGGCACAGAGGCGTTTGGCTGCCGTTTTGTGGGAGTGTTCTGGCTAATGCAGGCATGGCCGGACCATGCGGGGGCGGGCTGCAGTGGCTGTGTGATGTCACACGCAGCAGCTGCGACCCGGGCAGCCACAAGTAGCTCCCGGCTCGCACGCATCGCCGCTGTGCGATGCTTTTGCACTTCTGCGGGGGGGGGGGGGGGGGGAGGGCGGCCTGACATGCGGGGTGGACTATCCCTGTGCTGGGCGTCCCCCCGCATGTCAGTGTCCCTGATCGTAGCCCTGCAAAATTTTGCAGGGCTATGATCAGGTCTGAATTAGGCCCATAGACCATAAAGAAAATTGTACAGGTTGTCCTGCAGCTGGTCAAGTACTATTACTTGTAGTTTGGGCAATTCATCTTCATCTGCATTTGTATTTGTAATATACTGTAAGTATGATATTGGATGCTGACGCTGTGGAATACATTTTAGTCTAGTTGGTTCTGTTACTGATTTTGTGGATTCCAAAGGCAAGAACATTTTATAGAGAAAAAGGTATACTATACTGTACCTTTACACACAGAAGAAGAGCTTTCTTATTACTCAGATAAACAGTAAGTTAATTAATAGACTGGGGTTCAGACCAGTTTGATAACTAGTGATGTGCACCGGAAATTTTTCGGGTTTTGTGTTTTGGTTTTGGATTCGGTTCAGAGGCCGTGTTTTGGATTCGGACGTGTTTTGGCAAAACCTCCCTGAACATTTTCTGTCGGATTCGGGTGTGTTTTGGATTCGGGTGTTTTTTTTTACAAAAAACCCTCAAAAACAGCTTAAATCATAGAATTTGGGGGTCATTTTGATCCCATAGTATTATTAACCTCAATAACCATAATTTCCACTCATTTTCAGTCTATTCTGAACACCTCACACCTCACAATATTATTTTTAGTCCTAAAATTTGCACCGAGGTCGCTGGATGACTAAGCTAAGTGACCCAAGTGGCCGACACAAACACCTGGCCCATCTATGAGTGGCACTGCAGTGTCAGACAGGATGGCACTTAAAAAAAATAGTCCCCACACAGCACATGATGCAAAGAAAAAAAGAGGCGCAATGAGGTAGCTGTGTGACTAAGCTAAGCGACCCAAGTGGCCGACACAGACAACTGGCCCATCTAGGAGTGGCACTGCAGTGTCAGACAGGATGGCAGATTTAAAAAATAGTCCCCAAACAGCACATGATGCAAAGAAAAAAGAGGTGCACCAAGGTCGCTGGATGGCAAAGCTAAGCGACACAAGTGGCCGACACAAACACCTGTCCCATCTAGGAGTGGCACTGCAGTGTCAGGCAGGATGGCACTTCAAAAAAATAGTCCCCAAATAGCACATGATGCAAAGAAAAATGAAAGAAAAAAGAGGTGCAAGATGGAATTGTCCTTGGGCCCTCCCACCCACCCTTATGTTGTATAAACAGGACATGCACACTTTAACAAACCCATCATTTCAGCAACAGGGTCTGCCACATGACTGTGACTGAAATGACTGGTTGGTTTGGGCCCCCACCAAAAAAGAAGCAATCAATCTCTCCTTGCACAAACTGGCTCTACAGAGGCAAGATGTCCAACTCCTCCTCATCGTCCGATTCCTCACCCCTTTCATTGTGTACATCCCCCTTCTCACAGATTATTAATTCGTCCCCACTGGAATCCACCATCTCAGGTCCCTGTGTACTTTCTGGAGGCAATTGCTGGTGAATGTCTCCACGGAGGAATTGATTATAATTCATTTTGATGAACATCATCTTCTCCACATTTTCTGGAAGTAACCTTGTATGCCAATTGCTGACAAGGTGAGCGGCTGCACTAAACACTCTTTCGGTGTACACACTGGAGGTGGGGCAACTTAGGTAAAATAAAGCCAGTTTGTGCAAGGGCCTCCAAATTGCCTCTTTTTCCTGCCAGTATACGTACGGACTGTCTGACGTGCCTACTTGGATGCGGTCACTCATATAATCCTCCACCATTCTTTCAATGGTGACAGAATCATATGCAGTGACAGTAGACGACATGTCAGTAATCGTTGGCAGGTCCTTCAGTCCGGACCAGATGTCAGCACTCGCTCCAGACTGCCCTGCATCACCGCCAGCGGGTGGGCTCGGAATTCTTAGCCTTTTCCTCGCACCCCCAGTTGCGGGAGAATGTGAAGGAGGAGCTGTTGACGGGTCACGTTCCGCTTGACTTGACAATTTTCTCACCAGCAGGTCTTTGAACCTCTGCAGACTTGTGTCTGCTGGAAAGAGAGATACAACGTAGGTTTTAAATCTAGGATCGAGCACAGTGGCCAAAATTTAGTGCTCTGATTTCAACAGATTGACCACCCGTGAATCCTGGTTAAGCGAATTAAGGGCTCCATCCACAAGTCCCACATGCCTAGCGGAATCGCTCTGTTTTAGCTCCTCCTTCAATGTCTCCAGCTTCTTCTGCAAAAGCCTGGTGAGGGGAATGACCTGACTCAGGCTGGCAGTGTCTGAACTGACTTCACGTGTGGCAAGTTCAAAGGGTTGCAGAACCTTGCACAACGTTGAAATCATTCTCCACTGCACTTGAGTCAGGTGCATTACCCCTCCTTTGCCTATATCGTAGGCAGATGTATAGGCTTGAATGGCCTTTTGCTGCTCCTCCATCCTCTGAAGCATATAGAGGGTTGAATTCCACCTCGTTACCACCTCTTGCTTCAGATGATGGCAGGGCAGGTTCAGGAGTGTTTGCTGGTGCTCCAGTCTTCGGCACGCGGTGGCTGAATGCCGAAAGTGGCCTGCAATTCTTCGGGCCACCGACAGCATCTCTTGCACGCCCCTGTCGTTTTTTAAATCATTCTGCACCACCAAATTCAATGTATGTGCAAAACATGGGACGGGCTGGAATTTGCCCAGATGTAATGCACGCACAATATTGCTGGTGTTGTCCGATGTCACAAATCCCCAGGAGAGTCCAATTGGGGTAAGCCATTCTGCGATGATGTTCCTCAGTTTCCGTAAGAGGTTGTCAGCTGTGTGCCTCTTATGTAAAGCGGTGATACAAAGCGTAGCCTGCCTAGGAACGAGTTGGCGTTTGCGAGATGCTGCTACTGGTTCCGCCGCTGCTGTTCTTGCTGCGGGAGGCAATACATCTACCCAGTGGGCTGTCACAGTCATATAGTCCTGAGTCTGCCCTGCTCCACTTGTCCACATGTCCGTGGTTAAGTGGACATTGGGTACAACTGCATTTTTTAGGACACTGGTGACTCTTTTTCTGAGGTCTGTGTACATTTTCGGTATCGCCTGCCTAGAGAAATGGAACCTAGATGGTATATGGTACCGGGGACACAGTATCTCAATCAAGTCTCTAGTTCCCTGTGAATTAACGGTGGATACCGGAAACACGTTTCTCACCACCCAGGCTGCCAAGGCCTGAGTTATCCGCTTTGCAGCAGGATGACTGCTGTGATATTTCATCTTCCTCGCAAAGGACTGTTGGACAGTTAATTGCTTACTGGAAGTAGTACAAGTGGTCTTCCGACTTCCCCTCTGGGATGACGATCGACTCCCAGCAGCAACAACAGCAGCGCCAGCAGCAGTAGGCGTTACACTCAAGGATGCATCGGAGGAATCCCAGGCAGGAGAGGACTCGTCAGACTTGCCAGTGACATGGCCTGCAGGACTATTGGCTTTCCTGTCTAAGGAAGAAATTGACACTGAGGGAGTTGGTGGTGTGGTTCGCAGGAGCTTGGTTACAAGAGGAAGGGATTTAGTGGTCAGTGGACTGCTTCCGCTGTCATCCAAAGTTTTTGAACTTGTCACTGACTTCTGATGAATGCGGTCCAGTTGTCGTATAAGGGAGGATGTTCCTAGGTGGTTAACGTCCTTACCCCTACTTATTACAGCTTGACAAAGGCAACACACGGCTTGACACCAGTTGTCCGCATTTATGTTGAAATAATTCCACACCGAAGAGGTGATTTTTTTTTGTATTTTGACCAGACATGTCAATGGCCATATTCGTCCCACGGACAACAGGTGTCTCCCCGGTGCCTGACTTAAACAAACCCCCTCACCATCAGAATCCTCCTTGTCAATTTCCTCCTCAGCGCCAGCAACACCCATATCCTCATCCTGGTGTACTTCAACAGTGACATCTTCAATTTGACTATTAGGAACTGGACTGCGGGTGCTCCTGCCAGCACTTGCAGGGGGCGTGCAAATGGTGGAAGGCGCAACCTCTTCCCGTCCAGTGTTGGGAAGGTCAGGCATTGCAACCGACACAATTGGACTCTCCTTGGGGATTTGTGATTTAGAAGAACGTACAGTTCTTTGCTGTGCTTTTGCCATCTTAACTCTTTTAAGTTTCTAGCAGGAGGATGAGTGCTTCCATCCTCAGGTGAAGCTGAACCACTAGCCTTGAACATAGGCCAGGGCCTCAGCCGTTCCTTGCCACTCCGTGTCGTAAATGGCACATTGGCAAGTTTACCCTTCTCCTCAGACAATTTTGATTTAGATTTTTGGGTCATTTTACTGAGCTTTATTTTTTTGGATTTTACATGCTCTCTACTATGACATTGGGCATCGGCCTTGGCAGACGACGTTGATGGCATTTCATCGTCTCGGCCATGACTAGTGGCAGCAGCTTCAGCACGAGGTGGAAGTGGATCTTTATCTTTCCCTATTTTACCCTCCACATTTTTGTTCTCCATTTTTTAATGTGTGGAATTATATGCCTGTAATATATCAATAGCAATGGCCTACTACTATATATACTGCGCACAACTGAAATGCACCACAGGTATGGATGGATAGTATACTTGACGACACAGAGGTAGGTAGTGCAGTGGCCTACTGTACCGTACTGCTATATAGTATATACTGGTGGTCAGCAAACTGTGCAAAACTGAAATGCACCACAGGTATGGATGGATAGTACACTTGATGACACAGAGGTAGGTAGAGCAGTGGCCTACTGTACCGTACTGCTATATAGTATATACTGGTGGTCAGCAAACTGTGCAAAACTGAAATGCACCACAGGTATGGATGGATAGTATACTTGACGACACAGAGGTAGGTAGTGCAGTGGCCTACTGTACCGTACTGCTATATAGTATATACTGGTGGTCATCATACTGTGCAAAACTGAAATGCACCATAGGTATGGATGGATAGTATACTTGACGACACAGAGGTAGGTAGAGCAGTGGCCTTCTGTACCGTACTGCTTTATAGTATATATTGGTGGTCAGCAAACTGTGCAAAACTGAAATGCACCACAGGTATGGATGGATAGTATACTTGACGACACAGAGGTAGGTAGAGCAGTGGACTACTGTACCGTACTGCTATATATATAGTTATACTGGTGGTCAGCAAAATTCTGCACTGTCCTCCTACTATATACTACAATGCAGCACAGATATAGAGCGTTTTTCAGGCAGAGAACGTATAATACTGGTGGTCACTGGTCAGCAAAACTCTGCACTGTCCTCCTACTATATAATACTGCTGGTCCCCAGTCCCCACAATAAAGCAATTAGCACACTAAGCACAGCTGTTTGCAGCACACTGAGCACAGTCAGATATGGAGCGTTTTTCAGGCAGAGAACGTAGATATTTGCACTTGCAGCACACTGAGCACAGATATTTGCCGCACACTGAGCACAGATATTTGCAGCACAACTTGCAGCCCACTGAACATAGAAACTGAGAGGACGCCAGCCACGTCCTCTCACGATCATCTCCAATGCACGAGTGAAAAATGGCGGCGACGCGCGGCTCCTTATATAGAATATGAATCTCGCGAGAATCCGACCGCGGGATGATGACGTTCGGGCGCGCTCGGGTTAACCGAGCAAGGTGGTAGGATCCGAGTTGCTTGGACCCGTGAAAAAAAAGGTGAAGTTCGGGCGGGTTCGGATCCCGAGGATCCGAACCCGCTCATCACTATTGATAACCAACCAAGATCCATGAGTTAAGAACCAGAGAAGGTGGTCTTCTGAGAGTCAGGTACCAAGAGCCAAAGAGATAGTACCAGGGGACAAAGAATGGAAAAGCAGCCAAGAATATACAAGATTAAGAATGCAGGTCCATCGAGACAAGGATCCATAAACTGGCTAGGTGTTCATACAGAGCTGCTTATAATAGTTCTGATCCTATAGTAACAAAGCTCTGGTGCTGGCAACTTGACTCTTTAAGTAGAAAGGATGATGTGTTTAGTATGCGGTATCCATTCACTGATCCTCTGCTATGACCTCACAATCCTTTCCCCACTGCAGCACATTTTGGCCTATCGGTGGGATGGTGGGACAGTGCCCAAAAAGCAGGAATGCCCTGCACCAATCAGGATGGATGGAAAGTATTGATAAGTCATAATCACCACAGCTACTGTGTTGTAATATAAAGAGATATACTGTACAGTATCTTGTAGATGGGAGGGTTCAGTATGATTTACAGATGGACACAATGACAATGGTCATAATCCCGACAGCCATTGACCTACAGTCACAATACCGACACAGTCAAAATACCGACATTCATTATGCCGACATGTTCAAAATGCCGACATAGTCAGAATACCGACATGTGAAATGCCGACATGTCAAAATACTGAAATTCGTTTTTCTGTATTTTTTGTCAATGTCGACATAATTTTTTTTTGTAAAAATAGCATACAGTGTAAGAAGCAGAATCATGGTCACCTGGCTCATATTAGCTTGAACGAACCTTATTGAAAACTTTTGAACTTTAGAAACACTTTGAAATAACTTTGAATATCTCTACCTAGCAACTTAACTGAGCATATTCTTTCAAGGCAAGGCTATTTTGTGGTGGATATTGAAACAGTGAAGAGAAGCCATAGTGGAATACATATGTTTTACCTGCAGATGAGGTACCAGCTATCAGTATACCAACAGCGGCATCCATCTGCCGGAATCCCAGTGGCATCCCGTCTGCCAGAATCCCTTGTGGGCTCGCTGCCCTCGCCACGCTTTGGTCCTGTTGGCTCACTTTGCTCACCACAGGTTATGGGCCTAATTCAGTAAGGATAGCAAATTCTTTTAATTAGCAGAATTTGCTATCCTTTGGATCGCATGCTGGGGCCGCCCATTGCTGGGCAAGATGGCCCAGCATGCTGACTGCCGCCTCCCCCAGTTCAACAAGCAGTTATTATGAACACTTCGCAATATCTGCTTGTTAGCAGAAACTGTGGAAGCCTCCTGCAAGCGCAGCTTAGCTGCACCCGCAGGAGTCCCTCCGCCATGTTCGCGATCGTGACAGCTGCATGTGACACCATGCAGCCACCGTGATCATGCCCCCAACACCCTCCCTGTTTGGCCGCCTCCACCCCATTCCTGCTGCACTGCCCCAGTATCGCTCTTTCTCCTCCCTCGAAACGGAGAGTTGTCCACCCCCCACCCCGCGAGCGCCTCTGCCTGATTGACAGGCAGAGGCAGTCACATTTTCTGCACCCCCCCCCCCCGCAGAGAATGCGGGCGCATGCGCAGGATGGGCACTGCGCATTCGCCCGCATCTTTTTCTCAAAAATTGTGGTTGGATCGCTTAATCCGATCCAACCTGAATTAGTCCCTATATTTTGGTAGCATGGACCCACCAACTAGTGGGAATAACCTGCGGCTGTCAGGATTCTGTCTGGCAGTATTTCACCGGCTGTATTGGGATTCCGACGTCAGTCTCCTGATCGCCGGGATCCCAAAAGCAGGTATTTTAACTGCATCTCACCATAGTTGCTTAACTAATCCACTGCTTACTCTCAAATATGTAGCGTTTGCATTTATAAAACATTACATTCAGACTATAATTGTTTAGAAAATCTTAGTTTTCTCAATTTATGCATACATGTTCCATGGGGATGCAGTCAATTTACCGACAGCAATTGACCGACAGTCAAAATCCCGACAAGGTCAAAATCCTGACATTTAAAATACCGACAAGGTCAAAATGCCGACATTAGTTTTTCATGATTTTTTCATTGAAATCGACTTGTTTATACTTTACCATCCTAGTGGACCTGGAGGGGGAATATAATAGTGTGCCGAGCGCAGCAAGGTACCGTGCCCAAAGCATGGCGAGCACAGCGAGCCATGAGAGGGGACACAGTATACTTATATGGTACCTATGTCGACATACACACAAAACCACGAAAACCTCATGTCGACATTTTGACCTGTTGACATTTTACATGTCGGTTTTTTGACCTTGTCGGTATTTTAAATGTCGGTATTTTGAACATGTCTGGATTTTGACTTTGTCGGGATTTTGACCGTCGGTCAATTGCTGTCGGGATTTCGACCGTTGGGATTTTGATTGTAGATATTTCATACCGATCCCGTTCCATGACATGCAGTAACAGTCACTTGTCTATTAGTTATGTTTCTAATGCTCTGAATGATAGCAAAGGCATACATTTGAGTTTGCATCACTTTATATTACTAAAAGGTCTGCAGTTATATGGCTTCTGAAACCTTGAAACACTGCATAGAGTACATAATTCAATATACATAAAAATAAATTCAATGTGCTATGGATATTTAAATATAGCTATTACAGTATATGTGGATAATATGAAATGGATGCACCACTGTACAAGTAAAGCTATGTAGCCTATAAAGATTAGGTGAGAGAGATTGGGACTGCAAGCAGTGGGCAGGGTAGAATGAGGTAGGGATGATTGTTGGTAATGGCCCTCATTCCAAATTGTTCGCTCGTTGCCGAGTTTCGGTATATTGTGATTAGTCGCTTACTGCGCATGCGCAAGGTTCGCAGAGCGCATGCACTTAGTTATTTTACTCAAAAGTTTTGTATTTTACTCACGGCATTACGAGGTTTTTTCTTCGTTCTGGTGATCGTTGTGTGATTGACAGGAAGTGGGTGTTTCTGGGCGGAAACTGGCCGTTTTCTGGGAGTGTGGGAAAAAACGCTGGCGTTTCTGGGAAAAACGCGGGAGTGTCTGAAGAAATGGGGGAGTGTCTGGGCGAACGCTGGGTGTGTTTATGATGTCAAACCAGGAACGAAACTGACTGAACTGATCGCAATGGCTGAGTAAGTCTGGAGCTACTCAGAAACTGCTAAGAATTTTCTGTTCGCAAATCTGCTAATCTTTCATTCGCAATTCTGCTAAGCTAAGATTCACTCCCAGTAGGCGGCGGCTTAGCGTGTGCACTGCAGCTTAAAGCAGCTAGCGAGCGAACAACTCGGAATGAGGGCCAATGTTCTGAATAGACCGGTGTGTTTGTGTATAGAGGTATATTCCTCATCAAGGTACACAATACAGCTCTACAGCCCTAATAGTTGTCATTGCTTTGTAAGTTAAGATCATTATCACCACACAAAGAGCCTTAAACAACACATGCAAAATTCACATATCATGAGAAGTACTAATATCTTATCATACACATGCACAGCAATACAAAAATTCACAACTAGCATTAGAACTAACAACAGTAAAGAGCCACACACATACAAATGAAGTACAGTATAAACAAACAAATGACTGTAAGCTACATTCTGAGTAGAATTTGTACCAAATTCATTCTAGCTTTAGACAGAACCATATACAAAACACCATTAGTAATATATCATTATACAGATGTAGCCACCTTCATCTTGACCGATTCTCCAGCTAGACGGCCGTTTAGCCACGCTAGGGCGATAGCTGAGTTTAATCGCAGGCAGACGCGTTGAGGCGATCTAGATACTCAGCATGCATTACACATCTCCACCACTGGGTGGCTAATGCTCCACTAATCCAGTACTTTCGATTGTACAGTATAGCGGCGGATTGATCTACAGCTCTGGCAATTGGTCAGTGACGACTGTAATGTCAATACTGTAGGCGTAACGGGAGGCGGTGGAAAAAGATGGTGACCTACTGTACTGTATGGAGACGCAACTACAGTAATTGTGTAAAAGGAAGAATGTACAATACTGTACAAAGTATAAACACACAATACAATGTATAAACACCGTGCTTTTAAAATACATGTACAGTAAATGAGCGTCTGAGTTCCCTAAGGCATAATGGGTATGGGCTAGTGGGAGATGATGGGAAAGACTGTGCTTTACAAATGCGAGCGTCTGTGTCCCCTAAGGCATAAACCAACACCAATGGGGAGGGGGCAGGGCGCTGCTTGCTGTACTTTCACACATGAAATTGGGAATCCTCAGCGGGCGTCGTGGGCTAGAGATGAAGGCTCCCACCTCCCACGCTGGGGGTCCAGGGTTCGAGACCGGATGGTTTTTTTTTGTTTATTGTAATAATATACTGTATTATGTTATTTTCATTGTAAGACAGTCAATGGAAGGGTGCACACAAGTTACATATAAATCAAAGTAGATCTGCAGGAGCGATTCTTTACGCTAAATGCAACTACACAGCGGCAATGAGTTGAGCAAAACAGTACTGTAGATTTTCAGCGTTCGTGTATTGCACAGGACCAGAATTCCCTCCCTGTCCACTGCATGATCTGTGCAGGCTCCCAGGGGGGAAGGGCGATGGGGTAGGGGGAGACGATGGGAAATACTGTGGCTTTGAAATTTAATTATATGAGCGTCCGAGTCCCCTACAGCATAAACCATCACCAATGGGAAGGAAGTGATAGCCTTTTTTTTTTGTTTATGTGTTCCCGTGACATTCACTTTAATATTTTTTTTTGTATCTAATACTGTGCATCCAATGGAAGGATGCACACAAGTTTCACATAAATCAGAGTAGATCTGCAGGAGCGATTCTTTACGCTAAATGCCACTACCCAGCGGCAATGAGTAGAATTGAGTGTATTCTGAGTGAGCAAAACAGTATTGTAGGCTCCCAGGGGGGAAGGGCGATGGGGGTAGGGGGAGACGATGGGAAAGACTGTGCTCTACAAATGCGAGTGTCCGTGTCCCCTAAGGCATAAACCAACACCAATGGGGAGGGGGCAGGGCGCTGCTTGTTGTACTTTCACACATGAAATTGGGAATCCTCAGCGGGCGTCGTGGGCTAGCGATGAAGGCTCCCACCTCCCACGCTGGGGGTCCAGGGTTCGAGACCGGATGTTTTTTTTTTTGTTTTTTTTTTATATTGTAATAATATACTGTATTATGTTATTTTTATTGTAAGACAGTTTATGGATGGGTGCACACAAGTTACATATAAATCAGAGTAGATCTGCAGGAGCGATTCTTTATGCTAAATGCAACTACACAGCGGCAATGAGTTGAGCAAAACAGTACTGTAGATTTTCAGCGTTCGTGTATTGCACAGGACCTGAATTCCCTCCCTGTCCACTGCATGATCTGTGCAGGCTCCCAGGGGGGAAGGGCGATGGGGGTAGGGGGAGATGATGGGAAATACCGTGGCTTTGAAATGCAATTATATGAGCGTCCGAGTCCCCTACAGCATAAACCATCACCAATGGGATGGAAGTGCCAGCTTTTTTTTTTGTTTATGTGTTCCCGTGACATTCACTTTAATATTTTTTTTGTCTCTAATACTGTACATCCAATGGAAGGATGCACACAAGTTTCACATAAATCAGAGTAGATCTGCAGGAGCGATTCTTTACGCTAAATGCCACTACCCGCCTCTGCCAAATTTATGGAAGAGAAAGGTATGAATTGGGAACGCACACCACCAGAGTGAGTATTCTTTCAACAGTGTACAAGTAAAATTTTGGGTAGCACTCTAGTACTGTAAATATATTTTTTAGTTTAATAAACAGTACAATACCGTATGTTTAATTTTCTCTATTTAATGTCATTAATTGACTAACTTTTTTTCTATACTCTTTTTATTTTATTTTTTTATAGATCACCAGACATGAATCCAATTGAATTAGTGTGGGCTCAATTGAAGAGGTACATTAGGAGTGTTGCGAAGCCAACAACAAAACAGCAGCTGTTGGATGGGATAAAGAAATTTTGGCTAGAAGTACTCACACCTGAGCATTGTAATAATTATATAAATCACCGGTATAAAGTATTACCTGTTATAGTCGAAAGAATTGGTCAAGCCACAAATATGTAGTTCTGTACTATATTTTGTTTAAAATTTTTAATTGGTGCATTATTAAAAATGTTTATAAAATTCCCTTTGTCTAATTATTGCATAAACTAATGTTGAATATTATACAGTAGTAATGTTATTGATGTGTATGAACAGTTATTTTCTGTTTTATAAGTCCTGAATAAGAGTACTGTACATTTTGATCAGTACAGTACATGCAATCGGATATTGTAATAAATACTTTTTTTTACATTAATATTGATTTTTTCCAATAAATAATACCTTATACAGTATGGTACGGTACAGTACAGTACATGGGGGTAACTGTACAGTATGATGTGCCGTTATGGGGGAGAAATACTGTATCCACTAAATGTACAGTAAAATGTTTTTGTTTTTTTTTATTACAAAAACACAAATGCATCCCAGATGAAAATCTGCTATACACAGCAGACAGCTTATGATGACAGGACTTACCTACTGTATCCCCACCCATAGTCGTGGTATATTTTAGATTGCCTAATGAGACACTCCTGCAGCATTGCCAATGATTCATGTAAAACCTGTGTGCAAACAGTATCTCTATTGAATGCAAAGTACTGTACTGTACAGTATTACCAGAGCCGTCCCTAACCAACATGATGCCCTAGGCTACATTTCGGCTGATGCCCTCTTGCACAGATGCTAGTTCCGCCTATAACCCTGCACCCCTTTCCCAGCACCATCACCCATTTTGGCGCTCCTACCCCCTATAATTTAAATACTGTAGGAACAATGTGCACATTTAGTGCCAGCCCAAAACAGTGCAAGTTCTTGCTGGGAAGGGGCATGGTAACACAATAATACCCCCAGATGAAATGACACAACACAGTACTGCAACTTTATTCACTTTATATCATGCAGTAGTGTCTCTTATTCTTGTTACAGTACATCATATGATAGTACCACATTACTCCTAACAGTATTGCCCCTTATTCACATTACACCCCACCACATTGATCTTTATTTACATTAGACCACAGGTTCTCAAACTCAGTCCTCAGGACCCCACACAGTGCATGTTTTGCAGGTCTCACAGAATCACAAGTGAAATAATTAGCTCCACCTAATGTATGGACCTTTTAAAATGTGTCAGTGAGTAATTAATACAGTACACCTGTGAACTTACCTGCAAAACATGCACTGTGTGGGGTCCTGAGGACCGAGTTTGAGAACCACTGCATTAGACCATGCAGTAGTGCCCTTTCCTTATGTTACGCCAGAAAATATTGTAGCACACCTTATACACATAATGCTGCACATTAGTAATGCATTTCGTATTTACATTTTCAGATGTAATTTCATAGAGCCGCAGTCACACACAGAATATAGGCATGTACTGTAGCATCTCATTTTATTCAGCAGAAGCTGATTATTCCTGTTTGGCTAGTTTGCCGCCTCTGTATATTACAATAGAAAAAAATAATAGTGTCAGTGAAAAAAACACCTCATGACAGATACTGTACACAAGCTTAAGTCACATGGTATATGAAATTGCGGTCGAATTCCAGCTGTGGGGGTTCAGGGGCGACGGCCATTTTGACAGTGTGCTATGCGATCAAGTCCGGTGTACCATAATGATAGACCTCGCTTATCCCTATCGCTTTGGCGAGGGGATTGTGACACTTCTTCAGCATTGCCCCGTAGCCTTAAAGACTACTGCTACTGTATCTCTCACTCCACTACTATCTCTCACTCCATCTCCGAGCGCTGGCTGCCACGTAGTGGGGGTTCAGGGGCGACGGCCATTTTGACAGTGTGCTATGCGATCAAGTCCGGTGTACCACAATGATAGACCTAGCTTATCCCTATCGCTTTGGCGAGGGGATTGTGACACTTCTTCAGCATTGCCCCGTAGCCTTCAAGACTACTTCTACTGTATCTCTCACTCCACTACTATCTCTCACTCCATCTCCGAGCGCTGGCTGCCACGTAGTGGGGGTTCAGGGGCGATGGCCATTTTGACAGTGTGCTACGCGATCAAGTCCGGTGTACCACAATGATAGACCTCGCTTATCCCTATCGCTTTGGCGAGGGGATTGTGACGCTTCTTCAGCATTGCCCGTAGCCTTCAAGACTACTGCTACTGTATCTCTCACTCCACTACTATCTCTCACTCCATCTCTGAGCGCTTGCTGCCACGTAGTGGGGGTTCAGGGGCGATGGCCATTTTGACAGTGTGCTATGCGATCAAGTCCGGTGTACCGTAATGTGCATAGACCTCACTTATTCCTATCGCCCCTATGTATTTTAGCAAGGGGATTGTGACGCACCTTCAGCACTGCCCCGTTGTCCGCAAAATCTATGCCATCACTCGCTCCATAGCTGAGAGCCTCCATGGAGTCACAGGCAGTAGCCATTTCAATTGAGTCTGCCCTGCTACAGAATTGTATGTGTACCGTATGGTGCATAGAACCTTAACAGTACATCTGCTGCAGCTTTGCCCTGGTTTATGTGATTAAAAAAAATTATAAAGTGTCTGGAAAAAACTAACATGCGTTCGTACTGTACTTTAGGAATCGAACACGGGACTCTGAGTATACTGTATGAAGCGGAACACTTCACCACTTCGCCGCAGACAGATGAATAAATCCATTAGTTTTGATTAAGACAAATGGCTACAGGATTAGGATGCTAACATACTGTACAATATTCCTAATATTATTAGGCAATAATGAACTTCTAACACGTCCATTTGCGTCAGTGTACACTACTGGTTTTCGGTTGCACTAGTAAAGTAGTCCTTACTATACAGTACTGTACAGTATTTCAGTATTATATTTTATGGGAGCCCACACGCATGCACAGTGGTGAGTGTAAAAAGCGACATCTGGTGGATGATCGCAGGTATTACACGTACAGGTAACACCAAACGTCAAATGTCTGTCTCCGTGCGATTAGATAGCCTCTCTGTGACTAGGCGCGCCTCGCTACGCCCCAGTACGCTGCGTATGCTCGAATGGGACAAACGCCTCAGCCACTCAAGATAAAGGTGGCTACATCTGTACCTAGCAGCAGATTTAGGAGTGAAGGCGTTCCTAGGCATGACAGTACAGCCACCCCCCATCCCCCCACCACCAATTTTATTATTTTAATTGATTGGTTAAAAGCCTTCATTACATGATAGACAATTGAATAGAATAACAAATAAAAGCCACTAACTATGACTTTTTTTTGTTTCAATTTTGTATACGTATTTACTAAGAGAGATAGTTTACAGGGGCAGTATGTGCATGTCTTACCTGGTTACACTCCATTCAAGATGGCATATGGTATAGTACAGTGGAAATAATTAGCAGGTACTGGTACATTTCAGTCTGACAGTACCAACACAGCTGCCCCCCAATAGGTGCCACCCCTAGGCACGTGCCTCACGTGTCTAATGGGAAATTCACCACTGATTACACCATTACGTTTAAGGACTGTTAACAGCACAAAAGAACTTAAAAAAGAGCTGTAACCTGCATCTGTATTATAGGTTGACAGTACTAAGGTTGACAGTCAAAAGGTCAACCCCCATTGGTCGATATGCATTTGGTATACACAGTCAAAGGGGGTATTCAATTGTTTGAAAGTCAGTTGGGTGTCTGTTTTTTACTATCTAATAGACAGGAAAAAAACGACACCCAACCGACTTTTCAAAAAATTGAATTTCCCCCACTATGTTAACCTTGTCAAAAGGCTGACATGGCGATGTTCGACACAGCATATGGTCGACATGGGTTTTTTACAATTTCTTTTCATTTTTAACTTTTACATACTTTACCATCCATGTGGACTATGATTGGGAATAGTAACATTGTCCTCAGCATGATGAGCAAAGCGAGCAATGCAAGCAGACGCGGAAGCACTAATTGGGGTTCCCGGTCATTTTATGGAGTAAACCACACACACACAAAAAACTTCATGTCAACCTTTTCTGTGTCGCCCTTTAGTCCATGTCAACCTTTTTCCCAAGTCGGCCTGTTGGGGTTGACCTAGATACTGTCGACATTTTTCAGGTCGACCCAATGATCAACACCCCTATAACTACAACCTAACAAAGAATCATATAAGTTTATAACACTATAGACCACAGACTATAAACAAGCTGCACTTTCAGTGCCATATGACTGTAAATCAAAAGAAGTATAAATATAAGAGCTACAGTATACTGTACAACAGCAGAAAGGCTTCCGTATCTCAGGAACAAGAAAATCCTTACAAGGATTCCAAATACAATTTTCTATAGCTTGCTTTGTGCAACACATTATCCAAAAACTTCCACTTGTACACTTCCACTAAAAAATCCTTCCCGGGGACAAAGCAAATCCTACTTATGTCTCTCTCTCTTTTGCTACAAAGCCTCAAATCCACAACAGATAGCAAAAAACTCAGACAACAGTCATCCTTTAACAACCATTGTTATACAGTCAGTAGCACAACTTCAAGAGGTGCCTGAGGTGGCTACACAACCCCAACTTAAGCCCACACATTTTTTTCCTACAGATACTATCAACCATTACAAGTCAAAAATGCCCAGAGAACAACCTTCATATTAAAGAGAATGCTCCTGCAAACCTTACCAATGTACAAGGAAAAAATAATACAACTTAACAAAAAAATCACTAAAGCTCCCTGTTTAAATAAAAAACATACTGTATTAACAATAGTTTATAAAAATCCAAAAGGCACATAAAGCATTTAAGTGAACACGTGACACATTTATATGTACTCAGAATATTTTTAGTATTTCTTTTTGCAGGAAGGCAGATTGCGTGCACTAAACTTTAACATAAGAGCGCATACACAGGGTAACTCAAATGTCATCAGGACCCCAATCACACAAATCCTCTCATCAGCAAACCTTGGCATAAATGCACATAAACATGGGTAACCCAAAGTCAGCATGCCCCCAATCAGCTAAAACCTCCCATCAGAAGATCTTGGCATAAGAGTTCATAACCAAAGGAAACTAAAAGTCAGCAGGCCCTCAATCACCCAAATGCTTCCATCAGCAGATCTTGACATAAGACCGCATAAACCATGGAAACTAAATGTCAGCAGGTCCCCAATAACCCAGTTCCTCACATCAGAAGATCTTTACATAAGAGTCCATAACCAAGGATAACTAAAAGTCAGCAGGCCCTCAATCACCCAGATCCTTCCATCAACACATCTTGACATAAGAGTGCATAAACCATGGAAACTCAATGTCAACAGGTCCCTAATAACCCAGGTCATCCCATCAGTAGATCTCGTCATAAGAGTCCATAACCAAGGGAAACTAAAAGTCAGCAGGTCCTCAATTACCCAGAAGCTTCCATCAGCAGATCTTGACATAAGAGCGCAAAAACCATGGAAACTCAATGTCAGCAGGTCCCCAATAACCCAGGTCCTCTCATCAGCAGATCTTGGCATAAGAGTGCATATTCAAGGGTAATCCAAAGCCAGCAGGCCCTCAATTACCCAGATCCTTCCTTCAGCAGATGTGAAAATGTGTCTTGGCTTACAAATCCTACATCTCCCCAAGACAACATTGTCAGGGAAATTATATATAACAGATCTGGAATTGAAGGACAAAAAATTGTAAACAGGTATAGCATTAGGCACATTTATAGAACTTTTGCAATATCAGGATTTTGGACTATTATTAATGTAAACAATATCATTAGAAACCTATGGCATGTTGTTAGAGCGTTACAGCAGTCATATATTTTGAAGTGGGAATGTGCATATCCGTCATTATAGTATGCATAACCACATTGATAAGGGTGGCTTTAACTGAAGTAAACCAGAGAGGCTGGACTATAAAAAGGCAAGGTAGTTGAGACATGGGGCCAAGAATTATGCACGACTGGGATGCCAAAGAGAAAGGGTAGATATACACACATTTAAGTAGGTTAATATTCAATAGGGCATATACAGTATAATAGCTCATTTCTAAAAGTTTGCATAGGATTTAAAATGTCCCATATTTGTTATTGTCAGTGTTTAAATTGAAATACAATATTTATCTTAGAATAATTCATAATCCTGACGCAACAATATTCAAAAGATAAGTATGATAAAAATGTAATATCGACAGGGAATCAAAACCCTGGTTGGCGGCTATGTTAAGCATTCACCTTAATCACAAAACCACAGATGGTACCGATAAGATGATTGAGACCAGTTGTCTCTGACTTGCTGCTTAGTACCTGAAGCAGCAGTTTAGCAGACAGGGATACTGTACACTACACTAGAAATGGCAGTATCTCTTTTTAATGAAAATTGAAAGGGAGACTTTACACCACCGCAGTTCCGTGGTATGTGTGCCAGTGGTTAAGCTGTGTATTGCATGGCATGGATTTTCTCATGTCTTAGCACACCAAAACAGGTATTATTTACATGTTATGACTAGGATACTTAAGTCCAGCGCTCAGAGCCAAGATGTACAGTAAGAAGACACATCTGTATTTTCTTGCCAATATGTGGTTTGGGTGTTGGGAAGCAGATAGAAAGATGAAATGCTATAGAAGAGTTTGACAATAGCAGACCTGCCACAAAGCATACATTTTATCAAATATCACCCTTCTCCGGAGAAGGAGGAGACATTTCATGCCATGACTTCTCTCTTAATAAGTGAAGAGTCAAGAGAATCCCATCCCCTCTCGACTGTCAGACTGGAGGTTCATTCCTTTGACCACTACATTTCCCATAATAGGAGAAATTAAACACGTTGACATCATTCACCCATTCCTGTTGCCAGCAGTTAGCAGCCAGCATGCAGGTACAAACCACTACCAGCCACTTTCTATCATAGCATAAAGCAAGAATTATCAAGCTACTTACCACCCCAAATCAGAACATGCAGACAATGAATGAGGGCTTGATTCTCAGTTGGGAATAGGGTAATAAAGAGCAAGCAACTGCATCTTGGTAAAACCATTCTGCACTGCAGGTGGGGTATATTTAAAATGTGCAGAGAAATGTATATGCGAGAGGGGAATGTCAAAACTCAAATCTAAATTGCACTGTAGAAAGAAAGCTTTTCAGCATTTATGGTCTACATGCAAAGCAGCCAGTATTTATCCCAAATACATAAATAGGATGTATTTACATTAATTGCAGTACAAGATGGTTTGTCCAGGTACACAGTTATTTGATCTTTCTTACTTTATTCCTAAACAGAATCAGGCCATGTGTGCTGCAGTCAGATTAAGAGTCCTGGACAGCCTCATTCAGCTCCCAGCAGAATTATGTGTAAGTGTTATGAACATTTACTATGGTGGTCATTCCGAGTTGTTCGCTCGCAAGCTGCTTTTAGCAGCTTTGCACACGCTAAGCCGCCGCCTACTGGGAGTGAATCTTAGCATAGTAGATTTGCGAACGAAAGATTAGCAGAATTGCGAATAGACAGTTCTTAGCAGTTTCTGAGTAGCTCCACACTTACTCTGCCACTGCGATCAGTTCAGTCAGTTTAGTTCCTGGTTTGACGTCACAAACACACCCAGCGTTCGCCAAGACACTCCCCCATTTCTTCAGACACTCCCGCGTTTTTCACAGAAACGGCAGCGTTTTTTCGCACACACTCATAAAACAGCCAGTTTCCGCCCAGAAACACCCACTTCCTGTCAATCACATTACGATCACCAGAACGAAGAAAAAACCTCGTAATGCCGTGAGTAAAATACCTAACTTAATAGCAAATTTACTTGGCGCAGTCGCACTGCGGACATTGCGCATGCGCATTAGCGACTAATCGCTCCATTGCGAAAAAAAATTAACGAGCGATCAACTCGGAATGACCACCTATATGCAGTGTGATAAAGAAGCTGTGTGGTGGAAGCACACACTGACTCTGTAGTTCTTCACTGCAGTTTTATTTCAACAGGATGACCACAGCCCTGTCATTCACTAACAGAGACCTCCTCCTAGTCACCGGCTAATTTTTCCAGCATCGGCCATACAGACAAATTGCCCAGACATACCTTATATACCATAGACTCATCCTCCCCCTTCCAGGTTGACAGGCAAATGATACTCCCACCTTGCCTTTTAAAGGCAGCACTTCACAGCTGCTCTGTGTTGATCAATCACATGGCTTCAGTTGTGCTAGGCTCCAGGGAGAAATACACTGAAACCAACAAACAGGTAATAAACACATTTTGTTAAATCTGCAACACACTGTTCCTATTGCCACATATTCCTTCCACTAGCATTGACAAGTCAAGCGACATGCACCTCCCGAGGAGTACAAGTTTACAGGACAGGACATCTGCATATTTGTGTGGGATCCCAAGCCTATTCTCCACTGTGAACTGAAAAGGTTGTAGCACAAGGAACCACCTAGTAACCTTGTAATGGAGCATAGTCCATGAGTAAGGAAAACTCTCTTCCCAGCAAATAGTACCGAAGTGGCTCTATGGCCCACTTTATGACCATGCACTCCTTCTCTACTGTAGCATTTAGTTTACTCGGCAACAACTTTATACTCAAAGTAAAATACTAGGTGTTCTACCCCCTTACATTCCTGAGACAGGTCTACACCTAAGCCAACATCAGAGGCATCTGTCTGGTGGAGAATTCTGTAGTATAATTGTGTGCCTGTAGTACTAGAGAGGTACAAAGGGCCAGACATAGATCTGCCTATGCTGTTTCAGAAGATTGGTCCATGTGCACTGCAGGGGGGGATGTAACATGTGCAGAGAGAGTTAGATTTGGGTGGGGTGTGTTCGAATTGAAATCTAAATTGCAGTGCAAAAATAAAGCAGCCATTATTTACCCTGCACAGAAACAATATAACCCACCCAAATCTAACTCTCTCTGCACATGTTATATCTGTTCCCCTGCAGTGCACATGGTTTTGCCCATTAGCTAACAAATTTGCTGCTGCGATCAGATCTGAATTAGGACCATGGTCTCAGCTCTGGTGACCAGTCTGTGACTTCATTGGGTTCCAGAATGGGCTCATCTGTGGGTTTCCCCAGGAGGTCCGAGGACGGTCAGTCCGTGTTATTCATGCTGTGTATTTTTCATGTCACCTAGCCTGTGGTTGCTGGAATCAGAATCAGTTTATTGCCAAGTTTTTTAGTACATAATACACAAGGAATTTGTTTCCGAAAACCACAGCTCCCAGACAGTATATGACATACGACAAGAAACATAAGGAAGGAAGAACACATGACGATAGCTTGAGTACATGAGTTGAGTACAGAACAGGTTTGAGAATAGGACTAAGCTATTGCTGAATTAACAAAGTTAGTTGCCTGAGGAAAAAAACTGTTTCTGTGTCTAGCTGTTCTCACGAACCTTGAACTGTACCGCCTGCCAGAAGGCAGCAGCTGGAACAGGTCATGGGCGGGGTGGGAGTGGTCATCAATGATCCTCCCCGCTCGCTGCATGACCCTTGCCTGATAGATATCCTTGGAGCTTATTGCAATGGCCATTCCGCTATCCTGAGGTGTAGATCTTGCTATTCCTTGGGCATATCCATTAAACCAGAAGACCAGGCCTTTGAATAAGTTACCGGCATATCAGGTATGACTTGCTGTGAGATCACATCCTTGAACAATGGCTAATCACTTCCCAAGATAAGTGGATATGGCAGCTTAGGAGCAATTGGTGCCATAGTTAACATGGTCTGGACTCTGAGGGTGACTGGAAGGAGGATATTCTTGTATTCCTCAGATGTCCCATGAATACACAAGCAGTGTCAGGCAGTCCATCTGGATGTGTCATGGTTTCTTACATTCTATAACATTAGCTTAGCCAGCATTCATATCACCTGTTTATCCACTGATTTTTTCATAATTAGGCCCCGGACATTCCTGGATAATGGGGCTTGGTTATTTGCTGCAACACCCCATATATCTCCACCAGCAGGGTGTTGGGGGTCTGCCTGTATCACCCACTTTTGCAGACCTCAGTCCAAAGTCTAGATGCAGTGGTTAATTGCCAGCATCTCCCCCATCCAATTGGGTGAGTTTTCCTCTGATTTCAATCATTTTCTTGGTGTTTTGTTCAAAGTAGCTAACCAAATTCTGACCAGAGTTTATCGGGAGAAATGCCACTCACGGAAGCTCGGCCTGGCCCAGTAACACAGATACAAACCAGTATTTACATTTTTAAGGTTGATTACACTGGTGCCTCCCACTCCTTGAGGTCCATATAACCATGTTGGGCATCACTGAGCAGGTATGGTGCAAGCTTCTCCACTCAGACTTCCGGTGGCAATTTTGCCTTAGTTGCCATTTTATCAAAGGTAGTGAGGTAGACTTCTAAGTTATTGTCAGATGACATTTTCTGAAGCTTGGGCTTCTCTTTAGGCCTGGACTGTTGTTGCTGGCATTGCTGAAAAAGCCATTCAAAACATAAATATTGCTGCTGTTGCATTTGTATCAGCTGCTACTGAAATTGCTGCTGCTGACTTTGCTGCTACCAGCTCACGAGCATTTTCAGTATTTCCTCAATTTTGGCTTCTTTATGGGTTGGGAAGTGGAAACTAGCTTCCCTTAGCATCCACTTCTGATGCCACTTGTGATAAAGAACCTGTGTAGTAGAGACATACACTGAATCTGGCCTTCTTCACCATGGTTCTATCTTTTCAGGAAGACCACAGACCAGTAACCATTACAATGTAAATGTTCACAGACATGTAACCCACTAACAGAGACCTAATCCCCAGCCATTTGTCGTTCATACAAACATATGGCATAGACTGACCCTATATACCCTAAACTCCTCCTCCACCTTCCAGACTGACAGGTGAAGACACTCCCATCTTGCCTCTAAAAGGAAGCGCTTCACAGCTGCTCTGATTAGATCAATCACATGCCTTCAGCTGTGCTAGGCTCCAGGGAGAAATATACTGAAACCAATAAACATGTAAGATATACTTTTTTTGTATCGCTGCAGCACACGTTCCTATTGTCACAGAAGTCCATTAATCAGGAAAGCTAAATCAGGACTTTCATTACATACATTTTCCTAATTGGACCTTGGTTCTGAACATTTATATGCTGCCTATCTAACTGATTTAGGGGGTCATTCCGAGTTGATCGCTCGCTGCCATTTTTTGCAGCGCAGCGAACAGTTTACCACTGCACATGTGTATGCACCGCAATGTGCAGGCATGTCATACGGGTACAAAGCGAATCGTTGCTGGGCGATGGATTTAACAAAGAATCCATTCGCACAGCCGATCTCAAGGAGATTGACAGGAAGAGGGCATTTGTGGGTGGCAACTGACCGTTTTCAGGGAGTGTTTGGAAAAACGTAGGCATGTCCAAGCATTTGCAGGGCGGGTGTCTGACGTCAATTCCGGGACCAAAAAGACTGAAGTGATCGCAAGGGCTGAGTAAGTCCATAGCTACTCAGAAACTGCAAAAAACGTTTTCGTCCTGCTCGGCTGCACACACGTTCGCACACTTGCAAAGTGAAAATACATGGGCGGCGACTATGCGTTTGCACGGCTGCTAAAAGTAGCTAGCGAGCGTTCAACTCGGAATGACCCCCTTAGTCCGTTGCTTCTTATTAACACTCACTACAGTACTAACCATAGGCGGATCCAGGTAGGGGGGCCCGTGCCCCCCCCCCCCCATGTCGTTTCTGACTCTTCTTTTTTCAAAAGGAGAACAGCAGCAGCACCACTGCTATTTCTGTCAGTCAGATTTGATTTGATTGATTAAAGAGCCGTCAGGCACTAGGACCCGCCGCGGCCCTAACAGCAATTCCGTGTGCTCACACCACCACCTACCTCCCCCACTGCCAGCTGGCCAGAGTCCAGCCCAGGTGCGGGGTTCAAATGCCAGCATCGAGTAAGATTGTTACTTATGACGGCACAGAAGGCCTCATTAGCCCTCACTGCACCGCATAGTTTCCCAGCAGTTCCTCCTCCACTTCCTTTACCACCATGCTAGGTACAGTCAAACTCAACCTCAGCTTTGAGAAGGCAGCCCGTGTGATTGTGACAGGGCTGTCCTGCAGATGTCTTATGCTGCTTGTTGGAGATCCAGCTGGCTGCTTCTGCTAATCAAAGATGGGCAGTTCGTGTCCTGCAGTCTGAGGCTCACTGCAGTGCCCAAAACAAGGTATGCTGCACCTGCCACCACCAACTATAAACTATAATAATTATATTGTGCTGGGGTGCCTTCCAGGTTCCCATAACTAATGAAACAGGTGACCAACATTTCAAGGCCCAATCAGCCTTTTCATCAGGGTGAAACACTGGCAATAAACCAGGATGCTCTCCTACAGCCAATCATTACCTGATGGCGTATTATGTGAGGCCACGCACCCTATGATACCACTCCTCTTATCTGGGAGCACGCGTGCCTTAGGTGCATGTAAATATTTATTTTATTTGTTTATTAACAGTTTCTTATATAGCGCAGCAAATTCCGTTACGCTTTACAATTGGACACAATGATACAACAAAACTGGGTAATAAACAAACAGTCAGAGGTAGGAAGGCCCTGCTCGCAAGCTTACAATCTATAGAAATATAACTATTACTGTTCCCCTATCATGGTGCCCCCCCTTTAATTTTCTTCTGGATCCGCCCCTGGTACTAACAACCCATCTGCAACACTGTTATTAATACTTACTACAACTAAATGATGTACTTAAATTAAGAAACAACTTGTAGCAATATTTTTAGCAACATTCTTCTGCTGTTACAAACAGGATCCTAATTTTACTTATTGGTTATGTATATACGATTCCATTTATGTTTATGTCATTTATTGATGTATTATAATTGTTGTTTTCATTAGTTTTGAATAATTATAGAAACCTCCTTGTTTTTGCATGGAACGATATATAATATAGAAATTTGAGAGGCACTCCACGGAGTTTTGAAATAAATATCACAGCTACCACAGCTTGCTTAGTCAACGTTTCCGGTGCGCTTTAATGGAGCCTTTCGTCAGGAACATTGACAAAGCAAGCTGTGGTGGCTGTGATATTTATTTTAAAAAATCCGTGGAGTGCCTCTCAAATTTCTGTACTTTGCATTGTTCCCTAGAGGTCCGTGGGAGGGCACCCAGGTATCTGCTTTTCTAAAAGGAGTGCCGGTCAAAAAACATGCAGACTATATATATATATATATATATATATATGTGGCACCCACGTCTGGGGACCCCAAGGCATACTGACTTTCCTGTTTTTTACAGCCAAAACTGCCTGAGAGACTTTTGTAAAAAGGGGACACTAAGAGTTAAGTCCCTTGGTGGTCACCTAGCAACGGCCCGGATCTTGGAGAGCGGGAAGCCCTGGGGATGGGGATTGGAGGACGGAGGATGCGGGAAAAAGCAAGGGGGAGGAGAAATGGAGGGATAAGGCGGTGTGCAGCGGGACCAGCACGAGAAGAGAGAGGCCGGGCACGCTGCCGCGTCACCGCACCCAGAGAGAGGGTTCCGTCGCGTGGATGGGCTGAGAGAAGAGCCGCCAGCCGCCACGGGAGTGCCCGCAGGAGAAGAGCCGCCGGCAGCCTAGAGAGAGAACGGCCGTGTGTGGAGGTGAGAGCCGCTGCAGAGAGCCGCAGGAGAGCTGGACGCCGCCCGCCGCAGCCACCGCAGAGAGAGAGAGAGGAGAGCCGCCAGCTGCAGCCAGGGAGCAAGGAGCGCAGACTCCCGCGAGCCGCCACCAGTGAGTGACCGGAGCAGCGGGGAGAAGACGCACCAGCCGGGAAGGCATCGCCGGCTGCCGCTGCACACGGGGGGGAGCGAACCTGGTGTCCGAGGCTGCTGTACAAGAGCCGCGGCGGGTGCAGACAGAAAACACCGCCGCGTGGATAAAAAAGAGAAGACGCTGCCGCAACCTAACGGAAGGAGACCACTAAACCGGGGCATCCACCCCTGTAGCAGGTATCGAGCCACTTTTACCCCTGAAAACCTACATTTAGTGGGGTCCAACTGTAATGAAATATATAGGGTAAACAGGGGGACACCCCTACCCAGAGACGCTACAGTCTAAAAAATCTCCCCTCAGCCTCCATTATACCTGGCCCTTACGGTGACACCCCGCATGAGCTGCTTCTATGTGAGCTCCCTTGAAAGTCAATCTGTGTAGAAAGCCACCAGCGTCTACGGCGTGCCCGTCTGCCTGGGGCAATATTTTGCTAGGAGTAGAGTGACCCTCAGTGACTCACCTTTTCCGTGGATACCGTTAGCCATTGCTGCTGTGTTGTATTACCAACAGTTAGTCTTGCACACCTTCCTACGAATACTTACCTAACGCCCACTGGGGCGCAGGAACGGAACATTAGTGCCCGGCGTATAACGCCCCCTTGCGGACAGTCTAGGAAGTGCTTCCATGTTACTGCCCAGACATTGCTTACCTCAAAATATTGTTACAGTTCAAATGATTACTATTGTATGTAACAATGATTGATTGTTTAACCAAGTTATTGTCATATCTTTTCAGATACTAAGCTGTGATTACTGCTGTAGACAGGGAAAGAAATAGGGTATTGTGAGGATGTTTAATATATGCAATTGCTCCAAGTGAGAATTGAGTTATAGCGGTGACTGATATTTTCAGTGCAATAAATGGTTGTCACCGTCCCCATGTGTAGTGGTCCTTGAGTATATTGTGTTTGGGTTGTCCTTCCGGGGTTCTCCTGGTCCCTCTGTCCCCGCCTCACAGGTGATGGAAAGAATAGTCGCTTGCCTCGACATCGTTGAAGAGTGTATACGGCCGAAGATGACCGAACCTCAGGTACGAACTTGGCGTCTGCAAACAGGATTGTTTCAAGATGTCAAACCCGGACATTCCTGAGTCATCCTCGGGACAGGGACAACCACCAGCGGCACCCAGAAACCCGACAGGGACAACGGCATCACCTATCACTATGCCATATTACTTTGGGGCCCCATGGTTGCCGACATACGCATGAAAACAAGTCCCTGGCTCAAGTACTTTCAAGGCATTCAAAGACAAAATGCTCTCCATGTTTCGCCTATACACGCTCACGGAAGAACAAAAAATAGAGATCCTGAAGGGACAATTAACCAGCCCAGCACTGAGGGAAGTAGAAGCATGGGAGGATGCAGAGTAGAAGAGTGCAAATTGTATACTCCAGAAATTAAAGAATATATTTGAATGCAAAACGGTAGCAGAACTAAAGAGCCGTCTGTACGCGAGAAAGCAACGACCAGGTGAATCTTTACGGGAATTTGCACTAGGCCTACAGGAAGCCATGAGGGCTGTACGAACACTGGATCCACTGGATGTCGGACTGACCGATGACACCCTAATTAATTTATTTATTGAGGGAGCGCAAGGCAAAGCAATTCGGTCACAATTACGAATGTGGAGACGCCAAAAGCCAGACAGTTCTTTCTCTGCGTTTAAAGAAGATGTTCTACAGATATTAGGATCGAATCAGGGCGATAGGACTGAAGACGATGAGGCACCAAGGAAAGTGGATGAAGACAGCCTCCAGAGCATCCCTCCATACAAGAATGTAGATGCCACCACCCGAGTGGGGGCAGTCCTTCAGCAGGCACAGGCCCCACCAGGGCCAGACCCTATCGAAGCCCTGAACCGACAGATGTCAGAAGTGATGCTCAGCCTATCCCGGATGAGCCAGAGGCTAGAAGAACTCGGCAAAGAACCAAATGGACGCCGACGCAGAGAATGGCATCAGGAACACGGTGGAAGAAGCCACCCTCGATGGGAGGTCACGAGAGAGTCAGGCCGACGGCCTACCGATCGGTTTGACCCACAGGGTCGACCAATTTGTAGGGGATGTCCCCAGAGCGGACACATCGAACAAAACTGCCCGCTTGACCCTTTAAATGGGAGGACCCCGAGGCGAGGGACCGACCCTCAGGAGGAGAACCACTGACAGGTTCGCCATCGCGGGATTGGTGGCCCCAGTATGTAGGAGAGTGCCCTCACCTGAACATCCGCATCAATGGGAACGAGATACCGGCTCTCTTGGACACAGGCTCACAAGTCTCTACAATCTGATTCACGAAGTTCCTTCAACACTGGGACGAAGCCACCATTGTGTCCCCACCCGCTACATGGCTCCACCTGCTAGCCAGCAATGGACAACCCATCGCCTTCCAGGGCTACTGGGAAGCCAATGTGGAAGTAGGAAACGCTACCTTGACCAGCCAAGGATACCTCATCACCACCGCGCCCAGCGCGCACTTGCCACCCGTGATCCTGGGCATGAACATTCTGAGAAACTGTCCAGAGGAACTAGTAGAAGCCCTACGACACGAGATGAAGACCGCGGCCCCGAAGGAACAAAAGGCCCTGCAAGGCTCAGTATTAGGACCGCTATTGTTCAATATTTTCATTAACTACCTAACAGAAGGTCTAGAGAGCATGGTGTCAATTTTTGCAGATGATACCTAATTGTGTAAGGCTATAAATACAGAGGAGGATGCTGAGTCTCTTCAGAACGACTTAGTTAAATTAGAAGCATGGGCAGCCAAATGGAGAATGCGCTTCAACACAGACAAGTGTAAGGTAATGCACTGTGGTAACAAGAACAAAAATTACACCTACCTACTAAATGGGGTAAAATTAGGGGATTCTGTACTGGAAAAGGACTTAGGTGTCCTCATAGATAGCAAGCTAAGCAGTAGTACCCAAAGTAGGACTGCAGCAAAGAAGGCTAATAAGATATTAGCATGAATAAAACGGGGTATTGATGCTAGGGACGAGAGTATTATACTCCCGTTATATAAATCACTAGTGAGGCCACACCTTGAATACTGTGTACAATTCTGGGCACCATACTACAAAAAGGATATCCTGGAGCTTGAAAAGGTACAGAGGAGGGCGACCAAACTAATTAAGGGCATGGAGACGATGGAATACAAGGAAAGGCTTGAAAGACTAGGCATGTTTACATTGGAAAAGCGGAGACTAAGAGGGGATATGATCAACATCTACAAATATATAAGGGGACAATACACAGAGCTTGCGCGGGACCTGTTTTTGGTTAGATCAACACAGAGGACTTGTGGACACTCGCTCAGGTTAGTGGAGAGGAGATTCCGCACAATACGGCGTAAAGGCTTTTTCACGGTAAGGACAATACGTGTTTGGAATTCCCTGCCCGAGGGAGTTGTAATGGCGGAATCTGTCAACACCTTTAAGAATGGGTTAGATAAATTCCTAATGGATAAGGATATCCAGGGGTATGGTGCATAGTCATGCATTATAGTTACTATACATAGGGATAAAATGCAACGGCTGACAGCAGCATCAGTCAGAAATTTTAGTCAAATCATCATGCATAGGAGACCACAAATAGGTTGAACTCAATGGACAATTGTCTTTTTTCAACCTCAGATACTATGTTACTATGTAACAGACCGTCAAAGTGCTAGAGGGCCAAAGGAAATTCGTTAATGGTCAGGGTGAGATTGGAAAGGCCCGAATCACCGACCGCCAACCTGTTCTGCTGAGACCGAACTCTGAGCAAGTAGTGTGGTGCAAAACAAGGATTGGCCCCGGGGGGGAGAGACTACGAGGCTCTGGTGGAACCCTGTGACTGTGATGGACAACAGCCATTCGCTGTGGTGAGGACACTAGACAAAGTGGTACATGGGAGGGTACCAGTCCGTCTTCTGAACCCACACTCGTATGCCATCAGACTCTACAAGTACTGTCCGGTGGCGAAGGTCAGTTGGATCGACTTCCAAGACATCGTGGGACAGGGTGTAACCGTGGCTCAATCAGGACCGGCAGACGGAGAAACGTCGGCGACCGAGGAAGAACCCCCATTGTGGGCCAGGATCCAGATCAGCGATGTTGACACCCCCACTGATAAAATAGATGGAGTATTACAGATTGTGCAACGCAACGCTGCTGCATTCAGCCAACACCCTTCTGATTTTGGGCAAGCGGATGAAGTGTATCATCACATCCCCACGGGGACAACTCCTCCTATCAAGGAATGACACATACCCCTCCCTCCAGCCATGTACCAGCCAGTGAGGAACATGATTGCAGAGATGAAAGAGGCTGGAGTCATCCGTGAAAGCCACAGCCCATGGGCCGCTCCACTGGTGATAGTGAAGAAGAAAGACGGTAGTCTGCGCTTCTGCATAGATTATCGCAGGCTCAATGAGGCAACTCACAAGGATGCCTATCAGCTTCGCCGAATCGAAGAATCTCTGACGGCCTTAAAGACGGCGGCGTATTTCTCCACACTGGACCTCACCAGCAGCTACTGGCAGGTCCAAATGGCCCCTGAAGACATCGAGAAGACGGCCTTCACTACACCAATGGGCTTATTCGAATTCATGAGGATGCCATTCGGGCTCTGCAACGCTCCGGCCACCTTCCAGCACGTCATGGAGCAATGTCTCGGACACCGCAACTTCGAGATGGTCCTGTTGTACCTCGACAATGTGATAATCTTCTCAAGAAACTACGAGGACCATCTGCGACATTTGGAAGAAGTGTTCCAACAATTGACCAACAGCGGCCTGAAGCTTAAACCGAGCAAATGTCACCTGCTCAAGCCCAAAGTCCAGTATCTTGGACATGTCGTCAGCGCCGAGGGCGTGATGCCTGATCCGGAGAAGATCAGAGTCGTTCAGGACTGGCCAGTCCCCAAGAACGTCAGAGATGTCCGAAGTTATTTGGGATTCGTGGGTTACTATAGACGCTTCATTGAACAATTTGCCGCAGTGGCGGCCCCATTGCATGAATTGCTCAGAGGCCAATCGGGTCATGAGCGAAGAGGGTCGTCCTTGGTATGTTGGGAAGAGGAACATCAGCGAGCCTTTCATCAGTTGAAGACATCCTTAATCGAAGCCCCGTTATTGGCCTATCCCGATTATGAACAACCATTTCAAGTGTATACAGACGCCAGTTACCGGGGACTAGGAGCCGTACTCTCCCAGGTGCAGGACGGGCGTGAAAGAGTGATCGCATACGCCAGCCGGGGCCTCCAAAAACTGAGCGGAACTGTGAGAATTACAGCGCATTTAAGCTGGAGTTACTCGCCCTCATCTGGACTGTCACCAAGAAATTTAAACACTATCTGGCCGCCACGCCATTCATCATCATGACGGATAATAACCCGCTGGCACATCTGTCTACTGCTAAGCTCGGAGCTCTTGAACAGAGATGGGTATCCCGACTAGCAAATTTCCGGTACACCGTATCTTACAGAAGTGGGAAGTCCAACGGGAACGCTGACGCCCTCTCCCGATTACCCACGGTAGATGTTGCGGAGGAAGATAGAGATGTGGATGAGGATGTCGAAACCCCAGTGTTTAAAGTCTCTCGAAAGGGACGAACGGTCAACTCAGATCCCTATCCGTCACCGGACCTCCACGGGTGGAAAACGCCCTACTGGATGCTCCCACAGTCGATTGGCGCGAGAAGCAGCGGAAGAGTCCAGTGCTGAGGGAACTGGTGGCCTTGATGCACCAGCGACGCCAGTTGACCCGGATCCAATGGGCCAAGGCTGACCCGGAATTGATCAAGTTACTACAGCATAGGTACCACCTTCACCTGGAGGAGGGGATCCTAGTGCGTACCAGCATAGATCCGAGTACTCACCAACCAGTCACTCAGGTGGTTGTCTCTAAAGATCAAGCCACTTTTCTGCTCACGGCCTACCATGACAAATCCGGACACTTCGGCACTCAAAAGACTGAAGCCATCCTACGCACACGGTATTTCTGGGTGGGCATGCGAGAAGATGTGGAAAGATGGTGCTGTGACTGTGTTCCATGCACAAGGAAAAACCAGGCCGGCGCTACCCAAAAGGACCCTCTACATCCCATTAAGAGCCAACATCCACAACAAATCGTTGCCCTGGATCATGTGAAGTTGGAGCCGAGCACCAATGGATACCTGTATGCGCTTACAATAACGGACCATTACAGTAAATTCCTAGTAGCCGTCCCGGCCAAAGACCTCACTGCTAAAACCACTGCCGAACGGTTTTTGAAGCACTTTGCCAGGCCCTATGGGTATCCAGACTGCATCTTGACCGACCAAGACCCTGCCTTTGAGTCGCAGCTGTTTCACGAACTGTGTTCTTACTACGGCTGTCGAAAAGTTCGGACCACATCCTTTCACCCGCAGGGGAATGGATTGTGTGAACGAGCTAACCAGACCCTCATCGGGATGCTCCGGAGCCTGGCGGCAGAATATCGCACCAAGTGGCCGACCATACTCCCCGAACTAACCGACCTCTACAACAACACCGAGCATTGCTCCACCGGCTTCACGCCATACTACCTCATGTTTGACCGACGAGGCAAATTACCCCAGGACCTGGAATTAGCCTCTGCTGTGGCCCTTCCCGTCGACCCAAAGACCGACTGGGTCCATGAGCACCAGCGGAGGAAAGTAGATGCCCGAGAAATTGTAACTAAAAAAGAGTAGAGCATGCCCAGCATCGCCAGGAGGCGAACTACAATGCCCACATCCAACCTGAGGCACTGAGGACTGGAGAACTTCTCTGGAAGAAAAGGAATCACTGCACCAGCAAGCTTGACGCTATGTGGGAGAGTTACCCGTACGTCGTGGTCAGTGTTCCTGAGGGCGACCGATACACCTACAAGATCCGTAAGGGCCTGGAAGGTCCATTCAGCGTGGTACGGAGAGACCAACTCAAGTTCTGTACCGAAGAGCTACCAGCGAGGAGCACAGATCCACCTGTGGCAGAGAGACAGGGGACCCTGGGGGGCATACCCTTACACGATCCCATGGAGCTCTTAGTGTTCATGGGTGGTCTACCTCCACCGCATCCAGCCCCGCCCGTAGATCCAGACCCGGTGTTTGACAGGCCTGTTGAAACCCTGGATCGGCCTAACCTAGTTACTGCACCTAGCGAGAGTGACTTTCCAGTAGTTGAGGCCAGAAGGTCGGGACGTAGCACACAAGGCGTCCCGCCTTTAAGGTATAGAGAGTAGAATGTTAACTTTTTTTTTTAAGTATGCTTATAACTGATTCGTTTGCACGTGTTTCATGGTATTGTTGAGAGACTCATGTTAAAGACTTTGACTCTCTGCACATGCGTGAGGACACGCATCCTTCCACCAGGGGCACATGTGGTACCCACGTCTGGGGACCCCAAGGCATACTGACTTTCCTGTTTTTTACAGCCAAAACTGCCTGAGAGACTTTTGTAAAAAGGGGACACTAAGAGTTAAGTCCCTTGGTGGTCACCTAGCAACTGCCTGGATCTTGGAGAGCGGGAAGCCCTGGGGATGGGGATTGGAGGACGGAGGACGCGGGGAAAAAGCAAGGGGGAGGAGAAACGGAGGGATAGGGCGGTGTGCAGCGAGACCAGCATGAGAAGAGAGAGGCCGGGCACGCTGCCGCGTCACCGCACCAAGAGAGAGGGTACCATCGCGTGGATGGGCTGAGAGAAGAGCCGCCAGCCGCCACGGGAGTGCCCGCAGAGAAGAGCCGCCGGCAGCCTAGAGAGATAACGGCTGTGTGTGGAGGTGAGAGCCGCTGCAGAGAGCCGCAGGAGAGCTGGACGCCGTCCGCCGCAGCCACCGCAGAGAGAGAGAGAGGAGAGCCGCCAGCTGCAGCCAGGGAGCAAGGAGCGCAGACTCCCACGAGCCGCCGCCAGTGAGTGACCGGAGCAGCGGGTAGAAGACGCGACCAGCCGGGAAGGCATCGCCGGCTGCAGCTGCACGCAGGGGGGAGTGGACCTGGTGTCCGAGGCTGCTGTACAAGAGCCGCGGCAGGTGCAGACAGAAAGCACCGCCACGTGGATAAAAAAGAGAAGACGCTGCCGCAACCTAACGGAAGGAGACCACTAAACCGGGGCATCCACCCCTGTAGCAGGTACCGAGCTACTTTTACCCCTAAAAACCTACATTTAGTGGGGTCCAACTGTAATGAAATATACAGGGTAAACAGGGGGACGCCCCTACCCAGTGACTCTACAGTCTAAAAAAGCTCCCCTCAGCCTCCATCATACCTGGCCCTTACGGTGATACCCTGCATGAGCTGCTTCTGTGTGAGTTCCCTTGAAAGTCAATCTGTGTAGAAAGCCACCAGCATCTACGGCGTGCCCGTCTGCCTGGGGCAATATTTTGCTAGGAGTAGAGTGACCCTCAGTGACTCACCTTTTCCGTGGATACTGTTAGCCATTGGTGCTGTGTTGTATTACCAACAGTTAGTTTTGCACACCTTCCTACGAATACTTACCTAACTCCCACTGGGGCACAGGAACGGAACATTAGTGCCCGGCGTATAACGCCCTCTTGCGGACAGTCTAGGAAGTGCTTCCACATTACTGCCCGGACATTGCTTACCTCAAAATATTGTTACAGTTCAAATGATTACTATTGTATGTAACAATGATTGATTGTTTGACCAAGTTATTGTCATATCTTTTCAGATACTTAAGCTGCGATTACTGCTGTAGACAGGGAAAGAAACAGGGTATTGTGAGGATGTTTAATATATGCCATTGCTCCAAGTGAGAATTGATTTATAGTGGTGACTGATATTTTCAGTGCAATAAATGGTTGTCACCGTCCCCATGTGTAGTGGTCCTTGAGTATATTGTGTTTGGGTTGTCCTTCCGGGGTTCTCCTGGTCCCTCTGTCCCCGCCTCACAGGTGACGGAAAGAATAGTCGCTGGCCTCGACATCGTTGAAGAGTGTATACGGCCGAAGACGACCGAACCTCAGGTACGAACCCACTTTATAGCGATATCACATATATATATATATATATATATATATATATTTATACAGGCTCGACGGCGCGGCACTCGGCTCTTCTATATAAATGAATGATGCGGACCACAGTCTGCTAATCAACGTTTCAATATAATTAAATATTTTCGTCAGGATGAAATACAACAAACGTTTACATACCTTTATAGCTGCACACCACCATGTGAAACTGCAGACATGCGGCTCGGGACCAAACACCCGCCCCCACGTCGCTCAGTGCTGACATCATCCAAAGCCGACGACCCAGCTGTGTCCAAAACCATCACCATAGTAACTAAAACCTAAACAAAAGAACGCTCCACAGTTCAAGTATTCATTGGAGCAATAAATAGCAGTAGTAAACAATGTAATTTAGATAAAAAGACTCTTGATAAATGACAGTACCTTCCTATATCACATAGCTACTCTAAAAAGTCTATGCTAACACAGAGAAATAACATAATTATCTGAGTGCTGCATATGACACATTTTCATTGAGACTTCTGGGACTTATTACGTCTAATCGATGAATCCATTGTGCCTCACGCCTCAATAACTGGAGGCCTCTGTTGCCGCCCCGGATGTTTTCAGGAACTGTATCAATCATCCTGTAGCGTAATGTAATTAAAGGATGTTTGAATTGACAAAAACATCCTTTAAGTACATTACGCTACAGGATGATTGATACAGTTCCTGAAAACATCCGGGGCGGCAACAGAGGCCTCCAGTTATTGAGGCGTGAGGCACAATGGATTCATCGATTAGACGTAATAAGTCCCAGAGGTCTCAATGAAAATGTGTCATATGCAGCACTCAGATAAGTATGTTATTTCTCTTTGTTAGCATAGACTTTTTAGAGTAGCTATGTGATATAGGAAGGTACTGTCATCAAGCAAGAGTCTTTTTATCTAAATTACATTGTTTACTACTGCTATTTATTGTTCCAATGAATACTTGAACTGTGGAGCTTTCTTTTGTTTAGGTTTTAGTTACTATGGTGATGGTTTTGGACACAGCTGGGTCGTCGGCTTTGGATGACGTCAGCACTGAGCGACGTGGGGGCGGGTGTTTGGTCCCGAGCCGCATGTCTGCAGTTTCACATGGTGGTGTGCAGCTATAAAGTTATGTAAACATTTGTTGTATTTCATCCTGACGAAAATATTTAATTATGTTGAAACGTTGATTAGCAGACTGTGGTCCGCATCATTCATTTATATAGAAGAGCCGAGTGCCGCGCCGCCGAGCCTGTATCTACATTGTAAGTGAAGGCAGCGGCACAAGTTACCATTCTTAACTATGGAGTGCCAGACCCCCGAGATGACTATATATATTTACATAAATCTCCCAGCTTCGGCACTCTTGGATGTATTTTTTCAATACTTCTCCCGGTGCCATCCACACAACAGCTATACAAGCTGCATGTTATACATCGCTCCAACGGCGGCACTCAAGGATGATAACCACAGTACAAGAAGGCTTTTCAGACAATGTTTCAGTGCTTGTCAGCGCTTTTATCAAGCTTGATAAAAGCGATGGCAAGCGCTGAAACATTGTCTGCAAAGCTTTCTTGTATCGTGGTTATTTATCATTCTTGAGTGCCGCCACTGGAGCGAGATATATATATATATATATATATAATTTAATCATAATAACTACTATATTTTTTATTACAGTGTAGTGATATAAATCCTATTGCTTATTTGGATAATTTTTTTAACATATCTGATGCATTTTATACTAATTTATTAATAATGCACTAGGATTGGGTGTTGTGTTTTTCTCATCCGCTCCCCCCAAGTGTCTGTCCTGTAATTTCCTAAGGCCATCCCATGGTGGGTGTGGTTATGTTACATATGTGAGCCATGCACCTCCTCAGAACACATTTGGCCTCCCTCACCTCCTACAGTAACACATTTATTAAAATTATTCTTAACAACCCTTTCCCTGTATCACATTCCCCATCACATATTTAATAACATGTATCCCATCACCACTGAAGTTATATATTCCCCATCACATTTACCCTTCAACTCTGTAGCAACACACTTCCCTTTCACCACTATAGTAATGCAATTCATCTCACACCTGGCCTGTAACACATTCCTTTCACCTCTGTAACAGCTCATACCTCATAATTGTAACACAATACCCTCTCACCTCTGTATTAACAACCCACATCCTCTCTGTAGTATCCTCTACACACTGCAATAACACATCTCACCCCTGAAACTACTAGAGATGAGCGGGTTCGGTTCCTCGGAATCCGAACCCGCCCGAACTTCATGATTTTTTACACGGATCCGAGCGACTCGGATCTTCCCGCCTTGCTCGGTTAACCCGAGCGCGCCCGAACGTCATCATGACGCTGTCGGATTCTCGCGAGGCTCGGATTCTATCGCGAGACTCGGATTCTATATAAGGAGCCGCGCGTCGCCGCCATTTTACACGTGCATTGAGATTGATAGTGAGAGGACGTGGCTGGCGTCCTCTCCGTTTAGAGAAGAAATAGATAGGAGAGTGAGAGTGAGACAGTGACACTTCATTTACTGGAGCTTAGGAGGAGTACTCAGACAGAGAGTGCAGAATTTTGCTGATAGTATTAGTTAGTTATACTAGTGACAGAGTGAGACAGTGACACTTCATTTACTGGAGCTTAGGAGGAGTACTCAGACAGAGAGTGCAGAATTTTGCTGATAGTATTAGTTAGTTATACTAGTGACTGACCAGTGACCACCAGTGCAGTTTTATATTATTTAATATAATCGTTCTCTGCCTGAAAAAACGATACACAGTGACTCAGTCACATACCATATCTGTGCTCAGCCCAGTGTGCTGCATCATCTATGTATAATATCTGACTGTGCTCACACAGCTTAATTGTGGGGGAGACTGGGGAGCAGTTAGGTTATAGCAGGAGCCAGGAGTACATATTAAAATTAAACAGTGCACACTTTTTTTCTGCAGGAGTGCCACTGCCAGTGTGACTGACCAGTGACCTGACCACCAGTATAGTATACTATATTGTATTGTGATTGACTGTCTGCCTGTAAAAGTTAAACACACGTCGTGTGACTTGTGTGGTGTTTTTTTATTCTATAAAATAAAAAACTCATTCTGCTGACAGACAGTGTCCAGCAGGTCCGTCATTATATAATATATACCTGTCCGGCTGCAGTAGTGATATATATATATTTTTTATATCATTATTTATCATCCAGTCGCAGCAGACACAGTACGGTAGTTCACGGCTGTAGCTACCTCTGTGTCGGCACTCGGCAGTCCATCCATAATTGTATACCACCTACCCGTGGTTTTTTTTTTCTTTCTTCTTTATACATACTACATCTCATTATCATCCAGTCTATATTAGCAGCAGACACAGTACAGTACGGTAGTCCACGGCTGTAGCTACCTCTGTGTCGGCACTCGGCAGTCCGTCCATAATTGTATACCACCTACCCGTGGTTTTTTTTTTTTCTTTCTTCTTTATACATACTACATCTCATTATCATCCAGTCTATATTAGCAGCAGACACAGTACAGTACGGTAGTCCACGGCTGTAGCTACCTCTGTGTCGGCACTCGGCAGTCCGTCCATAATTGTATACCACCTACCCGTGGTTTTTTTTTTCTTTCTTCTTTATACATACTACATCTCATTATCAACCAGTCTATATTAGCAGCAGACACAGTACGGTAGTCCACGGCTGTAGCTACCTCTGTGTCGGCACTCGGCAGTCCGTCCATAATTGTATACCACCTACCCGTGGTTTTTTTTTTCTTTCTTCTTTATACATACTACATCTCATTATCATCCAGTCTATATTAGCAGCAGACACAGTACAATACGGTAGTCCACGGCTGTAGCTACCTCTGTGTCGGAACTCGGCAGTCCATCCATAATTGTATACCACCTACCCGTGGTTTTTTTTTCCTTTCTTCTTTATACATACTACATCTCATTATCATCCAGTCTATATTAGCAGCAGACACAGTACAGTACGGTAGTCCACGGCTGTAGCTACCTCTGTGTCGGCACTCGGCAGTCCGTCCATAATTGTATACCACCTACCCGTGTTTTTTTTTTCTTTCTTCTTTATACATACTACATCTCATTATCATCCAGTCTATATTAGCAGCAGACACAGTACAGTACGGTAGTCCACGGCTGTAGCTACCTCTGTGTCGGCACTCGGCAGTCCATCCATAATTGTATACCACCTACCCGTGGTTTTTTTTTTTCTTTCTTCTTTATACATACTACATCTCATTATCATCCAGTCTATATTATCAGCAGACACAGTACAGTACGGTAGTCCACGGCTGTAGCTACCTCTGTGTCGGCACTCGGCAGTACGTCCATAATTGTATACCACCTACCCGTGGTTTTTTTTTTCTTTCTTCTTTATACATACTACATCTCATTATCAACCAGTCTATATTAGCAGCAGACACAGTACGGTAGTCCACGGCTGTAGCTACCTCTGTGTCGCAGTCTGTCCATAATTGTATACCACCTACCCGTGGTTTTTTTTTCTTTCTTCTTTATACATACTACATCTCATTATCATCCAGTCTATATTAGCAGCAGACACAGTACAGTACGGTAGTCCACGGCTGTAGCTACCTCTGTGTCGGCACTCGGCAGTCCGTCCATAATTGTATACCACCTACCCGTGTTTTTTTTTCTTTCTTCTTTATACATACTACATCTCATTATCAACCAGTCTATATTAGCAGCAGACACAGTACGGTAGTCCACGGCTGTAGCTACCTCTGTGTCGGCACTCGGCAGTCCGTCCATAATTGTATACCACCTACCCGTGGTTTTTTTTTTCTTTCTTCTTTATACATACTACATCTCATTATCATCCAGTCTATATTAGCAGCAGACACAGTACAGTACGGTAGTCCACGGCTGTAGCTACCTCTGTGTCGGCACTCGGCAGTCCGTCCATAATTGTATACCACCTACCCGTGGTTTTTTTTTTCTTTCTTCTTTATACATACTACATCTCATTATCATCCAGTCTATATTAGCAGCAGACACAGTACAGTACGGTAGTCCACGGCTGTAGCTACCTCTGTGTCGGCACTCGGCAGTCCGTCCATAATTGTATACCACCTACCCGTGGTTTTTTTTCCCTTTCTTCTTTATACATACTACATCTCATTATCATCCAGTCTATATTAGCAGCAGACACAGTACAGTACGGTAGTCCACGGCTGTAGCTACCTCTGTGTCGGCACTCGGCAGTCCGTCCATAATTGTATACCACCTACCCGTGGTTTTTTTTTTCTTTCTTCTTTATACATACTACATCTCATTATCAACCAGTCTATATTAGCAGCAGACACAGTACGGTAGTCCACGGCTGTAGCTACCTCTGTGTCGGCACTCGGCAGTCCGTCCATAATTGTATACCACCTACCCGTGGTTTTTTTTTCTTTCTTCTTTATACATACTACATCTCATTATCAACCAGTCTATATTAGCAGCAGACACAGTACGGTAGTCCACGGCTGTAGCTACCTCTGTGTCGGCACTCGGCAGTCCGTCCATAATTGTATACCACCTACCCGTGGTTTTTTTTTTCTTTCTTCTTTATACATACTACATCTCATTATCATCCAGTCTATATTAGCAGCAGGCACAGTACAGTACGGTAGTCCACGGCTGTAGCTACCTCTGTGTCGGCACTCGACAGTCCGTCCATAATTGTATACCACCTACCCGTGGTTTTTTCTTTCTTTCTTCTTTATACATACTACATCTCATTATCAACCAGTCTATATTAGCAGCAGACACAGTACGGTAGTCCACGGCTGTAGCTACCTCTGTGTCGGCACTCGGCAGTCCGTCCATAATTGTATACCACCTACCCATGGTTTTTTTTTTCTTTCTTCTTTATACATACTACATCTCATTATCATCCAGTCTATATTAGCAGCAGACACAGTACAGTACGGTAGTCCACGGCTGTAGCTACCTCTGTGTCGGCACTCGGCAGTCCGTCCATAATTGTATACCACCTACCCGTGGTTTTTTTTCCTTTCTTCTTTATACATACTACATCTCATTATCATCCAGTCTATATTAGCAGCAGACACAGTACAGTACGGTAGTCCACGGCTGTAGCTACCTCTGTGTCGGAACTCGGCAGTCCATCCATAATTGTATACCACCTACCCGTGTTTTTTTTTTCCTTTCTTCTTTATACATACTACATCTCATTATCATCCAGTCTATATTAGCAGCAGACACAGTACAGTACGGTAGTCCACGGCTGTAGCTACCTCTGTGTCGGCACTCGGCAGTCCGTCCATAATTGTATACTAGTATCCATCCATCTCCATTGTTTACCTGAGGTGCCTTTTAGTTGTGCCTATTAAAATATGGAGAACAAAAATGTTGAGGTTCCAAAATTAGGGAAAGATCAAGATCCACTTCCACCTCGTGCTGAAGCTGCTGCCACTAGTCATGGCCGAGACGATGAAATGCCAGCAACGTCGTCTGCCAAGGCCGATGCCCAATGGCATAGTACAGAGCATGTCAAATCCAAAACACCAAATATCAGTAAAAAAAGGACTCCAAAACCTAAAATAAAATTGTCGGAGGAGAAGCGTAAACTTGCCAATATGCCATTTACCACACGGAGTGGCAAGGAACGGCTGAGGCCCTGGCTTATGTTCATGGCTAGTGGTTCAGCTTCACATGAGGATGGAGGCACTCAGCCTCTCGCTAGAAAAATGAAAAGACTCAAGCTGGCAAAAGCAGTAGCACCGCAAAGAACTGTGCGTTCTTCGAAATCCCAAATCCACAAGGAGAGTCCAATTGTGTCGGTTGCGATGCCTGACCTTCCCAACACTGGACGTGAAGAGCATGCGCCTTCCACCATTTGCACGCCCCCTGCAAGTGCTGGAAGGAGCACCCGCAGTCCAGTTCCTGATAGTCAGATTGAAGATGTCAGTGTTGAAGTACACCAGGATGAGGAGGATATGGGTGTTGCTGGCGCTGGGGAGGAAATTGACCAGGAGGATTCTGATGGTGAGGTGGTTTGTTTAAGTCAGGCACCCGGGGAGACACCTGTTGTCCGTGGGAGGAATATGGCCGTTGACATGCCTGGTGAAAATACCAAAAAAATCAGCTCTTCGGTGTGGAAGTATTTCACCAGAAATGCGGACAACATTTGTCAAGCCGTGTGTTCCCTTTGTCAAGCTGTAATAAGTAGGGGTAAGGACGTTAACCACCTCGGAACATCCTCCCTTATACGTCACCTGCAGCGCATTCATAATAAGTCAGTGACAAGTTCAAAAACTTTGGCCGACAGCGGAAGCAGTCCACTGACCAGTAAATCCCTTCCTCTTGTAACCAAGCTCACGCAAACCACCCCACCAACTCCCTCAGTGTCAATTTCCTCCTTCCCCAGGAATGCCAATAGTCCTGCAGGCCATGTCACTGGCAATTCTGACGAGTCCTCTCCTGCCTGGGATTCCTCTGATGCATCCTTGCGTGTAACGCCTACTGCTGCTGGCGCTGCTGTTGTTGCTGCTGGGAGTCGATGGTCATCCCAGAGGGTAAGTCGTAAGCCCACTTGTACTACTTCCAGTAAGCAATTGACTGTCCAACAGTCCTTTGCGAGGAAGATGAAATATCACAGCAGTCATCCTGCTGCAAAGCGGATAACTGAGGCCTTGACAACTATGTTGGTGTTAGACGTGCGTCCGGTATCCGCCGTTAGTTCACAGGGAACTAGACAATTTATTGAGGCAGTGTGCCCCCGTTACCAAATACCATCTAGGTTCCACTTCTCTAGGCAGGCGATACCGAGAATGTACACGGACGTCAGAAAAAGACTCACCAGTGTCCTAAAAAATGCAGTTGTACCCAATGTCCACTTAACCACGGACATGTGGACAAGTGGAGCAGGGCAGGGTCAGGACTATATGACTGTGACAGCCCACTGGGTAGATGTATGGACTCCCGCCGCAAGAACAGCAGCGGCGGCACCAGTAGCAGCATCTCGCAAACGCCAACTCTTTCCTAGGCAGGCTACGCTTTGTATCACCGCTTTCCAGAATACGCACACAGCTGAAAACCTCTTACGGCAACTGAGGAAGATCATCGCGGAATGGCTTACCCCAATTGGACTCTCCTGTGGATTTGTGGCATCGGACAACGCCAGCAATATTGTGT
Organism: Pseudophryne corroboree; assembly: GCF_028390025.1. Lineage (NCBI taxonomy): Eukaryota > Metazoa > Chordata > Amphibia > Anura > Myobatrachidae > Pseudophryne > Pseudophryne corroboree. The sequence continues at coordinate 488,091,498 of NC_086444.1, read as the reverse complement.
GTGCATTAAATATGGGCAAATTCCAGCACGTCCCATGTTTTGCACATACCTTGAATTTGGTGGTGCAGAATTTTTTAAAAAACGACAGGGGCGTGCAAGAGATGCTGTCGGTGGCCAGAAGAATTGCGGGACACTTTCGGCGTACAGGCACCACGTACAGAAGACTGGAGCACCACCAAAAACTACTGAACCTGCCCTGCCATCATCTGAAGCAAGAAGTGGTAACGAGGTGGAATTCAACCCTCTATATGCTTCAGAGGTTGGAGGAGCAGCAAAAGGCCATTCAAGCCTATACAATTGAGCACGATATAGGAGGTGGAATGCACCTGTCTCAAGCGCAGTGGAGAATGATTTCAACGTTGTGCAAGGTTCTGATGCCCTTTGAACTTGCCACACGTGAAGTCAGTTCAGACACTGCCAGCCTGAGTCAGGTCATTCCCCTCATCAGGCTTTTGCAGAAGAAGCTGGAGACATTGAAGGAGGAGCTAACACGGAGCGATTCCGCTAGGCATGTGGGACTTGTGGATGGAGCCCTTAATTCGCTTAACAAGGATTCACGGGTGGTCAATCTGTTGAAATCAGAGCACTACATTTTGGCCATCGTGCTCGATCCTAGATTTAAAGCCTACCTTGGATCTCTCTTTCCGGCAGACACAAGTCTGCTGGGGTTGAAAGACCTGCTGGTGAGAAAATTGTCAAGTCAAGCGGAACGCGACCTGTCAGCATCTCCTCCTTCACATTCTCCCGCAACTGGGGGTGCGAGGAAAAGGCTCAGAATTCCGAGCCCACCCGCTGGCGGTGATGCAGGGCAGTCTGGAGCGACTGCTGATGCTGACATCTGGTCCGGACTGAAGGACCTGACAACGATTACGGACATGTCGTCTACTGTCACTGCATATGATTCTCTCACCATTGAAAGAATGGTGGAGGATTATATGAGTGACCGCATCCAAGTAGGCACGTCACACAGTCCGTACTTATACTGGCAGGAAAAAGAGGCAATTTGGAGGCCCTTGCACAAACTGGCTTTATTCTACCTAAGTTGCCCTCCCACAAGTGTGTACTCCGAAAGAGTGTTTAGTGCCGCCGCTCACCTTGTCAGCAATCGGCGTACGAGGTTACATCCAGAAAATGTGGAGAAGATGATGTTCATTAAAATGAATTATAATCAATTCCTCCGCGGAGACATTGACCAGCAGCAATTGCCTCCACAAAGTACACAGGGAGCTGAGATGGTGGATTCCAGTGGGGACGAATTGATAATCTGTGAGGAGGGGGATGTACACGGTGATATATCGGAGGATGATGATGAGGTGGACATCTTGCCTCTGTAGAGCCAGTTTGTGCAAGGAGAGATTTATTGCTTCTTTTTTGGGGGGGGTCCAAACCAACCCGTCATATCAGTCACAGTCGTGTGGCAGACCCTGTCACTGAAATGATGGGTTGGTTAAAGTGTGCATGTCCTGTTTATACAACATAAGGGTGGGTGGGAGGGCCCAAGGACAATTCCATCTTGCACCTCTTTTTTCTTTTATTTTTCTTTGCGTCATGTGCTGTTTGGGGAGGGTTTTTTGGAAGGGCCATCCTGCGTGACACTGCAGTGCCACTCCTAGATGGGCCCGGTGTTTGTGTCGGCCACTAGGGTCGCTTATCTTACTCACACAGTCAGCTACCTCATTGCGCCTCTTTTTTTCTTTGCGTCATGTGCTGTTTGGGGAGGGTTTTTTGGAAGGGCCATCCTGCGTGACACTGCAGTGACACTCCTAGATGGGCCCGGTGTTTGTGTCGGCCACTAGGGTCGCTTATCTTACTCACACAGTCAGCTACCTCATTGCGCCTCTTTTTTTCTTTGCGTCATGTGCTGTTTGGGGAGGGTTTTTTGGAAGGGCCATCCTGCGTGACACTGCAGTGCCACTCCTAGATGGGCCCGGTGTTTGTGTCGGCCACTAGGGTCGCTTATCTTACTCACACAGTCAGCTACCTCATTGCGCCTCTTTTTTTCTTTGCGTCATGTGCTGTTTGGGGAGGGTTTTTTGGAAGGGACATCCTGCGTGACACTGCAGTGCCACTCCTAGATGGGCCCGGTGTTTGTGTCGGCCACTAGGGTTGCTTATCTTACTCACACAGTCAGCTACCTCATTGCGCCTCTTTTTTTCTTTGCGTCATGTGCTGTTTGGGGAGGGTTTTTTGGAAGGGACATCCTGCGTGACACTGCAGTGCCACTCCTAGATGGGCCCGGTGTTTGTGTCGGCCACTAGGGTCGCTTATCTTACTCACACAGTCAGCTACCTCATTGCGCCTCTTTTTTTCTTTGCGTCATGTGCTGTTTGGGGAGGGTTTTTTGGAAGGGACATCCTGCGTGACACTGCAGTGCCACTCCTAGATGGGCCCGGTGTTTGTGTCGGCCACTAGGGTCGCTTATCTTACTCACACAGTCAGCTACCTCATTGCGCCTCTTTTTTTCTTTGCGTCATGTGCTGTTTGGGGAGGGTTTTTTGGAAGGGCCATCCTGCGTGACACTGCAGTGCCACTCCTAGATGGGCCCGGTGTTTGTGTCGGCCACTAGGGTCGCTTATCTTACTCACACAGTCAGCTACCTCATTGCGCCTCTTTTTTTCTTTGCGTCATGTGCTGTTTGGGGAGGGTTTTTTGGAAGGGCCATCCTGCGTGACACTGCAGTGCCACTCCTAGATGGGCCCGGTGTTTGTGTCGGCCACTAGGGTCGCTTATCTTACTCACACAGTCAGCTACCTCATTGCGCCTCTTTTTTTCTTTGCGTCATGTGCTGTTTGGGGAGGGTTTTTTGGAAGGGCCATCCTGCGTGACACTGCAGTGCCACTCCTAGATGGGCCCGGTGTTTGTGTCGGCCACTAGGGTCGCTTATCTTACTCACACAGTCAGCTACCTCATTGCGCCTCTTTTTTTCTTTGCGTCATGTGCTGTTTGGGGAGAGTTTTTTGGAAGGGCCATCCTGCGTGACACTGCAGTGCCACTCCTAGATGGGCCCGGTGTTTGTGTCGGCCACTAGGGTCGCTTATCTTACTCACACAGTCAGCTACCTCATTGCGCCTCTTTTTTTCTTTGCGTCATGTGCTGTTTGGGGAGGGTTTTTTGGAAGGGACATCCTGCGTGACACTGCAGTGCCACTCCTAGATGGGCCCGGTGTTTGTGTCGGCCACTAGGGTCGCTTATCTTACTCACACAGTCAGCTACCTCATTGCGCCTCTTTTTTTCTTTGCGTCATGTGCTGTTTGGGGAGGGTTTTTTGGAAGGGCCATCCTGCGTGACACTGCAGTGCCACTCCTAGATGGGCCCGGTGTTTGTGTCGGCCACTAGGGTCGCTTATCTTACTCACACAGTCAGCTACCTCATTGCGCCTCTTTTTTTCTTTGCGTCATGTGCTGTTTGGGGAGGGTTTTTTGGAAGGGACATCCTGCGTGACACTGCAGTGCCACTCCTAGATGGGCCCGGTGTTTGTGTCGGCCACTAGGGTCGCTTATCTTACTCACACAGTCAGCTACCTCATTGCGCCTCTTTTTTTCTTTGCGTCATGTGCTGTTTGGGGAGGGTTTTTTGGAAGGGCCATCCTGCGTGACACTGCAGTGCCACTCCTAGATGGGCCCGGTGTTTGTGTCGGCCACTAGGGTCGCTTATCTTACTCACACAGTCAGCTACCTCATTGCGCCTCTTTTTTTCTTTGCGTCATGTGCTTTTTGGGGAGGGTTTTTTGGAAGGGACATCCTGCGTGACACTGCAGTGCCACTCCTAGATGGGCCCGGTGTTTGTGTCGGCCACTAGGGTCGCTTATCTTACTCACACAGCGACCTCGGTGCAAATTTTTGGACTAAAAATAATATTGCGAGGTGTGAGGTATTCAGAATAGACTGAAAATGAGTGGAAATTATGGTTTTTGAGGTTAATAATACTTTGGGATCAAAATGACCCCCAAATTCTATGATTTAAGCTGTTTTTTAGGGTTTTTTGAAAAAAACACCCGAATCCAAAACACACCCGAATCCGACAAAAAAAATTCGGTGAGGTTTTGCCAAAACGCGGTCGAACCCAAAACACGGCCGCGGAACCGAACCCAAAACCAAAACACAAAACCCGAAAAATTTCCGGCGCTCATCTCTAGAAACTACACAATTCCCCTATGTACAGTACTGTAGTATCACATTTCCTGCTATTTACTAACTTATCCTCCCAAGCAGGGAGACTTAAGGCTATCCTGGCATCGAATCAGAGTGAAGCTCATTCATTCTGGATCACTGCCAGACTGACATATCTGATGAATGCCATAGCTATAGTCAGACTTTGTATAATGCAGGGCAGACAACAGATCTCTCTTTCCTGTATCTGTCCTGCTTCCTGTATGCTACTTTGCATGTTGTAAATCGATAGGTTAAGCGTATCTCCATATGGCTTTACCATAAACATGCTATATGACTGTAAGTTGCAAAATAGTGGTGGTGTCAGTATTGTAATTAAGAACGAAGGCACCTAATGTTTATGGCGCAATGTATCATAGGGAAAAAAATGTGTTTTATGCCAAGTGCTCTATTTTCATTAGTGGCTTTTATAATTATTACTTTCATGAGTTGTGATGACATTCTTTGCAATGTAGTTATTATTTTAATAACATGGCAATTAGTTTTAATGTATGTTAATCTACATGACACAGTTTTATTTGTGGATGCCAAGATACTGTATTAAATTAAGTTCTACAGAAAATGAAACACAACCTGTATATTAATAATAAAACATGCCAAATAATTTAATTGGAAGAGTGCCTTAGAGGAGCAAACCATCATACTGTTGACACATATTGTTTCAATGTTTCACCTGGTTATTCATTTTTGTGAAGAACTATCCACCCACATTTTATGCTGAGGATCAATAAACAGTTTTGAAAATCACTTGTAGGTATAACAAAACCTTACTTAATAAAATTATAAATTAATAGTTTTACCTTTTTGACATTCTCATTAATTGGAGACTATTACATTTTAACTTTAGTATTCAGTATTTCTACATCTGATACGTACTGTATCAAGCATGTTATAAAATAATTTTTCTCTACCACAGATCTTGAGTGTTGAGAATTATGTCTTTGCTTGCTCTGTGCCTGTAATTGTCTCCCTTTGGATGCCAACATTGGAATGAAGAGAACTGATCTACATCGGAATAGGTGAGTGTTTTTTGTTTCTTACAGATTACTGGGAATTCTATTGGAGAAGAGGACCAATGGGCTACGGGGAATGCAGGTAAGAATGTATGCGTGTATGTATGAGAGTGTGCATGTATGTTTTAATAAACTTTTACTATCAAGGTGTGTATGCTGTCTTTATTTTAATATTTCTTTTGCAGGGGGACTTCAGGTACCAGCAGCCCCCTTTAATGCCCAGCATGCTAGAACTTGTGGGTCTCCAAGTACCAGCATGCAGGGGAGGCTTGCTGATACCTGTAATTCCACTCATAAAAGACAACGTTACTGTATTTCTATTTTTTACACTTAAAAGCTATCAACTTGGCATCCACCACTAAGGGATGCCAGGGTTTGCTCCTGGCTTCAGCACAGGATTTGGGTGCCCTGGAGAGGGGGGAGGGGCGCTTTATTGGAGGGTTCCCACTCCACCAGGAAGCCCCAGCCAAGGTGGACTAGTTGGAAGGGTAATGCTACAGCTGTCGGACCAATATAAACGTGTCCCCTGGCTGTGGTCCAAGAGCCCGGTGCTGGTTGTTAAAATACAGGGGGACCTCAGTATTTTTCCCCCTGTATTTCTTCAACCAGGACCAGCTGAAAGAGCCCAGGGCTGGTTATGCTTTAGGGAGGGGACCCCACATCATTGTTTTATCTCTTTCTTAACTTTAACAGACAAAAGCATGCACAGATCTCACTGATCTTAGCATGCTTCTGTCAAACTCACCAGCCAGAAGCTGGACTATTCTTTTGAGAGATTTTGGTAATTTTTTAGGTACGTATTTACTACTTGCACCCTATTACATTGCCTGAGTTTTATGTATGAAATGGCAAAATATCTGGATGCAAGTTTTGTCATTGCAAGTTGCAGGATTGCAGGAAACATGCAAGTTTGCATGTTCCCAAATCCTATTACATTGTACGAGTTCTAAAAAAGTGTGAGTTTAGCACTAAACTCACACTTTTTAAGAACTCGCACCCTTTTACCTTTTGCCACATGGATCCAAAAGGATGAGGAACTGAACTATGGGCCTAATTCAGATCTGATCGCAGAAGCAAATTTGTTAGCTAATGGGTAAAACCATGTGCACTGCAGGGGAGCAGATATAACGTGCAGAGAGATTTAGATTTGAGTGGGGTGTGTTCAAACTGAAATCTGAAATGGCAGTGTAAAAATAAAGCAGACAGTATTTACCCTGCACAGAAACAATATAACCAACCCAAATCTAACTCTCTCTGCAAATGTTATATCTGCCCCACCCAGTGGTGGATTTAGGGGGGGGGGGGAGATAAGGGCGAACGCACCCCTACACACAGTGCAAAGCCCCAACCAGTTTCTGATCCTGCGCTTGCACACGGCACTGGCAGACAGAACTTGGTGGCGTGGACCATTGAGATGCCGCCACCACCGGTAACAATGGTTGCACTACTGTGGAGTGGGTGATTGAGGACTCCTGGGACTTGTTGCATCAGGAGTTTAGCATTAGCAGCCCTATGAACCTCGGCTACTATATGCCAGCTCCCCAGCCTCTCACATGGCATCCTCCCCATCACATTACATCTCCTCCAGGCCCGGCAGCTCCCCAGCCTCTGAGAGCGACAGGAGCGGCCTAAGCGCATCCTGGCCCAACAGCAAGAATGGTAAGGATCATGGGCATAATCTGTAATGCCATGTACATATAGCTACAAACTAAGCACATGCCTTGTACATGATTGCCCCTTTAAAAAAAGTCCCAGTTCGGCCGACATCCCACATAGCCACCAAACTCAGGCACTGTTACATCTAGCCCACAAAATCATGCTATGTTGATAAACTGGTTTTGGCATTGTTCAGTATACCATCATGTTCTCCAATATAAACCAGTAATGTCACAGGTTGCTTGTTGGATTTCATGGCCAAGATGGCTACCATTATTGCATAAAGGCTGCATATGTACTTTGATCCACAATATGGATAGTGTAATGGTTAGCATTATTGCCTCACAGCATTGATGTCCTTTGTTTGGTTCCCACCATGGCCGTATATCTGTGGAGTTTGTATATCCTCTTCGTACTTGCATGGGGTTTTTTCAGGATTCCTCCAACAATCCAAAAATATATTGGTAGGTTAATTGGCTCCCGACAAGTGCATTTTTTGGAGTTGGCTTTTAATATGGGGCTATTACTGAAATGTGCAGGTCATTATGGTGTGTAGGTACAGTATGTAGTTAATGTAATACATGTGATGAGGGTTTTAATGTAATGTGTGTAGAAGAAGTTATTAATGTAATGTGGTCATATAGTCACTCAATTGTAGAGACAAGGGGGAGATGTAAGAAGTTGAGCTGCCTCATGGAGCCACAGGGGAGACGGTGCTGAGTGCTTAGGATGGGTCATAATGACAAGGGAGAAAAGAAGGATAATTGAAAAGAAAGGAATAAATAATGCATGGCAATAGGAATGATTACACAAAGCTATGATTTGAGGTCACTGCCTGAAAATGGGAGGAACCAGGATTAGAAGCGGGTGGAGAGAAGGGAGAAGTCAGAATTAATTATTGAACCTCCCCCCTCCCCCCCCTAAACGAAAAGCATAGATCCCTGGCCCCACCTGCAGTGCACATGGTTTTGCCCATTAGCTAACAAATTTGCTGCTGCGATCAGATCTGAATTATCCCCTATGGATCCAGGAGGGATGGGGAAGTGGACCAAAAACCTGTATTTAACAGGCCTCATGATTATTGTTGCTGTGCCTGAAGAGGCTATGTAGTACATATAGCAGCAGTGCCTCGGGAAAGGTCATGCAAAACAATTGAATAGCTGAAGACAGGAACTAAACTCCCACAAACAACTGAATTGTCCCAAAATGTCCATTCATCTCTACCCCCATTTACCCCCATTTACAATATCATGCTGACAGGGGGCTGCGAGTGATATCGCAAGACTTGTTGTGCACATGTGCAGAATGGGTCTTGTGCCTGTGTAGACCACACACCATCGGATTTGTAAGCCATCTTAAACCATCGGGTTTACATACAGATCTGAATTAGGCTCTCTGTCCATTGAGAGGCAGAAATTATTATGTTTAAGAATCTCGCAAAATTGGATAGGAGCACATGCATGCATCCATAGTGCAAATTCAAGCAAGATATGCTAAGCCAACTGGTGAAGTACTTACTCTGCATAAGCCCCATTATATGTGACTCATCTACTGTAGAAGTACATAGCTTGGCTGGTTTCCAAGAGCCAGTAACTCTCATATGTACTGATGTACTGTGCAATGCATCAGCTTTTGTATTTGGAAAAATTAAAATGTAAATTTTCTGGAATTCAGTCTCCTATTATAAATGGATTACCAAGAAGTATTTGGAATATATTCATATAATATTAATCATGAAGACATCTTTATAAGCTGTGCAAACTGTACAACACATGGGGTGTACCTGTTAACTCTGTCAGAATTACTGTATTCACAAAGATTTTTATATGTAACAAAATAAAGTATATCTTTATTTATATCTATAAAGTATAAAAGTCTTATTCGCTAATAAACAATTTGGATTGTATGCATTGCTAAATGTATTTCTGTCATGAAATGAGCAATTGCAGCATGGGTCAAAAATAATAACTTCAATATCACACTTAGAAATCTCAATAATTAAAGCAATACTTAGCTCCATCAAATACACCTAAAATCAGTCCTGCAACTAAGTGGGAGACTTCTGCTAAAAATCAATAGCAATCCAGCAAAAGCATCAGCTTCAGCACTCCCTTAATTACATATCATCCAGCTTCATGGTGTGTGTGCGTGGGTTTCACTTAAGTGCAATAAAGATTTGAGCAATTTCTCTGCAGCCTTGTTATTTATATGAGTGTATACAAAAGGCAGCAATTTAGATCACAATCTAAGCGTGTGAGAAACTGAAAGATTCCACCTACATGTAACACTTAATTACATACTATGAAATGGTTATGGTATACCATATATTATAATAGTACATTGCTGAAAAGGGAGGAGTGCATACATTGAATGTTATATGTAATTTTAATTAGATATATTAAGAATATACTTTACTTTATACATAAAAGATTGTAATGACATTGCTGACTTAATAGCTGTAGTCTTCATATTCCTGTCGGAGTTTATTTCTATAATTATATTAACTTACTTAAATCTCAGCTCTGGGCTATCAGTATTACACCATCACTTATTTCTGTAATATCTGTCATCACTGATTTATATGATGATTTACTGTACAATAGTTACATACTTAACAAAGTACATACACAAATATATGCTTATTTAATAAAATAAAAAAGAGCTTTCTTAGGTATTAATGCAGCATAACTATGCTGTGACACATACAGTAATGGATGACAATAGGAGGTCACTCTTACATAATCATACAGATGCAGTTGGTGGTGTGGTATATATCTACACAGCGAATGCCCAGAGAGTGAACAAATATAAATTTGCAGTTGTAAAGTGAGGGGGAATTCTCATTTAGGCAGAGTTCAGTAAGTGCATGTTATGTCCATTCTTCTCATGCAGACTAGCAGCTATGCCCATTTATGCCTATTATCAGGGGGTCTCTGTTGTACCTGCTCATGAAAATTTTACCGCTTTCAGATCGCAATGCTGGGTCCCACCCGGGAATTGGAAACGGGTCCTTCCCAGGTGGGAACCGATGTTGGACCCTACACACCGCAATCCCGACCTGGAAATTTACCGGGTTGGGTTGCCATAAGGGGGCGGGGTCAGAGCCGGCATTGGGGGTGGGTGCGGAGGCAGTGCTGGGGATGACATCATCTCCACGCGCCTCTGTCTATGCAGTGAACGGGTACCGGTTTTGCATCGACTCGGGTATCCCGTTCACACTGCTCCTGACCCTGTAATTACCCAGGAATAACCCTTCTTATAACCTGGGTGAATTACTGGGTCAGATGACCCAGAAATTTTGAACCGACCCCTGTCACATTGCACAGTGAGCCGTGTCGACCCAGCAATATACCAGGTAGATACTAGGTTATTTGTGTGGTGTGAAAGGGGTATAAGTGACATATGCTGCTGATGTGCAGGTGTGTGCATCTCAAGATGTGTATGACTCTGCAAAGGTGCAGATACAGAGCCCAAGTAAGCCAAAGGTGCAGCCAAAGGTGCAGATACTCAACAAGTAAAAACAGATAAAGGTGCATGTATGCAACCTATGGTAATGGAAACCGATCCCTATGCAGCTCTCCCTAAAATCAGGGGATCTCAAGCCCCTTTTAGCTCAAAAGTGAAAAAAATATCAAAATGTAATAATGTGTTTATATACTGTATGTCAAAAGATGTACAAAAAACCTCAATCCACTGTAAAGTATCGGTGATTTGAGTTATATGGCATTTCTACTTCCAAGACAACATAGATTATGAACCATTATTATAATTCTTGCTACATCCAGTTGCAAGTGTTCACAGCATTTACATGACAAGAATCTAGAAATGAAACAAATACCAAAACTTTAGTACTGTATCAAATTCAATGACCTCTTTGTATCCATCTGCAATACGAAATACTGTAACCAGAGCTCTCCTAGAAATACTTCAATGTTTGGTGTATATATAAATCCCTATTTGGTTTAGTATATTGTATCATTTTCCAACATTACTTAGCTCCAGTGTATGTTGATGGAATGGGAGAGTTTCTTTAATCTGGATAGTGGGATTTCAAAATAAAGTTATACCACGTTACTTAGGTGCTTATGGGGTCTATTCATGAAGCAGTAAAAAGTTTGGAGAAGTGAGCCAGTGGAGAAGTTGCCCATGGCAACCACTCGGCATTGACGAAACATTTATAATTTGCATACTATAAAATTATATAGAGCAGCTGATTGGTTGCCATGGGCAACTTCTCCACTGGCTCACTTCTCCACTCTTTTCACTGCTTCATGAATAGACCCCTATGTGTGCTGTGATCACAAATATGAGTGTTCGTTTCTCTGCATAAAGTCTAAACTCACCTGTCGTCTGGCCAGTTGTACTGGTTTAAGCCTGCTTTTTCTCTAGGCAGTCCATAAGCAGCCTCCTGGGATGCAGGTCCTGAGGCAGCAGAGCAGCTGTGCTGTGCTGTGCTGTGCTGTGCTGTGCTGTGCTTTGACACTAAAGTTTTGGTATTTGTTTAATCTCTAGATTCTTGTCATGTAAATGCTATGAACACTTACAACTGGATGTAGCAAGAATTATAATAACGGTTTTAATCTTTGTAATCTTGGAAGTTGAGATGCCATATAACTCAAATCATCAATATTGTCAGTTTTCACAGTGGCTTGAAGTTTTCTGTACATCTTAAATGTATCCTTGTAACATATATGAACACGTTGTTATAAAATTTTGACATTACCCTTACCTTTGCGCTCCCTTTACTTCCTTTTTTTTTTCCTTATTCAACAAGGCCCGCTAATGCGATGCAATCGCATTTTGCCATCTGTAGGCCCAGTGCACATGAGCAGGTCCTGATCTGAATATGCATGGGCTGGTTAATGGAATTGCATCACATTGATGCCAATGCCCCTGCCTGATTGACATTCACAGGGCAGTCAGGGGTGACAACACAGCTTTGCTGGGGTGGCGACTCACGTTGGGTTCACGGTGGCCACGTGGTAACCAGGGGCGTTTTAAGAGAGGAGGAGGCCCATGTGCAGCCTTCTGCTTCAGGGTCCCCCTCCTTTCTGACTGATGCACAGCATTTAATACTTACATCTCCGGAGTCCCCCGGCGGTGCCATCCTTCTCCGCGGCAGTGGCAATAGAGTCTGAGAACAGACTCTATTGCGCATGCGCAAACCTCCGGGAACACGGCACAGCGGCCATTTTCCAGAAGACTTTGCTAATGCGCATGTGCAAAACTCCGGAAAAATGCCCGCCGTGCCATCTTTCCGGAGTTTTTCAGCAGGCGCAATAGAGTTTGTTTCCCCTAGTGTTCAAATTCTATTGCGCGGCCAAAAAGGGATGGCTTCGACGGGGGACTTCAGAGAGGTAAGTATTAAGCAAATGGGTGCAGTGTGTGCGGGGTGGACCCCCCTGAACCTGGGGGACCATGTGCCTCGCACACACTTCACCCATTATAGAAACGCCAATGGTGAGAACACATGCGGCCGATGCAATGAGAAAAATGGCTGCGGCCCGACTACCTTCACAGCCAGGTTGCGCAGGCTGGATGGGTTCCCTTAACCAGCAATGCGATCGCGATTGAATTGCAATAACATTGCTTGCCACCATTAGAATGCTGGGTGGCCTTGCCCTGTGCTGGGCGACCCACAGCATGTGATTCTAGCTAGCTGTGGCCCCCATCATGTGATTCTAGCTAGTTGCCGTTTTGCTAATTTAGCATAACCACCTTTAAAGCTGAATCAGGTCCATTGTTTTTGTGTGCACTGTTTTACTGATTTGACCCCATTTTTCTCTGCAACAATCCCAATGAGAATAGTTCAGAAGTCATTTTCAAGTGCTAAACTGTTGGCTGAGTGTCATTCACAATACTTGTATCTTGTTGAATTATGAAGAGAAAACACATATTCAGTGGTATCACGGGGGTCGGTGACACCTGGTGCGCCAAAGCAGGCCACCCATGTGCCGAAGCTGTGTGCAACCAAAAAAGGGCATGATATCATGGGAAGGGCATCCCCAGTATTCATGCTTATCTCCTCCTGTGGTCTCTGCCTGGATATCAAGTTCTCCCATATCCCCATCTCTCAAAAGTAGAGAAACGTGTTAACTTAAAATTTTTAGTTTAATTGAACAAAACGCCCAACAAATCTTTCCATATGCTAACTGTGGCAGATTGTGTGTTACATGCACATGTGTTTGAGTGGCACAAAAGATCAAGGCCCCCATTTATCAAGCCTTGGAGAGTGATAAATAGCACAGTGATAAAGTACCAACCAATCAGCTTCTAACTACCATATCACGGGCTGTGTTTCAAAAATGACAGTTAGGATCTGGTTGGCTGGTACTTTATTACTGTGCTATTTATCAATTTACAAGGCTTCAGAAATCTGGGCCTTATTGACAGTCTTGAAGATGTCAAAGATGGTGAACATCCCTGAAGGCTTGCACATATAAAAAAAAAAAGTGTGAATATATTGAGAAAATAGTTCTAATTGACTGTCGACTCAGCAGAAGGGGCGTTTCTGGGTGGTAATCGACCGTTTTCAGGGAGTGCTTAGAAAAATGCAGGCGTGCCAGGGAAAATGCAGGCATGGCTGGGCGAACGCTGGGCGGGTGTGTGACATTAAAAGCCAACCCTCCAATGTTAGAATCAATGCACACAAAGAGTAAGTTCTGGGCTGGTCTTATTTTGCACAAAATGATTTTGCAGGCGCTCTGCTGCACAAGTGTTCGCACTTCTGCAAACCGAAAATACACTTCCCTGTGGGCTGCGACTATGCGTTTGCACGGATGCTAAAAACAGCTAGCGAGCAATCAACTCGGAATGACCCCCTTTGTGGGAAAGAATCAGAAGAAAGAGGCTCAAGTTGTGGAATAATCATTTTATCTACCATCAGGACAATACATCAACCCACACAGCTCTCTCTGTGAAGCTGTTTTTGGCCGAGAAACAGGTTGCAGTGCTAGAACACCCTCTATACTCACCAGACCTAGGGGGTAATTCAGAGTTGATCGCAGCAGCAAATTTGTTAGCAGTTGGGCAAAACCATGTGCACTGCAGGGGGGGGGGGGCAGATATAACATGTGCAGAGAGAGTTAGATTTGGGTGGGTTATTTTGTTTCTGTGCAGGGTAAATACTGGCTGCTTTATTTTAACACTGCAATTTAGATTTCAGTTTGACTACACCCCACCCAAATCTAACTCTCTCTGCACGTTACATCTGCCCCCCCCTGCAGTGCACATGGTTTTGCCCAACTGCTATCAAATTTGCTGCTGCGATCAACTCTGAATTAGGCCCCTAGTACCATGTTACTTTTATCTTTTCCCTAAAATCAAATCTATACTCAAGGGAAGTCTGCAGCCACTGAAGGAATAGGAGCTATGCTGATATTTATGCCTTTAATAGGCTATCTATGTGCTCTCTGATCCTCTAAGGGACGTGATTGACCAGTGGTTTCTACTAGGGATTATCGCATTGATATTTGTTATAGGTGCAAAATTGTGGCACTATTTGATGCGTCTAAGGACAATCTATTGGAATGTATAATTATCCACTTTTTTATATATACCTTGCTTTTACCCCTGAAAAAGTCCTGGGCAAAGGACGAAATGCGTAGAGTATTAGGTGATTGGACCACCATCTACACTACAGAACAACCACCACTGAGCTCACACCCTAGGGTGATTGGTGGTACCCTACTACACCTGTTCTCACGTAGCAGTGGTTTCATGTAAAAACACCTTCTCTATGATATAAGATTTAAAGTTTTATAAATTCTCATATTTTGTATTGAATGTCATGTATCAACTTCAGATGTTCTATTAATAAAAGGATTTTTGTGGCATGTCTTGGGTGTCTGCTCTGGTGTGAGGATATCTTCCAGGTCAATACTCAGACGAGTATAATTATATGGTAGCTTAAGCTTCACTCAGTAACAATCTCAGGTTGGGGCTTCAATCAAGTCTGGCTAGAATTTTTTTGAACACTGGTTTTCTAAAATCTAAATCGACTTCTCTATGGACAATTAAATTTACAGTTGCAGCACCCTCTGGTTTCTCTATCTATCTGTCTATCTATCTATCTATCTATCTATCTATCTATCTTAATACATTAATAAAATAATATTGCCCAACTGAGAGAATGATTAATGTTATTTTCTTTCTTAAGCATTATAGATTGAACTCATTAAAAGTGTACTCTAATTTCTCACCATCTGATTGGCCAGATAGATTCAAAATATTTTAATAGTGGATTTTGACCAGTCAGTCAGCGGTTTTGCCATTTGTAAACAGCTGAGCATCACCAACAGTTCGAGAATGACTCTCTACATTTCTGAAAAATAAGGGCTTAATTCAGCATGGATCACTATTCAGAGAAATTGCCATTGTCTCTGAGTAGAAAGGCACCACCCCAACAGGAAGAAAAAACTCACTGTGCAAAATTGCAAATGCATCGCTGTTTGCTATCCACTTGCCAAAAACGCCTTGGCATGCCTGTGTTTTTTCTGACACACCCAGAAAACGTCAGGTTTCCACCAAGAAACGCTGGCTTCCTGTCAGTCAAACAGCAGCTACATTGCAATTATGATCTGTACACATTTTCTGTTACTATTAACCCTCGTGCGTGCGCAATGCAAACGCTACACATGCACAGTCACTCCATAATCGCTCGAGTTGCGATTTCTCAGAATAGCGATCCATGGTGAATTAACAGTGATTTAGAGGTCAAACCACCAGCAATGTGAAGCAGATTCAACCCCATACTCATCGTTAAAGTAAATTTACCCATTGCCCAGGATTTAAGATCAGTTTGTGAGTATTCGCGGGTCCTATTTTTGCATTAGATCTTCATTATAGCTGAATTTGTTCCAGTTTTCAAATTAATGAAATATTATAAAATTCAATTATTTTCTCAATTTGAAGAACCTTACTAGTCTAGGCCACTTTTCTTAACAGAATTGACTTAGTTTTGCTCTTTTTTAACAACTACCCTCTTTCAACAATAACAAGAATTTGTTTTATTTATGATAATGTAGCTGGTAGTCACATTTGAGACATATAACACATTCATATCTCCTCACTAACGCTGAGAGGAGGCATGGCAGTGCACTGCTGAGCCTGCTGGGACATCCTTGGACCAAAGCCACGTCTCCTCCCAGCATACAGAGAGTAGCAATGGAGAGGCCCGAGTGACACAGTCAGCACAACTCCTGTTCCTTTGTTCGGCCCTCTCCCTGTCCCACCCAATCCGATTTCCAGCTGGTGGGGCTTGTTTTGTTCAGTACGTCCTTGGCTTTTGATGGGAGTTAGCACTGAATGTGTGAAACAAAAATATTTTGACGTAAAAATTAGTTCTACTCGGAGACGGTGCGCTAACAACCCTGATGTTTTTTTTGTTACATTTGTGGCAAATATAGTGTTGCAAAATAAAGAAAAATATAACTGTATTCAGAAAACAGCCTATCAGGCTTATTTTGGGCATCATATAAGCCAGCAAGACAAGATATGGGTGCCTCACAACGTTTGTAAAACCTGCGTGAAATCAATCCGCAATTGGACTAAAGGTGATCGAGAATAACTTAATTTCTTTGATGTGGTGTGAGCCAAAAGATCACTCGAGTGACTATTATTTTTGTGCTGTAAATGAGAATGGTATGAATCAATTTAAGAAACGCAAATGGGAATACCCAAGTATTAATTCTGCAAAACAACCGATGCCACATAGCGCAGATTTACCTGTACCATCATTCAGTTCTTTGTGCGAAGTTGAATGTGATGATGTGGAAATGTTAATTTCATCCAGTGCAAGTGACAACACAGATGAAAGTTAGTTTAAAGAAAGTTCCTCTACTCCAAACAAATTTTCTCAAAATGAACTAATCGATTTAATTTGTGACTTGAATTTATCAAAAAAAGGAACTGAACTTTTAGAATTCAGACTTCAAGAAAAGCACTGTCTTGAGCCGGATGTTACTATAACGTTGTATCGAAATAGAGAGCCATACTGCTGTTCTTTAGCCAAGATAACAACCTTGTATATTGCAACAATATTCCTGAACTTCTACAGATGATGAGCTTACCAGAATATCGAGCAGAAGACTGGCGACTTTTCTAAAAGGAGCTTGAAATACGTATTACTGCACAATGAGAATAAATATGGGTCGATTCTTATCAGTTATTCAACAAAACTTAAAGAACAGTATGCAAATATCAAGTTAGTCTTCGAAAAAAATGCTCATTCTCAGCATCAGTGGTCTGTTTGTGACAATTTAAATATGGTAAGCTTTCTTCTTGGGCAGCAAAGTGGATATACTAAGTTTCCATGTCACATATGCTTATGGGATAGTCATGCAAAACAAATGCACTGTCAGCAAACCATATGGCTTCCAATAGAAATTATAACTGTAGGAGAATTCAGCATCATTCATGAGCCCTTAATCGATAGGAAAAATTTTTTTTACTGCCACCTCTACATATTAAACTAGGTTTAGTGAAACAATTTGTAAAAGCCTTGGACAAGTCAGGCAATTGTTTCACATATATTTGTCAAACATTTCCATCTGTAAGTATTGAAAAATTTAAAGCAGGAATTTTTGATGGCCCACAGATACGGAAACTGGTGAAGGGTCCAAATTTTACCACAGCTATGACTGAAACCAAATCTGAGGCATGGCTGAGTTATGTCTGCCATTCAATTTTTTTTAGGCATTCAAAAGACAGACAACTATCAGGAATTAGTCCACAACATGCTGAAATGTTTCGACAAAGTAGGTGCCAACATAAATATTAAAGAACATTTTTTTGTGCAGCCATTTAGATCACTTTCTGTCCAATCTATGAGATTTTAGCGAAGAACAGGGTGAACGGTTCCACCGGGATATTCAGGTAATGGAATAAAGATATCAAGGAAGGTAGGATCGTCACATGATGATTGATTACTCTCGGAGTCTGCAGAGGGACTGCCCGCAACAAGAAAACAAAAGAAAATCCTATAATAACCGGTACTCATAGCTTCCTATCACTTATCTATGTACTGTAATTATCCTGTGTCTTTTTATAACATTTTACAAATCAAATTTAATCAGAATATAAAATGATCTGTTTAGCTATTTTTAACATTGTTTAATTTCATTTTCATAACTATTAAAGCCATATGCATATATCAAAAACCCCTCCCATTAGGTGGAGCCAGGGCCAGTGCTAGGGTTTTTGGCAAACCACCTGCACAATCTTATTCACATTACACTGCACATAGTGCACCTTATTCACATAACATCACTCAGTAGTGCCCCTTATTTATGTTACACTACACAGTGGTACCCCTTTTACACATTATGCCACACAGTAGTGCCCCTTATACTCAATACCCACAGTAGTGCCCTTTATACACACAATGCCAACAGTAGTGCCCCTTATACACATCTCTGCCTCTGTAACTCCAGCATTTCCCTCCAAGCAGCTACAAGCTGTGCACCTCCAGCAGCTTCCCTGTCTCTGTATGTCCCGCCAACCCCCTCTCATCCTGTCTTCTGTATGCACAAAGTCAGCTCCTCTTTGTAGCTGATCACTTCAGCGGTGGTGACGTCATGACATCACATACGCAGTGCCAGAAAAGGAAGCTGCTGGGATCTGCAGAGGGCATGAATGCCATCTGACAGACACAGTGTGTGTGAGTACCAGGAGGAGTTGGCCCCAGTTGGAGGTGGACGATGGGGCCACTAGGACCTGAGGAAGGGGGAGGTGGCTGCTGATCATGAGTGACACTAGCGCTGCCTGCATCATTTATTGATGTGGGTGGAGGAGTCGGCTTTTCTGTTGGAATTGCTGTGCATTTAATTACTGCTGTGAATTACCAGTTCCACCTACCATAACAGGTGATGGAACTCAGGTCCATCCCATTCACCCTCACTTTAACCCCTGGGTGTAATATCACTAATACTGATATATATATATATATATATATATATATATTGATAATGCTGATTATCTTACAGGAATGAAAGCTATACTTTAAACACACCTTAAATACACTTTACCATGGAGCCGCTGCGGCCGCTATACTTAATACACACTCTACGTACTTTGTCCGATTTTAGCGTACAAAGTCCCATACTGTGTACGAACTTTGCGTACAAACGCCGCGCTGATGGTACAAAGTACTCACAGCGCGTACACACCCAGAGATACACTTTAAACCTTTTACAGCAATGCAATGCAATGATAATACACTTTAAACCTTAGCAGGGCAATGAAGACACGACACCAGATTGTAATTAAACCGCTGGGTTCCGAAACCACAGCGTATTATTGCTGAAAGGGGGTTACAATACAATACAAATAATACAATACAATATAACAGAGTAAATGGCTACATTCAATGGTACATACGTGAGTGGATTTGCTTGCGCTACCCGGTCCGGTCCTCCGTCATCTGATAGATAACGTTGTGAGTCTTGTGTCTGACCAGGCCTGCAGCAGGCTCTCTTTATACAATTCTTCCAAAAAGCAATACAATGGATACTGTAATCTCTTTGTCCATTGGACACAGGGATGGTCATTTACAGTACAGGAGAGGTCTTAGGTCGGTTTGAATAGGTAGGCGATGTCTTTCCCAACTGCTCTTGTGGGTGGTCTCCTCTGGATTCCCGCTGCATATATAATGTACAGTAAATACAGTTTAAATCTATATTCTGCTCCTGCACATAACTATCCGCAGGAACATGCGATCTTCCTCAAACCAACACCGGAATGTTACCCTTAAAATACGCTTCAGCTGGATACCAAACACCACCTTATAACCTTTATCTGTCCCCTCCTATTCTGTAAAGGTGAATCCCTTTGTTCTGTTACCATTTAAACTGCTGTTACTTTCTGATGTGGTGCAGGGAGGCTATGTGTACATTGTGCACTATTATGTAATGTGTTTTGATAGCTTTCCATACGTTCACAAACTCTACCGTAAATACCCATACCACGCGCTAATGCGCAGGACCGCGGGAGCGACCATACACAAATTGCGAATATGTGCACGCATGACAGAACAAGTACACGTGCGGAGGCCATCTGTGTGTAGTTTGTACGTGATGTGTGTACTGCAATATTTTTCGACTTTGACAATAAATATATATATATATATATATATATATATACTAATAAATCTCATCTATGTGACATCAGTTTACAAAAGTCTTCTATTTATTGCCAGCTAGAAAACATTGCACAATTATGCAAGGCTTTTCATTGCACATGCTGTCTCTCAGGCATAGTCAAGATAAATTTTCAACTAGTCGGAAAATCACATATGATCTAATGTTGTGACAAATTGTTATGTTTATCATGAGGTAAGGACATTTAAATGCAATATGATCGGTTAAGATGGGAAATGATCTTTCTTGGCATTGCTAGTATGCTTTCAATGTTTTGAGAGTGTGCAGGAATCTCTATACTAACATGTTGAGCATATGAGCAAATTAGGGATGTGTGACATTTGCCCCCACAGCAAGGCAGTAGTGATATTTGAGCTACTGTATTGTGAGATGTCAAGTTGTGTGGAGAACAACCAGTACTAAACCTTAAGTCACTGTTTATGTAAGCCAGGATTTCATTTGCTGCTTGTGATTTGTTTTCTAAACCAGATAATGTGGCAATGCTTCATTCTATAATTATTTAAGAATGTGGATGGCAATGTGGATGATGATGAAATAATAAGAATTTACTTACCGATAATTCTATTTCTCGTAGTCCGTAGTGGATGCTGGGGACTCCGTAAGGACCATGGGGAATAGCGGCTCCGCAGGAGACTGGGCACATCTAAAGAAAGCTTTAGGACTATGTGGTGTGCACTGGCTCCTCCCCCTATGACCCCCCTCCAAGCCTCAGTTAGGATACTGTGCCCGGACGAGCGTACACAATAAGGAAGGATTTTGAATCCCGGGTAAGACTCATACCAGCCACACCAATCACACCGTACAACTTGTGATCTGAACCCAGTTAACAGCATGATAACAGAGGAGCCTCTAGAAAAGATGGCTCACTACAGCAATAACCCGATTTTTTGGTAACAATAACTATGTACCAGTATTGCAGACAATCCGCACTTGGGATGGGCGCCCAGCATCCACTACGGACTACGAGAAATAGAATTATCGGTAAGTAAATTCTTATTTTCTCTAACGTCCTAAGTGGATGCTGGGGACTCCGTAAGGACCATGGGGATTATACCAAAGCTCCCAAACGGGCGGGAGAGTGCGGATGACTCTGCAGCACCAAATGAGAGAACTCCAGGTCCTCCTCAGCCAGGGTATCAATTTTGTAGAATTTTACAAACGTATTTGCTCCTGACCAAGTAGCTGCTCGGCAAAGTTGTAGAGCCGAGACCCCTCGGGCAGCCGCCCAAGATGAGCCCACCTTCCTTGTGGAGTGGGCATTTACAGATTTTTGGCTGTGGCAGGTCTGCCACCGAAAGTGCAAGCTGAATTTTACTACAAATCCAACGAGCAATAGTCTGCTTAGAAGCAGGAGCACCCAGCTTGTTGGGTGCATACAGGATAAACAGCGAGTCAGTTTTCCTGACTCCAGCTGTCCTGGAAACATATATTTTCAGGGCCCTGACAGCGTCTAGCAACTTGGAGTCCTCCAAGTCCCTAGTAGCCGCAGGCACCACAATAGGTTGGTTCAGGTGAAACGCTGAAACCACCTTAGGGAGAAACTGAGGACGAGTCCTCAATTCCGCCCTGTCCGAATGGAAAATCAGATAAGGGCTTTTACAGGATAAAGCCGCCAATTCTGACACGCGCCTGGCCCAGGCCAGGGCCAACAGCATGACCTCATTCCATGTGAGATATTTTAACTCCACAGATTTAAGTGGTTCAAACCCATGTGACTTTTGGAACCCAAAAACTACATTGAGATCCCAAAGTGCCACTGAAGGCACAAAAGGAGGCCGTATATGCAGTACCCCTTTTACAAACGTCTGAACTTCAGGAACTGAAGCTAGTTCTTTTTGGAAGAAAATTGACAGGGCCGAAATTTGAACCTTAATGGACCCCAATTTCAGGCCCATAGACACTCCTGTTTGCAGGAAATGTAGGAAACGACCCAGTTGAATTTCCTCCGTCGGGCCTTACTGGCCTCGCACCACGCAACATATTTTTGCCAAATGCGGTGATAATGTTTTGCGGTTACATCCTTCCTGGCTTTGATCAGGATAGGGATGACTTCATCCGGAATGCCTTTTCAGGATCCGGCGTTCAACCGCCATGCCGTCAAACGCAGCCGTGGTAAGTCTTGGAACAGACAGGGTCCTTGCTGGAGCAGGTCCCTTCTTAGAGGTAGAGGCCACGGATCCTCCGTGAGCATCTCTTGAAGTTCCGGTTACCAAGTCCTTCTTGGCCAATCCGGAGCCACGAATATAGTGCTTACTCCTCTCCATCTTATCAATCTCAGTACCTTGGGTATGAGAGGCAGAGGAGGGAACACATACACTGACTGGTACACCCACGGTGTTACCAGAACGTCTACAGCTATTGCCTGAGGGTCCCTTGACCTGGCGCAATACCTGTCGAGTTTTTCCCAATGGTTTATAATCATGTGGAAGACTTCTGGGTGAAGTCCCCACTCTCCCGGGTGGAGGTCGTGCTGAGGAAGTCTGCTTTCCAGTTGTCCACTCCCGGAATGAATACTGCTGACAGTGCTATCACATGATTTTCCGCCCAGCGAAGAATCCTTGCAGCTTCTGCCATTGCCCTCCTGCTTCTTGTGCCACCCTGTCTGTTTACGTGGGTGACTGCCGTGATGTTGTCCGACTGGATCAACACCGGCTGACCTTGAAGCAGAGGTCTTGCTAAGCTTAGAGCATTGTAAATGGCCCTTAGCTTCAGGATATTTATGTGAAGTGATGTCTCCAGACTTGACCATAAGCCCTGGATATTCCTTCCCTGTGTGACTGCTCCCCAGCCTCGCAGGCTGGCATCCGTGGTCACCAGGACCCAGTCCTGAATGCCGAATCTGCGGCCCTCTAGTAGATGAGCACTCTGCAACCACCACAGGAGGGACACCCTTGTCCTTGGTGACAGGGTTATCCGCTGATGCATCTGAAGATGCGACCCGGACCATTTGTCCAGCAGGTCCCACTGGAAAGTTCTTGCGTGGAATCTGCCGAATGGGATTGCTTCGTAGGAAGCCACCATTTTACCCAGAACCCTTGTGCATTGATGCACTGAGACTTGGCTCGGTTTTAGGAGGTTCCTGACTAGCTCGGATAACTCCCTGGCTTTCTCCTCCAGGAGAAAGGCCTTTTTCTGGACTGTGTCCAGGATCATCCCTAGGAACAGAAGACAAGTCGTCGGAACCAGCTGCGATTTTGGAATATTGAGAATCCAATCGTGCTGCCGCAACACTACCTGAAATAGTGCTACACCGACCTCCAACTGTTCCCTGGATCTTACCCTTATCAGGGAATCGTCCAAGTAAAGGATAACTAAAATTCCCTTCCTTCGAAGGAATATCATCATTTCGGCCATTACCTTGGTAAAGACCCGGGGTGCTGTGGACCATCCATACGGCAGCGTCTGAACTGATAGTGACAGTTCTGTACCATAAACCTGAGGTACCCTTGATGAGAAGGGTAAATTTTGACATGAAGGTAAGCATCCTTGATGTCCCGAGACATCATGTAGTCCCCTTCTTCCAGGTTCGCAATCACTGCTCTGAGTGACTCAATCTTGAATTTGAACCTCTGTATGTAAGTGTTCAAAGATTTTAGATTTAGAATCGGTCTCACCGAGCCGTCCGGCTTCGGTACCACAACAGTGTGGAATAATACCCCGTTCCCTGTTGCAGGAGGGGTACCTTGTTATCACCTGCTGGGAATACAGCTTGTGAATGGCTTCCAAAACAGTCTCCCTGTCAGAAGGAGACATTGGTAAAGCTGACTTTAGGAAACGGCGAGGGGGAGACGTCTCAAATTCTAATTTGTACCCCTGAGATATCACCTGAAGGATCCAGGGGTCTACTTGCGAGTGAGCCCACTGCGCGCTGAAATTCATTGAGACGGGCCCCCCACCGTGCCTGATTCTGCTTGTAAAGCCCCAGCGTCATACTGAGGGCTTGGCAGAGGCGGGAGAGGGTTTCTGTTCCTGGGAACTGGCTGATTTCTGCAGCCTTTTTCCTCTCCCTCTGTCACGGGGCAGAAATGAGGAATCTTTTGCCCGCTTGTCCACGAAAAGACTGCGCCTGATAATACGGCGTCTTCTCATGTTGAGAGGCGACCTGGGGTACAAACGTGGATTTCCCAGCTGTTACCGTGGCAACCAGGTCTGAAAGACCGACCCCAAATAACTCCTCCCTTTAATAAGGCAATACTTCCAAATGCCGTTTGGAATACGCATCACCTGACCACTGACGTGTCCATAACCCTCTACTGGTAGGAATGGACAACGCACTTAGACTTGATGCCAGTCGGCAAATATTCCGCTGTGCATCACGCATATATAGAAATGCATCTTTTAAATGCTCTATAGGCAATAATATACTGTCCCTATCTAGGGTATCAATATTTTCAGTCAGGGAATCCGACCACGCCAACCCAGCACTGCACATCCAGGCTGAGGCGATTGCTGGTCGCAGTATAACACCAGTATGTGTGTAAATACATTTTAGGATACCCTCCTGCTTTCTATCAGCAGGATCCTTAAGGGCGGCCATCTCAGGAGAGGGTAGAGCCCTTACAAGCGTGTGAGCGCTTTATCCCCCCTAGGGGGTGTTTCCCAACGCACCCTAACCTCTGGCGGGAAAGGATATAATGCCAATAACATTTTAGAAATTATCAGTTGTTATCGGGGGAAAACCACGCATCATCACACACCTCATTTAATTTCTCAGATTCAGGAAAACTACAGGTAGTTTTTCCTCACCGAACATAATACCCCTTTTTGGTGGTACTCGTATTATCAGAAATGTGTAATAACATTTTTCATTGCCTCAATCATGTAACGTGTGGCCCTACTGGAAGTCACATTTGTCTCTTCACCGTCGACACTGGAGTCAGTATCCGTGTCGGCGTCTATAACTGCCATCTGAGGTAACGGGCGCTTTAGAGCCCCTGACGGCCTATGAGACGTCTGGACAGGCACAAGCTGAGTAGCCGGCTGTCTCATGTCAACCACTGTCTTTTATACAGAGCTGACACTGTCATGTAATTCCTTCCAACAGTTCATCCACTCAGGTGTCGACCCCCTAGGGGGTGACATCACTATTACAGGCAATCTGCTCCGTCTCCACATCATTTTTCTCCTCATACATGTCGACACAAATGTACCGACATACAGCACACACACAGGGAATGCTCTGATAGAGGACAGGACCCCACTAGCCCTTTGGGGAGACAGAGGGAGAGTTTGCCAGCACACACAAGAGCGCTATATATATACAGGGATAACCTTATATAAGTGTTTTTCCCCTTATAGCTGCTGTATCTTTAATACTGCGCGTAATTAGTGCCCCCCCCTCTCTTTTATAACCCTTTCTGTAGTGTAGTGACTGCAGGGGCGAGACAGGGAGCTTCCCTCCAACGGAGCTGTGAGGGAAAATGGCGCCAGTGTGCTGAGGAGATAGGCTCCGCCCCCTTATCGGCGGCCTTATCTCCCGTTTTTCTATGTATTTTGGCAGGGGTTAAATGCATCCATATAGCCCAGGAGCTATATGTGATGCATTCTTTTGCCATCCAAGGTGTTTATTATTGCGTCTCAGGGCGCTCCCCCCCAGCGCCCTGCACCCTCAGTGACCGGAGTGTGAAGTGTGCTGAGAGCAATGGCGCACAGCTGCAGTGCTGTGCGCTACCTTGTTGAAGACAGGACGTCTTCTGCCGCCGATTTTCCGGACCTCTTCTGCCTTCTGGCTCTGTAAGGGGGCCGGCGGCGCGGCTCTGGGACCCATCCAGGCTGGGCCTGTGATCGCCCCTCTGGAGCTAATGTCCAGTAGCCTAAGAAGCCCAATCCACTCTGCACGCAGGTGAGTTCGCTTCTTCTCCCCTTAGTCCCTCGATGCAGTGAGCCTGTTGCCAGCAGGTCTCACTGAAAATAAAAAACCTAAACTAAAACTTTCACTAAGAAGCTCAGGAGAGCCCTTGGTGTGCACCCTTCTCGTTCGGGCACAGAGATCTAACTGAGGCTTGGAGGGGGGTCATAGGGGGAGGAGCCAGTGCACACCACATAGTCCTAAAGCTTTCTTTAGATGTGCCCAGTCTCCTGCGGAGCCGCTATTCCCCATGGTCCTTACGGAGTCCCCAGCATCCACTTAGGACGTTAGAGAAAATTATAATGATTTTGCAGAAATTGAGACTTGATAATTTTTTTAGGCTGATGGATAACCTGAGTAACAGATTATGTTGGTAACAATATTGGTCTCTAGATTGTGTACAGCTTACTTTGAAAAATTATAGCAACTTCACAGCAATTTAAAATTATTAATGCAGATTCTTTTTCTGGGGTGAGTGCTACATGATGCATTATACTGTACTTTTCCAGTGACGGCTGGTTGTACTAGCTGTGGCTGGAATTTTCACATGGACTTACAATCTTTTGATGACTAAGAACTTTGCATGATCATCAAGTACAACTTCAGCCCCATAAAAATTAACATGTAATTTATTCCCCCTCCATTACTGTCAGCAAAAGCAACAACACCAGATGTATAGCCAACATACTGTATACACTGTTATTATTTGTATTGCCCTCAGAATTTTCATATCCTCCATTTTTTTCCCCAAAAAGTGGTTATGGCATTTTTTTAATGTTTCATCTGGGTGGATGTTTACTGCTGCGAAAATGTAAAACAACAGTTTTTTTACCCACCCGATTAGATGATGTGGCTTGGAAACGTTTTTTGGAACTTGTTTGTAAGGTTGTGCATGATGGAGAGTTAACAGCCAGGGCATTGTCCCTTATTAAATTACATATACAGTTTGTTATAACATGTAATAGACCTATGCTTCTTTTATGCTTATGCAGCTACTGAAAAGTAGGTATATATAATTAGTATTGTCCCTTATCTGCAAACACAATTTGTCACTCATTTACATTTTTTACAATTCTAAGGTGAGACTTGTATTGTTAAAAGAAATAATTACACATTTTTGGGAGTTATGCTGCTTTAGATGTGAAGGGATTTGTACTGTGTAAGTATGGGGGACATCCAAGTACAGGATGCAGTTAATATACCGGCTGTCGGGATCCTGGCATTCAGGAGACCGACGCCGGAATACCAACAGCCATGAAATCTCGCCTCCTGGAATCCCAACCAACGCTGGGTATTTCCACTCGATTGGTGGGTCCATGCCAAACGAGTAGCAATATAACCTGGGTCTGAAGCATGTAGAGTGCAGCAAGCCCATGAGGGGACTCGCTGCCTCACTGTCGGGATTCCGGTAGAAAGGTTGCCACTGTCGGTATACTGACAGCCTGCATCTCTTCTGCTGGTATATCATATGTATTACTCAAGTACATGTTGCCAGTAATAATAGGAAAGGTATTTGCTACATTCCCTTCATCATGCTGTATGTGTTGTCTCATTTTGATCTGACATAAAAAAAATTGTGTAAGCGTGTCAAATACAACAAGAAGTAAAGGCTCAAATGTATTAAGCCATAAAAAGTGATAAAGTGGAGATGGATAAAGGGATCAATTCATGAAGCAGTGTAAAGAGTGGAGAAGTGAGCCTGTGGAGAAGTTACCCATGGCAACCAATCAGCTGCTCCGTACAATTTTATAGTATGCAAACTGTAAATGTTACTTCAATGGTGACTGGTTGCCATGGGCAACTTCTCCACTGGCTCACTAACGGGTCTATTCATGAAGCAGTAAAAAGTGTGGAGAAGTGAGCCTGTGGAGAAGTTGCCCATGACAACCAATCAGCATTGAAGTATCATTTATAAATTGCATACTATACAATTGTACAGAGCAGCTGATTGATTGCCACGGGCAACTTCTCCACAGGCTTACTTCTCCACTCTTTTCACTGCTTGATAAAGAGACCCCTAAGCCACCCTTTTCACTACTTCATGAACAGACCCCAAAGAGTGATAAAGTACCAACCGACCAGCTCCTGCCAGTTTCAAACACAGCCTGTAACATGGCAATCAGGAAGCTGATTGGCTGGTACTTTATCACTCTTTATCGGTCTCCACTTTATCACTTTTTAAGGCTTAATACATTTGGACCAAAGCATCAAAAAACTAGTTAGAACACTCAACCAGTCTTAAGGTATTCTAATAATGTAATATGCAGGGCAGATTAGTACTATAGCTTCAGGCAGCAGGAAAATGAAGTCTGAGAAGAACTTGATAGTGCCAGTGCTGACCTGTTGTATATACTCTGAAATTGTGACAGCCTTGACAAAGGTCCCTGTAGGGACCAAAATGTTGATATATTCTGAACTTGCACCAATAAACCCCATGACTTTTGTTAAACTAAATTGGACAAGACTGGTGAGTGCCTTTTATTCCATATTGTGGAACCATACCTATTTTGATTAGGACTGCCTTTGGGATTTTCCTTAAAAGTGCACCACAGCAGATTACCATTGTGCTGGTGACAGTGCAGGACTTTTTTTTGCTGTATATACAGTACTGTGCAAAAGTTTTAGGCAGGTGTAGAATAAATGCTGAAAAGTAAGAAACTTTCAAAAATAGAAGTGTTAATAGATTATTTTGATCAAAAAATGCTAAGTGTATGAACAGCAGAGAAATCTAAATCAAATCAATATTTGGTGTGACCACCCTTTACTTTTAAAACAGCATAACAGCATACATTTTTCTATATACACTTGCACACAGTTTCTGAAGGACCTTGGCAGGAAAGTTGCTCCAAACATCTTGGAGAAATAGCCACAGATCTTCTATGGATGTAGGCCTGGCAAAATCCTTCTGTCTCTTCATGTCATTTTAGACAGACTTGATGCTGTTGAGATTCGGGCTCTGTGGGGGCCATTTCACCACTTCCAGAACTCCTTGTTCTTCTTTTATGCTGAAGATAGTTCTTAAAGACATTGGCTATTTGTTTTGCGTCATTGTCCTGCTGCAAAATAAATTTGGAGCCAAGCATCAGATGCCTCCTTGCTAATAAGTACCTTCCTGTATTTGTCAGCATTGAGGACACCATTAATCCTGACCAGGGGGGTTATTCAGAGTTATTAGCAAACCAAAAAAGTTAGCAATTGGGCAAAACCATGTTGCACTGCAGATGGGACAGATGTAACATGTGCAGAGAGATTTAGATTTGGGTGGATTATATTGTTTCTGTGCAGGGTAAACACTGGCTGCTTTACTTTTACACTGAAATTTAGTTTTTAGTTTGAACACAGCCCATCCAAATCTAAATCTGTCTGCACATGTTACATCTGCCCCACCTGCAGTGCAACATGGTTTTGCCCAATTACTAACAGTTTTGGTTTGCTAACAACTCTGAATAACCCCTCAAATTTCCAACCACATTTGCTGAAATGCAGCACCAAACTTGCAAGGAACCTCCACCATGCTTCACTGTTGCCTGTAGACACTCATTATTGTACCGCTCTTGAGCCCCTTGCCGAAAAAACTGCCTTCTGTTACAGCTGAATATTTCACATGTTGACTAATTAGTCCAGAACACCTGCTGCCATTTTTCTTCACCCCAGTTCCTTTGTTTCCATGCATAGTTGAGTTGCTTGTCTTGTTTTGTTTGACACCACTGCAATAATATGATTTACAACACCTTCCAACTCTGTATCACGACATTTTACTAGATGGATGTGAAGCTTGTTGTAATGAGTTTAGGAATGAGAATACATTTATCTCGCTCTACTACATAATCTAAGGTAAGACAACACGCTATCTCATGTCATAGGCAGGGATCTATGTTACAATGACATAAAATACGTAATTAAACTAAGTAATTGACTATAATGTCATGCTCTATGACACAAAAACAACTTTACTGCAGTTAACTTATAATTACATTTTATTCATAAATATGCAATTTCCCATCTACTATGGCATAGGCACTAGCGGTTTGTTTATTATAGACTTGTACAAGCAAAAAAATTTGTACAGTTATGTCACTGATAATTTATTCATATTTCCTATCCAAGCTACAAGGACTAGAAAATATAAACCTGGTTTAGCTTGGAGGCAATTAATTCTATTTCTACATAAAATAGTAATTCTTAATTAGTTTGTGCATAAACTTCAATGTTGTGTCTTCAAAACATACAGGGGTAAATTTACTAAGATGGGAGTTCTATTTAAGATGGGATGTTGCCCATAGCAACCAATCAGATTCTACTTCTCATTTATCTAGCACCTTCTAAAAGATAATACCTGGAATCTGATTGGTTGCTATAGGCAACATCCCATCTTAAATAGAACTCACATCTTAGTAAATTTACCCCACAGTGTGGGTTATACTAAAGTACAGTGTTTATTTAGTGGTATTTTGATGCTATCAGACCACGTGTCTGTTTTTTTTTTTGCTTCCAGTTCACTCGAATGAACTAAACTTTTACAATATCTGTGTCAGTTGAGGTCACATCTTGTGCCCGCGATGTACAGCGGCTCCCCCTGCAGTTACTTCTGCGCATGTGCCATCTAGACATTCCCTGGCAACGTTGAGAACAATTACTGGGGATTCAGGGCCTAATTCAGCATGGGTTGTAGTTGTGCAAAAAATTGGACAACTAAAACCCTTTACACTGACATGATAGCTGCATAGGCAGAGAGCCACCATATTTTGGGTCGCAGCGGCTGTGTGTGATGTCATGCAGCCGTCACAGCCCATCCCACAAATGGTCTGGACACGTCTGCTTTGTCCGGACCACACCGCATAATCAGGAAGAGACATTCGTATATGTGAGACGCTGACACATCTCTCTGTGTGTGGACGCGCAGTGTGGCTTCTATGCATGCGCACACTGCAGAAGGGCTTTAGCATGTGAATGCATTGTAGATGCGTTCCATGCTGAATCGGGCTCTCAGTGCACTAAAGCAAGTTGTGATAGGCCCAGTTGGAAGTCCAATATCCTGACTCTTACCAGGCTTATCATTATAAAGGAGGGACTCTCTAGTTTCTGGATGTACCAAAAGCAATCTGGTAGACCACATAGAACTGGAAATATTCAGCATCAAAGTTGGCAGCATCTACCCAGAAATGAGTGCACCAAGGTGGTCATTCTGAGTTGTTCTCTAGCTGTTTTTGGTCGCTGCGCAGTGATCAGGCAAAAAAATGGCACTTTTGCGCATGCGTATGCGGCACAATGCGCACTCGCGATGTACTTTCACAACAGCCGATGCAGTTTCACACAAGGTCTAGCGACGCTTTTCAATCGCACTGCTGGCCGCAGAGTGATTGACAGGAAGTGGGTGTTTCTGGGAGGTAACTGACCATTTTCGGGGAGTGTGTGGAAAAACGCAGGCATGCCTGGGGAAACGCAGGCATGGCTGGCCGAACGCAGGTTGTGTTCGTGATTTCAAAACAGGAACTAAACAGTCTGAAGTGATCGCAAGCTAGGAGTAGTTCTCGAGCTGCTCAGAAACTGCACAATCTTTTTTTGTAGCTGTGCTGCGATCCTTTCGTTCACACTTCTGCTAAGCTAAGATACACTCCCAGAGGGCAGCGGTTTAGTGTTTGCACAGCTGCTAAAAGCAGCTAGCAAGTGAACAATTCGGAATGAGGGCCCAAGTCCCTATTTGAAACTTCTCTGACTGCCCAGTTGAAAGTCCAATATCTCCGCTCCTACCATGCTCCTGAGCCCGGGACAGACGTTATTGTGTAGGGAGACTCTCTAGTTTCTGTAAATTACTAAAGTACTTAAACTTGGTGGCAATTAAAAAAACAGGAGGCACAATAAAAATTGGGGCTAGCAATAGTACATATGCTTGCAATCTCCACAGACGGCTATAGGAAGTAGAAATGAGTGGAGCGGGTTCAGTTCCCTGAGAACCAAACCCCCCCAAAATTCACGCTCTGAGCCAGTATCCAAGCCTGGCTCAGGACTTCCAGCCATACTCAGAAAGCAGAACGAGGCAAAACGTCATCATCCCATTGTTGGATTCTCGCAGGTTTTGGAATCCATATAAACAGCCATGCATCAACACCAATTTCACTCCAGACTTGGAGAGTGAGGGAGACAGACCTCTGTCTCTCTGTGGGTGGTGGCGTCAGGTGGGGTTAGTGTGTGCTCTGTACGGGTGCTGCTGCAGTCACTGTGGTATACCTGTGCTGTGTTAGGGGTGCTGTCCTGGCTGACTGGGCTGTCACTGGTGTTTCATGTGCTGTTATGGGTGCTGCATCTGTACATGGGTGTTGCTGTCCAGGCTGTCACTGTGTTGTACAGGGGGCAGGGGCACTGTCCTCATGTATGCTGTAAAGTATAGGGGTGCTGCTGTTAAAATAACATTACACTGGCCCTGTATGCTGTAAAAATTCAGGGGTGCAGTTGTTAAAAATTAAAAGCACACTGCTCCTGTATGCTGTAAAAATATACGGGTGCTGCATTAAAATAACATTACACTGTATGCTGTAAAACATTACACTGTATGCTGTAAAAATTCAGGGGTGCAGTTGTATAAAATTAAAAGCACACTGCTCCTATATGCTGTAAAAATATAGGGGTGATGCTGTTAAAATAACATTACACTGGCCCTGTATGATGTAAACATTTAGGGGTGCAGTTGTTAAAAATTAAAAGCACACTTGTCCTGTATGCTATAAAAAAAATAGGAGTGCTGCTGTTAAAATAACATTACACTGGCCCTGTATGCTGTAAAAATTCAGGGGTCCAGTTGTTAAAAATTAAAAGTACACTGGTCCTATATTCTGTAAAAATATAGAGATGCTGCTGTTAAAATAATATTACACTGGCCCTGTCTTGGGGTGCATTAAAATCAATGTACACTGGCCCTATCTTGTATGCTGTAAAAATTCTGGGGTGCAGTGAAAATAAATGTACACTGGCCCTGTATGCTGTAAAAATTCAGGGGTGTAGTGAAAATAAATGTACACTTACCCTTTCTTGTATGCTGTAATAATTCTAGGGTGCAGTGAAAATCAATAAACACTGGCCCTGTCTTGTATGCTGTAAAAATTTGGGGGTGCAGTGACAATAAATGTACACTGGCCATGTATGTTGTCAAAATTCAGAGGTGCAGTGAAAATAAATGTACAATGGCCCTGTCTTGTATGCTGCAATAATTCTAGGGTGCAGTGAAAATCAATGTGTACTGGCCCAGTCTTGTATGCTGTAATAATTCTAGGGTGTTGTGAAAATCAATGTACACTGGCCTTGTCTTGTATGCTGTAAAAAATGAGGTGTGCAGTGAAAATAAAATGAGCACTGGCCCTGCATGCTGTAAAAATTCAGGGGCGATGTTTTTAAAATAAAAGCACACTGGTCCTGTATGCTGTAAAAATACAGGGGTGCAGTGAAAATAAATGTACATTGGCCTTGTCTATCATGCTGTAAAATTACAGGGGTGTTGTGAAAATACAGGGGTGTTGGCACTGTCTGCAGTTGCGATGTCTAGGCCTGACCTTCACAATACTGTATGGGAAAAGGAGGCTCCTACCACCATTTGCACGCCCCCTGAAAGTGCTGGGAGGACCACCACCAGTCCAGTTGCTGATATTGAGATTGAGGATGTCACTGCAGAAGTACACCAGGATGAGGAGGATATGGGTGTTGCTGGTGCTGCAGAGGAAGTTGATGATGAGGATTCTGATGGTGATGTGGTTTGTTTGAAAAAGCACCAGTGGACACAGTTGTTCCCCATGGGATAAAAAAAACCCATTGTCATGCCTGGGCAAAATACAAAAAAAGCTACCTCTTCCGTGTGGAATTATTTCTCTACAAATCTGGACAACAGCTGTCAAGCCATCTGCTGTGTTTGTCAATACATAATAAGTAGGGGTAAGGACATTAACCACCTAGGAACACCCTCCCTTATACGTCACCTGCAGCACATTCATCATAAGTCATTGTCAAATTCAGAAACTTTGGGTAATAGCATAAGCAGTCCACTGACACCTAAATGATGTGGTTTGTTTTTTGAATAGTATTTCTCTGTGATGATGAGGATGTAAACACTGATGGGTGGGGGGGGGGGGGGGGAATCTGAGGATGAGGATGACATCTTGCCTCTGTAGAGCCAGGTTGTGCAAGGAGAGATTAATTGCTTCTTTTTTGGTGGGGGCCCAAAGAAACCAATCATTTCAGCCACAGTCATGGGGCAGACCATGTCATTGAAATGATTGGTTTGTTAAAGTGTGCATGTCCTGTTTATACAACATAAGGGTGGGAGGGCGCAAGGACAATTCTATCTTGCATGTTTTTTCTTTGGCATGTCATTCCAGGGGTGATGCCATATATGGTGTGCTGCCCCTCTGCCATATCAGTCCAGGGGTGCTGTCCCACTGCCGTTTAAATCCAGGGATGCTGTTGCCTGTCTTCTGTGCTGTGTAATTCTTCAGGGGTGCTGCCTGTGCTGTATAAATCCAGGGGTGCTGCCGTATAATTCCAGGGATGCTGCTGTACTTGATCCTAGGTTTAAATAAAAGCCTAGAGCAGATATGAAACAAGCTTCAACATCACAAACAGATTTGTGAAAACATAGCCGCAAATGTGGAAATGGAAATTGTCAAAGTGTTTTTAAGTAAAGTGGGGAGAGACCACATTTGTGACCAAAGTCAGTGTTACTCAGAAGAGACTGAATCATAATCCAGCGCAACTGCCAGAGAGGTAAAATTGCGATTTTCTGCAAGAGCATTAGAGGTTCTTCTCAATTAATTAATTTTAGGGACTCACTCAAATGAATGGCTCCAATTAGTCAACCTTAATTTTTATTTATTATTGATCTTCCACATTTTGGGATTATTTATTTAGAAGATGCGCATTTGTTGTACAGGGATCTTCTTTTCCTTAGGGCTGCGTAGGGTTATCGCAAGACCTTGCAGTGTTAGAAGAACAGAGTTTCTTGCATTGCATCAGCTTTCCATTGCACTGCAGCACTAGATGGGCCAGTATCTCCTGTGAGGCACAAACAGTTACTGAATAAGGCCCAGTATGGAGTCTCATGGTGGCTTACAGCCAGGAAGATGTCTGGCTTGCCATGTTGAGGCATGCTGTGGGCACAGAGGTTAACATTGCTTCCTCCAAACTGCACTTGCCCTATCCAGGGCTGCTGTGGGGGCTCAGAAGGGGCTGCTAAAACATCTAAGGGGCTGCTTTATTTAAAAATAAAATATGAATAAAATAAACAGGACACACAGGTACAGTATGCTCACATTCGTGTAAATTGGACACACAGGTATGCTCACATGCATGTAACTGGGAGCTGTAAGAAACAAAAATAATGCATCTGCCACAAAATATGTAAATTAAAATGCAATAAAAAAAATGGAAAAAAAGAAACCCACAAGATTTTCACTAAATAAGTCTCCAGTCTCCGTGGAGGGGGAAATATCCAATCTTGATCCTGTGGTATATAGTTTATTTGCATCCCAGCATTAAATCTGAGATTATCTTAATCCCTAAAAATAGAGAAGTGGGTACAATTTTGGAGGCTATGGACCCTAGTTTTTTTTTTTGTTTGTCCAGTAATGTGGTAATTAATAAGGATATATTTGCTTGGTTGAAGTCCTTTCTGTTCCACACCAATATAGGAGTGGAGATGAAAGCCTGTGTGTTGTTCCTGATTGCATGTGCCTCACTAATTTTGAATCACCTTCTTGACACTGTCCTCTTCCTCTTGCCTCTTCTCATAATGTGAAAAGTCCTCAAATATGGAGGTGGTATGTTTGTAGCTAGCTATGATTTGGAGAACTTGGCGAGCTTTTTCCAGAGGGAACAACCACCTGTCACTGAAATGATGGGTTTATTAAACTGTACATGTCCTGTTTAAACAACATAATGGTGTGTGGGAAGGCCCAAGACAATTCCATCTTTCACCTCTTTTTTCTTCTTCTTTGCATTATGTGCTCTTTGGGGCCTAGTTTTTAAAACTGCCATCCTGTCTGCCACTGCAGTCCCACTCCTAGATGGGCCAGGTGTTTGTGCTGCCCATTTAGCTTAGTCATCCAGCGACCTCGGTGCAACCTTTTAGCCTAAAAACAATATTGTGAGGTGTGAGGTGTTCAGAATAGACTGTAAAGGAGTGGAAATGAATGTTATTGAGGTTAATAATACCTAGGATCAAAACTACACCCAAAATCTGAGATTTTAACTGGTTTTATGTTTTTTTTCTCAAAAATCATCCAGATCCAAAACCAAAACCCAAAAGAGTGGTTTTGGCAAAACCAATCCATATCCAAAACACGAGAGGGGATCCAGATCCAAAACCAAAACACAAAACCCGAAAAGTGTCCGTCACACAAATAAGATTTTAAACCTACCGGTAAATCTTTTTCTCGTAGTCCGTAGAGGATGCTGGGGACTCCGTAAGGACCATGGGGATAGACGGGCTCCGCAGGAGACATGGGCACTTTAAGAAAGACTTTAGGTATGGGTGTGCACTGGCTCCTCCCTCTATGCCCCTCCTCCAGACCTCAGTTAGAGAAACTGTGCCCAGAGGAGACGGACAGTACGAGGAAAGAATTTTTGTTAAACCAAGGGCAAGATTCATACCAGCCACACCATTCACACCGTATAACTTGTGATATACTAACCAGTTAACAGTATGAAAAAACAACATAGCATCAGTCGGAGACCGATGAAAACTTTAACATAACCCTTATGTAAGCAAAACTATATACAAGTCTTGCAGAAGTAGTCCGCACTTGAGACGGTCACGCAGCATCCTCTACGGACTACGAGAAAAAGATTTACCGGTAGGTTTAAAATCTTATTTTCTCTTACGTCCTAGAGGATGCTGGCGACTCCGTAAGGACCATGGGGATTATACCAAAGCTCCCAAACGGGCGGGAGAGTGCGGATGACTCTGCAGCACCGATTGAGCAAACAGGAGGTCCTCCTCAGCCAGGGTATCAAACTTATAGAACTTTGCAAAGGTGTTTGAACCCGACCAAGTAGCAGCTCGGCACAGCTGTAGTGCCGAGACCCCTCGGGCAGCCACCCAAGACGAGCCCACCTTCCTAGTGGAATGGGCCTTGACCGATTTTGGTAACGGCAATCCAGCTGTCGCATGCGCCTGCTGAATCGTGTTACAGATCCAGCGAGCAATATTCTGCTTTGAAGCAGGAGCGCCAACCTTGTTGGCTGCATACAGGACAAACAGTGCTTCTGTTTTTCTGACTATAGCCATTCTGGCCACGTAAATTTTCAAAGCCCTGACCACATCAAGGGACTCGGAATCCTCCAAGTCTCGTGTAGCCACAGGCACCACAATAGGTTGGTTCATATTAAAAGATGACACCACCTTAGGCAAATATTGAGGATGGGTCCGCAATTCCGCTCTATCCATATGGAAAACTAGATAGGGGCTTTTATGAGACAAAGCCGCCAATTCCGACAATCGCCTAGCCGAAGCCAAGGCTAACAACATGACCACCTTCCAAGTGAGATATTTTAACTCCACTGTTTTAAGTGGTTCGAACCAGTGCGACTTAAACCACGTTGCCACCGGAGGTACAAAAGGAGGTTGAATATGCAGCACTCCCTTCACAAAAGTCTGTACTTCTGGGAGAGAAGCCAATTCTTTTTGAAAGAAAATGGATTAGGCCGAAATCTGAACCTTAATGGAGCCTAATTTTAGGCCCAAATTCACTCCAGTTTGTAGGAAGTGAAGGAAACGGCCCAGATGGAATTCTTCCATAGGAGCATTCCTGGCCTCACACCAAGAAACATATTTTCGCCATATACGGTGATAATGTTTAGCTGTCACGTCCTTCCAAGCCTTTATCAGAGTAGGAATGACCTCATCTGGAATGCACTTTTCCGCTAGGATCCGGCGTTCAACCGCCATGCCGTCAAACACAATCGCGGTAAGTCTTGGAACAGACAGGGCCCCTGTTGCAACAGGTCCTGTCTTAGAGGAAGAGGCCACGGATCTTCTGTGAGCATCTCCTGCAGATCCGGATACCAGGCCCTTCGTGGCCAATCTGGAACAATGAGAATTGTCTGTACTCCTCTTTTTCTTATTATTCTCAACACCTTTGGGATGAGAGGAAGAGGAGGAAACACATAGACCGACTGGAACACCCACGGTGTCACTAGGGCGTCCACAGCTACCGCCTGAGGGTCTCTTGACCTGGCGCAATACCTCTGCAGCTTTTTGTTGAGGCAGGATGCCATCATGTCTATCTGGGGCAGTCCCCACTGACTTGTAATCTGTGCAAAGACTTCCTGATGAAGTCCCCACTCTCCTGGATGCAGGTCGTGTCTGCTGAGGAAGTCTGCTTCCCAGTTGTCCACTCCCGGAATGAACACTGCTGACAGTGCGCTTTCATGATTTTCCGCCCAGCGAAGAATCCTGGTGGCTTCTGGCATTGCCACTCTGCTCCTTGTGCCACCCTGGTGGTTTACATGAGCCACTGCGGTGATGTTGTCTGACTGGATCAGAACTGGTAAGTTGCGAAGAAAGTTCTCCGCTTGACGAAGGGCGTTGTATATGGCCCTCAGCTCCAGGACGTTGATGTGAAGACAAGTCTCTTGACTTGACCAAAGACCCTGGAAGTTTCTTCCTTGTGTGACTGCTCCCCAACCTCGGAGGCTCGCGTCCGTGGTCACCAGAACCCAGTCCTGAATACCAAACCTGCAACCCTCTAGAAGGTGAGCACTCTGCAGCCACCACAGGAGAGATACCCTGGCCCTGGGTGACAGGGTGATCAAATGATGAATCTGTAGATGTGACCCGGACCACTTGTCCAGTAGGTCCCATTGGAAGGTCCTCGCATGGAACCTGCCGAATGGAATGGCCTCGTAAGATGCCACCATCTTTCCCAGGACTCGAGTGCAGTGATGCACTGACACCTGTTTTGGTTTCAATAGGTTCCTGACCAGAGTCATGAGTTCTTGAGCCTTTTCCATTGGAAGATAAACCCTTTTCTGGTCCGTATCCAGAATCATGCCCAAGAAGGTCAGACGAGCCGTAGGAACCAGCTGCGACTCCGGGATATTGAGAATCCAGCCGTGTTGCTGTAACACCTTCAGTGAAAGTGACACGCTGTTCAGTAACTGCTCTCGTGATCTCGCTTTTATGAGGAGATCGTCCAAGTACGGGATAATTGTGACACCCTGCTTGCGTAGGAGCACCATCATTTCCGCCATTACCTTGGTGAAAATTCTCGGGGCCATGGAAAGCCCAAACGGCAACGTCTGAAATTGGTAATGACAATCCTGTACCGCAAATCTCAGGTACGCCTGATGAGGTGGATATATGGGAACATGAAGGTATGCATCCTTTATGTCCAGAGATACCATAAAATCCCCCCCCTTCCAGGCTGGCGATGACCGCCCTGAGCGATTCCATCTTGAACTTGAACCTTTTCAAGTGTAGGTTCAGGGATTTTAAATTTAAAATGGGTCTGACTAAACCGTCCAGTTTCGGGACTACAAACAGGGTTGAGTAATATCCCCTCCCTTGTTGAAGTAGGGGAACCTTGACCACCACCTGTTGAAGATACAATTTGTGAATTGCATTTAACACTATCTCCCTTTCTGGGGGAGAAGTCTGCAGGGCCGATTTGAGGCACCTTTTCGAATTCCAGCTTGTAACCCTGAGAAACAATTTCTATTGCCCAGGGATCCACCTGTGAGTGAACCCAGATGTGGCTGAAAATTGGAAGACGTGCCCCCACTGGGGCGAACTCCCTTAGCGGAGCCCCAGCGTCATGCGGTGGATTTTGTAGAGGCCGGGGAGGACTTCTGTTCCTGGGAACTAGCTGTGTTGTGCAGCTTTTTTTCCTCTGCCCTTACCTCTGGCAAGAAAGGACGCACCTAGTACTCTCTTGTTTCTTTGTGACCGAAAGGACTGCATTTGATAATGTGGTGCTTTCTTAGGCTGTGAGGGAATATAAGGCAAAAAATTTGATTTACCAGCTGTAGCTGTGGAGACCAGGTCCGAGCGACCTTCCCCAAATAATTCCTCACCCTTGTAAGGTAAAACCTCCATATGCCTCTTTGAGTCGGCATCACCTGTCCATTGCCGGGTCCATTGGACTTGTCTAGCAGAAATCGACATAGCGTTGATTCTAGAACCCAGTAGACCAATGTCTCTTTGAGCATCTCTCATATATAAGACAGCATCTTTTATATGTCCTAGGGTCAATAAGATGGTATCCTTATCCAGGGTTTCAATTTCTGCTGATAAGGTATCTGTCCATGCTGCTACAGCGCTACACACCCAAGCCGACGCAATAGCCGGTCTGAGTAAGGTACCCGAAAGTGTGTAAATGGACTTCAAGGTAACCTCCTGCTTGCGATCAGCAGGATCCCTGAGGGTAGCCGTATCTTGGGATGGCAGCGCTACCTTTTTGGATAAGCGTGTCAACGCTTTGTCCACCCTAGGGGAGGATTCCCACCGTATCCTGTCCGTTGGCGGGAAAGGATACGCCATAAGAATCCTTTTGGGAATCTGCAGTTTTTTGTCTGGAGATTCCCAAGCTTTTTCACATAACTCATTCAGCTCATGTGAGGGAGGAAAGGTTACCTCAGGTTTCTTTCCCTTATACATGTGTACCCTCGTGTCAGGGACAGGGGGTTCCTCTGTGATATGCAAAACATCTTTTATTGCAATAATCATATATCGAATACATTTAGCCAATTTTGGCTGTAACTTTGCATCATCGTAGTCGACACTGGAGTCAGAATCCGTGTCGGTATCTGTGTCTACTATTTGGGATAGTGGGCGCTTTTGAGACCCCGAAGGTCCCTGCGACATAGGGACAGACATGGGTTGACTCCCTGGCTGTTCCCTAGCTTCCGCTTTGTCTAATCTTTTGTGCAATAAATTTACATTAGCACTTAAAACATTCCACATATCCATCCAGTCAGGTGTCGGCGTTGTCGACGGAGACACTACATTCATTTGCTCCTCCTCCTCCTCCCTAGGAAATCCTTCTACCTCAGACATGTCGACACACGCGTACCGACACACTACACACTCAGGGAATCCTCTTATCTGAAGACAGTTCCCCCACAAGGCCCTTTGGAGAGACAGAGAGAGAGTATGCCAGCACACACCCAGCGCTAAATGACCCAGGAAAAAACACACACAATATGTTTACCTAGATAGCGCTGTATGTATTTTGCACCAAATATGTGCCCCCCCTTCTTTAAAACCCTCTTTCACCATGGATAAGCAGGGGAGAGTCCGGGGAGCTTCCTCTCAGCGCTGTGCTGTGGAGAAAATGGCGCTGGTGAGTGCTGAGGAAGAAGCCCCGCCCCCTCGACAGCGGGCTTCTGTCCCGCTCAAAAATCTAAAAACCTGGCTGGGGCTCTTTATATATACAGTGTCCAGCTGTATATATATACTTTTGCCAGAAACAAGGTTTATTGCTGCTCAGGGCGCCCCCCCCTACGCCCTACACCCTTACAGTGACTGCCGTTTGTGTGTGCTGTGTGTGAGCAATAGCGCACAGCTTTACTGCTGTGCGTTACCTCAGTGAAGATCTGAAGTCTTCTGCCGCCTCTGAAGTCTTCTTTCTTCTCATAATCACCCGGCTTCTATCTTCCGGCTCTGCGAGGAGGATGGCGGCGCGGCTCTGGGACGGACGGCGAGGGTGAGACCTGCGTACTGATCCCTCTGGAGCTAATGGTGTCCAGTAGCCTAAGAAACAGAGCCTAACGTTAAAGTAGGTCTGCTTCTCTCCCCTCAGTCCCTCGATGCAGGGAGTCTGTTGCCAGCAGGCTCCCTGAAAATAAAAAACCTAACAAATATACTTTCTTTCAGGAAACTCAGGAGAGCTCCCTGTAATGCACCCAGTCTCCTCTGGGCACAGTAGTAAACTGAGGTCTGGAAGAGGGGCATAGAGTGAGGAGCCAGTGCACACCCATACTAAAAGTTCTTTCTTAAAGTGCTCATGTCTCCTGCGGAGCCCGTCTATCCCCATGGTCCTTACGGAGTCCCCAGCATCCTCTAGGACGTAAGAGAAAGGAAGTGACTGCTACAGAAACACTGCTGGATTTAAAGAATGCAGAAAGAAACACTTATTTTTTCAATAAAACTTCATTAGTACATGCTGCAGTTACTGTAACAGGGAACGCAGTAAGCATGAGTTACCGCAAGATTTGACATTAGTACAACCCGCCCCAAGTGAGGTCTGCAGGTGGCAGTCAAAGTAATTTGTACATAAGCAAAGACTTGCAGAGTGACATATTGAAGT
This sequence comes from Pseudophryne corroboree, assembly GCF_028390025.1. Taxonomy (NCBI): domain Eukaryota; kingdom Metazoa; phylum Chordata; class Amphibia; order Anura; family Myobatrachidae; genus Pseudophryne; species Pseudophryne corroboree. Next base: position 488,049,366 of record NC_086444.1, on the reverse strand, counting down.
GGGACTTATTCACTGATTTTTCTACTACTAGATTGCATACATTATTTAACCCCATTTATCGTTTATAGAATTGCAGGTCTTAAAGGGTCATTTTAGTTATATCAAGTGTTAAGTTTTTACATATACAGTATGTATACACATTGTTAAGTTTGTTTCATGGATCTTACTCATATTTATTCACAGCATACAGTAGGCTGCCACTCATAGGCGTGCGCAGGGGGAGTTCCTGGTGCACACAGGCACCCCCTAATGTCTGTCACCCTCTCACACACACCTGCTGCTGCAGTATCGGTGATCGCCGAGTGTGCTCATTTCTGTCCTCCCGCCCATTGCGCCCGCCACCCCCTCCGCTCAGTCTGGTTGTCATTCATTTGTATGGGTGCAACATCACTGACGTAATCCTACTCCCAGTTCCTCTAACCTGTGGGATGTGTTGTGATGATGTCATGCCGCGTGCATGCCCGCTCATGCTCCTACCCACGCTCTCTCTCTCCTTATCATGTGCCAACGCCACAGAATACAGCGTTCCTCTTGGAGGAGGACAAGTTCAAATTCAGTATCAATATATATTTTGAGCGATTAGGATATAATCTATGGTAATAAAATATACAAATGTAACATATATTAAACAGATTTTTTATATATATATATATAGACACGCCAGATAGGTGGTGCTAGATACGCCCATTAGGTGGTGTTAGACATGCCCAATAGGCGGTGCTAAACACACCCTTCTAATCGTGCACCCCCTAATAAAATGTCCTGCGCACGCCTATGCTGCCACTATGACCATTTCCTCCAATCATCTTGTGCACAATTGATGGAAATACTCCAGCATTTGTTTTGCACAAATATACAAAGTTAAATGAAATGATTCCTCTTGTAAGTTCATCTTCTTCCAGTTAATTGATCATACCCTCAGAGGGACACACAACCCATGCACCCAGCTGGTACCGAGGCAATTCCAGACCAGTGGCATCAGCAGGGACATTGACACTGCTGCTAAATTCATTGGTGCTGGTGCTGCCACAGTTGATGTGGCTGGATCTGGTGCTGGTATTGGAACAGTTTTCGGCCGTCTCATCATTGGTGGTTATGCCAGAAATCCTTCCTTGAAACAGCAGCTGTTCTCATATGCCATCTTATGATTTGCCCTGTCTCAAGCTATGGGTCTGTTTTGTTTGATGGTTACTTTTTATAAATCCAAATGTTTAGGGTTGACTCAATTGTATCCAAAATGGGTTTGGTATGAAATCCCAGCAGTCACAATCCTGGATGCTGACAGTGGCATCCCATTTATTAAAATTCCCGATGGATCCCAGTAAGTATTTTAATCCTACCCTATCTCTATCCCACCCATCCTGCAGCATATCACAAACCATCCCCTCCCGCAGCCTAACCCCCTACCTCCACCACAGCCTAACCCTAAACACCCCCCACCCCTACAACCTAACCCTAGACCTTTCCTTGCAGCTTACCCTAACACCATCACTTACTAGTGCGATTCTGAACATCTGGCTGTTAGAATCCTGACTTCATCTCTCCAAAACACTCTTCAAAAAAAAGTGCATACATTTTTTTATTATGTCACTTATGTAAAACCCAACATAAATATTTAAATATACAGTATGTCTAAAACTTTAGGCATATTATGTAGAGATGTGCGGTGGGCACTTTTCGTATTTTGGTTTTTGGTTCTAATTCCCCGCTCGTGTTTTGGTTTTGGATTGGTTTTGCCAAAAACCACCCTTTCGTGTTTTGGTTTTGGGTCTGGATGTTTTTTTGAAAAAACATAAAAACAGCTAAAATCACAGAATTTGGGGGTAATTTTGATCCTATAGTATTATTAACCTCAATAACATTAATTTCCACTCCTTTCCAGTCTATTCCGAACACCTCACACCTCACAATATTGTTTTTAGGCCAAAAGGTTGCACCGAGGTGGCTGTATGACTAAGCTAAGCGAAACAAGTGTGTGGCACAAACACCTGGCCCATCTAGGAGTGGCACTGCAGTGGCAAACAGGATGGCACTTTAAAAAACTAGTACCCAAACAGCACATAATGCAAAGAAGTAAAAGAGGTGCAATGAGGTAGCTGTATGACCAAGATAAGCGACACAAGTGTGTGGCACAAACACCTGGCCCATCTAGGAGTGGCACTGCAAAGGCAGACAATCCTGGCACTTGAAAAAACTTGGCCCCAAACAGCACATGATGCAAAGAAGAAAAATAGTTGCAAGATGGAATTGTCCTTGGGCCCTCCCACCCACTCTTATGTTGTATAAACAGGACATACACACTTTAACAAACCAATAATTTCAGTGACAGGGTCTGCCACACTACTGTGGCTGAAATGACTGGTTTGTTTGGGCTCCCACCAAAAAAGAAGCAATCAATCTCTCCTTGCACAAACTGGCTCTACAGAGGCAAGATGTCGACCTCATCCTCCGATTCCTCACCTCTTTCAGTGTGTAAATTCTCCTCCTCACAGAGTATTAATTCGTCCCCACTCAAATCCACCATCACAGGTCCCTGTGTACTTTCTGGAGGCAATTGCTGGTCAAGGTCTTTCTGGAGGAATTTATAATTCATTTTGATGAACATCATCTTCTCCACATTTTGTGGAAGTAACCTCCTTTGCCAATCACTGACAAGGTTACCGGCAGCACTAAACACTCATTCAGAGTACACACTGGAAAGGGGGCAACTTAGGTAAAATAAAGCCAGTTTGTGCACGTGCATCCAAATTGCCTAATTTTCCTGCCAGTATACATACAGACTCTCTGACATGCCTACTTGGATGCTGTCACTCATATAATCTTCTACCATTCTTTCAATGGTGACATTATCATATGCAGTGACAGAAGACATGTCAGTAATTGTTGGCAGGTCCTTAAGTCTGAACCAGATGTCAGCACTCGCTCCTGACTGCCCTGCATCACCACCAGCAGGTGGGCTAGGAAATATTATCCTTTTCCTTGCAGCCCAGATTGCGGAAGTAAGTGAAGAAGGAGCTGTTGACGGGTCACGTTCCGCTTGAGTTGACAATTTTCTCACCAGCTGGTCTTTGTACCTCTGCAGACTTGTGTATGCCGGAAAGAGAGATACAATGTAGGCTTTAAACATAGGATCGAGCACGGTGGCCAAAATGTAGTGCTCTGATTTCAACAGATAGACCACCCTTGAATCCTGGCAAAGCGAATGAAGGGCTCCATCCACATGTCCCACATACTTTGCGGAATCGCTCCGTCTTAGCTCCTCCTTCAATTTCTCCAGCTGCTTCTGCAAAAGCCTGATGAGGGGAATGACCTGCCTAAAGCTGTCAGTGTCTGAACTGACTTTACGTGTGGCAAGTTCGAAGGGCTGGAAAACCTTGCACAAGATGAAAATCATTCTCCACTGCGCTTGAGTCAGGTGCATTCCCTCTCCTTTGCCTATGTCATAGGTGGATGTATAGGCTTTAATGGCCTTTTGCTGCTCCTTCATCCTCTGAAGCATATAGAGTGTCGAATTCCACCTCGTTACCACCTCTTGCTTCAGGTGATGGCAGGGCAGGTTCAGGTGTGTTTGATGGCGCTCCAGTCTTTGGCATGCGGTGGCTGAATGCCGAAAGTGGCCCACAATTTTTCAGGCTACCGACATCTCCTGTACGCTCCTGTAATTTTGCAAAAAATTCTGTACCACCAAATTAATTGTATGTGAAAAACATGGGACATGCTGGCATTTGCCCAGATGTAATGCACACACAATATTGGTGGCATTGTCCAATATCACAAATCCCCAGGAGAGTCTAATTGGGGTAAACCATTGTGCATTGATGTCCCTTAGTTTCCATAAGAGGTTATCAGCGGTGTGCCTCTTGCGGAAAGCGGTGATACATAGCGTAGCCTGCCTAGGAACAAGTTGGCATTTGCGAGATGCTGCTACTGGTGCCACTGCTGCTGTGGCTGCGAGAGGCCATACATCTACCCAGTGGGCTGTCACAGTCATATAGTCCTTAGTCTGCCCTGTTCCACTTGTCCACATGTCTGTGGTTAAGTGAACAGTGGGTACAACTGCATTTTGTAGGATGAGGAGGACACTTTTTCGGACATCTCTGTATATTCTCGGTATCACCTGCCTAGTGAAATGGAACCTAGATGGGATTTGATACCATGGACACAGTACCTCAAACAATTCTCTAAGTCCCACTGAACTAATGGCGAATACCGGACGCATGTAGTTAGCCACTTTGCGAAAGGATGACTGCTGTCATATTTCATCTTCCTCACAAAGGACTGTTGGACAGTCAATTGCTTAGTTGAAGTAGTACAAGGGGTCTTCCGACTTCCCCTCTGGGATGACGATCGATTCCTTGCAGCAACAACAGCAGCGGCAGCAGAAACAGCAGGCATACTACTCAAGGATCCTACGGAGAAATCCTGGTTAGGAGAGCACTCCTCAGTCTTGCCAGTGACATGGCCTGCAGAACTACTGACATCCCTAACTGAGGAGGAAGTCGATGTCGAGGGAGTTGGTGGTGTGGCTTGCAGGAGCTTGGGTACAAGAGGAAGAAGGGATTTAGGTGTCAGTGGACTGCTTACGCTCTTACCCAAATTTTCACAACTTGACAGTGACTTCTAATGAATGCACTGCAGGGAACATATAAGGGAGGATGGTCCTAGGTGGTTAACGTCCTTACCCCTACTTATTACAGATTGAAAGAGGCAACACACAGCTTGACACATGTTGTCTGGATTGTGGAGAAATAATTCCACACTGAAGAGGCGGCTTTTTTGGTGTTTTGCCCAGGCATCACAATGGGCTTATTCATCTCACAAACAACAGGTGTCTCCCCCGGTGCCAAACAACATTACCATCAGAATCCTCATTGTCAACTTCCTCCTCGGCACCAGCAACACCCATATCCTCATCATCTTCAATTTGAATATCAGATACTGGACTGTGGTTGCTCCTTCCAGCACTTGCAGGGGGCGTGCAAATGGTGGAAGAAGCCACCTCTTCCCATCCAGTGTTGGGAAGGTCAGGCATTGCAACTGCTGAAACACTTGGACTCTCCTTGGGGATTTGTGATACCATCTTAGAACGCACAGTTCTTTTCTGTGCTTTTTCCAGCTTAACTCTTATCATTTTTCTAGCAGGAGGATGAGGACTTTCATCGTCATGTGAAGCTAAACCACTAGTCATGAACACAGGCCAGGGCTTTAGCCGTTCCTTGTCACTCCATGTCGTAAATGGCATATTGGCAAGTTTACTTTTCTCCTCAGACCATTTAAATTTCTTTTTTTGGGTCTTTTTACTGAACTTTGGCTTTTAAGATTTTACATGCCCTCTACTATCACATTGGGCATCTGCCTTGGCAGACGACATTGATGGGATTTCATCATCTATGTCATGATTAATGGCAGCAGCAGCTTCAGCACTAGGAGGAAGTGGTTCTTGATATTTCCCTATTTTATCCTCCAAATTTTTGTTCTCCATTATTTTTCTGGAGTTATATAACAATATGCGGTACAGGAGAGTGTACCTCTACACCACACAGGGTAAACCCTGTGAAAATTATTTGAATTAAATATTAATAAACCCATTATTTGGAGTAAATAATATACAGCACAGGACATCACCACTGAATTTATATGGCAGCACCACTGACTGGATTTATATGGAATTATATGGATTTATATGGAATTATACAGCAGGATCACTGGATTTATACAGCAGTACCGCTTGACATATACGACAGTATCAATGGACATACACGACAATATCACTGGACATATACGGCAGTATCAAAGGACATATACGGCAGTATCACTGGACATATACTTCAGTATCACTGGACTGGATTTATACACCAGAACCACTGGAATTATACAGCAGGATCACTGGATTTATATGCCAGTACCACTGGAATTATACGGCAGGATCACTGGATTTATATGGCAGTACCACTGGACATATACGGCAATATCACTTAACATACACGGCAGTATCACTGGACATATACGCCAGTACCACTGGAATTATATGGCAGGATCACTGGAATTATATGGCAGGATCACTGGAATTATACGGCAGTACCGCTGGACATATACAGCAGTATCAATGGACATATATGGCAGTATCACTGGACATATACAGCAGTATCACTGGACTGGATTTATATGCCAGTACCACCAAAATTATATGGCAGGATTACTGGATTTATACGGCAGTACCACTGGACATATACGGCAGTACCGCTGGACATATACGGCAGTATCACTGGACATATATGGCAGTATCACTGGACATATACGCAAGTACAACTGGAATTATATGGCAGGATCACTGGAATTATATGGCAGGATCACTGGATTTATACGGCAGTACCGCTGGACACATACAGCAGTATCAATGGACATATATGGCAGTATCACTGGACATATACAGCAGTATCACTGGACTGGATTTATATGCCAGTACCACCAAAATTATATGCAGGATTACTGGATTTATACGGCAGTACCGCTGGACATATACGGCAGTATCACTGGACATATATGGCAGTATCACTGGTCATATACGCAAGTACAACTGGAATTATATGGCAGGATCACTGGAATTATACGGCTTACCGCTGGACATATACAGCAGTATCAATGGACATATACGGCAGTATCACTGGACAAATACGGCCATACCACTGGACTGGATTTATACGCCAGTACCACTGGAATTATATGGCAGGATCACTGGATTTATATGCTAGTACCACTGGAATTATACGGCAGTACCGCTGAACACATACAGCAGTATCAATGGACATATATGGCAGTATCACTGGACATATACAGCAGTATTACTGGACTGGATTTATATGCCAGTACCACCAAAATTATACGGCAGGATTACTGGATTTATTTGGCAGTACCACTGGACATATACGGCAGTACCACTGGACATATATGACAGTATCACTGGACATATATGGCAGTATCACTGGACTGGATTTATATGCCAGTACCACCAAAATTATATGGCAGGATTACTGGATTTATACGGTAGTACCACTGGACATATACGGCAGTACCACTGTACATATACAGCAGTATTACTGGACTGAATTTATATGCCAGTACCACCAAAATTATACGGCAGTACCGCTGGACATATATGGCAGTATCACTGGACATATACGCAAGTACAACTGGAATTATATGGCAGGATCACTGGACATATATGGCAGTATCACTGGACATATACGCAAGTACAACTGGAATTATAAGGCAGGATCACTGGAATTATATGGCAGGATCACTGGATTTATACGGCAGTACCGCTGGACACATACAGCAGTATCAATGGACATATATGGCAGTATCACTGGACATATACAGCAGTATCACTGGACTGGATTTATATGCCAGTACCACCAAAATTATATGGCAGGATTACTGGATTTATACGGCAGTAGCACTGGACATATACGGCAGTACCGCTGGACATATATGGCAGTATCACTGGACATATACGCAAGTACAACTGGAATTATATGGCAGGATCACTGGACATATATGGCAGTATCACTGGACATATACGCAAGTACAACTGGAATTATATGGCAGGATCACTGGAATTATATGGCAGGATCACTGGAATTATACGGCAGTACCGCTAGACATATACGGCAGTATCAATGGACATATATGGCAGTATCACTGGACATACAGTATACGGCAGTATCAATGGACATATACGGCAGTTTCACTGGACATATATGGCAGTATCACTGTACTGGACTTATACGCCAGTACCACTAGAATTATATGGCAGGGATCACTGGACTTATACGCTAGTACCACTGGAATTTTACGGCAGGATCACTGGATTTATACGGCAGTACTGCTGGACATTTACGGCAGTACCACTGGACATATACGGCAGTATCACTGGACATATACGCCAATACCACTGGATTTATATGGCAGGATCACTGGAATTATACGGCTGTACCACTGGACATTTACGGCAGTACCACTGGACATAAACGGCAGTATCACTGGACATATACGCCAGTACCACTGGATTTATATGGCAGGATCAATGGAATTATATGGCAGGATCACTGGATTTATATGGCAGGATCACTGCAATTATATGGCAGTACCGCTGGACATATGCGGCAGTATCAATGGACATATACGGCAGTATCACTGGACATATATTGCCGTATCAATGGACATATACGGCAGTATCACTGGACATATATGGCAGTATCGCTGGACTGGATTTATACGCCAGTACTACTGGAATTATATGGCAGGATCACTGGAATTATACAGCAGGATCACTGGATTTATATGGCAGTACCACTGGACATATACAACAGTATTAATGGACATATATGGCAGTAACTATCAATGGACATATACGGCAGTATCACTGGACTGGATTTATACGCCAGTACCACTGGAATTATATGGCAGGATCACTGGATTTATATGCTAGTACCACTGGAATTATACGGCAGGATCACTGGAATTATACAGCAGGATCACTGGATTTATACGGCAGTACCGCTGGACATATATACGGCAGTATCAATGGACATGTAAGGCAGTATCATTGGACTGGATTTATAAGCCAGTACCACTGGAATTATACGGCATGATCACTGGAATTATATGCCAGTACCACTGGAATTATAGGACAGGATCACTGGAATTATACGGCAGGTTCACTGGACTGGACGTGTACGCCGGTATCACTGGAATTATACAGCAGGATCACTAGATTTATACGGCAGTACCACTGGACATATATGACAGTATCAATGGACATATACGACAGTATCACTGGACATATTCAGCAGCACAGGAACACCACCACTGGACTGATGCAGGACAACACAGCCCCACTGCAATGGACTGGACTTATACAACAGCACTGGACATGTGGCAGCAGAGGACACCACCACTGTGACTGGACTGATGCAGCACAACACATCACAACTGGACTGATGCAGCACAACACAGCACCACTGGACTTGACTTATACAGCAGCACTGGACATATGGCAGCAGAGGACACCACCACTGTGACTGGACTGATGCAGCACAAGACACCACCACTGGACTGATGCAGCACAACACAGAACCACTGGACTGGACTTATACAGCAGCACTGGACATATGGCAGCAGAGGACACCACCACTGTGACTGGACTAATGCAGCACAACACACCACCATTGGATTGATGCAGCACAAAACACAGCACCACTGGGCTTGACTTATACAGCAGAACTGGACATATGGCAGCAGAGGACACCACTACTGTGACTGGACTGATGCAGCACAAGACACCATCACTGGACTGATGCAGCCCAACACAGAACCACTGGGCTTGACTTATACAGCAGCACTGGATATATGGCTGCAGAGGATACAACCACTGTGACAGGACAGATACAGCACAAGATACGGACACTGAGGACGGAGACACGTCCTCTCTCTACACTCTCCAATGCTGGAGTGAAAATGGCGGGGACGCACGGCTCCTTACATGGAATCCAAACCCTGCGAGAATCCCACAGCAGGATGATGACATTTTGCCTCGTTCTGGTTTCCGAGTCAGGCGGGAAAACCCGAGCCTGACTCCAATCTGGGCTTGTGACGTGAAGTCTGGGGGGGTTTGGTTCTCTGAGAACTGAACCCGCTCATCTCTAATATTATGATGTATTGGACATTAATGTGTGCAGCCTAGATCATCAGCTTGCGCAACCAGGAAAAACTAAAAAGAAAGACTTTGCACTGAGTGTTGTGTCTAATAGGTTTTCATGTCATCAATCCCGCATCTCATCATCATGCAGCACCATAACTACCTGTGTGCCAGGTGTGCCTGGCACACAGCGCAGTTACCCTGAGGGCGCACAGACTGCAGCTTGTAATGAGTCAAATTGACTCATTACAAGCCGCCTGTTCTGTGCCGTGCACCGCGATGGAGGAGAACAGCAGTGCCGGAGGCAGGGAAGGAGGAGGAGGGAGGGGGACTGGAGCCACAGCAGCGCTATGTAATTGGTAGTAGTGCCACTGCAGCAGCCCCCTCTCCTTCTGTATTGGCTGCCCGGCGCTGCTCTGAATGCTGGGATGTGGTTCCCTCATCCCAGCATTCACAGCGGCGGGCAGCCAATACGGAAGGAGAGGGGACTGCTTCAGCAGTGCTACTACCAATTACATAGCGCTGCTGCGGTTCCAGTCCCCCTCCCTCCTCCTCCTTCTCCCCTGCGGCTGCCCAGGATCTGCCAGCATGAGGAGCCTGACTGCCAGTGGGGAGAGATGGCAAGTATCTCTCTCTCTCTCTCTCTCTGCCACAATGTGTAAAAATGGGGACTGGCTGCCATAATGTGTAAAAAGGGGGATGCTGTCTGCCATAATGTGTAAGAAGAGGGATGCTGGCTGCCTTAATGTGTAAAAAGGGGGACACTGGCTGCCGTAATGTGTAAAAAGGGGATGCTGTCTGCCGTAATGTGTAATAAGGGGGATGCTGTCTGCTGTAATGTGTAAAAAGGTGGACGCTGTCTGCCGTAATGTGTAAAAAGGGGGACGCTGCCTGCTGTAATGTGTAAAAAGGGGGACTGTGTGCCGTAATGTGTCAAAAAGTGGGACGCTGTCTGCCGTAATGTGTAAAAAGGGGATGCTGTCTGCCATAATGTGTAAAAAGGGGGACTGTCTGCCGTAATGTGTAAAAAGGGGGACGCTGTCTACCGAAATGTGTAAAAAGGGGTTGCTGTCTGCCGTAATGTGTAAAAAGGGGGATGCAGTCTGCCGTAATGTATAAAAATGCTGTCTGCCATAATGTGTAAAAAGGGGATGCTGTCTGCCATAATGTGTAAAAAAGGGGACGCTGTCTGCCGTAATGTGTAAAAAGGGGTCACTGTCTGCCGTAATGTGTAAAAAGGGGGACGCTGTCTTCCGTAATGTGTAAAAAGGGGGACGCTGTCTGCCGTAATGTGTAATTAGGGGGACGCTGTCTGCCGTAATGAGTAATAAGGGGACGCTGTCTGCTGTAATGTGTAAAAAGGGGGACTGTCTGACGTAATGGGTAAAAAGGGGGGCTGTCTGCCGTAATGTGTAAAAGGGTCTCTACCTGGTGTAGTGGCGCTACTGTGCAGCGTAGTATGAATTGGTATTATTTTGTGGCCATGCCCCTTCCCAATGAAGCCACACCCCTATATATATTTTTTGCGTGTCTGCGGCGCACACTGCCCCAATCTTGCATAGGGGGTGGCGCCAATGCCGTTTCTTGCACACAGCACTAAAATGCCTAGTTACGGCACAGTCATCATGTTCTCCTAATCTACCCAAATATTTTAATATCCCCCATTAATTCCCCAGAATCCATCATCACAAGTACAGTAGCTATTACCATGATATACCACACAGTAGTCCTCCCAGGATTGGGTGGTTTACATAGTTCATGTACAACTGCATTGCTCTGTCTTCAGCTCCTTCAGGGGCAGGGATAATTAGGGTATGGAGAGATGGGGGGCAGTACACAAAATGTATAATATTGGCTATCATGGATTTAAATCATAGCAATATTGCATATCAGAACTCTGAATATAATTTGTTATTTATCTGTTGTTAGGTTTGAACTATGAACAATAGCATTCAACCAAGCATCATTTTAGAAGAAAACAGGAAATGTATTATTTAATGATGGCAGTGGTTCTAAAGTGGTAGGACATTGATTTGATGTTTACCATTTAACACATAATGATCTTCAGGTTTTTTTGCCTGCCTACAAATCTACATGCACTTCTAGATTGCAGAGCATCTAGAAAGAGTGGAAAGTAGGTGTCCATCTTAAAGTGTGTGGGAAGTATTGATAGGAGCAGTAGTATAAAATTGAAATTATTTGTGGTGCACAATCCCTGTTTATTGCCAGGGTAAGATTAAGGGCTGTGGGGGCCCCCAGGGGACAAAAATGTAGGGCCCAACAAAACCATTACAAAACACACACACAGACAGAGACACAAACACAGAGACAGAAAGACCGATAGAGACACAAATACTTTACCAGGGGTCTCACCCACAGCAGTGTTACCAGTGGTTCATCTCTGGCAGTACCAGGGCACTCTCCGGGTCTTCAGTATGGAGCTCTCCAGGCAGGGTCCTCACTAGGGGGCTCCTTCCTCATTGCCTGCGCTGCACCCATCCTCATTGCTTGGAGGGTCCTTTCTCACTGCCTGTGCTGCACCACTGCTCCTGAGTCCCAGACACTGCCAGGGCCATTCTTCACTATCTATGCCGTCACTTCCAGCCACTCTACTGCTTCTAAATACATACTGCTCTCTGTATGGGTCAACCGCCTCTGTTGCCCTTGCCTTAATCCGGCCATGTGCTTTGCAAATTATTTTCTTATATTTTTAGCATTAGTGCAATATGCCTTGGTGTGTCATACTGCAATTCATTGAATTGAAAAAGTAAAGTGCAGCAAATCGGGGCGGATATGGAATCCCGGTCGTCAGAATACAGATGCCTGGGATCGCCACAGGTTCTGTTCAGACTATGAGTGTCGTGGTGTCAAAGTCGAAAAATATTCCAGTACCTACACCACGTACTAACCACACACACATGCCCGCTGCGCGTGTACTTGTTCCGACGTGCGTGCACATATCCGCAATTTGTGTATGATCGCTCCCGCGGTCCTGCGCGTGGTGTGGGTATTTACGGCGGAGTTTGTGAGCACATAGAGGGTTATAAAAACATTACATATTTAACCCAAATAGTGCACATTGTACACATAGCCCCCCCGCACCACATCAGCAAGTATCAACAGTTTAAATGATTCCAGGACTAAGGGATTCGCCTTTGCATGATAGGAAGGGACAGACTAAGGTTATAAGGTGATGTCTAGTATCCAGCTGTAGGGTATTTTAAGGGTAACATTCCGGTGTTGGTTAGAGGAAGATTGCATGTTCCTGCGTATAGTTATGTGCAGAAGTAGAATATAGATATAAACTGTATTTACTGTATATTATGTATGCGGCGGAAATCCAGAGGAGACCACCCACAAGAGCAATTGGGAAAGACATCGCCCACCTTTTCAAATCAACCTATGACCTCTCCTGTAATGTAAAGATGCATCTCTGTGTCCAATGGACAAAGGGATTACAATATCCATTGTATTGCTTTATGGAAGTAGTGTATAAAAAGCCTGTTGCTGCCTGGCCGGTCAGAAGACTCTGAACGCTATCTACCTGATGAGCGGAGGACTGGTCCAGGTTGCGCAAGCGAATATTCTCACGTATGTACAATTGACTGTAGCCATTTTACTCTGTTGTATTTTGTAGTGTATAAATTGTATTGTTATCCCCTTCCAGATATATACGCTGAGGTTTTGGAGCCCAGTGTTTAACTACACATCGGTGTTGTGTCCTCTTTTCCCTGCTAGGGTTTAAAGCGTATTACATTACCTAACTGTATAAGGTTTAAGAGTGTATTGATAAGTTGTGTACGCGCTGCGGGTACTTTGTACCGTCAGCGCTGCATAAGGTTTAAGGTGTAACATCATTGCAGTGCTTTGCTGCATAAGGTTTAGAGTGTAATAATATCATTGCATTGCATTACTAATAAGGTTTAAAGTATATCAAGAGTGTGTGCGCGCTGTGTGTACTTTGTACCCCCAGCGCGGCGTTTGTACGCTAAGTCCGTAAAAGGTACGGGACTCTGTACGCAAATAGCGTACAGAGTACGTAGCGTGTGTACTAAGTCTAGCGGCCGCAGCGGCTCCATGGTAAAAGTGTGTTTAAAGGTATAGCTTTATGGTTTAAGATAATATCGACATTATCAGTGGACACCCACAAGTGGGAATAGCCCTGATGCAGCTGTCGGCATTCTCGGTGATCAGGATCCCGGTGTCGGTATTCTGACCGCTGGGATCCTGATCGCTGGGATATTAACTACATCCCCTCTTTATGTAAGTGTGGAAGTTCCTTGCTAAATAAAATTCATGTTACAATAACTAAAAACAAGTTTTAATTTTGCTAACTTCCTGTATTGGAAGTGTATTGCATTCTGGATTAACAAATATACATTATTTTGTAACAGATTATTTTTTTAAATAATTGCTCCATTACATATATTAAATGTCCCCTTCACACATGAGGATTTACCTACAGTATGTGATAGAAGTGCCCTAATGGTATACATAGTATGACAGCTGTAACTAAATAGGCAAAGCACTTTTCAGTCTTTGCTTAGGTAAGTCTTTGACCAATTTTCCAGCTAGCATTAATAGTGCAATTACCTTTTGACACATCTTTAAATTTAAACCAATATCTATAGCAACTATTTATTATCAAATGGCTCGAGGTGCAAGGTTCACTATAATTATTTTTTATGTTAATTTGTTAAACTGGGAACAGTAATAAAGACACATAAACATATCCAATTATTTCAGGGTTGACTGCACACACCCATTATCGCATGACATGTTTAATTAATGTTTTCCCACACATAAACATGAAGCAATCTGCTATTTGGCAAGAGGAAAATTACAGTGTATCATCATTTATTTCACGTACCTATGGTGTCTCTATGTAATAACTAACTTAATTCACCAGTCAAAGTTTGGCTATCATAATAAAATGTTACATAGATTCCAAACACATATTTTCAGTAGATAAAATTTACATTTGTTGATCCAGAATGCACTAATTCAGAAATAATATAGGAGAGACCTACAGTATAATTTTAACATGTTATAGAAAGTCAATGACTGTTGTTGGGTACTATTGAACTTACCTGAAATTGTTTGAGATAGCAATATACAAAAAAAAAAGAACTCAAGCAAATATACTTAGAAAAAAGACCCAGCTCCAGATGGTTTTATCAATAGTATTAGTAATATTTCCCAATGACCCTAACTGCCAAAAAAAATCCTTGAGGCAACAGAACTTGTATTGATAGTGCTGCAATAAAATGGGGGGGAGCGCAGTTCAACCTTCCGTTGCATGCACTGTATTAGGAAGGCTCCACCCCTATAATGATGTCACTGATGGGAGAACGTTAGCCGCTAGTGATCCGGGCGACAGTACTGTGTTTGACCCCTCAGCCTCTAAGCATTCACTGGCACCTGCACTGATGTAATTTAGAATGCCAAAATCAGTCTAGGATTTGGCAGGAAATGATATATTGAGGTCCTGTACTTAACTCTTCTAACTCTGTTTATGTATCTCTTCTGCCAGCTGCAGACACTCAGACTGTGTTTGATCTTACATCATGTACAGATGTGTCACATCATGTACTCATTGGGGTTCATTCTGACCCGATCGCTCACTGCAGTTTCTCGCAGCGCAGCGATCGGGTCGGAACTGCGCATGCACCAGCACTGCAGTGCACCGGCGCATGCCAGCTGTCGCTGCCTAGCGATCGCCTGTGATTCAGAGGCGGTCGCTGAGCGGAAGGGGGCTGGACGGAGGTGTTAAGCTGCCGTTTAGGGGGCATGGTCCGGCCAATGCAAGCATGGCCGGACCGTTGGGGGGGCAGGCCGTTGTGGCTGCGTGACATCACACGCGGCCGCTGCGGGCTTGGGAGCGACGAGTAGCTCCCGCCCAGCACGCTAAAGCTGCGCTGGATGGGAGCTACTCTTGAAGTGCAAACGCATCGCCACTGTGCGATGCCTTTGCACTTCTGCGGGGGGGGGGGGGGCACTGACATGCGGGGCGGACTAGCCCTGTGCTGTGCCTCCCACCGCATGTCAGTGTGAATGATTGTAGCTATTCTAAATTTAGCACAGCTACGATCAACTCGGAATGACCCCCATTGTGCATATAATCGCCTGCTGCATTGTGTGCCAACAATTATATGCAGCTTGCCATGAACATTCACAGTGTGCAACTACTCCATTGATTGCAATGGGAGTGGATGCGTAGGCACATGCCTGCAGACATTCACACGCATGCTACTGTATTTGCAGCAAACAAGTCACGATTTCTGCAACTCATTTGCAAGCTGATGCCGAGCACATCTGCATATAACACAATTGGTTTGTGGGTACTTGGGTTTGCAGAGGCCAGAGATATGCTGCCTGGAACAATGGAACCATTCAACCTCACGTTACTGTGGCTGTAGTAGTGATGAAAAGGATCGTCCTGGAGCTTTCTCGGTCTTAATCAGTGGCGTAACTACTGCCCCCGCAACCCTCGCGGTGGCTTGGGGGCGCAGGGCTGTGGGGGCGCTGCCACTGATTTAGCGCAGATTGACATGCGGACGAGCATCCGCATGTCAATCTGCGGTCTCCTCTCCCTCCTTCCCTCCGCTGCTGTGATGGAGGGACACGGAGGGCACAGCGCACGCCTCTCCTGTGTCCCTCCTGGGTCTCCGGCGGGTCTAATAAATGAAGTGCCGTTCGTGAGCTCTGATTGGCTCACGAACCGGCACTTCCTTTAATAGACCCGCCGGAGACACAGGAGGGACACAGGAGAGGCGCACGCTGTGCCCTCCGTGTCCCTCCATCACAAAACACAAAACAGCGGGGGAGCGCACAGGGGGGGGATTTAACTGGCAGTGGGGGAGCATATTCGGGGGAGGGGGAGCATATTTTGCACTTCGGGGGGCATATGTGGCACTGAGGGGGCATATGTGGCACTGGGGGGTATATGTGTACCTGGCACATGAGAGGGCTATATTTGGCACTGGGGGCATGTGAGTACCTGGCACTGTGGGGGAATATCTGGCACTGGGGGCATATGTGGCACTGGGGGGTATATGTGTACTACCTGGCACATAGGGGGCTATATTTGGCACTGGGGGCATGTGAATACCTGGCACTGTGGGGGAATATCTGGCACTGGGGGCATATGTGGCACTTGGGGGGTATATGTGTAACTGGCACATGGGGGGGCTATATTTGGCACTGGGGGCATGTGAGTACCTGGCACTGTGGGGGAATATCGCACTGGGGGCATATGTGGCACTGGGAGCACAGCCCTAGCAACAAGCACTACCCTCTAGCAACGAGCATGACACCCAGTGCATGAAACCCCTGGCAACGAGCATGACACCCAGTGCATGAAACCCCTGGCAACGAGCATGACACCCAGTGCATGAAACCCCTGGCAACGAGCATGACACCCTGAGCATGAAAACCCCTGACACCATGCATGGAACCAAGAGCATGAAACCCCTGGCAACGAGCAGGTAATTTAAAAGTAATTAGAAGCCTTACTGTAGGACTTAATGTGTAATGGGCATTATGGTGTGTGGCATAATGTATCATGGACATTGCGGTGTGTGTCATAATGTGTCACAGGCATTATGGTGTGTGGCATACTATATCACGGGCATTGTGGTATGTGGTATAATGCCTCAGGGGCATTGCAGTGTGGCATAATGTATAATGGGCATTGCTGTGTGTGGCATAGGGTATAATGGGCATTGCGGTATGTGTCACAGGCATTACGGTGTATGGTATACTATATCACGGGCATTGTGATATGTGGTATAATGTCTCAGGGTCATTGCAGTGTGTGGCGTAATGTATCATGGACATTGCGGTGTGTGTCATAATGTGTCAGGCATTACGGTGTGTTGTATACTATATCACGGGCATTGTG